>NC_141873.1:577706042-578451042 GCF_056163025.1 Triticum urartu
GAAGGGCGACGGTCAGAGCCTAGGAAAAAAAAATAGAGGACTAGCATTTTATACATGAGCACCTTTGTATAGTATTAGGTTCTGTGCTGATATGCAGCCGAATGTTTTTGATCCTTGCGTGTTGACTAAATAATAAGCTAGACATCTTAGAAGGTTTTAGTTGTCGAGACAGAGCCTGGGTGGTTGGGTGTGTACTTTGATTTCCTTTAAGAAACTTATGGTTACTGTTTCTTCCCAGTTAATTCCAGTTTCTTTCTCTGTTTGTAGTTTGTAGAGCTAACTAAGATAAGCTTCTTTGCATTCAAATTAAAAGTATTTGGGTCAGTCACATGGCAGTACAGCACTTTTGTTGATTGGAATGCTTTAACCATATTTATGTTGATCAGATTATGTCGTTTCAATATAACGGTTTTACATGAAAAGAACACCCAAGCCAAAATATTCTTATAATAGCATAATTCACTCGAGCATTATTAATCTATGAGCATGTTTGGTTAATATCCACACATTGCCAAACTTTGCTGCAAATGTGGCAGTGGCTTGTGGTTTGTTTGTTTCACTGTCATAGTTGTGCCCTGCCACACTTTTTTAGCAGCATGCCCTACATTTCATAACCCGATATCTTAGATTCTTGTGAATCAAAGAGGAAGAGTTTTCTCAATATTTTTATTTTAGTCATAATAGATTTTTAAAATCCAATTTTCATGGTTCGTACCAAACCATAAGTTAACCCACAAAAAGTTAATAGGTAAATACATCACAAGTCATAGAACTTGCACGTGATGATCAGTTTGGTGCATAAACTTGTAAAATACGTGTTTCTGGCCATCGAACTTGTCCTTTTGTTTATATACGGTACTTTCTAACGTATTCGGCCGTATCATGTACACACATGGCGTGCCAATGTGGTAGGGGCCCACTGTCAGCGGTGGGTAATCCGCGTGCACTATTTTTTTTCTTCAGAAAGCATCCTTGCATTTTATTTGCTTCTGCAAAAAAATCCTCAATAAAATGAAAAATACTAGACCGGCAGTGGGAGTTGCCACGATTAGTCTTGCATAGATAGCCACTTGACATCCTTACCGTTGACATTTATAAAGCACAATTAGCTTTATATAAGACAAGCCGTATGAGTTAAAATAGAAACCAAAACAAGAAAAGGGGAAGGCCCCGGTTCGAACCTATGACCTATGACCACATATGCTCGCCGCGTGTGCAAGCACCAACCATCCGGCCACAATGAGTTTTAAAAAAAACAGCCACAATGACATTTAAATTGATAAACACAATTTATCTAATGTATTCTTCTTTTTTATCTATTTACGAAAATTACTTATATTCTTGATAAACATTTTGGACAGATCAACTAGATTTTTGTTTGAATTCATTTACGTAATTCTAAAATCTAGACAAAATCAAATATAGTGCAGAATGAGTGTATGTAATTCTTTTGGACAAATCAACTAAATTTTTGTATGAATTCGGATAATTTTAAATAAAAGGATGTAGATAAAAAATATAGTGCAGAGTGAATGTACATAAATTCTTCTGGACAAGTCAATGAAACTTTTGTTTGAATTCAAATAATATTAAATTCAAAAATCTAGATAAAACACATTATAGGTTAGAATGAATGTACGAATTTTTTTTGGACAACGGAACTAATTTTTTGATTGAATTCGAATAATCTAGATAAAAGAAAATATAGTTCCTAATGAATATACATCAATTTCTTTCGGACAAATCAACTAATTTTTTTATAAATTCGAAAATCTAGATTAAAACATTATATGTAAAAATTATGTACATCATTTTTTTGACAAATCAACTAATTTTTCGTTTGAATTCAAATAATTTAAATTTTAAAATATGGATAAAAGGTAATATAGTGCACAATGAATATACACACTTTTTTTGGGGACAAATCATAAATTTTTTGTTTGAATTCGAATAATTTGCATTTTGAAAATCTAGAGAAAAGGAAATATGGGTCAGAATGAATGTAAGTATTTCTTTTCGGAAAAATCAACTATTTTTTTCGAATTTGAATAATCTATATAAAATAAATATAGTTCATAAAGAATGTACCTAAATTTCTTTCGAACAAATCTGTGGAAATTTTGCTTGAATTTGAATAATTTTAAAATGAAAAATCTAGATGAAAGAAAATATGGGTCCAAATGAATTTACATAATTTTTTTCCAGAATAATCAAATAAACTTTTTGTTTGAATTCGAACAATATTAAATTAAAAATCTAGATAAAAGAAAATGTAGTGCAGAATGAATGTAGTGATTTTCTTTTGAACAAACCAGCGGAAAATTTTGTTTGAAGTTGAATAATTTTAAATTTGAAAATCTAGAGAAAAGAAAATATATTCAAAATGTGTACTTTTATCCAAGAGGTGAAACGCCTTAGTAGTCGAAGTGAAACTGCAAGCATGATTAGTTTTGGTAGTTAGGTCGCTAGCGCCATTACAACTGGTCGCTTGTTCGTACTCGTTTCGTCCCATTTTTTCCAGCCCAATATATTTACAATGTACACTGACAATGGGACTTAGCGGGTAACTATTATTGGAGTTCTTTTGTACAAAGTAAGAAAAAGGAGGGTGTTTCTGCAGAAAAACATCACGTGCCCTAGCCACTGACAAGGGGCACTGGCCACACTGGCATGCCACGTAAGCAGCGAATACACCCACGTACGAAAAATATGACCGTATTTGCATGCCATCACAAGTTTGATGATCAAAAACACGTATTTTACAAGTTTGTGCACCAAATTGACCGTTACGCGCAAGTTGTAAGACTTCTAGTGTATTTACCTCAAAAGTTAACCCAACAACCCAGGCTCTATCTCGACACAATGATCCTGCACCGGCGTCGGAGAGTTAAATCCATAAGTTAAGGCAAGTTAAATCCAATTGGATCCTTATGGACACTAATGTCGGAGAGTTAAATCCAATTTTCATGATTCATACCAAACCTCAAGGCGATAAGGGAGAGCCATCGTCCTCCACGGGCGTGAAGCCCACAAGCCCAACTCCCGACGTCGTATCATGGATAGTTAGCATTAGGGTTTCACGACGACGCCTACAAAAAACATTCCTCCAAGACTTCCAATCTCGAAGACGTCGTCTGCAGTGGCGGTGATGACTCGGGCCGACTTTTTTCGCTAGTGAGGTTAAGGTGTCCAGAGATTTATCGGCAAGGAATCATCGGCGGCCTTTATTTACATTTTAGTCATCCCGCTTCGTTTGCATCAAATCAGTGCGGCATCCTGAGCCGATGTGAGGCCTATGAGAAATTTTGGAGGTTTGACTCTTCTGCAATTCACCCTACCGTGACATCTTCTTCTCCATGGCGCTCATGTTACCGTGATCCGTGACATCTTCTTCTCCATGGCGCTCATGTTACCGTGATCTTTGACTTCCGCTCACGACCAGCACTAGCATGATTGCTCCAGCGATGTAACGGCGGCTGTGGCCCTTCGACCCAGTCGAGTGGATGATGACAGACACACCTTGCAATTTTTTAATTTTTATTTCTTGGGCGTTTAAAAAGTCACACCTGTGGTTTTTTATGCAAAAAAAAAGTGTTTGGATCAGAATACCACCGTTAAACCTTTATTCCTATTTAGAGATACATGAATAAAATGAAAATAAATATAGGAGTAGGTTTAATTTGTTTACCGCTTCCCCTTGGAGAAAGCGGAAGCCGCCGCGACTAACGGATACCCCCATCGGGGGCGAGCCCGCTAAACTGAACAGATAACGTCTTTCACTCCACTCTCAGGCCGCCTGCCTGCGCTCCCTCCAATGGCGACCCCCGTCGCCTCCCCTCTCCTCCTCCCCTCCCCGGCCCCCCTTCCGGCCCCAACCTTCCCGCCCCGCCGCCTCACCTCCATCCGTCGCCTCCTCCTCACCTCCCCCCCGCACGCCGGCCGCCCGCGCCTCCGCGACCCGCCGCCGGCGCCGGTGGAGGAGGCCGCCGCCGCCGCCGTGGAGGAGTACGAGGCGCCTCCGCTCAGGCTCCTCGACCCGCCGCAGGAGGAAGAGCCCTACCCGGATGAGGTGATTTCCTAGCACTGCATTGTGCCGCTCCCTCCCTCGTTGCGTTGCTGACGCTGCTTGCGCAATGTGGTTGTATTGGTGCAGATGGAGGCGGCCGACCCGGACTTCTACCGGATCGGGTACGCCCGGATGATGCGCGCCTACGGGGTCGAGTTCCTCGAGGGCCCCGACGGCATGGGCGTCTACGCCTCCCGGGACGTCGACCCGCTCCGCCGAGCCAGGGTGAGCCGCTCACCGCCGTTTCCATTTCCTGCCCTCTGTTGCTGCATCGAGCGTCTCATCACTGATGTTCATCCTCTCCAGTCTGCGCGCGCTGTTTAGTTCAATTTTCCGTGCTATTTGCAAGCGCGCGCGCGTGTCAGGAGGTGGGTGTTTCGGCACCACTACCACCACACATTGCTCACTAGTGAGTGTGTTATCGATACGAAGATTGTGCGCTGATGCATGTACTGATCAGTGAATGATGAAGCAAATGATTTATGCTAGGGACGTAGTCTTGTGTCAGTTGCAGTGTTTTACAGCTGCAACTTGATGGCGAGCTCCATGCATCAACTTAATGATGGCCATGCCTGTTCGTTTCTACACAACATTTGAACCATCCCACTGCAGCGCCTGCAGTTCTTAAAAAGTAGTAGTACTCGGTGTCTCAGTGTCATGCGGGACCTGGACATTCTGATGGCCGGTGCTACTTCTCCAAAATGCCAACTCTGGTCGTATGGTATGGTTCACGCGCAAGCTGGATCAGATGGAACAACAGGGATAGGTTTACAATTATCCTTGTTTGCTACCAACTTGATCATCTATTCAACGATTCAATCCAACAAGGCAATGCACAATGGTGCAGATTTAAAGCAATACCTATCACCCCTTAATGATCTTTATTATTTATGTATTTTACATTTGTACAGTGATGTTTTTAACCAATAAAAAATTGACGCGTGGATGCCACATCGACTAGTCAGAAAGAATGATGTAGCTACTAGCTAGCCATTCATGCTGTTGCTGTTTGAATGATAGATTAAGTTTAATTGCACAATGGTGAAGAATTTTCTTCGCTGATGTACTAATTTCTTTTGTTCTGTACCAGGTGATAATGGAGATTCCATTGGAGCTCATGCTGACTATAACTAAAAATCATCCTTGGATGTTCTTTCCTGACATTATCCCACTAGGACATCCTATATTCGATATTATCGAGTCAACAAATCCCGAGGTAAATGGATGAGCTGTCAATGTTGTGAAAACGGAAATCAAACTATTGTTTTCCCCTGGGTTTCTTGTGTATTTTATGGGCAGCTCTGGTCAGTTTGTTAACCACTTATGGGTTCTTACATCAAATAATTTTATTTGTTTGGTTATGTGAAACACCTTGGAAAGATTCTAGTTCCGATGTGTTTAAGCTGTGCTTTTATGTTTGTTCTTCGTTTCCATATATTTTATGGTGTAAATTTCTACGGCATGAGTGCTGAAGAGCCTGCGTAGTTGAGACTCCAGAGCAATTCTACTGCACATTCCTACCATATGCCTGCGAAAATCATCCTTACTGTTAAATTGGATCAGAGGGGATTATATCACTCTCAATACTTGATGAATCCTGTTTTCTCCGTTCATTTGAGTGTCAATGCTTCAGTAATCAACAGGGATGTAGACTGCAGACTAATGTGATTTGTATTTTCTTGCAGACAGATTGGGATTTAAGATTAGCCTGCCTTCTTCTCTATGCATTTGATGTAGAAAACAACTTTTGGCAGTTATACGGTGATTTTTTGCCTAGTGGTGATGAATGCACCAGCCTGCTTCTGGCACCGAAGGTACTCTATAGCTAACTAAGACGTAACTCCTGCTTTGACTTTCTTTTCAGATGGAAGCTTCTCACAACTTTGAATGAGTTTGCTTATTTACCTGCCTGGCTTGCAGGAGGATCTAATGGAACTGGAAGACGAAGATCTGTCCTCAGAGATGTTAAAACGCCAGCAGCGAGCAGTTGATTTTTGGCAGAAACACTGGGTACACTTTTGTGCTATTTTATCCACTTTGCTGGCTTGGATACCTCTAACACTAGCTTGATGGGTAATGTCCAGCACAAAGCAATCCCTCTCAAGCTAAAGCGGCTTGCCCCTGACCACGAGAGATTTCTCTGGGCATTGAGCATTGTTCAGTCTCGCTCTTTCAACTTGAATATGAGAATGGGAGCTTTCATTCAAGATGCAAATGTCCTAGCTCCTTATGCCGGTACTTGTTTAATGTTTTTTCTTCTTTCACCCGTTTACTTATTTTCAGTCTGAAAATCAACAAAAAAAACTCTTTTAGTAAATACTTACACTTTTTTTTGTATCGATGAATACTGTATGATTGTTCATTAGTATTTTGTAATTCTAGCATATGAATTGTTTGAAATCGTGGTCACAAAATTCAGAACTGCAAGCCTGAAAGATGACTTTCTCTTTTTGCTCCAGATATGCTGAATCACTCACCTGATGCTAACTGTTTCCTGCATTGGCGTTTCAAAGATCGAATGCTTGAAGTTATGATTAAGGCGGGTCATGCTATCAAAAAAGGAGATGAGGTACTGTTTAAAGAGTAGACTGTACACAAGCTGTAGATGGATGCACCTTGGCTGCAGAACACTTATTTTGCTTTTCAGAGGGCCAATCCTTACGCCTTGGTACAAAAATGTTTTATAGCACTTGAGAGGGCAATCCTTGTATTTCAAGACCAATTGCTGGCAGATTCATCTTTTTTTTAAGCAAACGGCAGATTCATCTGTAGTCTCCCTCTTTGCTTTTTTAACTGTCGCTCAGTTAGCTGGCTGCTTCATGCTCACAGCCCATTGGGGTTCGAGGCTTGGCCTCCCCACGGTGCTTGGTAGTTATTTTAAATAAAAAAAACTTCAGGTGCTAGTGTCTGTAGGTTGAGTATTTTTTGTAATCATGTGCGAGTTATACAGTAGTCTGTTCAGTCCTACTAGTTCTTTGCAGGAACTTGTTCTGTTAGACCCAGCATAAAAGTATGCTATTCTCTCAAAAATTTGAAATCACTTTTCTTAATGCAATCTTTATATTTGACCATGCACAGATGACAATCGATTATATGAGTGCGGTGAACAGCACGTTGATGCAAAGATATGGCTTCTCATCACCAACGGTAATCCATGCCTTTCAGTTTAATTATCATTTCCCTGTATGCAAATTCAGTAGCGAAATTCCTTTCCCACTTTCCGAACTTACAACAAATTCTGTAGAATCCCTGGGAACATATAAACTTCTCGAGCCCTGCCAAGATCCACCTGGATTCTTTCCTGTCAGTCTTCAACATAGCTGGCCTGCACGACGAGCTGTACCACAACGGTAGGGAGCACAAAAATGTTCTTACGGGTCATTTCGCAGAGAATCTGGCTTGACCCACAACGTTCTGATTTAAACTATCGTGTTCATCCATTCATGTTTGCTTGCTTGCAGTTGCATTGACATCGGGAGAAAGCACCTTTGTTGACGGAGGAGTGGTGGCAGCAGCAAGAACTCTGCCGACATGGTCGGACGGTGACCTTCCTGCCATACCGAGCGTGGAGAGAAAATCCGCTCAGGCGTTGCAGGAGGAGTGCCGGAAGATGGTGGAGTCTTTCTCGACCACGATCCAACAGGACGAGGAGATCCTAGGTAACACGCTTCTTGGTTCCCACTAGTATTTATTCACCTTCTTCTTGGTGCCTTCTATGACACTGAAGCTGGACTTCTTTATGCGTGTTGCAGATTCCGACGAGCCTATGAGGAAAACACGCGAAATCGCGATCAAGTATGTGGAACCAGCTGACAAATACCCTATGCCACTACCCCCATGAAGTTTCTCACTGGGAACGAGCACGTTATATCATCAATCATTTTGTCCCTTGACCACTGTCTTTCTAACAGTTCGTTACGTTGCCGAATGCGCAGGTACCGGCTGCACCGGAAGCTGCTCTTGCAGAAGATCATCGACTCGCTGGAGATCTACCAGGATCGGATTCTGTTCTAGCTAGATGTATAGCCCTAGAAGGTGCGGGTGTGTCCCGAGTGTTCTGAAGGGCGTTTGCACCACCACCACACCACCGTTAGATGATTTTGAAGGGCTTGAGAAGCCTAGGTTCATAGGACTACATAGTAGGTTACTACTAGGTGACAGTAGGAGGATCCCAGCAGAAAGATAATGACAAGTGCCAAGTGGCGCCAAGGCATGTCGGAGGTGGCACCATGGTTTTTGGAAGAGGGGGGCCGGCCTGCCGGGATTCATCAGCACATAGTTGCCCCACCTATCAGGATAGGTAAACGCATCTCGATTTCTCGAGGAATGTCTTACCTGTTCCATTTAAATGTGATTCATGCTGATGCTTCCATGAAAGATATCATCATCGGTGCAAAATGGAATCTACTACTCCCTCCGTTCCATAATTCTTGTCATGGTTTTAGTTCAAATAAATTAAAACCACGACAAGAATTATGGAACGGATACTAGATAAGCAAAAGCATCAACGTAATCGTGACCAATCAACGCCAAGTTTGTCCACACAAATGAAAGCCTCCGCATGATGCATCAGAGTAGATCTTGTACCCTGCTATACAGCGGTTTCTTAATTAGCAGAAGTGAGTTTTTCTTTTCTTTTCTTTCCTGCTGAGTGTGAGGGGTTCGGTCCTGATCACTTTGTGGTCTTGACTGTGTTCTGTAGTATACTCTGGGGCTTCGGCCCCTTTTCTCCTTCTATAAAGATTTGGCAGAGCTCCGAAAAATAGCTTCGGCTTCTTATTTTCGGTTTGTTCTTGAGTATAGCGATCCCACACTATTAAGAGGGGGTCGTTGGATTTCGCGAAAGGACTTGCTCAAACCTACAACTCATACCATCTCAATATTCTTCCTCTAGCTTGTGCACAAATGGTAGTATGCTTCTTAGCTAATAGGTCCTACTACCACCGGACGTCCGAAGTCTACGGACGTCCGGCCTCTCTCAACCAATCGGACATCCGACCCTCTCCAGTCGTCCGGTAAATCTTCACAAAACTAATATTAACGGAAGACCGATCATACCGAACGTCCGTTCATCTCCGGATGTCCGGTGCACTTCAACATAACTGAAATTAACGGATATCCGACAACACCGGACGTCCGGGCTCCGGAGGACCGGCGCCTTCCGGACGTCCGCTACATGTGCGTCCCCTTCCACACCTGTGCCTCTGGTTGGTGTTCCAGCCACCGGACGACCGGCCGCCCTGCCGTACGTCCGGTCTTCTCTGTGTCACCGATCGTTTGGTATCCACCGGACGTCCGTCAGCTTTAAGTGGCTCAACGGTCTGTTTTGCTCTCACACTATATATAGCCTTCTCCCTCTTCCGGGATGAGGTTGACCATTCACTTTGAGCTTGCCAAGAACACTTTTCACTCTCTCTCTCTCTCAATCCTCTACACCAAATTCTAGATCCCCAAGTGATTTGGGAACATTTGAGAGAAGTTCTCCAATCAAGTGATAGATCCACTCCTTCCCCTTCTTTGCCCCCAAGGAATTCGTGATTTGAGCAAGTCTTGTGCTTTTCCCCATCGTTCTTGTTACTCTTGGAGGTTGGGGACTCCTAGGCGGTAGGAGTCTTTTGAAGAGGAATCGACCTTTGTGATTACCCCCGGAAAAGTTTGTGAGGGTTTGGAGAACACCCCAAGGTCTATCACTAGTGGTTGAGAAACGCCTCCATGGTGTTGTCTCAAAGGGAGAATAGGGTGAGCCTTCGTGGCGTTGGTGTGCCTTCATGGTAACATTCACCTCTCTAACGATGACGTAGCTTCCCTCCAAGGAAGTGAACATCGGCATACATCCTCGTCTCCCGAAGTTGCGGTTATTCCTAACCCTAACTCCCTACTTGTGGTTACTTGTCTCTTAGCACTTACCTTTATCATATTGTGCTTGCCTACTTACGTACTTGCTTTACTTGCTTAGCACTTAGTACTACTTTTGCAATTGTTAGGCTCACCTTCACATTCCGCATTATTGCCTAAAATTGCTAAGTCATAATTCAAATTTGTAATTGTACCTATTCACCCCCCCCTCTAGGTCCATCTCAATCCTTTCAACAAGGGGAATTTCAGGTCGAACAACACAGGCAGTTTGCAACAGAGACATGTTTCATCACGATCCGAGAGCAAATCCGCCAATGAGCGAGATTCCTATTTAAAGCGGGCATTTAGTTGCTAAAACCGTTTGTAGATTACACTTACATCACATAGAACATGACTGACCAAAAAAATTCGCGCGGGGAGACACGGTTGAGAAAGATAGCTCGAAGGTCGGGTTCCTACAAAGGGAACTTAACGCGTGTAACTCAGAAAGTTCATGTATATATATACTAGCAAATATGCCCGTGCGTTGCAACGAGAGAAAGAATATCCCAGCACGACGACACCCTTCTAGTTAAAGAATACACTCAAGGATCGAGCTATAGAAATATGGTAGGCATAAAGGAAAATATTGAACATATGTGAGAATGAGATACGTACTTCTAAAAGGCCATTCAGAAAATAAAAAAAATTGAAGGTCTAATTTCCTAAGAACATTCACGTTGTTGTTATTTTTTGTCTAAAGTTGCTTCTAAGCTACATGTTCTAACCCCTAAACAAATTGATACAAAAAAATTGACATTGGAATGACATACCAATGACCGCGGCAAGGTGATGCCAAAATTGCCAACATCTGATTCACGTCCACAGGTGGCAAGGATCATGTGACACAACCAACAACAACAATATGAAAAGGAACAATGTCTAGGAGATTGGCGACATCTAGGTGAATATATGGGTGCTAAAAAACATCACCGATCACAACGTAGGATTGTAGTAGTCGATGTAGATTAAATGGAAAAATTTGTCCTTCAAGATGCACTCTTCGAGATTTTCTTCATTTGAATAGATTTTCCTTGCCAATGCAATCCTGGTGGTATGTGGATTCGACCGAGGAAGCTCTGATGTGTTGCTGATGATAACAACGGCTAGATGCTCTGAGATGACGACGGCGGCATCAGGTTCCTATGGCAGCTGAGGGCAATGGCTATATGCCTGAGAAAGAAGTATAGGAGGAATACAAGGAAGCAAACGATCGATTGATCACATGTGCAGGCCCGTGCACTTGGACGATCGTTGAGCCGTTTGGCCGAGTCTTCCTCAATGGTCAAGTTTGTTCCTATTCGGCGCGTAGGTCGCTGTCTAGCAATGTAGCTAGTGCATGCCCTCCAGCGCACCTGTCGATAGTATAGGCCGACCGAGTTTGGTTTTTTCCCACCCCATTTTGGAAGGTTCTAGAATGCTTCCATGAACTGGTTTTCTTTTTAATTTTTCTTTGTTATTTTTTCTTTGATTTTTCATTGTTTCTATATTTCTTATTTTTTCCCTTTAACCCTTTTTATTTTCACATTTTGCTCCATTTACTTATTTTTCATTTTCTTTTTTCAAGTTCATTATTTATTTATTTTTATTTTTTCTTTTAATTTTTTGCAAAGATCTTTTTCCAATTCAAGAACTTTTTTCAGATCCTGAACATTTTTTAAAATCATGAACATATTTTGAATTCATCAATATTATTTATGAAACCATGACCATTTTTAAATTTGCGAACATTTGTTCAATTATTGCGAACATTGTTTTTGAAACTTCTGAACATTGTTATGAATCGCCGAACATTTTTTTGAGTCAATGAAGATTTTTCTAATGGATGCAAATTTTATAAAACTTGTGAAAATTTTATTTAAATCGCAAATATTCTTAGAATAGCTGAACAATTTTTGAAATGATTAACATTTTTTGAAATTCCTGAATATTTTTTATTTGATGAATTTTTTGAAATGCATGAACCTTTTTAATTCACAATAATTTTATGGCTAATTTTTTTAAGTAATGCATTTTTTTATTAATTTGCATAAATATTACGCCCAAAAATGATTTTCAAAAATAATACACCGTCGGCCCACAGCACACCGACTGGTCCTAGTGGGCCCACAACAGGCCGACTGGGGGCCTATCTGCTTGCTGCTGGCCGATTGGCCTGTCGGCCACCAGGGCAAGTCCAGTCGGCCAACCAGGGCAAGTCCGGTCGGCCAACCGGTTGCCGACAAGGTCCAGTCGGTCTGCTGTGGGCCGACATGAACTAATTGGCCTGCTGTGGGCCGACTGGTGCATGCATACCATATTACAGATTTTTTTGCCCCATACGATATTACATTTTTTTCTTTTCAAAACTATGATGTATTTTCGCGCAACCCTTTCCCCTCAATATGTTCCCGCCATATGTTCCCGCCACCCGTTTCCCGCCATATGTTCCCGCCACCCGTTTCCCGCCATACTGCAGTCGTTCTTTCCTGCCATTTTCTCCTCTCTGCCTATAAAACCCCCTTCAGACGGAGGTGGATAAGCATTCCAGTGTAGTGTAGTTGAGATGTCCCATTATCCTTTCGATCGTACTTTTCACCCTGAGACGAGCAGGACTCTTCTGAGGCTAGCTACCGATTTCAGGATGGACAATAGGATAGTTTCATGGGACGAACTCACCGGTAGTGACACCATAATGAATGAGTTGGCTCACTAATTACGTAGGTCTAGGTGGCCTGAAAGGACCTATGAGGAGGTACGCAAAGAACTTCTTAGGTTGCATGAAAGGTGGAAGAAGGTAGTGGAGCCGAAGAGTGAAACGTTCAGAAGGACTGCAGAAAAGAATCCATTTTTATGGACCGAGGAGAGCGAGGACGAATATGATATCTTCATGCCGCCGCTTCCGGGTTCTGCATACTCAAAGGGCAAGAGTTCTTCATCGTCGAAGGGCAAGGTTTCTGCATCGTCGAAGGGCAAGAGTTCTTCATCGTCGAAGGGCAAGGTTTCTGCATCGTCAAAGGGCAAGAGTTCTTCATCGTCGAAGGGCAAGGTTTCTGCATCATCGAAGGGCAAGAGTTCTTCATCGTCGAAGGTCAAGCGTTCTTCATCATCGAAGGGCAAGAGTTATGCATCGATGGAGGATGACAATGATGTTGGGTTTCGTAGTAATTTCAAATTTTTTCCTACGCACACGCAAGATCATGTGATGCATAGCAACGAGAGGGGAGAGTGTTGTCTACGTACCCAACGCAGACCGACTGCGGAAGCGCTGACACAACGTAGAGGAAGTAGTCGTACGTCTTCACGATCCAACCGATCAAGCACCGAAACTACGACACCTCCGAGTTCGAGCACACGTTCAGCTCGATGACGATCCCCGGACTCCGATCCAGCAAAGTGTCGGGGAAGAGTTCCGTCAGCACGACGGCGTGGTGACGATCTTGATGCACTACAGTAGCAGGGCTTCGCCTAAACTCCGCTACAGTATTATCGAGGGCTATGGTGGCTGGGGGCACCGCACACGGCTAAGGAATAGATCATGTGGATCAACTTGTGTGTTCTAGGGTGCCTCTACCTCAGTATATAAAGGACCAAAGGGGGGGGGGAGGCTGGCCGGCCACAAGGGGTGCGCCAGGAGAGTCCTACTCCCTCCGGGAGTAGGATCCCCCCCAATCGTAGTTGGAATTGTTGGAAATATGCCCTAGAGGCAATAATAAATTGGTTATTATTATATTTCCTTGTTCATGATAATCATTTATTATCCATGCTATAATTGTATTGAAAGGAAACTCAGATACATGTGTGGATACATAGACAACACCATGTCCCTAGTAAGCCTCTAGTTGACTAGCTCGTTGATCAATAGATGGTTACGGTTTCCTAACCATGGACATTGGATGTCGTTGATAACGGGATCACATCATTAGGAGAATGATGTGATGGACAAGACCCAATCCTAAGCCTAGCACAAAGATCGTGTAGTTCGTATGCTAAAACTTTTCTAATGTCAAGTATCATTTCCTTAGACCATGAGATTGTGCAACTCCCGGATACCGTAGGAGTGCTTTGGGTGTGCCAAACGTCACAAGTAACTGGGTGGCTATAAAGGTACATTACAGGTATCTCTGAAAGTGTCTGTTGGGTTGGCACGAATCGAGACTGGGATTTGTCACTCCGTGTAAGCGGAGAGGTATCTCTGGGCCCACTCGGTAGGACATCATCATATGCGCAATGTGACCAAGGAGTTGATCACGGGATGATGTGTTACGAACGAGTAAAGAGACTTGCCGGTAACGAGATTGAACTAGGTATTGGATACCGACGATCGAATCTCGGGCAAGTAACATACCGATAGACAAAGGGAATTGTATACGGGATTGATTAAGTCCTTGACATCGTGGTTCATCCGATGAGATCATCGTGGAACATGTGGGAGCCATCATGGGTATCCAGATCCCGCTGTTGGTTATTGACCGGAGAACGTCTCGGTCATGTCTGCATGTCTCCCGAACCCGTAGGGTCTACACACTTAAGGTTCGGTGACGCTAGGGTTATGAAGATATGTGTATGCAGTAACCCGAATATTGTTCGGAGTCCCGGATGAGATCCCGGACGTCACGAGGAGTTCCGGAATGGTCCGGAGGTAAAGAATTATATATAGGAAGTGCTGTTTCGGCCATCGGGACAAGTTTCGGGGTTATCGGTATTGTACCGGGACCACCGGAGGGGTCCCGGGGGTCCACCGGGTGGGGCCACCTGTCCCGGGGGGCCACATGGGCTGTAGGGGGTGCGCCTTGGCCTGCATGGGCCAAGGGCACCAGCCCCAAAAGCCCATGCGCCTAGGGTTCCACTTAAGGGAAGAGTCCCAATGGTGGAAGGCACCTCTAGGTGCCTTGGGGGGGAGGGAAACCTCCCCTTGGCCGCCGCACCTAGGAGATTGGATCTCCTAGGCTGGCGCACCACCCCTCTTGGCCCTCCTATATATAGTGGGGGAGAGGAGGGACTTGACACACCAGCCCCTGGCGCCTCCCTCTCTCCCCGTTACGTCTCTCTCTCGTAGTATAGGCGAAGCCCTGCTACTGTGACGCCCTGCATCCACCACCACGCCGTCGTGCTGCTGGATCTTCATCAACCTCTCCTCCCCCCTTGCTGGATCAAGAAAGGAGGAGACGTCATCTGTTCCGTACGTGTGTTGAACGCGGAGGTGCTGTCCGTTCGGTACTTGGTCATCGGTGATTTGGATCACGTCGTGTTCGACTACATCATCCCCGTTCTTTGAACGCTTCCGCTCGCAATCTACAAGGTACGTAGATGCACTCTCCTTCCCCTCGTTGCTGGTTTCTCCATAGATAGATCTTGGTGATACGTAGGAAAATTTTGAATTTATGCTACGTTCCCCAACAGTGGCATCATGAGCTAGGTCTATTGCGTAGATTCTATGCACGAGTAGAACACAAAGTAGTTGTGGGCGTTGATTTTGTTCAATATGCTTGCCGTTACTAGTCTTATCTTGATTCGACGGTATTGTGGGATGAAGCGGCCCGGACCAACCTTACACGTACTCTTACGTGAGACCGGTTCCACCGACAAACATGCACTAGTTGCATAAGGTGGCTGGCGGGTGTCTGTCTCTCCCACTTTAGTCGGATCGGATTCGATGAAAAGGGTCCTTATGAAGGGTAAATAGCAATTGGCATATCACGTTGTGGTTTTGCGTAGGTAAGAAACGTTCTTGCTAGAAACCCATAGCAGCCACGTAAAACATGCAAACAACAATTAGAGGACGTCTAACTTGTTTTTGCAGGGTATGCTATGTGATGTGATATGGACAAAAGGATGTGATGAATGATATATGTAATGTATGAGATTGATCATGTTCTTGTAATAGATGATCATGGAGCCCCAAGATGGAGATCAAAGGAGCTACATGATATTGGCCATATCATGTCACTATTTGATTGCATGTGATGTTTATCATGTTTA
This sequence comes from Triticum urartu, assembly GCF_056163025.1. Taxonomy (NCBI): domain Eukaryota; kingdom Viridiplantae; phylum Streptophyta; class Magnoliopsida; order Poales; family Poaceae; genus Triticum; species Triticum urartu. Next base: position 577,721,965 of record NC_141873.1, read on the forward strand.
TACATCTTGTTTGCTTAGAACGACGGTAGTAAATAAGATGATCCCTCATTAAAATTCCAAGAAGTGTTCTCCCCTAACTGTGCACCGTTGCTACAGTTCGTCGTTTCGAAGCACCACGTGTTAATCGGGTGTGATAGATCCTTACGTTCACATACAACGGGTGTAAGACAGTTTTACACAGCAAAAACACTTAGGGTTAACTTGACGGGCCTAGCATGTACAGACATGGCCTCGGAACACAGAAGACCGAAAGGTCGAGCATGAGTCGTATAGAAGATACGATCAACATGATGATGTTCACCGACGTTGACTAGTCCGTCTCACGCACAGATCGGACACGGCCTAGTTGACTCGGATCATGTAATCACTTAGATGACTAGAGGGATGTCTATCTAAGTGGGAGTTCATAAGATGAACTTAATTATTCTAAACATAGTCAAAAGGATTTTGCAAATTATGTCGTAGCTCACGCTATAGTTCTACTGTTTAGATATGTTCCTAGAGAAAAATTAGTTGAAAGTTGATAGTAGCAATTATGCGGACTAGGTCCGTAAACTGAGGATTGTCCTCATTGCTTCTTAGAAGGCTTATGTCCTTAATGCACCGCTCAGTGTGCTAAACCTCGAACGTTGTGTGTGGATGTTGCAAACATCTGACATACACGTTTTGATAACTACATGATAGTTCAGTTAAACGGTTTAGAGTTGAGGCACCAAAGACGTGTTTTGAAATGTCGCAAAACATATGAGATGTTTCGAGGGCTGAAATTGGAATTTCAGGCTCGTGCCCACGTCAAGAGGTATAAGACCTCCGACGGTTCTTCTAGCCTACATACTAAGGGAGAAAAGCTCAATTGTTGAGCTTGTGCTCAGATTGTCTGAGTACAACAATCGCTTGAATCAAGTGGGAGTTGATCTTCCAGATGAGATAGTGATGTTTCTCCGAAGTCATTACCACCAAGCTGCTAGAGCTTCATGATGAACTATAATATATCAGGGACATATATGATGATCCTTGAGATATTCGCGATGTTAGACACCACAAAAGTAGAAATCAAGAAGGAGCATCAATTGTTGATGGTTTGTGAAACCGCTAGTTTCAAGAAGGGCAAGGGCAAGAAGGGATACTTCGTGAAACGGCAATTCAGCTGCTGCTCTAGTGAAGAAACCCAAGGTTGAACCCAAACCCGAGACTAAGTGCTTCTGTAATAAGGGGAACAACCACTGGAGCAGAATTACCCTAGATACTTGGTAGATGAGAAGGCTGTCGATAGAAGTATATTGGATATACATTATGTTAATGTGTACTTTACTAGTACTCCTAGTAGCACCAGGGTATTAGATACCGGTTCGGTTGCTAAGTGTTAGTAACTCGAAATAAAAGCTACGGAATAAACGGGGACTAGCTAAAGGTGAGCTGACGATATGTGTTTCCAATGTTGATATGATCAAGCATCGCACGCTCCCTCTACCATCGAGATTGGTGTTTGCGTTGAGCATAGACGTGATTGGATTATGTCTACCGTAATACGGTTATTCATTTAAGGAGAATAATGGTTGCTCTGTTTATTTGAATAATACCTTCAATGGTCTTGCACCAATAATGAATGGTTTATTGAATCTCGATCATAGTGATACACATGTTCATGCCAAAAGATATAAGATAGTACCACCTACTTGTGGCACTGCCACGTAAGTCATATCGGTATAAAATGCATGAAGAAGCTCCATGTTGATGGATCTTTGGGCTCACTCGTTTTGAAAAGTTTGGGACATGCGAACCATGTCTATTGGTATATATGCATGAAGAAACTCCATGCAAATGGACCGTTTGAACTCACTTGATTTTGAATCACTTGAGACATGCAAATGATACCACATGGGCAAGATGACTGAAAGCCTCGTTTTCAGTAAAATGGAACAAGAAAGCAACTTGTTGGAAGTAATACATTTTTGATGTGTGCAGTCCAATGAGTGCTGAGGCATGTAGTGGATATCGTTATGTTCTTACTTCACAGATGATTTGAGTAGATGTTGAGTATATTTACTTGATGAATCACGAGTCTGAATTATTGAAAGGTTCAAGTAATTTCAGGGTGAAGTTGAAAGATCGTCGTGACAAGAGGATAAAATATCTATGATATGATCATAGAGATGAATATCTGAATTACGAGTTTGGCACAGAATTAAGACATTGTGGAAATTGTTTCACAACTAATACAGCCTGGAACACCATAGTGTGATGGTGTGTCCGAACATCATAACTGCACCCTATTGGATATGATGCATACCATGATGTCTCTTATTGAATTACCACGATAGTTTATGGGTTAGGCATTAGAGACAACCACATTCACTTTAAATAGGGCACCACGTAATTCCGATGAGATGACACCGTATGAACTATGGTTTAGAGAAACCTAAGCTGTCATTTCCTTAAAAGTTTGGGGCTGCGACGCTTATGTAAAAAAGTTTCAGGCTGATAAGCTCGAACCCAAAGCGGATAAATGCATCTTCATAGGACACCCAAAACAGTTGGGTATACCTCCTGTCTCAGATCCGAAAGCAATAAGGGATTGTTTCTAGAATCGGGTCCTTTTTCGAGGAAAAGTTTCTCTCGAAAGAATTGAGTGGGAGGATGGTGGAGACTTGATGAGGTTATTGAACCGTCTCTTCAACTAGTGTGTGGCAGAGCACAGGAAGTTGTTCCTGTGGCACCTACACCAATTGAAGTGGAAGCTTATGATAGTGATCATGAAACTTCAGATCAAGTCACTACCAAACCTCGTGGGATGACAAGGATGCGTACTACTTCAGAGTGGTACATAATCATGTCTTGGAAGTCATGTTGCTAGACAACAATGAACCTACGAGCTATGGAGAGGCGATGGTGGGCCCGGATTCCGATAAATGGCTCGAGGCCATAAAATCCGAGAGAGGATCCATGTATGAAAACAAAGTGTAGACTTTGGAAGAACTACTTGATGGTCGTGAGGCTGTTGAGTACAGATGGATTTAAAAGGAAGATGGACAATGATGGTAAATGTCACCATTAAGAAAGCTCGACTTGTCGTTAAGATGTTTTTCGACAAGTTCAAGGAGTTGACTGCGATGAGACTTTCTCACTCGTAGCGATGCTAAGAGTCTGTTGGAATTATATTAGCGATTACTGCATTATTTATGAAATCTTGTAGATAGGATGTCAAAACATTGTTTCCTCGACGATTTTCTTGAGGAAAGGTTGTATGTGATACAACCGGAAGGTTTTGTCAATCCTGAAAGATGCTAATAAGTATGCAAAGCTCCAGCAATCCTTCTAAGGACTGGAGTAAGCATCTCAGAGTTGGAATGTATGCTTTGATGAGATGATCAAAGATTTTGGGTTTATACAAAGTTTATGAGAAACTTGTATTTCCAAAGAAGTGAGTGGGAGCACTATAGAATTTCTGATGAGTATATGTTGTTGACATATTGTTGATCAGAAATGATGTAGAATTTCTGGAAAGCATATAGGGTTATTTGAAAGGTGTTTTTCAATGTAAAACCTGGATTAAGCTACTTGAACATTGAGCATCAAGATCTATAAGGATAGATCAAAACGCTTAATGGTACTTTCAAATGAGCACATTCCTTGACATGATCTTGAAGGTGTTCAAGATGAATCAGTCAAAGAAGGAGTTCTTGCCTGAGTTGTAAGGTATGAAGTTAAGACTTAAAGCTCGACCACGGCAGAATAGAGAGAAAGGACGAAGGTCGTCCCCTATGCTTAAGACGTAGGCTCTACAGTATGCTATGCTGTGTACCGCACCTGAAGTGTGCCTTGCCATGAGTCAGTCAAGGGGTACAAGAGTGATCCAAGAATGGATCACAGGACAGCGGTCAAAGTTATCCTTAGTAACTAGTGGACTAAGGAATTTTCCCGATTATGGAGGTGGTAAAAGAGTTCGTCGTAAAGGGTTACGTCGATGCAAGCTTAACACCTATCCGGATAGCTCTGAGTAGAGATACCGGATGCATATAATGGAGCAACAATTTAGAATAGCTCCAAGTAGAACAGTTATTTGGAAGAGCTCCAAATAGAGCGTGGTAGCTACATCTAGGAGATGACATAGAGATTTGTAAAGCACACACGGATCTGAAAGGTTCGGACCCGTTGACTAAAACCTCTCTCACAAGCAACATGATCAAACCTAAAACTCATTGAGTGTTAATCACATAGTGATGTGAACTAGACTACTCACTCTAGTAAACTCTTGGGTGTTAGTCACATGGCGATGTGACCTGTGAGTGTTAATCACATGGCGATGTGAACTAGATTATTGACTCTAGTGCAAGTGGGAGACTGTTGGAAATATGCCCTAGAGGCAATAATAAATTGGTTATTATTATATTTCCTTGTTCATGATAATCGTTTATTATCCATGCTATAATTGTATTGAAAGGAAACTCAGATACATGTGTGGATACATAGACAACACCATGTCCCTAGTAAGCCTCTAGTTGACTAGCTCGTTGATCAATAGATGGTTACGGTTTCCTAACCATGGACATTGGATGTCGTTGATAACGGGATCACATCATTAGGAGAATGATGTGATGGACAAGACCCAATCCTAAGCCTAGCACAAAGATCGTGTAGTTCGTATGCTAAAACTTTTCTAATGTCAAGTATCATTTCCTTAGACCATGAGATTGTGCAACTCCCGGATGCCGTAGGAGTGCTTTGGGTGTGCCAAACGTCGCAACGTAACTGGGTGGCTATAAAGGTACATTACAGGTATCTCTGAAAGTGTCTGTTGGGTTGGCACGAATCGAGATTGGGATTTGTCACTCCGTGTAAGCGGAGAGGTATCTCTGGGCCCACTCGGTAGGACATCATCATATGCGCAATGTGACCAAGGAGTTGATCATGGGATGATGTGTTACGGAACGAGTAAAGAGACTTGCCGGTAACGAGATTGAACTAGGTATTGGATACCGACGATCGAATCTCGGGCAAGTAACATACCGATAGACAAAGGGAATTGTATACGGGATTGATTAAGTCCTTGACATCGTGGTTCATCCGATGAGATCATCGTGGAACATGTGGGAGCCATCATGGGTATCCAGATCCCGCTGTTGGTTATTGACCGGAGAACGTCTCGGTCATGTCTGCATGTCTCCCGAACCCGTAGGGTCTACACACTTAAGGTTCGGTGACGCTAGGGTTATGAAGATATGTGTATGCAGTAACCCGAATATTGTTCGGAGTCCCGGATGAGATCCCGGACGTCACGAGGAGTTCCGGAATGGTCCGGAGGTAAAGAATTATATATAGGAAGTGCTGTTTCGGCCATCGGGACAAGTTTCGGGGTTATCGGTATTGTACCGGGACCACCGGAGGGGTCCCGGGGGTCCACCGGGTGGGGCCACCTGTCCCGGGGGGCCACATGGGCTGTAGGGGGTGCGCCTTGGCCTGCATGGGCCAAGGGCACCAGCCCCAAAAGCCCATGCGCCTAGGGTTCCACTTAAGGGAAGAGTCCCAATGGTGGAAGGCACCTCTAGGTGCCTTGGGGGGGAGGGAAACCTCCCCTTGGCCGCCGCACCTAGGAGATTGGATCTCCTAGGCTGGCGCACCACCCCCCTTGGCCCTCCTATATATAGTGGGGGAGAGGAGGGACTTGACACACCAGCCCCTGGCGCCTCCCTCTCTCCCCGTTACGTCTCTCTCTCGTAGTATAGGCGAAGCCCTGCTACTGTGACGCCCTGCATCCACCACCACGCCGTCGTGCTGCTGGATCTTCATCAACCTCTCCTCCCCCCTTGCTGGATCAAGAAAGGAGGAGACGTCATCTGTTCCATACGTGTGTTGAACGTGGAGGTGCCGTCCGTTCGGTACTTGGTCATCGGTGATTTGGATCACGTCGTGTTCGACTACATCATCCCCGTTCTTTGAACGCTTCCGCTCGCAATCTACAAGGTACGTAGATGCACTCTCCTTCCCCTCGTTGCTGGTTTCTCCATAGATAGATCTTGGTGATACGTAGGAAAATTTTGAATTTATGCTACATTCCCCAACAGGAATAGGATTCGCGGAGGGGGGAAAAGAGAGAGAGAGGGGGCCGGCCACCTCTCCTAGTCCTAATAGGACTAGGGGAAGGGGAGGCGCACAGCCCATGCAGGGCTGCCTCTTCTCTTTTCCACTAAGGCCCATCATGGCCCATTTAGCTCCCGGGGGGTTCCGGTAACCTTCCCGGTACTCCGGTAAAATCCCGATTTCACCCGGAACACTTCCGATATCCAAACATAGGCTTCCAAAATATCAATCTTTATGTCTCAACCATTTCGAGACTCCTCCTCATGTCCGTGATCACATCCGGGACTCCAAACAATCTTCGGTACATCAAAATGCATAAACTCATAATATAACTGTCATCGTAACCTTAAGCGTGCGGACCCTACGGGTTCGAGAACAATGTAGACATGACCGAGACACGTCTCCAGTCAATAACCAATAGCGGGACCTGGATGCCCATATTGGCTCCTACATATTCTACGAAGATCTTTATCGGTCAGACCGCATAACAACATACATTGTTCCCTTTGTCATCGGTATGTTACTTGCCCGAGATTCGATCGTCGGTATTCCAATACCTAGTTCAATCTCGTTACCGGTGAAGGAAATATGCCCTAGAGGCAATAATAAAGTTATTATTTATTTCCTTATATCATGATAAATGTTTATTATTCATGCTAGAATTGTATTAGCCGAAAACATAATACATGTGTGAATACATAGACAAACAGAGTGTCACTAGTATGCCTCTACTTGACTAGCTCGTTAATCAAAGATGGTTATGTTTCCTAACCATGGACAAAGAATTGTTATTTGATTAATGGGATCACATCATTAGTTGAATGATCTGATTGACATGACCCATTCCATTAGCTTAGCACCCGATCGTTTAGTATGTTGCTATTGCTTTTCTTCATGACTTATACATGTTCCTATGACTATGAGATTATGCAACTCCCGTTTGCCAGAGGAACACTTTGGGTGCTACCAAACGTCACAACGTAACTGGGTGATTATAAAGGAGCATTACAGGTGTCTCCAAAGGTACATGTTGGGTTGGCGTATTTCGAGATTAGGATTTGTCACTCCGATTGTCGGAGAGGTATCTCTGGGCCCTCTCGGTAATGCACATCACATAAGCCTTGCAAGCATTGTAACTAAGATGTTAGTTATGAGATGATGTATTACGGAACGAGTAAAGAGACTTGCCGGTAACGAGATTGAACTAGGTATTGGATACCGACGATCGAATCTCGGGCAAGTAACATACCGATGACAAAGGGAACAACGTATGTTGTTATGCGGTCTGACCGATAAATATCTTCGTAGAATATGTAGGAGCCAATATGGGCATCCAGGTCCCGCTATTGGTTATTGACCAGAGATGTGTCTCAGTCATGTCTACATTGTTCTCGAACCGTAGGGTCCGCACGCTTAACGTTACGATGACAGTTATTATGAATTTATGCATTTTGATGTACCGAGGGTTGTTCGAAGTCCCGGATGTGATCACGGACATGACGAGGAGTCTCAAAATGGTCGAGACATAAAGATTGATATATTGGAAGCCTATATTTGGATATCGGAAGTGTTCCGGGTGAAATCGGGATTTTACCGGAGTACCGGGAGGTTACCGGAACCCCCCGGGAGCCATATGGGCCTTCATGGGCCTTAGTGGAAAGGAGAAAGGGGCAGCCCAAGGTGGCCGCGCGCCTCCCCCCCTCCCCTAGTCCTATTAGGACTAGGAGAGGTGGCCGGCCCCCCTCTCTCTCTTTCCCCTCGGGGAATCCTAGTCCAACTAGGATTGGAGGGGGGAGTCCTACTCCCGGTAGGAGTCGGACTCCTCCTGCGCCTCCATAGGGCTGGCCGCACCCCTCCCCCTTGGCTCCTTTATATACGGAGGCAGGGGGCTCCTCTAGACACACAAGTTGATCCACGTGATCTATTCCTTAGCCGTGTGCGGCGCCCCCAGCCACCATAGTCCTCGATAATATTGTAGCGGTGCTTAGGCGAAGCCCTGCAGCAGTAGTACATCAAGATCGTCACCACGCCGTCGTGCTAACGGAACTCTTCCCCGACACTTTGCTGGATCGGAGTCCGGGGATCGTCATCGAGCTGAACGTGTGCTAGAACTCGGAGGTGCCGTAGTTTCGGTGCTTGATCGATCGGATCGTGGAGACGTACGACTACATCAACCAAACGCTTCCGTTGTCGATCTACTAGGTATGTAGATCATACTCCCCCTCTCATTGCTATGCATCACCATGATCTTGCGTGTGCGTAGGAATTTTTTTGAAATTACTACGTTCCCCGACAGTGGTATCAGAACCAGGTTTTATGGTTTGATGTTATATGCACGAGTAGAACACAAGTGAGTTGTGGGCGATATAAGTCATACTGCCTACCAGCATGTCATACTTTGGTTCGGCGGTATTGTTGGATGAAGCGGCCCGGACCGACATTACGCGTACGCTTACGCGAGACCGGTTTCCCCGACGTGCTTTGCACATAGGTGACTTGCGGGTGACTGTTTCTCCAACTTTAGTTGAACCGAGTGTGGCTACGCCCGGTCCTTGCGAAGGTTAAAACGGAGTCAAATTGACAAACTATCGTTGTGGTTTTGATGCGTAGGTGAGATTGGTTCTTGCTTAAGCCCGTAGCAGCCACGTAAAACTTGCAACAACAAAATAGAGGACGTCTAACTTGTTTTTGCAGGGCATGTTGTGATTTGATATGGTCAAGACGTGATGAGATATAAGTTGTTGTATGAGATGATCATGTTTTGTTGAAGTTACTGGCAACTGGCAAAATCCTTATGGTTGTCTCTCTATTGCATAAGATGCAAGTGCCCAATAATTGCTTTACTTTATCGCTATGCGATAGCAATAGTTGCAAGAGCAATTGTTGGCGAGACGACCATGTGACGACACATTGATATAGATCAAGATGATGGAGATCATGGTGTCATGCCGGTGACGATGGAGATCATGACAATGCTTTGGAGATGGAGATCAAAGGCACAAGATGATCATGGCCATATCATGTCACATATTTTGATTGCATATGATGTTTATCTTTTATACATCTAATTTTGCTTAGTTTGACGGTAGCATTTTAAGATGATCTCTCACTAATTATCAAGAAGTGTTCTCCCTGAGTATGCACCGTTGCGAAAGTTCTTCGTGCTGAGACACCACGTGATGATCGGGTGTGATAGGCTCTACGTTCAAATACAACGGGTGCAAAACAGTTGCACACGCGGAATACTCAGGTTATACTTGATGAGCCAAGCATATACAGATATGGCCTCGGAACACGGAGACCGAAAGGTCGAGCGTGAATCATATAGTAGATATGATCAACATAGTGATGTTCACCAATGAAACTACTCCATCTCACGTGATGATCGGACATGGTTTAGTTGATTTGGATCACGTGATCACTTAGAGGATTAGAGGGATGTCTATCTAAGTGGGAGTTCTTAAGTAATATGATTAATTGAACTTTAATTTATCATGAACTTAGTCCTGGTAGTATTAGCATATCTATGTTGTAGATCAATAGCTCGCGTTGTTGCTTTCATATGTTTATTTTGATATGTTCCTAGAGAAAAATTGTGTTGAAAGATGTTAGTAGCAACGATGCGGATTGGATCCGTGATCTGAGGTTTATCCTCATTGCTGCACAGAAGAATTATGTCCTTGATGCACCGCTAGGTGACAGACCTATTGCAGGAGCAGATGCAGACGTTATGAACGTTTGGCTAGCTCAATATGATGACTAATTGATAGTTTAGTGCACCATGCTTAACAGCTTAGAATCGGGACTTCAAAGACGTTTTGAACGTCATGGACCATATGAGATGTTCCAGGAGTTGAAGTTAATATTTCAAGCAAATACCCGAGTTGAGAGATATGAAGTCTCCAACAAGTTCTATAGCTAAAAAGATGGAGGAGAATCGCTCAACTAGTGAGCATGTGCTCAGATTGTCTGGGTGCTACAATCGCTTGAATCAAGTGGGAGTTAATCTTCCAGATAAAATAGTGATTGACAGAATTCTCTAGTCACCATCACCAAGTTAGTAGAACTTCGTGATGAACTATAATATGCAAGGGATGACAAAAGTAATTCCCAAGCTCTTCGTGATGCTAAAATCGACGAAGGTAGAAATCAAGAAAAACATCAAGTGTTGATGGTAGACAAGACCACTAGTTTCAAGAAAAGGGCAAAAGGAAGAAGGGGAACTTCAAGAAGAATGGCAAGCAAGTTGCTGCTCAAGTGAAGAAGCCCAAGTCTGGACCTAAGCCTGAGACCAAGTGCTTCTACTGCAAAGGGACTGGTCACTGGAAGCGGAACTACCCCAAGTGATTGGCGGATAAGAAGGATGGCAGAGTGAACATAAGTATATTTGATATACATGTTATTGATGTGTACTTTACTAGTGTTTATAGCAAACCCTCAGTATTTGATACTAGTTCAGTTGCTAAGATTAGTAACTCGAAACGGGAGTTGCAGAATAAACAGAGACTAGTTAAGGGTGAAGTGACGATGTGTGTTGGAAGTGGTTCCAAGATTGATATGATCATCATCGCACACTCCTTATAATTTCAGGATTAGTGTTGAACCTAAATAAGTGTTATTTGGTGTTTGCGTTGAGAATGAATATGATTTGATCATGTTTATTGTAATACGGTTATTCATTTAAGTAAGAGAATAAATTGTTGTTCTGTTTACATGAATAAAACCTTATATGGTTACACACCCAATGAAAATAGTTCGTTGGATCTCGATCATAGTGATACACATAATCATAATATTGAAACCAAAAGATGCAAAGTTAATAATGATAGTGCAACTTATTTGTGGCACTGCCGTTTAGGTCATATTGGTGTAAAGCGCATGAAGAAACTCCATGCTGATGGGATTTTGGAATCACTTGATTATGAATCACTTGATGCTTGCGAACCATGCCTCATGGGCAAGATGACTAAGACTCCGTTCTCCGGAGCGAGCAACTGACTTATTGGAAATAATACATACTGATGTATGCGGTCCGATGAGTGTTAAGGCTCACGGCAAGTATCGTTATTTTCTGAACTTCACAGATGATTTGAGCAGATATGGGTATATCTACTTGATGAAACATAAGTCTGAAACATTTGAAAAGTTCAAAGAATTTCAGAGTGAAGTGGAAAATCATCGTGACAAGAAAATAAAGTTTCTACGATCTGATCGCGGAGACAAATATTTGAGTTACGAGTTTGGTCTTCAGTTAAAACAATGTGGAATAGTTTCACAAACTCATGCCACATGGAACACCACCGCATAATGGTGTGTCCGAACGTCATAGCCGTACTTTATTGGATATAGTGCAATCTATGATGTCTCTTACCGATCTACCACTATCGTTTTGGGGTTATGCATTAGAGACAGCTGCATTCACGTTAAAAGGGCACCATCTAAATCTGTTGAGACGACACCGTATGAACTGTGGTTTGGCAAGAAACCAAAGTTGTCGTTTCTCAAAGTTTGGGGTTGCAATGCTTATGTGAAAAAGTTTCATCCTGATAAGCTCAAACCCAAATCGGAAAAGTGCGTCTTCATAGGATACCCTAAATAAAATGTTGGGTACACCTTCTATCACAGATCCGAAGGCAAAATATTCGTTGCTAAGAATGGATCCTTTCCAGAGAAGGAGTTTCTCTTGAAAGAAGTGAGTAGGAGGAAAGTAGAAAACTTGATAAGGTAATTGTACCTTCTCCCTTATTGGAAATTAGTTCATCACAAAAATCTGTTCTTGTGACTACTACACCAATTAGTGAGGAAGCTAATGATGATGATCATGTAAACTTCAGATCAAGTTACTACCGAATCTCGTAGGTAAACCAGAGTGAGATCCGCACCAGAGTGATACGGTAATCCTATTCTGGAGGTCATGTTACTTGAACATGACGAACCTACGAACTATGAGGAAGCGATGATGAGCCCAGATTCCGCAAAATGGCTTGAAGCCATGAAATCTGAGATGGGATCCATGTATGAGAACAAAGTATGGACTTTGGTTGACTTGCTCGATGATCGGCAAGCAATTGAGAATAAATGGATCTTCAAGAGGAAGACGGACGCTGATAGTAGTGTTACTATCTACAAAGCTAGAATTGTCGCAAAAGTTTTTCGACAAGTTCAAGGTGTTGACTACGATGAGAGTTTCTCACTCGTATCTATGCTTAAGTATGTTCGAATCATGTTAGCAATTGCCACATTTTATGAAATCTGGCAAATGGTTAAACAAAACTGCATTCCTTAATGGATTTATTAAAGAAGAGTTGTATACGATGCAACTAGAATGTTTTGTCGATCCTAAAGGTGTTAACAAAATATGCAAGCTCCAGCAATCCATCTATGGACTGGTACAAGCATCTCGGAGTTGGAATATACGCTTTGATGAGTTTATCAAAGCATATAGTTTTATGCAGACTTGCGGTGAAGCCTGTATTTACAAGAAAGTGAGTGGGAGCACTACAGCATTTCTGATAAGTATATGTGAATGACATATTGTTGATCGGAAATAATATAGAATTATTCTGTAAATCATAAAGGAGTATTTGAAAGGAGTTTTTTCAAAGAAAGACTTCGGTGAAGCTGCTTACATATTGAGCTTCAAGATCTATAAAGATAGATCAAGAAGCTTGATAAGTTTTTTCAATGAGTACATACCTTGACAAGATTTTGAAGTAGTTCAAAATAGAGCAGTCAAAGAAAGAGTTCTTGCCTGTATTACAAGGTGTGAAGTTGAGTAAGACTCAAAGCCCGACCACGGCAGAAGATAGAAAGAGAATGAAAGTCATTCCCTATGCCTTGGCCATAGGTTCTATAAAGTATGCCATGCCGTGTACCAGATCTATTGCATACCATACACTGTGTTAAGAGAGGGAGTACAATAGTGATCTAGGAGTAGATCAATGGACAACGGTCAAAATTATCCTTACTGGAATAAGGATATGTTTCTCGATTACGGAGGTGACAAAAGGTTCGTCGTAAAGGGTTACGCCGATGCAAGTTTTGACACTGATCCAGATGACTCTAAGTCTCAATCTGGATACATATTGAAAGTGGGAGCAATTAGCTAGAGTAGCTCCATGCAGAGCATTGTTGACATAGAAATTTGCAAAATACATGCGGATCTGAATGTGGCAGACCCGTTGACTAAACTTCTCTCACAAGCAAAACATGATCACTTTTTGGGTCTTAATAACATAGCGATGTGAACTAGATTATTGAATCTAGTAAACCCTTTGGGTGTTAGTCACATGGAGATGTGAACCAATCACATAAAGATGTGAACTATTGATGTTAAATCACATGGCGATGTGATCTAGATTATTGACTCTAGTGCAAGTGGGAGACTGAAGGAAATATGCCCTAAAGGCAATAATAAAGTTATTATTTATTTTCTTATATCATGATAAATGTTTATTATTCATGCTAGAATTGTATTAACCGGAAACATAATACATGTGTGAATACATAGACAAACAGAGTGTCACTAGTATGCCTCTACTTGACTAGCTAGTTAATCAAAGATGGTTATGTTTCCTAACCATGGACAAAGAGTTGTTATTTGATTAATGGGATCACATCATTAGTTGAATGATCTGATTGACATGACCCATTCCATTAGCTTAGCACCCGATCGTTTAGTATGTTGCTATTGCTTTTCTTCATGACTTATACATGTTCCTATGACTATGAGATTATGCAACTCCCGTTTGCCAGAGGAACACTTTGGGTGCTACCAAACGTCACAACATAACTGGGTGATTATAAAGGAGCATTACAGGTGTCTCCAAAGGTACATGTTGGGTTGGCGTATTTCGAGATTAGGATTTGTCACTCCGATTGTCGGAGAGGTATCTCTGGGCCCTCTCGGTAATGCACATCACATAAGCCTTGCAAGCATTGTAACTAAGATGTTAGTTATGAGATGATGTATTACGGAACGAGTAAAGAGACTTGCCGGTAACGAGATTGAACTAGGTATTGGATACCGACGATCGAATCTCGGGCAAGTAACATACCGATGACAAAGGGAACAACGTATGTTGTTATGCGGTCTGACCGATAAAGATCTTCATAGAATATGTAGGAGCCAATATGGGCATCCAGGTCCCGCTATTGGTTATTGACCAGAGATGTGTCTCAGTCATGTCTACATTGTTCTCGAACCGTAGGGTCCGCACGCTTAACGTTACGATGACAGTTATTATGAGTTTATGCATTTTGATGTACCGAAGGTTGTTCGGAGTCCCGGATGTGATCACGGACATGACGAGGAGTCTCGAAATGGTCGAGACATAAAGATTGATATATTGGAAGCCTATATTTGGATATCGGAAGTGTTCCGGGTGAAATCGGGATTTTACCGGAGTACCGGGAGGTTACCGGAACCCCCCGGGAGCCATATGGGCCTTCATGGGCCTTAGTGGAAAGGAGAAAGGGGCAGCCCAAGGTGTCCGCGTGCCTCCCCCCTCCCCTAGTCCTATTAGGACTAGGAGAGGTGGCCGGCCCCCCTCTCTCTCTTTCCCCTCGGGGAATCCTAGTCCAACTAGGATTGGAGGGGGGAGTCCTACTCCCGGTAGGAGTAGAACTCCTCCTGCGCCTCCATAGGACTGGCCGCACCCCTCCCCCTTGGCTCCTTTATATACGGAGGCAGGGGGCACCTCTAGACACACAAGTTGATCCACGTGATCTATTCCTTAGCCGTGTGCGGCGCCCCCAGCCACCATAGTCCTCGATAATATTGTAGCGGTGCTTAGGCGAAGCCCTGCAGCAGTAGTAATCAAGATCGTCACCACGCCGTCGTGCTAACGGAACTCTTCCCCGACACTTTGCTGGATCGGAGTCCGGGGATCGTCATCGAGCTGAACGTGTGCTAGAACTCGGAGGTGCCGTAGTTTCGGTGCTTGATCGATCGGATCGTGGAGACGTACGACTACATCAACCAAACGCTTCCGTTGTCGATCTACTAGGTATGTAGATCATACTCCCCCTCTCGTTGCTATGCATCACCATGATCTTGCATGTGTGTAGGAATTTTTTTGAAATTACTACGTTCCCCAACAACCGGCAAGTCTCTTTACTCGTTCTGTAATACATCATCCCGCAACTAACTCATTTAGTTGCAATGCTTGCAAGGCTTTAAGTGATGTGCATTACCGAGAGGGCCCAGAGATACCTCTCCGACAATCGGAGTGACAAATCCTAATCTTGAAATATGCCAACCCAACATCTACCTTTGGAGACACCTGTAATGCTCCTTTATAATCACCCAGTTACGTTGTGACGTTTGGTAGCACCCAAAGTGTTCCTCTGGCAAACGGGAGTTGCATAATCTCATAGTTATAGGAACATGTATAAGTCATGAAGAAAGCAATAGCAACATACTAAACGATCGGGTGCTAAGCTAATGGAATGGGTCATGTCAATCAGATCATTCAACTAATGATGTGACCTCGTTAATCAAATAACAACTCATTGTTCATGGTTAGGAAACATAACCATCTTTGATTAACGAGCTAGTCAAGTAGAGGCATACTAGTGACACTTAGTTTGTCTATGTATTCACACATGTATTATGTTTCCGTTTAATACAATTCTAGCATGAATAATAAACATTTATCATGATTATAAGGAAATAAATAATAACTTTATTATTGCCTCTAGGGCATATTTCCTTCAGTCTCCCACTTGCACTAGAGTCAATAATCTAGATTACACGGTAATGATTCTAACACCCATGGAGTCTTGGTGCTGATCATGTTTTGCTCATGGAAGAGGCTTAGTCAATGGGTCTGCAACATTCAAATCCGTATGTATCTTGCAAATCTCTATGTCTCCCACTTGGACTAAATCTTGGATGGAGTTGAAGCGTCTCTTGATGTGCTTGGTTCTCTTGTGAAATCTGGATTCCTTTGCCAAGGCAATTGCACCAGTATTGTCACAAAAGATTTTCATTTGGCCCGATGCACTAGGTATGACACCTAGATCGGATATGAACTCCCTCATCCAGACTCCTTCGTTTGCTGCTTCCGAAGCAGCTATGCACTCCGCTTCACATGTAGATCCCGCTACGATGCTTTGTTTAGAACTGCACCAACTGACAGCTCCACCGTTTAATGTAAACACGTATCCGGTTTGCGATTTAGAATCGTCCGGATCAGTGTCAAAGCTTGCATCAACGTAACCTTTTACGACGAGCTCTTTGTCACCTCCATATACGAGAAGCATATCCTTAGTCCTTTTCAGGTATTTCAGGATGTTCTTGACCGCTGTCCAGTGATCCACTCCTGGATTACTTTGGTACCTCCCTGCTAGACTTATAGCAAGGCACACATCAGGTCTGGTACACAGCATTGCATACATGATAGATCCTATTGCTGATGCATAGGGAACATCTTTCATATTCTCTCTATCTTCTGCAGTGGTCGGGCATTGAGTCTTACTCAATTTCACACCTTGTAACACAGGCAAGAATCCTTTCTTTGCTTGATCCATTTTGAACTTCTTCAAAATTTTGTCAAGGTATGTTGTTTGTGAAAGTCCAATCAAGCGTTTTGATCTATCTCTATAGATCTTTATGCCTAATATGTAAGCAGCTTCACCGAGGTCCTTCATTGAAAAACTCTTATTCAAGTATCCCTTTATGCTATCCAGAAATTCTATATCATTTCCAATTAACAATATGTCATCCACATATAATATCAGAAATGCTACAGAGCTCCCACTCACTTTCTTGTAAATACAGGCTTCTCCAAAAGTCTGTATAAAACCAAATGCTTTGATCACACTATCAAAACGTTTATTCCAACTCCGAGAGGCTTGCACCAGTCCATAAATGGATCGCTGGAGCTTGCACACTTTGTTAGCTCCCTTTGGATCGACAAAACCTTCTGGTTGCATCATATACAACTCTTCTTCCAGAAATCCATTCAGGAATGCAGTTTTTACATCCATCTGCCAAATTTCATAATCATAAAATGCGGCAATTGCTAACATGATTCGGACAGACTTAAGCATCGCTACGGGTGAGAAGGTCTCATCGTAGTCAATCCCTTGAACTTGCCGAAAACCTTTCGCGACAAGTCGAGCTTTGTAGACAGTAATATTACCGTCAGCGTCAGTCTTCTTCTTGAAGATCCATTTATTCTCAATTGCTTGCCGATCATCGGGCAAGTCAACCAAAGCCCATACTTTGTTCTCATACATGGATCCCATCTCAGATTTCATGGCTTCAAGCCACTTTGCGGAATCTGGGCTCACCATCGCTTCTTCATAGTTCGTAGGTTCATCATGATCTAGTAGCATGATTTCCAGAACGGGATTACCGTACCACACTGGTGCGGATCTTACTCTGGTTGATCTATGTGTTCAGTAGTATCTTGTTCTGAAGTTTCATGATCATCATCATTAGCTTCCTCACTAACTGGTGTAGGTGTCATAGAAACAGTTTTTTGTGACGCACTACTTTCCAATAAGGGAGCAGGTACAGTTACCTCGCCAAGTTCTACTTTCCTCCCACTCACTTCTTTCGAGAGAAACTCCTTCTCTAGAAAGTTTCCGAATTTAGCAACAAAAGTCTTGCCTTCGGATCTGTGATAGAAGGTGTATCCAATAGTTTCCTTTGGATATCCTATGAAGACACATTTCTCCGATTTGGGTTCGAGCTTATCAGGTTGAAGCTTTTTCACATAAGCATCGCAGCCCCAAACTTTTAGAAACGACAACTTTGGTTTCTTGCCAAACCACAGTTCATAAGGCGTCGTCTCAACGGATTTTGATGGTGCCCTATTTAACGTGAATGCGGCCGTCTCTAGAGCGTATCCCCAAAACGATAGCGGTAAATCAGTAAGAGACATCATAGATCGCACCATATCTAGTAAAGTACGATTACGACGTTCGGACACACCATTACGCTGTGGTGTTCCGGGTGGCGTGAGTTGCGAAACTATTCCACAATTTTTCAAATGTACACCAAACTCGTAACTCAAATATTCTCCTCTACGATCAGATCGTAGAAACTTTATTTTCTTGTTACGATGATTTTCAACTTCACTCTGAAATTCTTTGAACTTTTCAAATGTTTCAGACTTATGTTTCATTAAGTAGATATACCCATATCTGCTTAAATCATCTGTGAAGGTGAGAAAATAACGATATCCGCCACGAGCCTCAATATTCATCGGACCACATACATCTGTATGTATGATTTCCAACAAATCTGTTGCTCTCTCCATAGTACCGGAGAACGGTGTTTTTGTCATCTTGCCTATGAGGCACGGTTCGCAAGTACCAAGTGATTCATAATCAAGTGGTTCCAAAAGTCCATCATTATGGAGTTTCTTCATGCACTTTACACCGATAT
Organism: Triticum urartu; assembly: GCF_056163025.1. Lineage (NCBI taxonomy): Eukaryota > Viridiplantae > Streptophyta > Magnoliopsida > Poales > Poaceae > Triticum > Triticum urartu. The sequence goes on from NC_141873.1 coordinate 577,740,443, forward strand.
GACCTAAACAGCAGTGCCACAAATAAGTTGCACTCTCATTATCAACTCTGCATCTTTTGGTTTCAACATTATGAATATGTGTGTAACTACTATCGAGATTCAACAAGAATAGACCACTCTTCAAGGGTGCATGACCATAAAAGATATTACTCATATAAATAGAACAACCATTATTCTCTGATTTAAATGAATAACCGTCTCGCATTAAACAAGATCCAGATATAATGTTCATGCTTAACGCTGGCACCAAATAACAATTATTTAGGTCTAATACTAATCCCGAAGGTAGATGTAGAGGTAGCGTGCCGACTGCGATCACATCGACTTTGGAACCGTTTCCCACGCGCATCGTCACCTCATCCTTAACCAATCTTCGCTTGATCCGTAGTCCCTGTTTCGAGTTGCAAATATTAGCAACAGAACCAGTATCAAATACCCAGGTGCTACTACAAGCATTAGTAAGGTACACATCAATAACATGTATATCACATATACCTTTGTTCACCTTGCCATCCTTCTTATCCGCCAAATACTTGGGGCAGTTCCGCTTCCAGTGACCAGTCTGCTTGCAATAGAAGCACTCAGTTTCAGGCTTAGGTCCAGGCTTGGGTTTCTTATCTTGAGTAGCAACTTGCTTGCCGCTCCTTTTGAAGTTCCCCTTCTTCTTCCCTTTGCCCTTTTTCTTGAAACTAGTGGTCTTGTTGACCATCAACACTTGATGCTCCTTCTTGATTTCTACCTCCGCAGCTTTCAGCATCGCGAAGAGCTCGGGAATAGTTTTGTTCATCCCTTGCATATTATAGTTCATCACGAAGCTCTTGTAGCATGGTGGCAGTGATTGGAGAATTCTGTCAATGACGCAATCATCTGGAAGATTAACTCCCAATTGAATCAAGTGATTATTATACCCAGACATTTTGAGTATATGCTCACTAACAGAACTGTTCTCCTCCATCTTGCAGCTATAGAACTTATTGGAGACTTCATATCTCTCAATCCGGGCATTTGCTTGAAATATTAACTTCAACTCCTGGAACATCTCATATGCTCCATGACGTTTAAAACGTCGTTGAAGTCCCAATTCTAAGCCGTAAAGCATGGCACACTGAACTATCGAGTAGTCATCAGCTTTGCTCTGCCAGACGTTCATAACATCCGGCGTTGCTCCTGCAGCAGGCCTGGCACCCAGCGGTGCTTCCAGGACGTAATTCTTCTGTGCAGCAATGAGGATAATCCTCAAGTTACGGACCCAGTCCGTGTAATTGCTACCATCATCTTTCAACTTTGCTTTCTCAAGGAACGCATTAAAATTCAACGGAACACAGCACGAGCCATCTATCTACAATCAAACATAAACAAGCAAGATACTAATCAGGTACTAAGTTTCATGATAAATTTAAGTTCAGTTAATCAAGTTAATTAAAGAACTCCCACTTAGATAGACATCCCTCTAATCCTCTAAGTGATTACGTGATCCAAATCAACTAAACCATAGCCGATCATCACGTGAGATGGAGTAGTTTTCAATGGTGAACATCGTTATGTTGATCATATCTACTATATGATTCACGCTCGACCTTTCGGTCTCTGTGTTCCGAGGCCATATCTGTATATGCTTGGCTCGTCAAGTATAACCTGAGTATTCCGCGTGTGCAACTGTTTTGCACCCATTGTATTTGAACATAGAACCTATCACACCCGATCATCACGTGGTGTCTCAGCACGAAGAACTTTCGCAACGGTGCATACTCAGGGAGAACACTTCTTGATAATTTAGTGAGAGATCATCTTATAATGCTACCGTCAATCAAAGCAAGATAAGATGCACAAAAGGATAAACATCACATGCAATCAATATAAGTGATATGATATGGCCATCATCATCTTGTGCATGTGATCTCCATCTCCGAAGCACCGTCGTGATCACCATCGTCACCGGCGTGACACCTTGATCTCCATCGTAGCATCGTTGTCGTCTCGCCAAGCTTATGCTTCCACGACTATCACTACCGCTTAGTAAAGTATTACATCGTGATTTCATTGCATACAATAAAACGACAACCATAAGGCTCCTGCCAGTTGCCGATAACTCGGTTACAAAACATGATCATCTCATATAATAAAATTCAGCATCATGTCTTGACCATATCACATCACAACATGCCCTGCAAAAACAAGTTAGACGTCCTCTACTTTGTTGTTGCAAGTTTTACGTGGCTGCTATGGGCTTAAGCAAGAACCAATCTCACCTACGCATCAAAACCACAACGATAGTTTGTCAAATAGACTCCGTTTTAACCTTCACAAGGACCGAGCGTAGCCATACTTGGTTCAACTAAAGTTGGAGAGACAGTCGCCCGCAAGCCACCTATGTGCAAAGCACGTCGGGGGAACCGGTCTCGCGTAAGCGTACGCGTAAGGTTGGTCCGGGTCGTCTCGTCCAACAATGCCGCCGAACCAAAGTATGACATGCTGGTAGGCAGTATGACTTATATCGCCCACAACTCACTTGTGTTCTACTCGTGCATATAACATCAACATAAATAACCTAGGCTCTGATACCACTGTTGGGTTTCGTAGTAATTTCAAAATTTTTCCTACGCACACGCAAGATCATGTGATGCATAGCAACGAGAGGGGAGAGTGTTGTCTACGTACCCAACGCAGACCGACTGCGGAAGCGCTGACACAACGTAGAGGAAGTAGTCGTACGTCTTCACGATCCAACCGATCAAGCACCGAAACTACGGCACCTCCGAGTTCGAGCACACGTTCAGCTCGATGACGATCCCCGAACTCCGATCCAGCAAAGTGTCGGGGAAGAGTTCTGTCAGCACGACGGCGTGGTGACGATCTTGATGCACTACAGCAGCAGGGCTTCGCCTAAACTCCGCTACAGTATTATCGAGGGCTATGGTGGCTGGGGGCACCGCACACGGCTAAGGAATAGATCACGTGGATCAACTTGTGTGTTCTAGGGTGCCTCTACCTCAGTATATAAAGGACCAAAGGGGGGAGGCTGGCCGGCCACAAGGGGTGCGCCAGGAGAGTCCTACTCCCTCCGGGAGTAGGATTCCCCCCCCCCAATCCTAGTTGGAATAGGATTCGCGGAGGGGGGAAAAGAGAGAGAGAGGGGGCCGGCCACCTCTCCTAGTCCTAATAGGACTAGGGGAAGGGGGAGGCGCACAACCCATGCAGGGCTGCCTCTTCTCTTTTCCACTAAGGCCCATCATGGCCCATTTAGCTCCCGGGGGGTTCCGGTAACCTTCCCGGTACTCCGGTAAAATCCCGATTTCACCCGGAACACTTCCGATATCCAAACATAGGCTTCCAATAAATCAATCTTTATGTCTCGACCATTTATAGACTCCTCGTCATGTCCGTGATCACATCCGGGACTCCGAACAATCTTCGGTACATCAAAATGCATAAACTCATAATATAACTGTCATCGTAACCTTAGGCGTGCGGACCCTATGGGTTCGAGAACAATGTAGACATGACCGAGACACGTCTCCGGTCAATAACCAATAGCGGGACCTAGATGCCCATATTGGCTCCTACATATTCTACAAAGATCTTTATCGGTCAGACCGCATAACAACATACGTTGTTCCCTTTGTCATCGAGATGTTACTTGCCCGAGATTCGATCGTCGGTATTCCAATACCTAGTTCAATCTCGTTACCAGCAAGTCTCTTTACTCGTTCTGTAATACATCATCCCGCAACTAACTCATTTAGTTGCAATGCTTGCAAGGCTTTAAGTGATGTGCATTACCGAGAGGGCCCAGAGATACCTCTCCGACAATCAGAGTGACAAATCCTAATCTCGAAATACGCCAACCCAACATCTACCTTTGGAGACACCTGTAATGCTCCTTTATAATCACCCAGTTACGTTGTGACGTTTGGTAGCACCCAAAGTGTTCCTCCGGCAAACGGGAGTTGCATAATCTCATAGTTATAGGAACATGTATAAGTCATGAAGAAAGCAATAGCAACATACTAAACGATCAGGTGCTAAGCTAATGGAATGGGTCATGTCAATCAGATCATTCAACTAATGATGTGACCTCGTTAATCAAATAACAACTCATTGTTCATGGTTAGGAAACATAACCATCTTTGATTAACGAGCTAGTCAAGTAGAGGCATACTAGTGACACTTAGTTTGTCTATGTATTCACACATGTATTATGTTTCCGTTTAATACAATTCTAGCATGAATAATAAACATTTATCATGATTATAAGGAAATAAATAATAACTTTATTATTGCCTCTAGGGCATATTTCCTTCAAATGATGACTTCATGTAGTTTTTATGATGTATGTTGTAAGTTTAGTCGTACGTACCGTTAATTTAGATGTAGTTCTATCTAGTTGTTTGTACTATCTTGTTGTACGAGCATTATGTTCTATCTAAATATGATGTTGTAGTTCGGATAGCAGAGTACTAAAATAGAGTAGGCATATGTCTCATACATAAGTACATAGTCATTTGTCTCATACAGAAGTAGATGGTCATGTCTCTACTGATAGATGGAAGCGTCAGTGACGACGTCTGTCCTGGCGGGGAGGCGGATCTGGAAGCGGCGTCCATCCCAACCTATTAGGTGGCCTAATGTTACGAGGAGGAATTTCAGACTCTCCCTGGTCATGCTATGTATCCTGTGTGGGGCCTGGTGGAGGAGTCGAATACATGTTCATCCAATGGGTGTGCTGCGACATCTGAGCCTGTATGTTCTCCTCAGGATGTTGATCACTCCCCCACGTATCATGTGATGCTGACATAGACGCATGATATCCGTAGGCTCCTGCATGATGGAACGTTTAGTCATGAAGAATGAGGTCGCCTCAATTAATATTGAAAACAATAAATATGAAGACACTTACCTGTTGGTTGTGACGGCTGCTCTGGCTCAAACAGGAAGCTCGACGAGGGACCGTGCTGCTGTGGCTGTGGAGAAAACACGAAGCTCGATGAGGGACCGTGCTGCTATGGCTGTGGAGAAAACACGAAGCTCGACGTGGGACCATAGTGCTGTGGTTGCTGCCACGTTGAACTGCCAGGTTGGTCAAGACGGGGTGGCCTGGTTGTCGGCTGATGTGCTAGACGTGGACGTGGTTGATGTCGGTGCATGGAGTAACGTGGCTGCTACTGCTGGTGCTGAACAACGTCGGTTCTCCGGGTGCACGTGATAGCCTCATACACAGTCCGTATCTTGTTCTGAATTTGTTCCAAGAAGGGATGTAGCACTGGACGGTGCTGAAGAAGAGGTCCAAACGACAATGATTGTCCAAAGGTGGTCACGTCCTCGTAGAGTTCGTGTGTCAAGGTAGCCTGCAAATTTCCATGACGATTAATAATGTATGTCTCTTGCACGTCAAAGTATGTGACAACATTACTTAAAGAAAATATATCTTACCGTGTACTGCCTAGAGTCTGAAGTGTCATAGCTCGGGTACATATCCGACGGAGTAGGATCCGGTATATCCTCTGGGTGGGAGTGCTCAACGATGCGTAACCGTGTTCCAGTCATGTAGCGCCGCAAATAGATATTGAATTCATTGAGATCAAAATTGTGATTCTCATGCCATATATGTGTGTTTGTTGTCTCCCATTCTATAACATATGACTCTAGTCTAACTAGCCAGTCAGCAGTTGTCCTGGTCATGCCCTTCCTTGTCGTCCTAAAATTGTGGTGTGTGTTCAACAATTACCTAAAGCTTCGAATGGAGTACTATGAAAGATAATGCAACATTGAAAAACTGGTTAATACATGTGGATGTGTGCTGGCACCGGTTCTCTATAGGGGGAGGCAGCTCCAATTGCAGAAGACAAATTGCCTCATAACCCTCTGTTGTGCCATCTCCTCGACGAAGACATCGAAGATAATCTTTGATTTTTTCATCCAGTAATCTCGGTCCCTTGTGCATAGCATAGACATACCACCAGGGTATCTCGCTTGTATGGCTGCTTCCATGTAGGGCTGCTAGATGACCCCGGTGTACGCATCGAACCGCTCATTCAATGCTGTGTATGCCTTCCTGGTCTGATCACTAGCAAAGCGTCTCTGCAGAAAACAAAAGTTAGTAGCCGCTAGCATCGAACTATCTCTTGTACAGAAAAAAGTTGCATTAAACTATAACACGGTGCATACCTCGCGACGTGTCCAACACAGACCAAAAGTAGGCATGTTGATGCCGTCAACATCAAACATGGCGTCTATAGGCTCACGGACACGTACGTCTGGTCGCCCTATAGAGAACCTCTCCCATGACCACAGCTGTAGGAATAGAGGGCATCCAAGAAGGAATGGATTTCTCGATGTAAGCTGGCAACCGTTGCACATACCTCGGTATGTAGCCGCTAAGACCTCCGAATCCCAACTCCTCTGTCTGATCTGATCCGCCGTCTGAGCGCTCGCTATCTCGAGTGCCATAGGGATGTAGAGCGTGCTAATAGTGGTGACATGGTTCTCTGTGAACATCACCTTGCCGAAAAGCCACATTAAGTAGGCCTCCAGGCTCCGAGTGATCTGTTCTGCAGTCAACGGCGCCCGGAATTTCTGGATCTGCATTAAGCAAAGAGAAAGTTTTAGTAAGCCATAGTTATTTTCTGTAAAACCGTATGCACGATAACTTGAAGATAAGAGGTAGGGGAAATTACCTGGAAATTGAGCAACCACTCATACTTAGGTCCGTGATGCTCCCATACCGGATCCGGAGCATCTGGAATAACACCATGAAAACGTTGTGTAAGAGCTCGCTCCCAACCAGCCGGTGCGTCCAATGGTCCGATGGCATGACCTGCCAACGGTAGTCCGAGCAAAAGTGACACATCCTCCAGAGTAGGAACCATCTCTCCCCATCGGAAGTGAAACGTGTGGGTCTCTGGCCTCCAACGGTCCACTAAGCAGCTCAGCAAGGACCCGTCGATGACAAGGCGTTTCTCACCTGGGATACACTCAACCAAACACGCAAAAGGTAAAATACCGGCCCATTTCAACCTTCATCAGAGAACATTTCAGTTAGTGTCTCCCATTAATATGCATGTCAGTGTGCAAATTAATAAAGCACGTACCGCTGAAGCCATCATGGGTGTATCATCCAGTTTTCCTTAGGAGTGCGAGTGACCAGAGGCTCAAACTTGCGCTCATACCATATCGCAGCACCATGACCCCTATCAATGTCCCCATTCAGCAACCACATTCCCGACATTCCTGCACATAAAAAATTCAGAACATAGCGCCACACTTAATAAAAATTCAGAACATAGTGTCACACTTAATATAAATTCAGAACATAGTGCCACACTTAATACAAATTCAGAACATAGTGCCACACTTAATACAAATTCAGAACATAGTGCCACGCTTAATACAAATTCAGAACATACTACTGCTAGCTTAGTTTCTTCCTCTCGCCCTTACTCCTCTGCCGCCTCTACCTCCTCTTCTTCCCCGGTTGCCTCGTCCACGCCCAGTGACGAAAGTGGGACAATTAGTGTCCCTATGGCCAAATTCATTGCATAGAATGCATTGCCTAGTCGGACCTCCTGCTTTAGATTCATCCATATCATTCCGGATGCGCTGACACTGCCATCTGCCTCGTACGCATATGCTCTGGGTTTGGAATGTAACGCCTTTCAGCAGGGTTGACGTTGTTGAAATTACCCATTGATCGAAAACCCATCAGCTCACCTGTCCAGGTATTGAGGACAAACTCTTTCAGAAAAAATGGAGACATAAACGATATTGCGTCCATTCCAAGCTGCCCGCAAGCAGCAAGTACATGTGAGAAAGGTAGGTGAAGCAATTTCGGTTTGTTGCATGTGCACTCACACGTTGGCCAGGCTTCATTACCAATTTTCACCTCATGCATCCTCAACTCATTTGCACATCCGAATTTATTGTTGGCTAAGCGGACCTCAAACCTTCTTTCTTGATTACCGATGGCGACTACAGTGTGTGACCTAGCTTTTTGCATCTTGTTGTCCATGTACTTCGTGACTCTTTCACAGTACCGTGTATTCGGGTTGTTGAAGATATGCTGCTCTGCTTTTTGACGTCTATCTCTGAAATACTTGACGGTGCCATAGAAAATACCCTCAACGATGGCTGTAAGTGGCAATGCCCGATTTCCTCTGAGGACAAAGTTGTATGTTTCCGTGAGGTTTGTTGTCATGACACTGTACCTTGCTCCATGTGTGTCATGTAGCAAAGACCACCTCTCCAGAGGCTCATGCTCTATCCACTGCTCGAAGGTTTTAATCGACCTCCCAAGCCTTCTCCTAGTACCAGGTGGGTTAAATCCTGGCAGGTCACATAGCCCAACAGGCTCCTCCTCCACGGCCGTTGTTCCTGTTGCTAACTGTGCAGCTACTGCTTCAACATGTGCCCTCACCGATGCATCTCTTGCAGCTTTCCTGTCCCTCATGTGCCCCTGCGTGCACACATTAAGTCTGTCACGTATCAAATTGTACTTCCATAACTGGTTCTGCTTGCAGAGTTTTTTGAACAGATTCGTCAGGTTCTTATTTCTAAACTGCGAGAAGAAATTAGCCCCCAGATGGCGCATGCACCAACGGCTCTGCAAGTCCTGCCATGGAACTTGTTCCTCAGGGCCTGGGTTTGTCAGTGTCCTTATTGCACTGAGTATACCTGCATGCCTGTCATGAAGGATGCACACATTGGGCTTCTCCTTCACAACTGATATTTTCAACTGCCTGAAGAACCATGTCCAACTTTCAATGTTCTCACTCTCCACAAAAGCAAATGCGAGTGGGACGACTTGATTTTGGCCGTCTTGACCTATGGCTGTTAAGATCTGACCCTTGTACTTGCCTGTGAGAAAAGGACCGTTAATACATATCACCGGTCGGCAATGCCTGAAAGCTTCAATGCATACACTGAAAGAGAAGAACAGACGATGTAGCACCCTCACAGTTGGGAACTCTGACATGAACATGTGTTGGATATCGATATAGGTGCCTGGATTCCGTTGCTGCAGGGTGTGGAGGAGCTGGACAACAGAGTCATATGCATCAAAATAAGAACCAAATCTCCTCTCAAGCGCCGCATGCTTAGCCCTCCAAGCCTTGCCATAAGAAATTTTGTACTTGAACCTGGCGAAGACTTTTGTCTGGACTGCCTTCACTTCCATAGCTTTGCCCTGCACTATCTCATCGTAAAACAACCGAGCAATAAGCTTGGATGAAAGGTTGGCATGATTTTGAGGGATGCAGGGAATACGACAAGTGTGATTAACTAAGTCACTTATCACCCAACTTGTGCCATACTTAGGGAGAAAACCATGCACCCTGGCGGGATAATCTGCGTTCTTGCATACCATTGTCAGGAATTTCTGACTAGACACCTGAGTTGTGAAAACCATTTGCGTGGACATTGCCCAGTTAATTATTGCATCCTTCAGGGCTTGCTTGTTCGGATACATAGCACCCATCGCAATATTGTTCTGGTGATATTGCCAGGCTGAATCATGTCCATCATTCACGGTCATTGCAGATGAGAAGTCATGATTCCATGATGCAGGATTCGGGATCTCCTCTGCATTTTCTTCTTCATCTGACTCGTCAGAATCATCGGCATGACCCCTTTCAACATCGGTGTCTTCTTCTTCCATCTGGTCCTGCATGTGCCCATCTACCTCGTCAGCGTCCACCTCGCCATTGTAATCACCATCGGCATTTCCTCCTTCTACCTGACTACTCTGCCCTGGTTCATAACCATAAGCATTTCCTCCTTCTACCTGACTGCTCTGTCCTTGTTCGTAACCATCATCTCCAGCAGTTGACATAGATAATTGCCTCCCTACACTGCTATGACCAGGATCGTAGCCACCCTCGCCTTCATGTGCAGTGACCTCCTTCACGACGGGAAGCACTAAAGCAACAAGATTGCATCCCCTTCGTTCACAACCTTGTAACCACCGCACCCATTCGGAGTCTCGCTCTATCGGCCTCAAATAAAAGTAAATTATTGTACTTGACCGTGTCCATAATGCATGAACACCGACGGTGTGTGTTTCAGTATCAAGACCTAAACTTGCCGCAATCCATTCTTTCAACTGACTGACAGACCATATTTGAGGTGCGCTCATTGGCACATCTATGTGAGTAAATTCACTCAGATCTGCTCCCATCTCAGTTGTTTGGACAGTACCAGGACCATAGCAAAATCTGAACTTCACTACATCGGACATCTCGGCTCATCTATTTTTTTCAACAACGAAATACAATCCACTAACAAATATTAGACATGTCTATATATATTACAGAATATTAACGGAGCAACTAATACAATTCACACACCTACAAGTATATTACAAATATTTGCCGGAGCAACTACAAATATTTACCGATTTTAATATTTGACTATCTATATTACGGATTTTACCGGAACTACTCCAAATACTGACACTCCTACATACTTCACATCCACATATAGTACGGAATATTACCGGAGCAACTACACATTTTTACACAAATAATTAGTTGACATCTAAATATATTTACGTATACTACCGGAGCAAATAACAATAATCGCACACCTAATTTATTTCACATCCAAACATATTAGCAAATACTACCGGAGCACCTACGAAAAATAAAATGTTTGCTGAAATATACCCTTGAAGCGTGCGTGGGAACGAAGAACGATGAACGACGGCCACCAAACTGCCGGTGCTTCGCCTCCAACGAAGAACGGCGAACGACGAGCTTCACCTCCACCACCTCCACCACACTGCCCCAACTTCACCACCACCACCTTCACCTCCACGAGCTACCAAAATGCTCACCACGACCACCATGAGCTACCCCATCAGTAGATCGAGGACTCTTTTGGCTGCCCTAACTAAGTTGAATCCATTCACGGTGCCAAATCCGCAAAAAACTGGCTCATTTAGGTGTAGAAATTGAAGGTATCTTCGTGTAGAGAGAGGAGAAGGAACGAACACAGGAAGAACAGATATGCTCGAGTGGGAATAATGGAGGAAGCAGCCACAGGGAGCCAGGCGTGCTGCGACGTGGGGTCGCACCCTGTCGGCTCGCAGCTGGCCGATCAACCCGTGGTAGGCTGACAGGGGCTCACCCCGTGAACGCCGCGGCGACATCTCCCTCTCCCCCCCCCCCCCCCCCCCCGCGACGTAGCCTGCCCAGTGCGCGCGCGACACGTGGCAGGCGGGCCAGCTGTCGGCCGGCTACTGGCCGACTACGCCCAGTCGGCCTGCTGTGGGCTGACTAGGCCCAGTCGGCCTGCAGCGGGCCGGCGGTGTATTATTTTTGAAAATCATTTTTTCAGCGTAATATTTGTGCAAATTAATAAAAAATATATTATTTAATTTTTTATTTTCGTGAATATTGTTTTAAAATTGACCGAGAATCGATTCCTGTTTGCCTCTCAATTTTTTTTCCAGGCTTGAATGGACTAAAAGTGACGAACGATGTACGAAAAAGAATAATTATAAAGATGGAGAAACTATCCATCCTTTAATATTAGGTAGAGATAGAGATAGAGAATAGAGAGTAGAGGTAGAGATAGAGAGTATATATATATATATATATATATATATATATATATATATATATATATATGCGAAATTGTGGATATCAAAACTGACTATGGGCATGACGCGCGCGCGGAGATCCGTGCTGAGATTCGCTGGCCGAAAAATGGGGCGGGTTGTTTGGTTTTCTGCGGGCGTCCGGCCTTTTTTTCTTCTGCCATGGTTGCAGTCTTTCCTGAGCTAGCGCAGAGTGGCAGGAGGTGGTCACGAGCGCAAAGCCGCAAACCCATCGATTCCTCTCTTTCTTTCTCACCTGCTCCCGCCGCCCCACCCCGTGTCTCTGAGCATAATTGGTTTGATGCCAACATTTGGCATTGCCAATATTTGGCAAGTCAAGATTTGGCAAACTCAAAAGTTACCAAATTTTGACAACTTTTTGTGAGATTGATAAGAAAAGTTGGTAGTCAACCAATCACTAGCCAACATTTGGCATTGGCCAAATATTTGCATGCCAATTTTTGGCATCGAACCAATTATGCACCCTCTGCTTCTTCCTCCACCCGCACCACGCCCGACACTCCGCCTCCACGCGTAGCACCAAATCCACCGCCTCGTGCTCTTCCTCCACCTCCACTTTTATGGAGCACCAAAGCCACCACGCGAGGGCCCACCATCCTCACGGAGACGGAGCTCAACGGGAGCGACGACAGCCTCCCTCGCCTCCTCCACTAGGAGCGACGGCAGCCTCCACCAAGATCTGCGTGGGGAGGCTGATGTTCTCGACGGGCAGGGGCACTCGCGGACGTGCTCCTTCTCCTCATTTGCCACCTCTGTCGAGAGCCGCGTGACTGTCGCCCTCGAGAGCGCGGCTGCAGCCCATCCATGGTGTGCGTCCAGAGCCTTGCGACGACATCACCAAGTCGGCGAGTGTGGGATCCACACCTCCAGTGAGCAGTGTCTCCCCTCCCCCGTAGTTTGACAAGACACCATGGACTCCCCCGTCACAGTCCTGGTGGGCCGGCGGATGAGGCAGCTAGCCCAAGGCGAGCTGGACGATGTGTGCACGCCGAGCGACAACGACAGCGGTTGCTCGCTCAGGTCAACCACCACGCGTGCAGGCCACCATGGTGTCCGTCGCGGCCGTTGAATCTGCAGATCGGCGGGATACAACGTGGTGGGGAGGAGGTGAGCTGGCCGTGGTGGGGAGGAGGAGCAGCTGTGGCGGGGAGAGATTGCCGCTGTGAACACAAACCGCAAAAAATCCATCCACATCAACGTTGTTGAAATTGAAGTTGGCCATGAGGTGAGCTTACTGCAGTCCCCCCCTCCAATCCTTCTTGCAATGCTTTTGATGATTCATGATCCTGGAGTAACAAGTAGAATTAGATGGATGGATTATTACACCTGAATTTTGATGTAATTGCGGTGTTGCTGAGCTTCCCTCTTCTTGCTTTGTTTCTGCAAACATAACCTCCTGGTTTTGTACCTTTTAAGAGAGATTGTTGTTGTGATATAAAAATTGTTTGACCCATATTTTTAGTGCAGACAAAAGCACATCCACGGGCCATGGAGAAATTTTCCAGACACTAAACCAGGAGAATTATAACTTATTTTGTCTAAACTTCTCTGTTTTATGTTCACAAGCTTGGATGCTAAATTGTATACTATATAATTGTTTGTACATGACTTTGCAACTTTCCTAACCGGACTTTGATATTTACAATATTCGAAAACACTTTTAACTTTTGAAGTGTGATGCTTGTGCTCCTGCACCGAGTTTTAATCTACTGAAAGTTGACTAGTGAATCTTTGATGGACATTTTGAGCTCATTTTCTGGTCATGGCTGAAACACTTTTAACTTCTGATTTTGGTAATTTTGGGGAGATGTAAATCTGAATAAATATTGTAAGTGAAACATTGAAGGAACTGTTATCTGAATCAACGCATGTTGAATTTGACCTCAATTGCCAATGTTATCTGAAGGAACGCACACACTTTTAGATCTACACACATGTTCTCTGAATAAACCCCTTTTTGATGCAAGTTATCTGAGTATGATGCACTTGTACTCAAATTCTTTAACTGTGTGCCATGGTCTGGGCCTAGGTTCAGAAATTTTAACTGCTCCGGCTACCGACGACGCATGGGGAGAAAACACCACACTGCGTAAAACTACACAGGGAAAGGTTGAGACTGCATTTTCCTCCTTGGTAACAATTCACGAGCATACATGTCACACGGTTGACTTGGGATCCCATGTCGAAAACCCCACAAAGCTGACCAGTGTTTCAGGCTTCCCGAGCACGCGAACAGGACGCCTTCTGCAGTATTAGCTGCCTGCCACCCGCTCTGGAGTCTGCCTCTTTTGTATTTTTGGGTAGAGAATGGAAGGACTGTAGGCATGCAAACTACTTCCTTCGTCTCATAATGTAAGACATTTTTTGACTCTAGCATAATGTCCAAAACGTTTTACATTATAGGATGGGGGAGTAGTATTTCAAGTTGGCCATCATATAAAAACAGGACGGACAACTAGATCGTTTGCTTGGAGGTTGGAGCTGGTGTTGTCGCTCGATACCTAGTATTATCTCTCCTTACACTTGACTAATTATGTGTAAACCACACTAAACCTCATACTCTCTCCGTCTCAAAATAAGTTTAGTACAAAATTGTACTAAGCTTGAGACACTTATTTTGGAACTGGACGACGTGACACGAAGGGAGGTGGTGGGTTCGCCACAAAGAACCGTCAAAACTACACTTTGAACCGTAGTACGATTTGCAAAGAACTGGCATCCAACCTTCAAGGAACCGGACGACGTGACACGGAGGGAGGTGGTGGGTTCGCCACAAAGAACCGTCAAAACTACACTTTGAACCGTAGTACAATTTACAAAGAACCGACATCCGACCATCAAGGAACCGGACGACGTGACACGGAGGGAGGTGGTGGGTTCACCACAAAGAACCGTCAAAACTACACTTTGAACCATAGTACAATTTGCAAAGAACCGGCATCCGACCATCAAGGAACCGGATGACGTGACATGGAGGGAGGTGGTGGGTTCACCACAAAGAACCATCAAAACTACACTTTGAACCATAGTACAATCTGCAAAGAACCGGCATCCGACCATCAAGGAACCGGACCCGGACGACGTGACACGGAGGGAGGTGGTGGGTTCGCCACAAAGAACTGTCAAAACTACACTTTGAACTGTAGTATGATTTGCAAAAAACCGGCATTCGACCTTCAAGGAACCGGACGACGTGACACGGAGGGAGTGGTGGGTTCGCCACAAAGAACCGTCAAAACTACACTTTGAACTGTAGTACGATTTGCAAAGAAACGGCATCCGACCTTCAAGGAACCGGACGACGTGACACGGAGGGAGGTGGTGGGTTCGCCACAAAGAACCGTCAAAACTACACTTCGAACCGGTTGGCAGCTTTCGGCCAGAACTTTTACAGAAAATGGCAGGCTGTGTGCAGTACATATATGCGAGGAAAATAAAGCAAGGAGAGAGAAAAGGAACTAGTTGAAAGGAAAGGTTCCAATCTTGATGCACCCACATGCGGTTCCGATAGTAATGACCGGGGTACGTTAGAATAAATTCGAGGCATACCATTGATCATCCGAGGACCAAGCAATCAGACGAGCACGACACCAAGATTTGTTAACGAGGTTCACCGATATGGCTGCATCCCCGAGGCCTGATTGTTGGGGAACGTAGTAATTTCAAAAAATTTCCTACGCACACGCAAGATCATGGTGATGCATAGCAACGAGAGGGGAGAGTGTGATCTACGTACCCTTGTAGATCGACAACGGAAGCGTTAGCAGAACGCGGTTGATGTAGTCGTACGTCTTCACGATCCGACCGATCCAAGCACCGTTACTCTGGTACCTCCGAGTTCTTGGCACACGTTCAGCTCGATGACGCTCCCTGGGCTCCGATCCAGCAAAGCTTCGGGGAGGAGTTCCGTCAGCACGACGGCGTGGTGATGATCTTGATGTTCAACTGTCGCAGGGCTTCGCCTAAGCACCACTACAATATGACCGAGGTGGAATATGGTGGAGGGGGGCACCGCACATGGCTAAGGAACGATCACGAAGATCAACTTGTGTGTCATGGGGTGCCCCCTGCCCCCGTATATAAAGGAGCAAGGGGGAGGGGGCGGCCGGCCTAGGAGGGGGCGCGCCAAGGGGAGTCCTACTCCCACCGGGAGTAGGACTCCCTCCTTCCTTGTTGGAGTAGGAGAAGGGGAAAGAGGGGGAGAGGAAGAAGGAAAAGGGGGCTGCGTCCCTTGTCCGACCAGAGGGGGGGCGCAGGCCTCCTTCCTTTTGGCCTCTCTCCTCTATTCCCGTATGGCCCAATAAGGCCCATATACTCCCCGGCGAATTCCCGTAACTCTCCGGTACTCCGAAAAATACCCGAATCACTCGGAACCTTTCCGATGTCCGAATATAGTCGTCCAATATATCGATTTTTACGTCTCGACCATTTCGAGACTCCTCGTCATGTCCCCGATCCCATCCGGGACTCCGAACTCCTTCGGTACATCAAAACTCATAAACTCATAATATAACTGTCATCGAAACCTTAAGCGTGCGGACCCTACGGTTCGAGAACAATGTAGACATGACCGAGACATGTCTCCGGTCAATAACCAATAGCGGGACCTGGATGCTCATATTGGCTCCTACATATTCTACGAAGATCTTTATCGGTCAGACCGCATAACAACATACGTTGTTCCCTTTGTCATCAGTATGTTACTTGCCCGAGATTCGATCGTCGGTATCCAATACCTAGTTCAATCTCGTTACCGGCAAGTCTCTTTACTCGTTCCTTAATACATCATCCCGCAACTAACTCATTAGTTGCAATGCTTGCAAGGCTTTAAGTGATGTGCATTACCGAGAGGGCCCAGAGATACCTCTCCGACATTTGGAGTGACAAATCCTAATCTCGAAATACGCCAACCCAACAAGTACCTTTGGAGACACCTGTAGAGCACCTTTATAATCACCCAGTTACGTTGTGACGTTTGGTAGCACACAAAGTGTTCCTCCGGTAAACGGGAGTTGCATAATCTCATAGTCATAGGAACATGTATAAGTCATGAAGAAAGCAATAGCAACATACTAAACGATCGGGTGCTAAGCTAACGGAATGGGTCATGTCAATCAGATCATTCATCTAATGATGTGATCCCATTAATCAAATAACAACTCTTTGTCTATGGTTCGGAAACATAACCATCTTTGATTAATGAGGTAGTCAAGTAGAGGCATACTAGTGACACTCTGTTTGTCTATGTATTCACACATGTATTATGTTTCCGGTTAATACAATTCTAGCATGAATAATAAACATTTATCATGAAATAAGGAAATAAATAATAACTTTATTATTGCCTCTAGGGCATATTTCCTTCAGTCTCCCACTTGCACTAGAGTCAATAATCTAGATCACATCGCCATGTGATTTGACATCAATAGTTCACATCTTTATGTGGATAACACCCATAGTTCACATCGATATGTGATCAACACCCAAAGGGTTTACTAGAGTCAGTAATCTAGTTCACATCGCTATGTGATTAACACCCAAAGAGTACTAAGGTGTGATCATGTTTTGCTTGTGAGAGAAGCTTAGTCAACGGGTTTACCAAAATTCAGATCCGTATGTATTTTGCAAAATTCTATGTCTACAATGCTCTGCACGGAGCTACTCTAGCTAATTGCTCCTACTTTCAATATGTATCCAGATTTAGACTTAGAGTCATCTGGATTAGTGTCAAAACTTGCATCGACGTAACCCTTTACGACGAACCTTTTGTCACTTCCATAATCGAGAAACATATCCTTATTCCACTAAGGATAATTTTGACCGTTGTCCAGTGATCTACTCCTAGATCACTATTGTACTCCCTTGCCAATCTCAGTGGTAGGGTATACAATAGATCTGGTACACAGAATGGCATACTTTATAGAACCTATGGCTAAGGCATAGGGAATGACTTTCATTCTCTTTTCTATCTTCTGCCGTGGTCGGGCTTTGAGTCTTACTCAATTTCACACCTTGTAACACAGGCAAGAACTCTTTCTTTGACTGTTCCATTTTGAACTACTTCAAAAACTTGTCAAGGTATGTACTTATTGAAAAAACTTATCAAGCGTCTTGATCTATCTCTATAGATCTTGATGCTCAATATGTAAGCAGCTTCACCAAGGTCTTTCTTTGAAAAACTCCTTTCAAACACTCCTTTATGCTTTGCAGAATAATTCTACATTATTTCCGATCAACAATATGTCATTCACATATACTTATCAGAAATGTTGTAGTGCTCCCACTCACTTTCTTGTAAATATAGGCTTCACCGTAAGTCTGTATAAAACTATATGCTTTGATCAACTTATCAAAGCGTATATTCCAACTCCGAGATGCTTGCACCAGTCCATAGATGGATCGCTGGAGCTTGCTTATTTTGTTAGCACCTTTAGGATTGAAAAAACCTTCTGGTTGCATCATATACAACTCTTTCTTTAAGAAATCCATTAAGGATTGCAGTTTTGTTATCCATTTGCCAGATTTCATAAAATGCGGCAATTGCTAACATGATTTGGACAGACTTTTAAGCATCGATACGAGTGAGAAAATCTCATCGTAGTCATCACCTTGAACTTTGTCGAAAACCTTTTGCGACAATTCTAGCTTTGTAGATAGTAACACTACTATCAGCGTCCATCTTCCTCTTGAAGATCCATTTATTTTCTATGGCTTGCCAATCATCGGACAAGTCAACCAAAGTCCATACTTTGTTCTCATACATGGATCCCATCTCAGATTTCATGGCCTCAAGCCATTTTGCGGAATCTGGGCTCACCATCACTTCTTTATAGTTCGCAAGTTCGTCATGGTCTAGTAACATGACTTCCAGAACAGGATTACCGTACCACTCTGGTGCGGATCTCACTCTGGTTTACCTACGAGATTCGGTAGTAACTTGATCTGAAGTTACATGATCATCATCATTAGCTTCCTCACTAATTGGTGTAGTATTCACAAGAACAGATTTCTGTGATGAACTACTTTCAAATAAGGGAGATGGTACAATTACCTTATCAAGTTTTCTACTTTCTTCCCACTCACTTCTTTCGAGAGAAACTCCTTCTCTAGAAAGGATCCATTCTTAGCAACGAATGTCTTGCCTTCGGATCTGTGATAGAAGATGTACCCAATAGTCTCCTTTGGGTATCCTATGAAGACATATTTCTCCGATTTGGGTTTGAGCTTATCAGGATGAAACTTTTTCATATAAGCATCACAATCCCAAACTTTAAGAAACGACAACTTTGGTTTCTTACCAAACCACAGTTCAGATTGTGTCGTCTCAACGGACTTAGATGGTGCCCTTTTAAACGTGAATGCAGCTGTCTTTAATGCATAACCCCAAAACGATAGTGGTAGATCGGTAAGAGACATCATAGATTGCACTATATCCAATAAAGTACGGTTATGACGATCGGACACACCAGCTGTGGTGTTCCAGATGGCATGAGTTTGTGAAACTATTCCACAATGTTTTAATTGAAGGCCAAACTCATAACTCAAATATTTTACTTCTGCGATCATATCGTAGAAACTTTTTATTTTTGTTACGATGATTCTCCACTTCACTCTGAAATTCTTTGAACTTTTCAAATGTTTCAGACTTGTGTTTCATCAAGTAGATATACCCATATCTGCTCAAATCATCTGTGAAGGTCAGAAAATGACGATACCTGCCGCGAGCCTCAACACTCATCGGATCACATACATCAGTATGTATTATTTCCAATAAGTCAGTTGCTCGCTCCATTGTTCCGGAGAACGGAGTCTTAGTCATCTTGCCCATAAGGCATGGTTCGCAAGCATCAAGTGATTCATAATCAAGTGATTCCAAAATCCCATCAGCATGGAGTTTCTTCATGCGCTTTACACCAATATGACCTAAATGGCAGTGCCACAAATAAGTTGCACTATCATTATTAACTTTGCATCTTTTGTCTTCAATATTATGAATATGTGTATCACTACGATCGAGATCCAATGAACCATTTTCATTGGGTGTGTAACCATATAAGGTTTTATTCATGTAAACAGAACAACAATTATTCTCTAACTTAAATGAATAACCGTATTGCAATAAACATGATTAAATCATATTCATGCTCAACGCAAACACTAAATAACACTTATTTAGGTTCAACACTAATCCCGAAAGTATAGGGAGTGTGCGATGATGATCATATCAATCTTGGAACTACTTCCAACACACATCGTCACTTCACCCATAACTAGTTTCTGTTCATTCTGCAACTCCCGATTCGAGTTACTACTCTTAGCAACTGAACCAGTATCAAATACCGAGGGGTTGCTACGAACACTAGTAAAATACACATTAATAATCTGTATATCAAATATACCTTTGTTCACTTTGCCATCCTTCTTATCCGCCAAATACTTGGGGCAGTTCCGCTTCCAGTGACCAGTCCCTTTGCAGTAGAAGCACTTAGTCTCAGGCTTAGGACCAGACTTGGGCTTCTTCACTTGAGCAGCAACTTGCTTGCCGTTCTTCTTGAAGTTCCCCTTCTTCCCTTTGCCCTTTTATTGAAACTAGTGGTCTTGTCTACCATCAACACTTGATGCTCTTTCTTGATTTCTACCTTCATCGATTTCATCATCATGAAAAGCTCGGGAGTCGTTTTCGTCATCCCTTGCATACTATAGTTCATCACGAAGTTCTACTAACTTGGTGATGGTGACTAGAGAATTCTGTCAATCACTATCTTATCTGGAAGATTAACTCCCACCTGATTCAAGCGATTGTAGTACCCAGACAATCTGAGCACATGCTCACTAGTTGAGCGATTCTCCTCCATCTTTTGGCTATAGAACTTGTTGGAGACTTCATATCTCTCAACTCGGGTATTTGCTTGAAATATTAATTTCAACTCCTGGAACATCTCATATGGTCCATGACGTTCAAAACGTCTTTGAAGTCCCGATTCTAAGCCATTAAGCATGGTGCACTAAACTATCAAGTAGTCATCATATTGAGCTAGCCAAACGTTCATAACGTCTGCATATGCTCCTGCAATAGGTCTGTCACCTAGCGGTGCATCAAGGACATAATTCTTCTGTGCAGCAATGAGGATAAACCTCAGATCACGGATCCAATTCGCATCATTGCTACTAACATCTTTCAACACAATTTTCTCTAGGAACATATCAAAATAAACACAGGGAAGCAACAACGCGAGCTATTGATCTACGACATCATTTGCAAAATACTACCAGGACTGAGTTCATGATAAATTTAAGTTCAATTAATCATATTACTTAAGAACTCCCACTTAGATAGACATCCCTCTAATCCTCTAAGTGATTACGTGATCCAAATCAACTAAACCATGTCCGATCATCACGTGAGATGGAGTAGTTTCATTGGTGAACATCGCTATGTTGATCATATCTACTATATGATTCACGCTCGACCTTTCGGTCTCCGTGTTCCGAGGCCATATCTGTATATGCTTGGCTCGTCAAGTATAACCTGAGTATTCCGCGTGTGCAACTGTTTTGCACCCGTTGTATTTGAACGTAGAGCCTATCACACCCGATCATCACGTGGTGTCTCAGCACGAAGAACTTTCGCAATGGTGCATACTCAGGGAGAACACTTCTTGATAATTAGTGAGAGATCATCTTATAATGCTACCGTCAATCAAAGCAAGATAAGATGCATAAAAGATAAACATCACATGCAATCAATATAAGTGATATGATATGACCATCATCATCTTGTGCTTGTGATCTCCATCTTTGAAGCACCGTCGTGATCACCATCGTCACCGGCGCGACACCTTGATCTCCATCGTAGCATC
This sequence comes from Triticum urartu, assembly GCF_056163025.1. Classification (NCBI taxonomy): domain Eukaryota; kingdom Viridiplantae; phylum Streptophyta; class Magnoliopsida; order Poales; family Poaceae; genus Triticum; species Triticum urartu. The sequence continues at coordinate 577,761,914 of NC_141873.1, forward strand.
ATTGTCGTCTCGCCAATTTTATGCTTCCACGACTATCGCTACCGCTTAGTGATAAAGTAAAGCATTACAGCGTGATTGCATTGCATACAATAAAGCGACAACCATATGGCTCTTGCCAGTTGCCGATAACTCGGTTACAAAACATGATCATCTCATACAATAAAATTTAGCAACATGTCTTGACCATATCACATCACAACATGCCCTGCAAAAACAAGTTAGACGTCCTCTACTTTGTTGTTGCAAGTTTTACGTGGCTGCTACGGGCTTAAGCAAGAACCAATCTTACCTACGCATCAAAACCACAACGATAGTTTGTCAAGTTGGTGCTGTTTTAACCTTCGCAAGGACCGGGCGTAGCCACACTCGGTTCAACTAAAGTTGGAGAAACTGTCACCCGCTAGCCACCTTTGTGCAAAGCACGTCGGGAGAACCGGTCTCGCGTAAGCGTACGCGTAATGTCGGTCCGGGCCGCTTCGTCCAACAATACGGCCGAACCAAAGTATGACATGCTGGTAAGTAGTATGACTTATATCGCCCACAACTCACTTGTGTTCTACTCGTGCATATAACATCAACATATAAAACCTATGTTGGGAAACGTAGTAATTTCAAAAATTTTCCTACGCACACGCAAGATCATGGTGATGCACAGCAATGAGAGGGGAGAGTGTTGTCTACGTACCCACGCAGACCGACTGCGGAAGCGTTGACACAACGTAGAGGAAGTAGTCGTACATCTTCCCGATCCGACCGATCCAAGCACCGTTACTCCGGCACCTACGAGTTCTTAGCACATGTACAGCTCGATGACGATCCCCGGGCTCCGATCCAGCAAAGCGTCGGGGAGGAGTTCCGTCAGCACGACGGCGTGGTGACGATCTTGATGTTCTACCGTCGCAGGGCTTCGCCTAAGCACTGCTACAATATAATCGAGGTGGAATATGGTGGCAGGGGGCACCACACACGGCTAAGGAACGATCTCAATGATCAACTTGTGTGTTTAGGGGTGCCCCCTGCCTCCGTATATAAAGGAGCCAAGGGGAGGGGGCCGGCCGGCCAAGGAGGGCGCGCCAAGGGAGTCCTACTCCCTCTGGGAGTAGGATTCCTCCCCCCAATCCTAGTTGGAGTAGGATTCGCTGAGGGGGAAAGAGAGAGAGGGGGCCGGCCACCTCTCCTTGTCCTAATAGGACTAGGGGAGGGGGGAGGCGCGCGGCCCATCTTGGGCTGCCCCTTCTCCTTTCCACTAAAGCCCATTAAGGCCCATACAGCTCCCGGGGGGTTCCGGTAACCTCCCGGTACTCCGGTAAAATACGGATTTCACCCGGAACACTTCCGATATCCAAACATAGGCTTCCAATATATCAATCTTTATGTCTCGACCATTTCGAGACTCCTCGTCATGTCCGTGATCACATCCGGGACTCCGAGCTAACTTCGGTACATCAAAATTCATAAACTCATAATAACTGTCATCGTAACGTTAAGCGTGCGGACCCTACGGTTCGAGAATAATGCAGACATGACTGAGACACATCTCCGGTCAATAACCAATAGCGGGACCTGGATTCCCATATTGGCTCCTACATATTCTACGAAGATCATTATCGGTCAGACCGCATAACAACATACGTTGTTCCCTTTGTCATCGGTATGTTACTTGCCCGAGATCCGATCGTCGGTATCCAATACCTAGTTCAATCTCGTTACCGGCAAGTCTCTTTACTCGTTCCGTAATACATCATCTCGCAACTAACTCAATGGCTGCAATGCTTGCAAGGCTTATGTGATGTGCATTACCGAGAGGGCCCAGAGATACCTCTCCGACAATCGGAGTGACAAATCCTAATCTCGAAATACGCCAACCCAACATCTACCTTTGGAGACACCTGTAGAGCTCCTTTATAATCACCCAGTTACGTTGTGACGTTTGGTAGCACACAAAGTGTTCCTCCGGTAAAAGGGAGTTGCATAATCTCATAGTCATAGGAACATGTATAAGTCATGAAGAAAGCAATAGCAACATACTAAACGATCGGGTGCTAAGCTAATGAAATGGGTCATGTCAATCAGATCATTCAACTAATGATGTGACCTCGTTAATCAAATAACAACACCTTGTTCATGGTTAGGAAACATAACCATCTTTGATTAACGAGCTAGTCAAGTAGAGGCATACTAGTGACACTAAGTTTGTCTATGTATTCACACATGTATTATGTTTCCGATTAATACAATTCTAGCATGAATAATAAACATTTATCATGATATAAGGAAATAAATAATAACTTTATTATTGCCTCTAGGGCATATTTCCTTCAACCTAGGCTCGGATGCCACTGTTGGGGAACATAGTAATTTCAAAAAATTTCCTACGCACACGCAAGATCATGGTGATGCATAGCAACGAGAGGGGAGAGTGTGATCTACGTACCCTTGTAGATCGACAACGGAAGCGTTAGCACAACGCGGTTGATGTAGTCGTACGTCTTCACGATCCGACCGATCCAAGCACCGTTACTCCGGTACCTCCGAGTTCTTGGCACACGTTCAGCTCGATGACGCTCCCCGGGCTCCGATCCAGCAAAGCTTCGGGGAGGAGTTCCGTCAGCACGACGGCGTGGTGACGATCTTGATGTTCAACTATCGTAGGGCTTCGCCTAAGCACCGCTACAATATGACCGAGGTGGAATATGGTGGAGGGGGGCACCGCACACGGCTAAGGAACGATCATGAAGATCAACTTCTGTGTCATGGGGTGCCCCCTGCCCCCGTATATAAAGGAGCAAGGGGGAGGGGGCGGCCGGCCTAGGAGGGGGCGCGCCAAGGGGAGTCCTACTCCCACCGGGAGTAGGACTCCCTCCTTCCTTGTTGGAGTAGGAGAAGGGGAAAGAGGGGGAGAGGAAGAAGGAAAAGAGGGCTGCATCCCTTGTCCAATTCGGACCAGAGGGGGGGCGCAGGCCTCCTTCCTTTTGGCCTCTCTCCTCTATTCCCGTATGGCCCAATAAGGCCCATATACTCCCCGGCGAATTCCCGTAACTCTCCGGTACTCCGAAAAATACCCGAATCACTCGGAACCTTTCCGATGTCCGAATATAGTCGTCCAATATATCGACTTTATGTCTCGACCATTTCGAGACTCCTCGTCATGTCCCCGGTCCCATCCGGGACTCCGAACTCCTTCGGTACATCAAAACTCATAAACTCATAATATAACTGTCATCGAAACCTTAAGCGTGCGGACCCTACAGTTCGAGAACAATGTAGACATGACCGAGACATGTCTCCGGTCAATAACCAATAGCGGAACCTGGATGCTCATATTGGCTCCTACATATTCTACGAAGATCTTTATCGGTCAGACCGCATAACAACATACGTTGTTCCCTTTGTCATCGGTATGTTACTTGCCCGAGATTCGATCGTCGGTATCCAATACCTAGTTCAATCTCGTTACCGGCAAGTCTCTTTACTCATTCCGTAATACATCATCCCGCAACTAACTCATTAGTTTCAATGCTTGCAAGGATTTAAGTGATGTGCATTACCGAGAGGGCCCAGAGATACCTCTCCGACATTCGGAGTGACAAATCCTAATCTCGAAATACGCCAACCCAACAAGTACCTTTGGAGACACCTGTAGAGCACCTTTATAATCACCCAGTTACGTTGTGACGTTTGGTAGCACACAAAGTGTTCCTCCGGTAAACGGGAGTTGCATAATCTCATAGTCATAGGAACATGTATAAGTCATGAAGAAAGCAATAGCAACATACTAAACGATCGGGTGCTAAGCTAACGGAATGGGTCATGTCAATCAGATCATTCATCTAATGATGTGATCCCATTAATCAAATAACAACTCTTTGTCTATGGTTCGGAAACATAACCATCTTTGATTAATGAGGTAGTCAAGTAGAGGCATACTAGTGACACTCTGTTTGTCTATGTATTCACACATGTATTATGTTTCCGGTTAATACAATTCTAGCATGAATAATAAACATTTATCATGAAATAAGGAAATAAATAATAACTTTATTATTGCCTCTAGGGCATATTTCCTTCACTGACTATGGGCGCTCCTCCCCATGACACCGCTACAATACTGCACCCGGTCGCCCTGGACACCGGCACATGCCGCCGGCTTCCCGTGCGTTCCGGTGCTATTATGTTGGCATAGGTTACATCGTTTGTCTACCCCCGCTATATATGAGAGGCCTAGGATACAAGTGTCCAATTTGGACACAACTCCATATCCTATCTAAACACAATACAACTGCAAGTACAACTGTAACCTACCTTGTACACTATATTCGACACAACTCCAACAAACTCCACCTTGGCGAATATACTCCACCACCCTAGATTTGTTCATGCGTCAAACTTCCATGTACATTGGACTTGAGCTTATCCCATGAGTACCGCTGCTACTCCAAAGACTCCATATGACTCCACCTGCAACTTGTAGTCCCTTCTTTTCTTGCCATGGTCAACACTCGAGCAAAATTAAGTTCTTTGTTACTCTAGTTTGTGCTCCCAACTTCCAAAGTATCAGTCCAACGCCATCACACACTGATCATTGACCTGCGTGAAAGTGAACAACTCACATATTGGGTGTCACACATAAGAGTTACCTGAACTCAACATCACCGCTCTTTTCTTGACCGCCTGTTTGAAACTTGAAGGAATTTCACCGTTGCTTGTAGTCATCCCGAGTCAAATTCGCAGTTATCTCACCATATGTATGACCACCAGAGCCCTGGCCTGTCTCCATGTCCCGTGCATACCGCACGCCTCGCCGCTATTACCACGTCGAGCCTCCGTTGTCCCGGTCGAGTCTCAAGGGTCGCGAACCCACACCACTCAACCCCCACTGCAGAGTACCACCGATTATCACCGACCGATGACGAGTTTCACGCTTCCATCAGACCACTGGGCTCCAGTCCGAACTTCATGTCACTCGCTTTTCCCGCTGAATAGACTTCGACTATCTGTGCACTTACGCCGTAGCCCCTCAATCCAGCTCCACCTTCAACATGACTCCATGGTAGATGATCAGTCCACCCCTCGCGCCCCGTCAACTTCAAGCTCCGTGTGCATCGTCTTGAATCAACCCCGCGCCATAGTCTTGTCGAAGTCACACAAGCACTCAGGCCCGTGTTGCGTGTTTCCACGCCCAGAAAACGGTCACCATCGGCATCACGCTCCTATGTCGTCGTCGCTGATCCCACCACCGTCTTCTGTACCAACCGATTTCCGTTGTTCCGTCAGACTGCCTAGTCTGACCCAGCCGAACTCGTTAGACTGTATGACACGCTCGAGGCTCCCAAATCGTCTTCTGCCAATCTCCGTCCATCACCTGATAATTCCATCTTAGCTGACATGACTTCCTGCAAGTCCTTCAAGCATCCTCATTGTGCCAACAAATCTTTCACCATTGTCTGCCATAACCCAAGGTTCCCTGTTCCGTGAACTTCTCCACCTCAAACCCGATACCCGATGGCGTCATGATTCTTCGTACAACTAACCTTGTGAAAAAATAACCGAGCTTCCAACACGTGCTCAAGTACACAAGATGCACCAGTAGCAAATTCGTACCAAAAATCTTTCATGTACTCACGTGTATTAGCTCCCAGGCAAAACTCCCAATGCTAATAATTGCTTTGTCAATGTCTCTGCTTTCATATGGATACACAAACAATGGATATTTTCCTTTGCCGATCTGATCTGCCCGCCTCTGTGTCGCACAGAAGGGGTGCTGCCTCCAGGGACTTGGTCCCTTATCTTTTGGTCCAAAACAAACCTCATGCCTCGTATACTCAGTAGCACTATATATATATATACATAAACACTATTCTGATCACGGGATCAGAATAATATTCTGATCACAACCTGACCTGCCCCGCTTGTAGTACGTTGAACTTCCCTGTGAACTAGGTTGAACTTCCGTCAACATTGCCCAAATGGGGCTTGCGATATACCGTTGGAAAGCTATGGACACCAATATCATGACCCAACTTAAATTTTTGGCAAAATATAAGCGGTTTAAGAGCAGTTTTGAAAACCGTTTTTTCTTTCGCACAAAAAATGTGAATCGTATTTTCGATCGCATTTCTAAACCGTTTATCGGAATGAGGCATATAATATGGCGTTGGAAAGCTGCTGCAAAACCGCTCCTTCCACATGCTGAAAGTTTTCTCTAATTCCCTATGGTTAAAGAGTAATTTGAAAAAACGTAAAATTTTGTAAACTGAACAGCTGAGTTTGTTTCTTCGATGTCATTTCTAAACGGCTAATCCAATGGAGGCATATGATATGGCGTTGGAAAGCTTATGAAAATGCGCTACTTTTTCATCTTGTAAGTTTTTTTTTCTAATTTTGAATGGTTTAAGAGTAATTTAGAAAATGGTCCAAGTCCTACCGAGTTCGTATTTTCGAGCTAATTTTTTAACCGTGCGTCCGAATGTAGCAAATGATAGGGCGTTGGAAATCTTGAACAAATGCGAAACTTTTTTGTATATATTGTTTCTCCTAATTCATTACGGTTTTATGTCAGTTTTGAAAATGGCTAAAAACGTATTTTTGCCGTAATTTCTAGAAACTTCGTCGGAATGGGGCAAATAATATACCGCTGAAAAGCTACGGAAAATTCAAAACTTTTTCATGTTGATGGTTTTCTGTGATTCCTTGCCGTTTTCAAGTAATTTAAAAAATGGCGAGATCGTTCGTTCTGCCTTTATCACGAAACAGATTCTTCAGAAATGCATCGCATGAAGAACCTGAACTTTCGGCATGTCTACTTGAACTTCACTCTATTTTTCACGTGCTTTTTTTGCTCGTAGCTCTCCATCCACTGCTCGTAGCTCTCCATCCACTCACCGGAGTTGAGTAAGTGATATACCGGTGGAAAGCTGCCGTAAACACGCAACTTTCCCGTGTTAATCGTTTTTTCATACTCGCGACGATTTTAAAAGTTTTTCATTTGAAATTCATTTTCTGTAGTAGTTGAACTTCCTGCTGTTTTCACGTTGAACTTTTATGACGTATTTTTGTTTGTAATTTTCTCATCCATTCGTCAGTGTTACACAAATGATATTTCTTTTGTACAAACCTCTCTCACAATAATTTTTTTAACTTTCTCCGATGGAGGACTTGAACTTATAACAAAAAACTTTTAGCCTTTGTTTTTTATTCTTTTTTAAAAAACAAAATGACACCGTGTAGTACGTGAACTTCTGACATTTATCAATCTGAACTTCTCTCGGTTACGTGAATATATCTGAGTTTTTTTTATGAATTTTTATCTTGATTTTCTTTAATCCTTTTTTATGAATATTGAAGTTCTATTTTTAAAAGTTGAACTCCTTGTTATTTTATTTTTGAACTTCTTGTTTCCATTCTTTAATAACGAGGAAAAATCTGAGTTATCTATAATCATAGAACTTCTCCATCAATATGGACTTACTGGTTTTATTTCCTAATTTTATTTTATGAAATTTTGAAGCACTCTAGTTTTAAAAAGTTGAACTTCTTGTTATTTTTTTGAACTTCTTGTTTCCATTCTTTAATAATGAGGAAAATCTGAGTTTTCTATAATAATCGAACTTCTTCATCTTTTTAATATGGACTTCCTGGTTTTTTCCTTAATCCTTTTTTGTGAATAAAAATATTTTAAGACACAAAAACAACATTTTTGTGTGTGTCTTTGCATTGGTTTGCATATCAAACCGCGTCATCTTCTGAAATTGAACTTCTCCTTTTCTTTTTGTTTTCTTACAATATTGTTTAGCACGTCGAACCGAGTCATCTTTAGAAATTGAACTTCTCCTTTCTTTTTGTCCCAGCAGCAGTAGTTGAACTCCCCCCATTGTGAGCTTGAACTTCCGCAGACATTGCCCAAATGGGGCTTGCGATATACCCTTTGAAAGCTATGATCATGAGCAGCATGACCCAAGTTAAATTTTCGGCAACACCTAAGCGGTATAAGAGCAGTCTTGAAAACCGTTTTTTCTTCATACAAAAACGTGAATCATATTTTCGTTCGCATTTCTAAACTGTTTATCGGAATGAGACAAATAATATGGCGCTGAAAAGCTGCTGCAAATCCGCTCCTTCCACTTTATTATTTTTATTTAGAAACTCAAGTAAATTTTTTTATTTAGAAATGGTGAAAATCCTTTATACTTTACTTGAACTTTATACTTTACTTGAACTTTATACTTTACTTTTTCGAGAAACAAGAAGAACATATTTTTTTTGTATACATCAGACCCTCTGTTTTTTAAAGTGAATTTCTTGGCTTTATTATTTGGTAACAAGGTAATACTTTATTTTGTAAATAAACATTGAACCACTTCATTTTACAAATTTGAACTTCTAGGTTTTTCCTAGAAACGGAAAAAAAATCTGTTTTTTAGAAACTATTTTTGAACTGCTCTATTATTTTAATTTGACCTTCTCAGGGTTATTTAAAACCATGAAAAACTATTTTCTATTACAAATATTGAACAACTTCGTTATTTTCATTTGAATTTTTGGTTATACTTTTTTTAATAGTGGGAAAATCCATGGGATTTTTTTAGTACAGTGATAGCGCTTTCTTCGAACTCTCTATTTTTATCAAATGTGAACTTCTCAAGTTAAACACTTTTATAGTTGAAGCTTCGTTTTTCTTCATGGTAAATAACGAGAAAGTTAGGACTTCTTGGTATTATTCATTAGTGACGAGAAAGTTCTAGTTCTATAATAAACATTGAACCGCTTCGTTATTTAGTTTTCTACTTCTAGTTTTTTAACAGGGAAATTTGTTTTTATAATCTTTTTTCTAATGTTTCAATTATTTTAATTTGAACTTCTCCGTTTTATTCTTTTAGTAACAAGAAAAATCTGAGTTTTTATCAACTTCAAACTTCCTTGTTTTTTTATTTGAACTTCTTCAGTTCTATTCTTAGAAAATAATATAAATCTTTTTTAAATAAACATCGAACATTTGTCTAAGTTGAATTTCATATTTTTTATTTCTCCAAGAATGGGGGAAGAATTTGAGTATTTCGTTTGAATTATTTGCTTATCATTTTTAAATAATGAAAAAAATCCATGAGAGAAATTTTTTGTACACCCATAACATTTTCTCAGAACTATTCACTTTATTAAATTTGAACTTCCAAAGTTAACATTTTTCTAGGTGACGCTTGCTTTTGTTTTCTTGTTATATAATCGTCAAACTACCCTTTATTTTTAAACTAAACTTCTTCGTTTATTCTTTATTAATGGAAGAAATTCTAGTTTTTATTTTCAAACTACTATGTATTGTTACACACTGCAGTTTATGTAGTTTTTCCAGTGGGATTCTTGTTTTTATTATTTTACAAAGTTCTAGTGTGAATCAAAGTTTTTAAAAAATATAAAGCTTAAGTTATAGCTGATCGTGGGCACTAGGTAAATGGATTGTTGCTTTTCCTCTGAACCACACATTATTTTTATCACTGAATAGTAACACACATTCCTTATCGTCTCACACACCACACGTTTTCTTATCCACACCACGTAAGCATTCTACTCTTTTATCACTTTCAATCCATAAACTGTTCGCTTTGTGTTCTTCCTGCTAATGTCCAAGTTGGCTGTGCAAGCATTAAAAAACAAGCAGCAGCAGCTCGGTGCCATTGCTAGCTTCACACACTGGTGGACACGGGTCGCACAGCTGCGTGGAGAGGAGCAAGGGAGACCATAGACTGTTGTGTAGGGCAGCAGTGAGAGAAGCAGGAAGGTCAACGACAGGCGCCGGGTAAGGTCGCTGAGAGAAGCCCTTGCAGGTCAAGTGCGAGGGATGACGAACGCCATTTTTCACCTTGAAGAAATTAAAGGAAAAAATAAACAGGAACATGAGGCGGCGACAGCTTGGAATCATAAGATATCGGCGGGAGAAGCTGAACTTCAAACCCCGCTCACCCCGACGGAGGAGCCAGCCTCGCGCCCGGAGGAAGGCCGGTTGCAGTACCAGGGGCAGATTCAGGAGGGGACACGACAATATGATGGTCATGGCTGAGCACTATTTGTTGCTGTCGCGCGTCCCTGGGAGTGACGTGGGGAGCTCCTTCAACTAGATTAGAACCGCCGGACCTTTGCCACCGGAATCCAACACGGGGGCTGGCGACGGTTGCCTGGCGTGACCTTGAGTTAGTTTTGGGAGCAGGGAGAGTGCGTGCTGGCGGAGCTCTAGGGGCGGCGAAATCGAGCGGGAACGACGGGGTGGGACGGCTGCATCACGAGGGGATCCGGGGCGACCGCGGGATGGGCCATCTGCCGACTACGGTGGGTGGTCGAGCCGGATCTGGGAGCAGCGGCGCGAGGCAGGTGACACTAGCGGGATCTGGGGCGGCGTGCGACGGCGGGAGTAGCGGGAGAGGCTCGCAGCGGAGGAGGACGGGCGCCGGCCATGGAGGAGGATGGGTGCCGGTCGCGGAGGAGGATGGGCGCCGGCCGCGGGGAGGAAGGCGCTCCGGGGATCGGGGCCGGCGGCTGGAGGCATTCCTGGAAGGGTGGCGACGGTGCGATACGGGGAGGCAGCGGCTACGCGATCTGGGCAGTGCGGCAACGGCGGCGGTGCGATTTTGGGAGAACGGCGGCGGCGGTTGCCCGATTCGTGGAGCCGATGGGGTGGGGGAGTGGATCTTGTGTTTTTTTCCTCCAATGTGCACAGTTGCGGGAGTTCGGGAGAGCCTTGTCGGGCCCTATATAAGGTGATCGTGATCCAAATAACTATTCTGATCCCAAGATTAGAATAGTGTTACTCTCTCTCTCTTTCTCTCTCTCTCTATATATATAACTTCTCTCTGTACAAACCCGAACTTCGGGCTATCTTCGCAACCATGGCTTCCCCCGCGAATTATGCCGGTCGGTAGTGTTGTGTGGGATGTGACTGTAACCCAGATACTCATACCTGCATCTAAATGCTTGTTTTGATTCGTAATTTTGCATTTTGGCGGATTCACTCTCGGGGCGGATGATCTCGTGTCTGTTTATAAGTTTAATGCATTCAGTGGATGTTCTGGAACCTCGAACATGATGGTAATTTGGTGTAAGTACGAGTTTCATGGGCAATTTGTCGTTAATTTCAACGGATTTGATTTGAGGCTCTGTGTTCTTCGTCCGCGGGAGTGGTTCCGCCGCTTCTGTGGATTTGTTATTTTTATTTGAATATAGAGGGTGGATTTGATTGCAGTAGTGAGATTGGACCGTTCATGCGTTGTTAATTCGACCAGGAAGGCGAATACACCGCTGAAATCGGGCGATTGGATCTCGTGTCGGCCCGTGCTGGTTTTTGGTTCTTTAATGAGACAACTTGGTTGATTTATCGTTTTGATGTCAGGGCGCAACAGGATATCGTTCGAGGCCGCGGCCTGAGAAGGTGTAGTCACCCAAGTGATTAAATCTGAAAAGCAAATTCGATAATGCGTTTTTTCAGTGATTCTACTGTCTGTGTTACAGAGTTGGACTTCTGCACCTTTTGTGCTTGAACTTCCCTTGTTTTAATGCATGTTTTTTTGTTGATGTTGCAATACGATCTGTTCGGTTGGTGTTGTTATAAAAATTTTGTGTACGTTTTTTTTTGTTTTTCAGAGTACTCATATACGTACAAATCATCCTTTTTATATTTATTCTGTCTTCGGGACTAGTTTTTTGGATCATCCACATTCTGTGGTAGTAATTGGACTTCTATGCTACCAGTGATTGAACTTCCTGATTTCCACATTGCAAAGTGGTGCAACATCGCGCTCTATTTTTTTTTTTTGTAATTTTCAATTTTCTAATTTGGGTTTTAGTTTGTTCCGTGGAAACTATGGGATTATTCCCAAATATGCATGCATACCTTATTTTTTTTGTAACACGTTTGCATACTTCAAACAGTGGTAAAACTTCAGTTTGTGTTTAACGTGAACTTACAAGATTTTTGCTTCTGTGTAATTTGTCTTTTCTACATGTTCATTTGATGTTTTTTCCAAACGCCGAACTTCTGTGTTTTTACAACTTGAACTTACCTTTATTTAGAACATTTTATTAGTTAACTTACGCCTCATGCATTTTGTTTCTTCGACACTAAACATTATTATTCCTCAGGTGCTTCTTTCTTGGTTTTTTATGTCACAGCAAAATTTTTCTTGAATGCAGGTTCATCTTTTTGACATTGATATTCCAGGACAGATTACATTCCAGAAATCAAAAACCCTTAGTAGATTTCTTCTGCAATTTGTTGTAACTAGTGTGTAAGTGTGGAGCTGGATCACAAGCACTATCTTCAGTAGGATCTGGACTTCTTTTTTATTAATGTTTGAACTTCTGGTTTTGGAGATTTGCACTCCATATTGGAAGGAGAAGGTGCATGATGCTCTATATTTTGTTTGTTTGGTTTTCTTTGTAATTTTAATTCTCTAGATGTTCTTTTAGACTTTTGTCTTGTGAGAAATCATGGGATTAGCCCAAGTATGGGCCGAGACAGGAACGAGCCGGAGCAGGCGACGACGCGCGTGCTGCGTCGTCGCATGCGGAGGCGAGTCCGTCACATCCGTGACCCCACTATCTATCTTAGGGTTTTTAGGGTTTAGGGTGCGCGCGGCGGGGGTGGAAACAGAATAACCGCATTGCGTCCTGTCAAATCCTAGCACGCAACAATGCGGTAGCGCGAGGCCGAGTAGGGGGGGGAGGGACCCCCCTCCCCTCCCCCTGCGAGGCCGACACAGGAACGTGCCGGAGCAGGCGACGACGCGGCGTGCCGCGTCGTCGCATGTGGAGGCGAGTCCGTCACATCCGTAACTCCACTATCTATCTTAGGGTTTTTAGGGTTTAGGGTGCGTGCGGTGGGGGTGGAAACAGAATAACCGCATTGCATCCTGTCAAATCCTAGCGCGCAGCAATGCGGTAGCGCGAGGCCGAGCAGGAGGGGAGGGAGGGGGTCGGGACCCCCCTCCCCTCCCCCTGCGAGGCCGAGACAGGAACAAGCCGGAGCAGGCGACGACGCGGCGTGCCGCGTCGTCGCATGCGGAGGCGAGTCCGTCACATCCGTGACCCCACTATCTATCTTAGGGTTTTTAGGGTTTAGATATGAACTTCATCTGTCTTTGTACTTGAACTTCTTCTTTTTGTTTCTTTATGGTTTATTTATTCTTATTCCTTTACTTCTTTTATTAGAGTACTTGAACTTCTGTTCTTTATTTTTTGAACTTCTTTTCTCTTGTTTTTTAGGGGCATATTTAGGTATGTATGTTTCTTCCTTTAGTAGTGTATTTGCCATCTATTTTTGGTTTTGAGGATATTAGCTGTGCTGTTTTGTGATCTTATCTCATTATAATAGATGCATTCAAATGGTTCATTTATTTATCTACACATGTATTTACTATTTTAGCTGTTGGGGGGTAAAACTGTAAATTCAGTGGCGCTGCAAGTCCCACGACAGAGAGGCATTAAGTGACCATCTCCCTCGCCACCACCTATCAGAAAACTCCTCTCCCCTTGTCGCTCGCTCTCTCCCCCCTCTCCGTCCCTCCGCTGCCTTCCTCGCCCCCAACTCCCCCCGATTTCTCCGCCCCTGTCCCCTGCCCTCGTGCTGGAGTAACCGGCGCACGCCCCTGCTCCTATTTCTCCTCCACGCCCCGCTCTCTCTCGCCCAGCCCGCTCTCTTCTGCTCTGAAGCAAGGGAGGAAACTACCTGCGCGGTTGCAAGGTGTGCGTGGCGTCGTGGGGAGTGGAAGAACCGGCGCGGATTCGTGCGTGCGGGGGTCGTCTGGAGAGGTACAAGTGCTGCCTCGCCCTAATGCTTGCTTCTAGTTTCGCCAGATCTGTTGAGTCCGCCTCCTGTGTGCTCTCGCGCCCGCCTCTCTACCCCCTTCTTCTGATGGTTTGGTGGTAGATTAGGTAGGGTTCTTGTGTGTGTGGTGGGTGGATTGCATTCCCTCGTGGTCAAATTTGTCTATGTGATGCTTGTGTGTGCTATTTGTCCCTTCAGGCTTGTGTGGATTTCATTTCCCCTTTCTTGATTTCAGCATTCAGATGCATGTAAGAGAGGGTGTGGTGTGATGCTGGATCTGATGTATCTAATTTGTTTTAGTGTTTTTGATTTCAAAGTCTATATTGTCTCTCACATGCTAGATAGTTTATGGATTCTTTTTTTTGTTTGTGCTTGCCTAGATGTACTACTGTTCATGTTTTCATACTTGTTTATATGTTGTAGTTGTTTCATCCTAGGGGTTCATTTAGTTGTTTTTTGTATTTGTTGTATTATTTTCTACCTGCTAACTATATGCAATCAATCCCCTGTTTTTAGCAGGTTGTTCTAGTGTTTGGAGTTGCATTCATCAAGGCGGTTGTGTTGTCCCTTTGTTGCAGGTGAAACTTCGTCACCAAGTGTTGTTGGACTTCCTAGATGTTTCATTTTTGTAGTGTATATCTTTGTTTTTTTGTTATCATGTTGATGGTATTGATATTTAGTTTGCCTGTGAAATACTGTTTGTGGTCATGCTACATCTTTTTTATGTGCTACTTGCTTGGGTCACATAGTTGAACTTCTGGTTTTAATTATTGTTTGATTGTAATGAAATTTGGTTGTAGTTCTGTTATGCACATTTTGTTTGACTGCTTTGTTATGTATCGTTGAACTTCTAGACATTCATGATATATGTAGTATCCCCTTTGGTGTGGATTGTTTTTATATTTAGTTTGTAGATTTTTAGTTTGTTTTTTGTGTTTACTGCTTTGTTAGGTATTGTTGAACTTATGGGTATTGGACATTGTTGTAAAAGTAGAAGTCCCTTTGGTGTAGGATTGCGGATTAGAACTCGGCTGCCTTTTTGCTTGCATTTTTTGTAGTTGGTGATGAGTTGAATAGTTCTGAAAAAATGCCTGTGATCAAGATGGAGCTTCGGAGGTTAATACTGATGCTCCAATATCTGATGCGGCTAAATCACCCATTATCCCTTTGACTGTGATTGCCGAGGTTGCTTCGAGCCTTGAGAATTTTTCAAGCCTCGAGGATCTTGCTTCTGCAGCTCTTGCTTCACCTAGTATGTGAAACCCCTATTCTTTTAATTTTAAAGTTTTGAGGCATGTTTTTTAGCTTGTTCATGTCGTTTTGTTTTTGTTTTTGTTCCTGACTTTTTTTTATTTTTTGGTTCGATTTTTTGTGTTCTTTGCAGATGTGTCCACAGAGGAGGAAGCTGTGAACACCATCAATGATGTTTTATTTGAGTTGGGTTTATCAGAAACCCCTGCTGCTGCTGAGGAGGGGGCTCTGTCAGTCAAAGGTTGTGATTCCGTTCCGGATCCTTTGTGCTCTCTTCAGATGTCAGAGACGCAGTCGCAGTCTGTTGATGGCACTGAACATGTCACGCAACCCGAGGATGTGCCTGTTCAGCTTCTCCTGGAGGACCAACGTAAGAGGAAGAAGCAAGAAGATTTTGACAAGAAGAGGGTGGCCCGCCTTGAGAAAGGTTCTGATGTTCTTGGATCTGTTCATGCGGCTGAGCTCACTATTGAGGAAGACGTGCCGTGTGGCAGTGATGGCACGGTTGTCCCTGTTAAGAAGAAAATCAAGAAGATTGCTGCGAGGAAGCTAGTAGTTGGTGACGTTACTCCTCGGAGGAGCCCACGTGTTTCAAGGCCTGCAGAAGTTGTTGAAGATGAATTGTTAGGCCTTGGTGGTATGCCGCACCTAGTCCTCGTGTGCTTGCCACTGCCGCGCCTACACCTTCTCCGCTTGGTGCTGGTGCATCTGGTAAGGGGAAGAAATGCGGCGTGAAGCGCAAGGTTCCACCTGCAAAGGACAACAAAGGTGTGAAGAAGCGTTCTCGTGTTAATCCAGATGACAAGGATGATGCTGATTTCAATGCTGATGATGAGGACGACGACGATGATGCTGCTGCCGCTAATCAGGTATGAATGTCTCATGTTTACTCTTTTTAGAGCATTTGTCGCTATTGCTGTAGTTTTTTTGTTTTTAGCACTGCCTTGGCGTACATAGCTGACCTTCTGCTCCATATAGACGAATAAATTAGCCGACGTGCTTTGCTTTTATGGTATTTCTGCCTTCGTGTACATAGTTGGACTTCTGGGTATATACATGAAGAAATTAGCTTAACTTGTTGGTATACATGTTTGATTACTGCCTTGGTATAGATGGTTGAACTTCTGCTTTGTAAATTTCCAACATTTTGAAAGCATGTTAACTTCTGGTCATACATGGTTGTACTGCCTATGTAGACATAGTTGGACTTCTGATATACATGTTTGATTACTGCCTTGGTATACATGGTTGAACTTCTGCTTTGTAAATTTCCAACAATTTGAAAGCATGTTAACTTCTGGTCATACATGGTTGTACTGCCTATATATACATAGTTGGACTTCTGATATACATGTTTGATTACTGCCTTGGTATACATGGTTGAACTTTTGCTTTGTAAATTTCCAACAATTTGAAAGCATGTTAACTTCTGGTCATACATGGTTGTACTGCCTATGTATACATAGTTGGAGTTCTCAGATGTACTGCGTATGTAGTCATTAGTGTTTTGGTGAAGGTTGTGTGTCTCATTGTTCTTCCTTTTTTTCCCTGTCAATGTATGTTTTTTTCAGTATCAGCTTGTGCAGCAGCCTGAGAGGAGGAAGAGAGGAGGCAAAACGCCTGAAGAAGTTGGCCAAGGAGGAGTTGAGGCGAAACGTTTTAACAAGACGGTTCGCTGCTCACTGAAAGAGGTCAAGACATGTGCGGAAATGCTACAGCTTAGGCACAAGATGAGGGTTATCAATGCTGGTTTTGGTTGTGTGTTTGACTTGAAGGTTGATTCCAACATTTCTCGTCCTTTGATGGGCAACATCTACATGAGGATTGACCCTTCAACCATGATTTTGGACATGGGTGAGGTGAACAAGGTTATACGTATTACAAGTGATGCTATTCACCATCTCTTTGGGTTCCCTCAAGGTAATCGTACCCCCTAGGCCCTCGAATGATGGTTTCGATGATGCTGTTATGAGGTTGAAGGGCAAGCTTGGGTATGCTAGGAGTGACGACATCAAGACAAAGGATTTGCGGAATATCCTCGCTGAACTTGTGAAGGATGAGACGAAGGATGATCTTGCTCTGTAGGTGTTTTACCTTATTGTTTTCATGAAGGTGGTTATCCCTGGAATGTCTACACGAGTGTCTAGGGAGGCAACAATGGCTGAGAACCTTGTGTTTGAGGACATGGCAGACATGGACTACTGCTAGTTGGTTGTTGACGATATTCAGAGTGATGTTGTTAGGTATCAGCAAGGTACTAGCAGAGGAAAAGCTGTCATAGGCTATGCCATCGCGCCGCTTCTTATGTACCTGGACTTCCTTATCATTGGCAAGACGCCTAATATTGACTTGAGGAACCCTCGCATCAATTTCATGGATCAGGCCAAGCTTATTGAGCTTGCTGCGGCTGACTTGGTCACGAAAGGTGATGATGACCCAGCCAACTGGGTGTTTGGGAGACTGCCTGTGAGTGTTTTCTATGCATTATTCTTTCCTGTGTAGTTTAACTTAAACTTCTGGTATTGTCTTGTATATTTTTTGTTCCCATGTTCCTTCATTTGTTTTCTGACGCGTTGACTTTTGTTTTTGTATGCAGTGGAAGACACAGGCTGAGGTTGTGTTCTTTAGGGTTATCGAACGTCCTGTTCTAACTATGCCTCGTTCCACCGGCCTAGGGAGTGGAACTTCCCCAAGATTTGAATTCTCCCGGGATGTTAATACCGGTGCCCCCCCTGTAGATCCAGGAGGTTCTTTTGCCCGTGTGAGTGCTGCAGGTGGCGTTTCTTCTGAGAATTTGTTTGAAGCTTCCAATGTTTCTCTGGTTAGGATTGATAGTCTTCTTGAAACTGTTTGTGGGGAGTTGGCTCGTGTTCCTTCAACTGCTGAGCGTCTTAGTCGCATTGATGGGATTCTTCGGACACGAATTTGATGCTGAGTCTTCGAAGGGGGTCTTATCTATTGAAGCTAAATTTCTTGAAGAGCTTCGTCAGAGCACTTCCCACCTTCGGACTAGCGTTGGGCTGTTCAAGGAAATGCAGGATGCTCGTTGCAAGCCTTTTGAAGATGAGGCAAGTGTTGTTGTGAGACAGATTCAGAGGCAGGATTCTATTCGTTCGGGTCGTGAAGGAGGCCACGTGGAGCGTACCAAAGAGGTTTGTTTATGTTGGCTTTTGATATTTCTTTGCAGTAATGTTCAATGTTAGCTTTCAGTTGTTACTGTTTGTAGTCATAGGCGACCGTTATTGATTTCATGTGTCGTAAACCGTTTCTTTTTAGCACAAGTGTTCCTATGTGACCTTCTTGTTTATATAACCTGAACTTCAACTGCTACAGCACCTGAACTTCCATGACTGGCCCTTTTTTGTTCCCTTTTGTATCTTAGAGTAGTTTGATATCTGACCTGCTATGTTTACTATATTTGGACTTCCATTATATGTCAGTTGTGATAGCTGACCTTCACTGATTATGCAATTTGAACTTCTGCTGATTAGGTATTTGTTTTCTACATGATTTTTTTGTAGGCTGTTGATGATGATGCTAGGGTTGAGGAGGATGTTTTACCTGCGCATGAAGCTGCTCCTGTGCATGAACCTGCTCCCGCCAGTGGCGTAATAGTTGATGAGGTTCATGGCAGTGAAAATAAGGTACCATTTTTTCTTGTCCATTTGTCTTGTTGCCCCTGAGACGGACTTGCTGCCCCTGTGGATGAGGTTTAGTCAGTCCTTTGTAATGACTTTTTGTTTCTTTTTGCAGTAGCAGAATGATGATGTTAGTGTTGCTCCAGAGAAGGTTGCAGACATGTCCGTCTCAGGCACCGGCTGCTCCGACGGGGTGGTCCTGACTGAACCTCAGTCGTCCATTGGCACTGAGGTTTCTGATGCTGAGCAGGGCAAGACAACTGGAGACATCATTTTGGAGAAAGATCATGTTGAGCCTGCTGTTGAGACTGGTGGTAGTGCTACTGCAAGCCCGGAGAAGTCTCCTGCAGCAGAGCCATCAGTTGTTGTTGATGATGTTCAAACACAACCAAATGTTTTTGTTGTTTTAGATTCTCCAGCTGCCCCAGCTGCTGCTAGTGTCCTTCCCGACGATGCTGCAACGTCTGCTGGAGATGATGACGAAGAGACCGAAAGCAATAGCTATGGAGAGGAGATTGATCATTCCAGTGCTGCCATTGGTCTAGGCAAGGATCCATGAAGAGAGGAGCATGCTTCTCTCTTCTTTCCCCATCCCCTTCTGAGGGAGTCCTGGATTAGGGGGTGTTCGGATAGCCGGACTATACCTTCGGCCGGACTCCTGGACTATGAAGATACAAGATTGAAGACTTCGTCCCGTGTCCGGAAGGGACTTTCCTTGGCGTGGAAGGCAAGCTTGGCGATACGGATGTTTAGATCTCCTACCATTGTAACCGACTCTATGTAACCCTAACCCTATCCGGTGTCTATATAAACTGGAGGGTTTTAGTCCGTAGGACAACATACACATCAACAATCATACCATAGGCTAGCTTCTAGGGTTTAGCCTCTCTGATCTCGTGGTAGATCTACTATTGTACTACCCATATCATCAATATTAATCAAGCATGACGTAGGGTTTTACCTCCATCAAGGGCCCGAACCTGGGTAAAACTTCGTGTCCCTTGCCTCCTGTTACCATCTGGCCTAGACGCATAGTTCGGGACCCCCTACCCGAGATCCGCCGGTTTTGACACCGACATTGGTGCTTTCATTGAGAGTTCCTCTGTGTCGTCGCCGTCAGGCTCGATCGCTCCTACGATCATCTATAGCGATGCAGTCCAGGGTGAGACCTTCCTCCCCGGACAGATCTTCGTCTTCGGCGGCTTCGCACTGCGGGCCAATTTACTTGGCCACCTGGAGCAGATCGAAAGCTACACCCCTGGCCGTCAGGTCAGATTTGGAAGTTTAAACTACACGGCTGACACCCGCGGGGACTTGATCTTCGACGGATTCGAGCCACTGCCGAGCGCGCCGCATTGTCCCGACGAGCATGATCTAGCTCTGCTGCCGAACAGTGCCCTGGAGGCCGCACCCGCATCGGCTCCGATCCTTAATTCGGAGCCAACTTCGCCGATCGAGGATGGGCGGTTGGACGCCGCCTCAGGGGCTGCGATCCCAACAGCGATTGAGCCGAACACCAGCACCGCACTCCGCGAGACTCATGACTCCAAGGAGCCGGACTCCTTTCCGGACTCCGAACCCTCCGCACCCCGGCCAATCGAATCCGATTCGGCGCCGATCATGGAGTTTACTGCTGCGGACATCTTTCAGCACTCGCCTTTTGGCGATATTCTGAAGTCACTGAAGTCTCTCTCTTTATCAGGAGAGCCCTGGCCGGATTGCGGCTAGCAAGGTGGGGATTCGGACGATGAAGAAATTCAAAGCCCACCCACCACCCACTTTGTAGCCACTGTCGACGATTTAACCGACATGCTCGACTTCGGCTCCGAAGACATCGACGGTATGGACGCCGATGAAGGAGACGGTGAAGAACCAGCGCCTGTTGGGCCCTGGAACACCACCTTGTCATATGACGTATACATGGTGGACGCACCAAAAGATGACGACGAGGAGCGGAAGGACACACCGAAGGCTTGTTCCCTCGAAAAGCAGTCAAAGCGGCGACGCAAGCGCTGCCCCAAATCCTGCCTCGACAGAAATAGTGATCACACAGACCCAGCATTGGAGCAGGGAGAACCGCTGCCGGACAACGGCAATCCGAACAATCAAACCGAACAAACAAATCCTATCAAGGATAATGGTCCGGATGACATATCGCCGGGCAGACACCCGGAGCAGCAGACTGCCCGTAAAAGGCTTGTTGCCACCACGAGGAGTCAGAAAAGGCAGAAGCAAAGGCTCAAGGCTGCGCAAGACACACTCCACATTAGATGGAGCAAAATACTCAACACAGCAGCGAGGTACGGCGACAATCGCCCCTCCAAGAGCTACCCAAAGCGGAAGCTGCTACCCGAATTCGATGAGGAGGCCTCAGACCCCCACAACCAAATATCAAAGCAGCCACCTGGTCGGATAGATGACCCCTCTACCAACACAGAGCGACATACAACGCCGCTCACAATACAATACGCGACCCATGCGAAGGCTCGCACCCAACGGACAACGCAACAAGATCCATCTATGGACCACGCAAGCGTGCCCCAGCATACAATGCAACACAACAAACATCCGAACAATGCGGCACACCCAGCTACAGGGGTGCTGCACACCCCCTGTGTTTCACCGATGAGGTGCTGGACCATGAATTTCCAGAGGGATTCAAACCCGTAAACATAGAGGCATACAACGGAACAACAGACCCCGGAGTCTGGATTGAGGACTACATCCTTCACATCCATATGGCTCGAGGAGACGATCTCCACGCCATCAAGTACTTACCCCTCAAGCTCAAAGGGCCAGCTTGTCACTGGCTCAAAGGCCTCCCTGAAAGCTCCATTTGAAGTTGGGAAGAGCTCGAAGACGCCTTTCGGGCAAATTTTCAAGGGACTTATGTCCGACCTCCGGATGCGGACAATTTGAGTCATATAACTCAACAGCCCGGAGAGTCAGCCCAAAAGCTTTGGAACAGGTTTCTTACTAAAAAGAACCAGATTGTCGACTTTCCGGACGCCGAAGCCTTGGCAGCTTTCAAGCATAGCGTCCGCGACGAATGGCTCGCCAGACACCTCGGCCAAAATAAGCCGAGAACGATGGCCGCATTAACAAACCTCATGACCCGCTTTTGCGCGGGTGAGGACAGCTGGCTAGCCAGATGCAGCACCAGCGACCCTAGTACATCCGAAGTTAGAGATGGAAATGGGAAATCACAGCGCAACAGCAATAGCAAACGCCGGATTAAAGAAGATAGCACAAAGGGCACGTCAGTAAATGCCGGATTCAAAAGCTCTCGGCCAGGACAAAAGCCACCCCCTAAAGGTGTTGGAAATATGACCTAGAGGCAATAATAAATTGATTATTATTATATTTCCTTGTTCGTGATAATCGTTTATTATCCATGCTAGAATTGTATTGATAGGAAACTCAGATACATGTGTGCATACATAGACAACACCATGTCCCTAGTAAGCCTCTAGTTGACTAGCTTGTTGATCAATAGATGGTTACGGTTGCCTGACCATGGACATTGGATGTCATTGCTAACGGGATCAAATCATTAGGAGAATGATGTGATGGACAAAGACCCAATCCTAAGCCTAGCACAAGATCATGTAGTTCGTATGCTAAAGCTTTTCTAATGTCAAGTATCATTTCCTTAGACCATGAGATTGTGCAACTCCCGGATACCGTAGGAGTGCTTTGGGTGTGCCAAACGTCACAACGTAACTGGGTGGCTATAGAGGTACACTACAGGTATCTCCGAAAGTGTCTGTTGGGTTGGCACGAATCGAGACTGGGATTTGTCACTCCGTGTGACGGAGAGGTATCTCTGGGCCCACTCGGTAGGACATCATCATAATGTGCACAATGTGATCAAGGAGTTGATCACGGGATGATGTGTTACGGAACGAGTAAAGAGACTTGCCGGTAACGAGATTGAACAAGGTATCGGGATACCGACGATCGAATCTCGGGCAAGTATTGTACCGATAGACAAAGGGAATTGTATACGAGATTGATTAAGTCCTTGACATCGTGGTTCATCCGATGAGATCATCGTGGAACATGTGGGAGCCAACATGGGTATCCAGATCCCGCTGTTGGTTATTGACCGGAGAGTCATCTCGGTCATGTCTGCATGTCTCCCGAACCCGTAGGGTCTACACACTTAAGGTTCAGTGACGCTAGGGTTATAGAGATATTAGTATGCGGTAACCCGAAAGTTGTTCGGAGTCCTGGATGAGATCCCGGACGTCATGAGGAGTTCCGGAATGGTCCGGAGGTAAAGATTTATATATGGGAAGTCCTATTTTGGTCACCGGAAAAGTTTCGGGTTTTATCGGTAACGTACCGGGACCACCGAGAGGGTCCCGGGGGTCCACCAAGGGGGTCCACCTGCCCCGGGGGGGCCACATGGGCTGTAGGGGTGTGCGCCTTGGCCTATATGGGCCAAGGGCACCAGCCCCAAGAGGCCCATGCGCCAAGAGATGAGGGAAAGGAAGAGTCCTAAAGGGGGAAGGCACCTCCTAGGTGCCTTGGGGAGGATGGACTCCTCCATTGGCCGCACCCTTCCTTGGAGGAAGGGCCAAGGCTGCGCCCCCGTCTCCCTTGGCCCTATATATAGTGGGGAAAGGGAGGGCAGCAAAACCTAAGCCCTGGCGCCTCCCTCTCCCTCCCATGACACATCTCCCTCCTCCCGCAGCGCTTGGCGAAGACCTGTTGGAATCCTGCTACTTCCACCACCACGCCGTCGTGCTGCTGGATCTCCATCAAACTCTCCTTCCCCCTTGCTGGATCAAGGAGGAGACGTCGCTGCTCCATACATGTGTTGAACACGGAGGTGCCGTCCGTTCGGCGCTAGGATCATCGGTGATTTGGGTCACGATGAGTACGACTCCATCAACCCCGTTCTCTTGAACGCTTCCGCGTGCGATCTACAAGGGTATGTAGATCCACTCCTCCCTCGTTGCTAGATGACTCCATAGATAGATCTTGGTGACACGTAGGAAAATTTTGAATTTATGCTACGTTCCCCAACAGTGGCATCATGAGCTAGGTCTATGCGTAGTTTCTATGCACGAGTAGAACACAAAGTAGTTGTGGGCGTTGATTTTGTTCAATATGCTTACCGTTACTAGTCCAATCTTGATTCGGCGGCATTGTGGGATGAAGCGGCCCGGACCGACCTTACACGTACTCTTACGTGAGACTGGTTCCACCGACTGACATGCACTAGTTGCATAAGGTGGCTAGCGGGTGTCTGTCTCTCCCACTTTAGTTGGATCGGATTCGATGAAAAGGGTCCTTATGAAGGGTAAATAGCAATTGGCATATCACGTTGTGGTCTTTGCGTAGGTAAGAAACGTTCTTGCTAGAAACCCATAGCAGCCACGTAAAACATGCAAACAACAATTAGAGGACGTCTAAGTTGTTTTTGCAGGGTATGCTATGTGATGTGATATGGCCAAAGGATGTGATGAATGATATATGTGATGTATGAGATGATCATGTTCTTGTAATAGGAATCACGACTTGCATGTCGATGAGTATGACAACCGGCAGGAGCCATAGGAGTTGTCTTAATTTATTTATGACCTGCGTGTCAACATAAATGTCATGTAATTGCTTTACTTTATTGCTAACCGTTAGCTGTAGTAGTAGAAGTAATAGTTGACGAGACAACTTCATGAAGACAAGATGATAGAGATCATGATGATGGAGATCATGGTGTCATGCCGGTGACGATGATGATCATGGAGCCCCGAAGATGGAGATCAAGAGGAGCAAAGTGATGATGGCCATATCATGTCACTATTTGATTGCATGTGATGTTTATCATGTTTATGCATCTTGTTTACTTAGAACGACGGTAGTAAATAAGATGATCCCTCATAATAATTTCAAGAAAGTGTTCCCCCTAACTGTGCACCGTTGCGACAGTTCGTTGTTTCGAAGCACCACGTGATGATCGGGTGTGATAGATTCTAACGTTCACATACAACGGGTGTAAGACAGATTTACACACGCGAAACACTTAGGTTGACTTGATGAGCCTAGCATGTACAGACATGGCCTCGGAACACAAGAGACCGAAAGGTCGAGCATGAGTCGTATGGTAGATACGATCAACATGAAGATGTTCACCGATGTTGACTAGTCCGTCTCACGTGATGATCGGACACGGCCTAGTTGACTCGGATCATGTAGTCACTTAGATGACTAGAGGGATGTCTATCTGAGTGGGAGTTCATAAGATGAACTTAATTATCCTGAACATAGTCAAAAGGTCTTCGCAAATTATGTCGTAGCTCGCGCTTCAGTTCTACTGTTTAGATATGTTCCTAGAGAAAATTTAGTTGAAAGTTGATAGTAGCAATTATGCGGACTAGGTCCGTAAACTGAGGTTTGTCCTCATTGCTTCATAGAAGGCTTATGTCCTTAATGCACCGCTCAGTGTGCTGAACCTCGAACGTCGTCTGTGGATGTTGCGAACATCTGACATACACGTTTTTGATAACTACATGATAGTTCAGTGCGTAATGCTAAATGGTTTAGAATTGAGGCACCAAAGACGTTTTGAAACATCGCAGAACATATGAGATGTTCCAAGGACTGAAATTGGGATTTCAGGCTCGTGCCCACGTCAAGAGGTATAAGACCTCTGACGATTTTCTTAGCCTGCAAACTAAGGGAGAAAAGCTCAATTGTTGAACTTGTGCTCAGATTGTCTGAGTACAACAATCGCTTGAATCGAGTGGGAGTTGATCTTCCAGATGAAATAGTGATGGTTCTCCGAAGTCATTACCACCAAGCTGCTTGAGCTTCGTGATGAACTATAATATATCAGGGACATATATGATGATCCTTGAGATATTCGCGATGTTTGACACCACAAAATTAGAGATCAAGAAGGAGCATCTATTGTTGATGGTTGGTGAAACCACTAGTTTCAAGAAGGGCAAGGGCAAAAAGGGATGCTTCATGAAACGGCAAATCAGCTGCTGCTCTAGTGAAGAAACCCAAGGTTGAACCCAAACCCGAGACTAAGTGCTTCTGTAATAAAGGGAACAGCCACTGGAGCAGAATTACCCTAGATACTTGGTAGATAAGAAGGCTGGCAAGGTCGATAGAAGTATATTGGATGTATTATGTTAATGTGTACTTTACTAGTACTCCTAGTAGCACCAGGGTATTAGATACCGGTTCGGTTGCTAAGTGTTAGTAACTCGAAATAAAAGCTACGGAATAAACGGAGACTAGCTAAAGGTGAGATGACGATATGTGTTGGAAGTATTTCCAAGGTTGATCAAATATCGTACGCTCCCTCTACCATCGAGATTGGTGTTTGCATTGAGCATAGACATGATTGGATTATGTCTATCGCAATACGGTTATTCATTTAAAGAGAATAATGGTTACTCTGTTTATTTGAATAATACCTTCAATGGTCTTACACCTGAAATGAATGGTTTATTGAATCTCGATCGTAGTGATACACATGTTCATGCCAAAAGATAGTAATGATAGTACCACCTACTTGTGGCACTGCCACATAAGTCATATCGGTATAAAACGCATGAAGAAGCTCCATGTTGATGGATCTTTGGGCTCACTTGTTTTGAAAGGTTTGAGACATGCGAACCATGTCTATTGGTGTATATGCATGAAGAAACTCCATGCAAATGGACCGTTTGGACTCACTTGATTTTGAATCACTTGAGACATGCAAATCATACCACATGGGCAAGATGACTGAAAGCCTCGTTTTCAGTAAAATGGAACTAGAAAGCAACTTGTTGGAAGTAATACATTTTGATGTGTGCAATCCAATGAGTGCTGAGGCATGTAGTGGATATCGTTATGTTCTTACTTCACAGATGATTTGAGTAGATGTTGGGTATATTTACTTGATGAATCATGAGTCTGAATTATTGAAAGGTTCAAGTAATTTCAGGGTGAAGTTGAAAGATCGTCGTGACAAGAGGATAAAATATCTATGATATGATCATAGAGATGAATATCTGAATTACGAGTTTGGCACAGAATTAAGACATTGTGGAAATTGTTTCACAACTAATACAGCCTGGAACACCATAGTGTGATGGTGTGTCCGAACATCATAACTGCACCCTATTGGATATGATGCATACCATGATGTCTCTTATCGAATTACCACGATAGTTTATGGGTTAGGCATTAAAAACAACCACATTCACTTTAAATAGGGCACCACGTAATTCCGATGAGATGACACCATATGAACTATGGTTTAGAGAAACCCAAGCTGTCATTTCTTAGAAGTTTGGGGCTGCGACGCTTATGTGAAAAAGTTTCAGGCTGATAAGCTCGAACCCAAAGCGGATAAATGCATCTTCATAGGACACCCAAAACAGTTGGGTATACCTCCTGTCTCAGATCTGAAAGCAATAAGGGATTGTTTCTAGAATCGGGTCCTTTCTCGAGGAAAAGTTTCTCTCGAAAGAATTGAGTGGGAGGATGGTGGAGACTTGATGAGGTTATTGAACCGTCTCTTCAACTAGTGTGTGGCAGGGCACAGGAGTTGTTCCTGTGGCACCTACACCAATTGAAGTGGAAGCTTATGATAGTGATCATGAAGCTTCAGATCAAGTCACTACCAAACCTCGTGGATGACAAGGATGTGTACTACTTTAGAGTGGTACGTAATCCTGTCTTGGAAGTCATGTTGCTAGACAACAATGAACCTACGAGCTGTGGAGAAGCGATGGTGGGCCTGGATTCCAAAATGGCTCGAGGCCATATAATACGAGAGAGGATCCATATATGAAAACAAAGTGTAGACTTTGGGAGAACTACTTGATGGTCGTAAGGCTGTTAGGTACATATGGATTTTAAAAGGAAGACGGACAATGATGGTAGGTATCACCATTAAGAAAGCTCGACTTGTCGTTAAGATGTTTTCCGACAATTTCAAGGAGTTGACTGCGATGAGACTTTCTCACTCGTAGCGATGCTAAGAGTCTGTTGGAATTATATTAGCAATTACTGCATTATTTGTGAAATCTTGCAGATAGGATGCCAAAAACCATTGTTTCCTCGACGATTTTTGAGGAAAGGTTGTATGTGATACAACCAGAAGGTTTTGTTAATCCTGAAAGATGCTAATAAGTATGCAAAGCTCCAGCAATCCTTCTAAGGACTGGAGTAAGCATCTCGGAGTTGGAATGTATGCTTTGATAAGATGATCAAAGTTTTGGGTGTATACAAAGTTTATGAGAAACTTGTATTTCCAAAGAAGTGAGTGGGAGCACTATAGAATTTTTGATAAATATATGTTGACATATTGTTGATCAGAAATGGCGTAGAATTTCTGGAAAGCATATAGGGTTATTTGGAAAGTGTTTTTCAATGGAAAGCCTGGATTAAGCTACTTGAACATTGAGCATCAAGATCTATAAGGATAGATCAAAATTCTTAATGGTACTTTCAAATGAGCACATACCTTGACATGATCTTGAAGGTGTTCAAGATGGATCAGTCAAAGAAGGAGTTCTTGCCTGAGTTGTAAGGTATGAAGTTAAGACTTAAAGCTCGACCACGGCAGAATAGAGAGAAAGGACGAAGGTCGTCCCCTATGCTTAAGACATAGGCTCTACAGTATGCTATGCTGTGTACCGCACCTGAAATGTGCCTTGCCATGAGTCAGTCAATGGGTACAAGAGTGATCTAAGAATGGATCACAGGACAGCGGTCAAAGTTATCCTTAGTAACTAGTGGAATAAGGAATTTTCTCGATTATGGAGGTGGTAAAAGAGTTCGTCGTAAAGGGTTACGCCAATGCAAACTTTGACACTAATCCAGATTATTCTGGGTAATAAACTGGATTCGTATAGTAGAACAGTTATTTGGAATAGCTCCAAATGTAGCATAGTAGTTGCATCTACAAGATGACATAGAAATTTGCGAAGTACATACGGATCTGAAGATTCAGACCTGTTGACTATAACATCTCTCACAAGCATAACATGATCAAACCCAGAACTCATCGAGTGTTAATCACATGGTAATGTGAACTAGATTATTGACTCTAGTAAACTCTTTGGGTGTTAGTCACATGGGGATGTGACCTTGAGTGTTAGTCACATAGCGATGTGAACTGGATTATTGACTCTAGTGCAAGTGGGACACTGTTGGAAATATGCCCTAGAGGCAATAATAAATTGATTAGTATTATATTTCCTTGTTCGTGATAATCGTTTATTATCCATGCTAGAATTGTATTGATAGGAAACTCAGATACATGTGTGGATACATAGACAACACCATGTCCCTAGTAAACCTCTAGTTGACTAGCTCGTTGATCAATAGATGGTTACGGTTTTTTCCTGACCATGGACATTGGATGTCATTGATAACGGGATCACATCATTAGGAGAATGATGTGATGGACAAAGACCCAATCCTAAGCCTAGCACAAGATCATGTAGTTCGTATGCTAAAGCTTTTCTAATGTCAAGTATCATTTCCTTAGACCATGAGATTGTGCAACTCCCGGATACCGTAGGAGTGCTTTGGGTGTGCCAAACATCACAACGTAACTGGGTGGCTATAAAGTACACTACAGGTATCTCCGAAAGTGTTTGTTGGGTTGGCACGAATCGAGACTGGGATTTGTCACTCCGTGTGACGGAGAGGTATCTCTGGGCCCACTCGGTAGGACATCATCATAATGTGCACAATGTGATCAAGGAGTTGATCACGGGATGATGTGTTACGGAACGAGTAAAGAGACTTGCCGGTAACGAGATTGAACAAGGTATCGGGATACCGACGATCGAATCTCGGGCAAGTATTGTACCGATAGACAAAGGGAATTGTATACGGGATTGATTAAGTCCTTGACATCGTGGTTCATCCGATGAGATCATCGTGGAACATGTGGGAGCCAACATGGGTATCCAGATCCCGCTGTTGGTTATTGACCGGAGAGTCATCTCGGTCATGTCTGCATGTCTCCCGAACCCGTAGGGTCTACACACTTAAGGTTCGGTGACGCTAGGGTTATAGAGATATTAGTATGCGGTAACCCGAAAGTTGTTCGGAGTCCCGGATGAGATCCCAGACGTCGTGAGGAGTTCCGTAATGGTCCTGAGGTAAAGATTTATATATGGGAAGTCCTATTTTGGTCACCGGAAAAGTTTCGGGTTTTATCAGTAACGTACCGGGACCACCGGGAGGGTCCCGGGGGTCCACCAAGGGGATCCACCTACCCCGGGGGGGGGCCACATGGGCTGTAGGGGTGTGCGCCTTGGCCTATATGGGCCAAGGGCACCATCCCCAAGAGGCCCATGCGCCAAGAGATGAGGGAAAGGAAGAGTCCTAAAGGGGGAAGGCACCTCCTAGGTGCCTTGGGGAGGATGGACTCCTCCCTTGGCCGCACCCTTCCTTGGAGGAAGGGCCAAGGCTGCGCCCCCCCTCTCCCTTGGTCCTATATATAGTGGGGAAAGGGAGGGCAGCAAAACCTAAGCCCTGGCGCCTCCCTCTCCCTCCCATGACACATCTCCCTCCTCCCGCAGCGCTTGGCGAAGCCCTGTTGGAATCCCGCTACTTCCACCACCACGCCGTCGTGCTGCTGGATCTCCATCAACCTCTCCTCCCCCCTTGCTGGATCAAGAAGGAGGAGACGTCGCTGCTCCGTACGTGTGTTGAACGCGGAGGTGCCGTCCGTTCGGCGCTAGGATCATCGGTGATTTGGATCACGATGAGTACGACTCCATCAACCCCGTTCTCTTGAATGCTTCCGCGCGCGATCTACAAGGGTATGTAGATCCACTCCTCCCTCATTGCTAGATGACTCCATAGATAGATCTTGGTGACACGTAGGAAAATTTTGAATTTATGCTACGTTCCCCAACAAAAGGCACCAGGGACAAACTATCCAGCCTCAACAAAATTCCGGACCAAGTATGCTAGATCCATAGTACCCCTGGTAAACCCGCTAATCATACCCACAGAGAATGTTGGGTCTTCAAGCAGTCCGGCAAGCTCAACGCCGTACACAAGGGGGAGGATACACCAAGTGAAGACGAGGACGAGCCTCCCAAACAAGACACGGCGGAACAAAAGAAATTTCCACCAGAAGTCAAAACAGTAAACGTGTTACACGTGATCAGGGGAAAAAACAACACGGCACTCCCAGGAAAACATACCCAACTGCCTGTCACCGCGAAGTCCTGCCACTGGTCATCTCAACCGATCACTTTCGACCATTACGATTAATCAGCAAGTATCCGGCACGCAGGATGGGCTGCCCTGGTATTAGACCCAGTAATTGACGGATATCACTTCACACAAGTCTTGATGGATGGTGGCAGTAGCCTAAACCTAATATATCAGGATACAATCCGCGGGATGGGGTTAGACCCAACACAAGTTCGCCATAGCAATACTACCTTTAAAGGAGTAACGCCAGGCCCAGGGGCTCGTTGTACGGGCTCCCTCTCATTACAAGTTACATTCGGCTCCCCCCGATAACTTCCGTCGCGAGCATTTAACTTTCCACATCGCTCCGTTTCAAAGTGGCTATCAAGCACTGCTCGGACGCGAAGCTTTCGCTCGCTTTAATGCAATACCACACTACGCCTCCCTCACACTCAAGATGCTCGGTCCACGTGGCATCATTACAGTGCACGGAGATATCAAGCGCTCTCTGCGCGCCGAAGAGAGTGAGGCTGCCTTGGCAACCGAACATTAACGGTGTCCGGACCAGCGATCGAGTCCGGCGCCGCTATTTACACCGAATAAGTGATCACACCCCTATTTGTCAATACAAGGGGCTCAATGCGCGCAGACAAGTGGCAATTTCTTATCATCTTCAATTATATATGGTTTCTTTAAAAACTATCTTTTTGCACGACAAATTTTTCACTTAACTTCCTCTCTTTTACATACGATCATCGTGCTACACCCATCCAGGATACGGCACAACGGAGACACAGGCGCAGACGTGCAGCAGGGACCCGCTCAAAGGATTCTTTTTAGATTAAGACCATGCATAAACCTTTTTTACTGTCTCATGTTGATACATATCCACCGTTGTGAAGGATGCTGACGTCTTGGCATGTGGCCACGCCAGAACAATGCACGTACCTGGACACAAGGGGCTTCTTACAAAGGCCATTATTTAGGCCCGGTTTATACCACAAAGACCGAATACCTTAGGGAGTGTTCGGCGTCGCAAGTTTGGCCCTATATGCATCAACTCCGAATCATTGTCTTTGGTCAAATGTTGTGTTTGCCCGGCTCCTGTGTTTTGGTGCCTTACGTTCCGCTTTACCGGCTAAGGTAGCACCAGGAGAACTACTGCGATTGTGCCCTGGTTCATCCGGACGAGCACCTCAGTAGAGAAAGCCGAAAACTGACTATCATGATATAGCGTGAGACTGGTCAACCACTCGATGACCTGTGGGAATGTTAGAATTCCTCCACCTTAATGAAGGGCCGCTTTCCGGCCAGGCATGTACGCACCCCGAGATCGGGAGAGTGCGGAGCCACCAGGGACTATGTAGTAGCCCCACTATCAAACTCCAATGGCTAAGTGAAAGTGTTAAAGCATTATAGTCCGGTTGCCTCGCTCGCTCCGCTATCACCTCCTTAATAGGACCAAGATGTTGGGTTAAGTGTGAACGCGTGTTTTTGATAGCACCTCCGCATTATATGCGTGGGGGTTGAAGCCAACGACTGCAATCTTTCAGGTTATACACACGTATACAAAAACGGCTGCCCAGGAGGCATCATATTACTTTCAGGGAAAAGTATAAAAATAGCCTTATAAAACTCTATAAAAGCATTTCGCTTACAATGAGATTACATATCACTCAAACATAATATATTTTGAGCACTGGGTCTCTACCAAACGGGCACCCTCAAGAACTTCTTCAAAGTAGTGCTCAGCAGGCTTTCGACCTATGGCCGAATCCCGCGCTGCAACATTGGTAGCATCCATCTCCGCCCAGTATGCCTTGACACGGGCAAAGGCCATCCGTGCGCCCTCTATGCACGCCGACCTCTTCATCGCATCAATGCGAGGCACCACATCAGGTAACTGTTGCACCAAGCCGAAATAGCTGTTCGATTTTGACCCTTCCGGCCATAACTGATCCACAACAGACCTCATGGAGAGTCTGGACAACCTATTTAGTTCGGCCCATTCGGCTAATTGGTCAGTCAATGAAAGTGGACGCTCGGGAGTATGGAATTGTCTCCAAAACAGCTAGTCTACTCCACGGTCTATCTGACCCTGGAAGTACTTGGCCGCATCGGCAGCGCTCGCCACAAAATCCATATACACATCCTCCGAGCTCCACAACCGATCCAGGGGCATACCGTGGATCTCCAAACTTCCTCCACAACATAAATGATTTACCAGCTACAATATCCTCGGCTTCCCGCAGCTCCTCCTTCCTTGCCCTCATAGCAGAGCGAAGGTCCTTTGTCGTTGCAGCAGCCTTCTCAAGGTCCGATGCCTTCGCCTGGTTTTCCTTTTCAAGAACCTGGCAACGGTCGGCGGCGGCTTTTAATTCTATGGCCATCTTGGCCATCTTGTCTCGGCTCTCGCCATGTGCGGCCTTCTCGGCTTGCAACTCTTCGGCCGCCTTTAAAGCAGCCGCATTACCCAACCTCGCTTGTTCCTTGGCTCGGGCAAGTTCTGCCCGCAAGGCTTCAATAGTGGCAGCCCCATCTGCAGTCACAACATATTAAAGATACTGGCATCATGCTACTCTTCCTATGTGACGTTCACCAGATAATTACACTTACCCTGTGCCTCATCAAGCCTTTTGTTAACAAGCTCGATGTCGGTGTCTGCCGCATCCAACTGCCGTTCTAAATGGACAAAGTCGCTAGTCCGACTAGCCACCAGAGCTTCCATCACTTGCACATAGAGGCAGTATGGTTATTACCTGGGAATATGATCCTCTGTTCGTCGTCATTTCCGACGACAACCAGAGTCTCAGGGGCTACTATCTACACAGGGCACACCTAGCATGTGCAGGACTATCATACATTCTTTTACGTACCTCAAAACCTGTCAGTAGACTCATAAAAGCTTCATGCAATCCGCTTTCGGCGGACGATATTCTCTCCATCACTGTATCCATCAGCACACGGTGTTCATCTGAGATGGCCGCTCGCCCCACCAACTCCCTCAGCACATCCGATCGCACACTAGACGGTGCCGGACTCTTCTGTCTGCTCTCTTCGGGAGCCGGACACTGGGAGCTTCGGGGGTCAATGGGATTATCTTCTGGCCTCACCGGACTCGGAGAGGCCCTCCGCGACGACACTTCAGGGTCGCCTGCTTCCGGAGCGGAGGAGTCCGGAGGAGGCGTTTCGCTCTCCATGATCTCTGGAAGAAGATCCCCCGAAGACGAGCTCATTTGAGAGGGGCTAAGGCCCGAACTGCTAAGATATATGCGGTGGTTATTTTCTCAGAAGAAAAAGATGGCATATCTGTACTGTTAAAGTATTCTGGGTCACTTACGACTCGTAGGAGAATTGATGCCCCCGCGGACTTTGTGCGGCAACAGCACCCCCCAAGGTAGGACCCTCGGTGGGAGACTTCTTCTCCCGTTTGGAAGCTTCGGCTTCCGAATCCACGGGCGCGGTCCTTTTCCTCTTCTGGTCGTCTTCCTTCATGGAGACGCCCGCTCCCTCGGTTAGAATGGGAAGCATTGGGGGCCCGCGTCCGCCCTTACTGTCCTCCGCAGTATCTTCCTTCAAGGGCTCCGGGCAAGGTGTGATCTAGAGCATCTTTTCCAGGACCGGACTTTCCAAACCCTCAGGGAGGGGGGCCGGACACCGAATCAACTTTTCCTTTGCTAGCCAGTCCTGACCAAAAGGCAAACTCTCAAAAATAACTTCGTAAGAAATGAGAGATAGTATGTTCGGCTGGAAGATGCCTTACCTGTTCGGCGGCGCGACTACTACTCAGGCCCACGTCCTCGGTGATTTCCGGACACTCCACCTGAGGTCCGAAGAATGACTTGTACATCTCCTCATGCGTTAGGCCGAGAAAATTTTGAATGACACGCGGTCCCTCGGGATTGAATTCCCATAGGCGAAGAGGCCGGCGTTTGCAAGGCTGGACTTGACGAACCAGCATAACTTGTATTACCACAACCAAACTGAAATCTCCATTGAAGAGATTCTGAATGCGGCTTTGCAGTATAGGCACGTCCTTGGCTGGGCCCCAGCTCAGGCCTCTGCTGATCCATGACATCAGTTGTGGTGGAGGGCCCGAGCGGAAAATACGGGCGGCCACCCACTTGGCACTTCTAGGAGCCGTGATGTAGAACCACTCCTGTTGCCACAATTCAGACACCTCTGGGATGGAACCTTTGGGCCACGGAGCTCCCGTCATCTTGCGTATTGAGGCACCTCCACACGCTGCATGTTGCCCCTCGACCATCTTCGGCTTCACTTCTAAGGTCTTGAGCCACAAGCCAAAGTGAGGGGTAACCTAGAGGAAGGCCTCGCACATGACAATAAATGTCGTGATTTGAAGAAAGGAGTCCGGAGCTAGATCATGGAAGTCTATCCTGTAATAAAACATCAAACCCCTGACGAAAGGATCCAGAGCAAGGCCTAGACCTCGGAGGAAGTGGGAAACGAACACGACGTTCTCGTTGGGTTCGGGGGTAGGGACGACCTGCCCTCAGGGAGGCAGCCGATGCAAAATCTCGGCGGTCAGATATTTGGCCTCCCTCAACTTTTTGATGTCTTCTTCCGTGACGGAGGAAGGCACCCATCGGCCTTGAAGGCTAGATCCAGACATGACTGAAGGTTCGGAGCACCTGACCTGAACTTCGGGCGCTTGAGCTTGAGGTGGGGGAAGGATTCGATTGAGCATGGGAGGGAAAAATAAAAGCCTGGTCCCTTTATAAAGAGGGTGAATATCAAGCGTCCTCTCCGTGTATGTTTGGGCTTGTCTATAATCTAGGAATCCTTGAAGCGGTTGGGTTACCCATGCCCGTATTGATGAGAATCCCGGAATAAGGGGACACGATCTCTGCTTTAACAAGATGTGCCAAGGAAACCGCCTCGCATAATGCGCTGAGATGGGACAGTAAAATGGTTCGAATAAAAGCTTGGCCGTGGTGTGATGTCACACCACAGAATACGTCAGCAGATTAGATTTGTGTAAATATTATTCTCTCTATGGCAATATGTGGAAACTTATTTTGCAGAGCCGGACACTACCGTTGTGTTCAAAATCTTCTATGAAGTACTTGGAGGAGGAACCCGCCTTGCAATGCCGAAGACAATTTGCGCGCCGGACTCGTCGTCATTGAAGCCTGGTTCAGGGGCTACTGAGGGAGTCCTGGATTAGGGGGTGTTCGGATAGCCGGACTATACCTTCGGCCGGACTCCTGGACTATGAAGATACAAGATTGAAGACTTCGTCCCGTGTCCGGAAGAGACTTTCCTTGGCGTGGAAGGCAAGCTTGGCGATACGGATATTTAGATCTCCTACCATTGTAACCGACTCTATGTAACCCTAGCCCTATCCGGTGTCTATATAAACTGGAGGGTTTTAGTCTGTAGGACAACATACACATCAACAATCATACCATAGGCTAGCTTCTAGGGTTTAGCCTCTCTGATCTTGTGGTAGATCTACTCTTGTACTACCCATATCATCAATATTAATCAAGCAGGACGTAGGGTGTTACCTCCATCGAGAGGGCCCGAACCTGGGTAAAACTTCGTGTCCCTTGCCTCCTGTTACCATCCGGCCTAGACGCACAGTTCGGGACCCCTACCCGAGATCCGCCGGTTTTGACACCGACACCTTCCCTCTTTGTTGTTTGGTTTAGTCCATGATATCCCCTGTGAACTGCCTGTGTGGTCTAAGTTGAACTTCTGGTTTTGTTGTTTGTCGTGTGGGTTGTAAAGAATGTTAAGTGAACCTGTATTCTATGTGGGTGGAGGTTTGTAATGCATGGGTTGTGATGTCTATGATGCTGTGGTTTTATCTTTTCTGATGTAGCAGCTGAGATGTGCTTGTGTTTTGAATGTTTGTGCTTGAATGTTGGTCTTAATTGTAACTGTCGTGAATCTATGTGCTTTGAGTGTTGCTGTTAATTGCTATTTTCTTTTTGATGAGCAGATAGCGACCTTGCTGTCGTCCGAAAGAAGGTTGATGACTTTTATTACAGTGTAACTAGGCTTAGGAATGATCGTTCCAAAAGGTGAGTGCAGCTGCTCAATATTTACATCATCCATGTACCCACTGTGAACTGCGTGTGGTTTCTTACCTAAACTTCCCAACTCTATGTACCTGAACTTCTTGTTTTTTACTTCTCTGATGCTGAACTTCTGGCCTCTTTTGTACTGTATTGCCTGTTGTGATATAGCTGAACTTCTGTGCCTGCTCAATATTTACATCATCCATGTACCCACTGTGAACTGCCTGTGGTTTCTTATCTGAACTTCCCAACTCTATGTACCTGAACTTCTTGTTTTTTTACTTCTCTGGTGCTGAACTTCTGGCCTCTTTTGTACTGTACTGCCTGTTGTGATATAGCTGAACTTATGTGCTAACATTTGTTATGAACTTCCTGAGTTCCTGCTGCTGTACTTGTTTTACTTTCTATTTTCTTGTTTTAGATCAATGTTTATGCTCCAAAACAAGGAGTGTGAAGCTTCTGTTGAAGATGTTGCAATATATTTTGGTCCTCGTGGAATGCTTCGATCTAATGTGGCTGAGTGTGCACTCTACTGTCTATGTGTGAAGTACCAGGGATCGGATAAACTCATCCGGCCGTATTGGGTTTGTGTAAGTCAACCATACAATGATTTCTTTTCTTTTTGTTCGTTACCATTTTAGGTAAAACTTGTTTGTCTCATTTTTGTATTTTTTTTCATATGTTGGTGTTGTCTGCATTATTTTAGGACAAGATTTTCAGAGGTAAATTTGATTCCCGTGTGAGGAAGTACTTCATGGCGAGTGGTCCAGATAGCATGGATGCACATGATTTGGTATGCAATATCTTGTTCTTTGCCTCTGTATTAGTTTTGTAGTGTGATCCATTGTGTTAATATTTGTTTTATTTTTCTTTGTACCGTTCTGATATTAATTCTCAGTTTTTAATGATTCGTGTGTTTATGATGCTTCAGGTTGTTTTCCTCACTTTTGACCCGCCTGAAATTCCTGCTCATGGGTGGTGTTGGTCATTGGGTTTCAATATTTCTTGACCTGAAGAATTCAAGGTTCCAGCTTCTCGACTCCTATTATGGACCAGGAGATGAATGTGCGGTACGCCTGTTTCGGCGCATGACTGACAACATCAAGAAGCTTTGGAAGGATGCCAGCAATGACAGGGAGACACCCTTCAGTCCTCTTACCATCGACCATTTCCCTCTGGATTGGATTGATGTCCCCCAGCAGCAAAACAAGTATGAGTTCCACTTTTTCTCCTTATCACATCTGTTTAACTGTAGTTGTACTTAAGCTGCGACGTGTTTAATTCATTGGCTTTTTTTTTTCTGTTCTAACACTATTCTTTTACTTCGTTTGATGGCACTATCGACTGCGGATTCTTCATGCTTACAAATGTTAATTCATATCATGACGGGGTTCTTGCAAATTATTCACATGAGAATATCGGGGATATCAGGAAGACGTGGCTGTACTCGATCGCTTCTTCTAACCTGTTTGAGACAGACTTCCAATCTTTGTTTGGCTACTACACATGTAAGTATTAGGAACTTGGACTGCTTACCTGCACTGCATCTTTTATTCTACCTGAACTTCATATTTTTCTCTGAAACTTGGACTTTTGCTTGAGATCTGGCTGGGCTGCTGGTTTCGGAAGGAGAGGAGCATTTTCTTTATACATGAACTTCATTTCTATCTTTTTAGTTTTGCTTGTGTGTTTTGTTTTAGTAATTTCTGTCCTTCCATTGCTTAAATGGACATGCGCATTTTCTTTTCTAATTGAACTTCAAAGATGATGCCTTTC
Source organism: Triticum urartu (assembly GCF_056163025.1). Lineage (NCBI taxonomy): Eukaryota > Viridiplantae > Streptophyta > Magnoliopsida > Poales > Poaceae > Triticum > Triticum urartu. The sequence goes on from NC_141873.1 coordinate 577,800,610, forward strand.
TATGGTTTTGTTAGCTGTAGTTGAATGATTTCTAGTTCATCGGTTTATCTTGAACCGTGCCTCTGGTTGTGCCTGAACTTCATTTAGTTTTTTACTACAACTATTTTTTTAGGTCAGCTTGAGTAGTAACCATGTCATCTTTATTAGTTGTACTGCACATTGTGATGTTCCTGAACTTGAGTTGTATTTTAATGGTGATGTTTTCTCTTTGTTTTTTCTTTGATAGTGGATCCGTTGGAGTTGACCGATTACCACCACTCATTCCTCGGGTCACAGGAATACCAGCCTAGGGAGGAACCGATGAGTACAGCTCTGATAGAAGATGATAGACCTCGGACCCTCATTCCTTCCAAGTTGGGGAAGCAGGCTGGTGGTATTCCTGGTACTCCAAAAACCCCTTGCTACAGGAAGGCTGATGTAGTCGAAGCAGCCGAAGCAGAAGTGATTTCGTCCGATGATGATTTTGAGAAGATTGCTTACCCGAAGAATGCTAAATGTGCTGCTGGTACTGTTGCTGGTAGAGGTGGGAAGAATGCTATCATCACCAGGAGGAAACCGGCAGTTGAGTCTGGGAACATAACTTCCTCCAAGAGAGCATCAAGATTGCCTTTGAAGTGGCGTTCTCCTGTCGCTCCCGTGAAAAAATACAGTTACCCTCATCTATCCGAGGCCCGAAAGTTGAAACAATATGTGCTAAGTAAAGACGGTCTGGAGAAGTATTCTGAGTAAGTTACCCTCATCTGTCGCTCCCTTGCCTTGGAGTTGTAGTGTCTGAACTTCTGTTGTTGTATTATCTGAACTGCTGTTTTGTAGTATCTGAACTTCTGTTTTATGTCTCCTCTTTGCCTTTTGAGTTATAGTGTCTGAACTTCTGTTTGTTGTTGTATCTGAACTTCTAATATATATTTTTACCATCCTTTTGTATTCTGCAGGACAAGCTACTGCATGTTTACCATCCCTGCGAATGTGATTGACCTCACATGACGTGTCCTTTATACGCTTTTCGGCGAAGGACAGCAGATGGAAGGAGACATAATAGATTATCTCATAAATTTGTGGAAGGATAAGCCGGAGACCTCTGAGATATTCACTAATGCTGACAGGGTTGTACTTAGTCCCTACTTCATACAGGTTTTAGTTCTTTGCACTCCTATCTCCTTTTTTGCCTTAGTTTTGTTGTAGTGGCATCTGGGAGGTGTTTTAATTGTGTTTTGGTGAATGCACAATACTGCCTGGAGTATGATTTCTACGCCGCAATAGTTCCAAAGTTTGATGCAAAAAAATCTGCTGGTCTCCTCCCAATGTTTGTTCGCAAGGAAGAAGACCTTTTTAACACAAAGCTGGTTAGTTTTTCATAACTTTGCTTTTTTTAATTTCATGTGCATCCTTTTGCTGAGTTTGTCAAGAAGTTTTTGTTCATGCCGGTTCTTTAGTACATATGCTTTATAGTTTGTGTTCACCGGTCCTTTCATTCTTGGCAGGTTTTCTTGATTCTATTCAAGCCAATTGGCACAACGGCGCACTACAGTGTGTATGTAGTGAATAGATATCATGGGAGCATTGACATCTTTGATTCACTTTTTTACGATAATATGGAAACGTCGCGATCGAGTTTCCATGGGGACTGCCAAAATATCGTGAGTGTTTCTTAGCCTGAACCTCCTTTCACGTTCTCTTGTTCGACACGAAGTTTATTATGCCTTGTGTTGACAAAATATGTTGCTGTCTCTGTTTTGGTAATACTGCTTGAACTGACTATCATTTAGAAGTTGAACTTCTGCTATTTTGTTTAGGTGGATCTTATGCAAGTGTCGCTTTTTATATGTACCTGAACTTAACTATTTTGGTTAACATGTTTTTGACTTCATCTAATTTTGTTATTTCTGGCAGATGAAGAGATTTGTTGGGTTGCTCGAGGAGGTGTACAGCAAGGTTGCGTATAAGGCGAACAAGCAGCCTAACTGGGTGACTATTGCAAAGAGGCCGACTTTCATCGATGTTCCGAAGCAGAAGAGTAATGATTGTGGTTTCTTTGCCGTGAAGTTCAGCTCTTCGTATGATGGCGATGAGATTGTTGAAGATTTTGGTGATGTGGAAGTATGTTTTGTCTTCATTATTGTCTCATCATCCTTTGATTTTTCTTGTGTGTTTTTGCTGAGACGCTCCTGCTGTGGTTTTAGATATTCATTACTAAACCATCGTTTTCACCTTTCTTTGTTTGTAGGATGCTGCAGATGACTGGAAGGCTGAGTTCATGCACACTCTGATTTTTAGCGAGAACAATGAAGTCATGCGTTTAGAGCTCCCTAAAGATATCCAGTCCTTTGGCCCGTGAAGTCGAAGCATTAGTTTCATTGTAGATTTGATCTTGTTCAGATTTTTAGGTTTGATAATGATTGGAACAATTCCGTAAAGATTTGGTTGTAAGAATGTTTTTAGTGACTTGTGTATCTATAGGTGCCACACTATTACTTATGATATTGTGGACAAATGTATTTGGTGTGAAGAATGATTTGGCTTTGTGAATTTCAATGTACTGCGTCATTTTTCAGTATCCTTGTGTTGTATGTTTTTTGCCCCAACAGATGTACCTGAACTTCTGCCTCGGTTTTGGTTGAACTGCTTGATTTTTTTTGTGTTGTTTATTTTTGGGCCCCCAACATATGATCGTAGACTTGAACTTCTGCTTTGAGATGTGGCTAGGCTGCTGGTTTTAGATGGAGAGGATATTCTGTGTTGTGTAATGTATTGGTAATTTTCAACCCAACCAATATGTATGCTTTTGCGTAGAATCTATATTTTTGTGTGTGTTTTCAAGTGCGAATGTATTTCATATTTAACTTTGTGCAGAAATATTGTTGACGTTTCTTTACCTTTGTCGGCATTGTACATGAACTTCTGCACGTATCCAAGCAGAACTTCACATTTGAACGCATTGTCTTAGGCTTGCTAACCTTAGTTTATGTGGCAAAACTTAATTTTTTAAGCATATTCTTTTCCTACATCGATTTTACATACCAGAACTTCTTCTGTAAGCTGACATGAACTTCAAAACCGTATGATTATTTGCTGGTTGCTATTTTATGGAATACAACACGAGCACCTCCTGCCATAACATACCAGGACTTCTGTAGTAATATTACTTGAACTTCACAATGTATGTTTTTCATGTTTGTTCTTGCTTGCACTTTCATGCAATACAACACCAGCACATCACTTCCTCTCATAACATACCAGGACTTCTACAGTAATATTACTTGAACTTCACAGTGTATGTTTTTCAATTTATTACTGCTTGCACTTTCATGCAATACAACACCAGCACATCACTTCCTCTCATAACGTACCAGGACTTCTGCAGTAATATTACTTGAACTTCACAGTGTATATTACTAGGGGATGACATAATGTTCTGCACATTGACATGACATAAGTTTGCATTGTGTTAGTTGACCTATTCTAACTGTTCATGAGCCTTGCGCTCCTCCTAGGCTTTGGTGGTAGAGGTTTTTACTTGACATGTATCTCTTCCTCCTCATCGTCCTCTTCCTTTTCATCGTTGTCTTCCTCTTCATCGTCACATTCCACTTCCTCTTCCTCTTCGTCTTCATCTTCTTCGACGGTGTCTTCATCTTCGTCTTCCTCTTCATCTTCCACCACTTTCTTGTTGTTGGCTCTAGGTCTTGCTTTCTGTTTCTTCTCTCGCATTTTGCTTGTCTTTTCAGCATCTGCGCGCTTCACACATGTTCTTGCATTATGTGGTTCATACTCCTTGCATATGCTACAAAGTCTGCTGCTTGCTTTCTTTGGGTGTGGTCCCTTCTTTTGTTCCATAACTTTGGGCTGCTATTTTTGAGATTTGGGTTGCTTGACCTCCTCAGCATTGTTTCTTTCCAAGAGTGTTGGACAGGTCAGCTTGTTGTGTCCCGCAACCTGGTTGCACACACTGCATTTCCTGTGTCCAAGTGGCACTCCGTTCTCATCGTGCACGACGACTCTTCCTGCAGGTGGTGCCTTTATTTGAGCTCTCTTGTCACTTTTCTTTGCTGCAGTAATTTTCTTCCTATCCTTTGTTTCAGAATACAACGACAATTTCATCATCTCTTGCTGTCGCTGGTCCATTGATTGGCCATCACCCTGCTTCCATTGGTTGGCTTCAGTGGCGGCGTTGAGCATTTCAGCTGCATAATAATGAAGGTCATCTTCAATTTCAGCGTCCTCTTCAGCCATCCTTTCGTTAGCATCCGCTTGATTTGTTGAATGTATTGCATCAAGCTCTTCCACAAGCCTCTTGAGAACATAGTAGGCTCTGTCATATTGCTGGTTACATCTCATCGCTTTCTTGTTAACCATCAAATTCAGCTGCAGCAAGATGTCTTGCTTCGATAGCCTTGAGCTGCCATCCGATGCGGTTGTGTTGTAGTCCCTTGTATCAAAGGTTGGTTGTGATCTTGCAGTCTTTGTGTACCGTTTGAGGATATACTTGTTTGGAAATTTGCCAGGCTTGAGGTAGTCCAGATGTTCATGATGTGAAGGCAGAACAAGCCTGCATTTTTGTGATGAATGCAGAATACATAGTTTGTGAGCCAGCAATGAGTTTCATAAATTTTGATATGATACTACTAGTCTAGCTATTTAATGAGCTTGTTTTTTCGCTCACCTGTGTGTGTCCAGAACTTGCATTCACACTCGTATATTTCATTCTCTGGGTCAACTACAACCTGGAATTCATGCTTTGACCAGGAAAATCTTTCTTCATCATCATGGCCAGGCTTGTTGTGGTAGTACACAAGGTACTTAGTGGGCTCTGCTGTACGCTTTGCACGAAATAGCGTGGCCTTTCTCATCCTATTCCTCATCTCGGTGTACACGGCTCTTGTGTACTTGATAGACATGTCTTCCTCGTAGCCGTAAGTTGTTTTTGTCACAGGATTGGTCTGCACATGTCAAAAAGTGAGATATTAGTCGAAGCAGAGTCATGGGTTTCATTTTTTAAAAATTCAAAGTGCACATGTTGAAGGTAAAACAGAACATGATGGGGGTGTTTTGAACTTGTCATCATACCATGCTGGTCATTGTTTGCTCGTTCTCCTTCTGCATCCGAGTTTGTATGCAAGCATTAACCCGCCTAGCAAACTTGTGTAGGTTCTGGGTCCCCTTGACAAACCCTTTCTTTAGCACATGGTTCATGCTCTCACTTCGTTGTGTGGAAGTCATTCTAGCACAGAAAATGTTCTTGTAATATGCCTAAATCCACATCTTCCTATCACTCCAGAGCTGCATCATCATCTGGTCGTTCTCCAGGTTGTAGTTGTGCACGAGTTTAGCCTAGGCATCTTCAAACTCCGTTGGCATCAGCGGCCAGTTTAATATAGCTGTGAACTCCTCTTTGAATGTTTTATACTTCTTGTACAGCAACGCGAGATTCCCTGTACTTCTTCATGATGTGCCAACGACATAGCTTGTGGACGGTGTTTGGAAATGATTGTGGTATAGCTTTCGCCATCGATGGGCATTGGTCTGCATGAATTAAAAAAATGAAACTTGATTCTTTTTTTGTACTGATGGTGAACTTATGTTGTACAAGTACTTGAACTACACATCTTGGCAGTATGGTATCTAAGAATGTCACATGTATTTTTTCTTTACAGTAGTGTTTGCTGAACTTCCGTGGTATCAGTGCTTGAACTTCACAGTCAGTAGTAGAACAAACTAGTAGTGTCGCAATCAAAATTTTTCTTAAAGCATTATTGTCGAACTTCTGTGGTGGCAGTGCTTGAACTTCACGTAAATAACTATATTTTTCTGAACATGCTACATATTTTTATCTTACAGATTTGTCCTTGAACTTCTATGATTCATGTATTTGAACTTCACATTCATATCTAATTTTTTTCTAAACATGTGACAAATAATTTTGCTTTCTTGTACTGCTAGTTGGACTTCTGTGCTAACAGTGGTTGAACTGCATTCTTTACATTATTTTCAGACAAAACCAATGTACCCAACCAACCAACACAGACCCATAGACTGAAAAGATGATGAAATTTGAGGAGTTTTTTTTGAACTCACCTGTTAGAATGCAAGTTGGGTGCTTGTTGTTCATGCACCATAGAAATGTACCGAACAGCCACTTGAATGACTTTGCATCTTCGTCTCTTATTAGGGCAACAACAAATATCGTTGACTGCTAGTGATGGTTTGTTCCAACAAACACTCCCAGGGGCATATGAAATCTGTTGGTCTTGTAAGTCGTGTCGAATGTTACACAATCATCGAAGTCTTGATAGGCTCCTCGGCAGCTTGCATTGGACCAGAAAATGTTTTTAATTGACTTGTCCTTGTCCACTTGGATGTCATAGAAAAACTCATCATTTATTGCCTTCATGTCTTTGAAGAATGAAACAAGTTTCAATACATCATCCAAATCATCTTTCCTTGCATTCATGGCTTTCCTGCAAATCACATGCAAACATGCATTTGTTTATTTTTTGCTAGCAAAGGGTTGTGAGCTAGGATGCTATTTTACATTGCAGTATGTGGGTGTTTGAATACTTACTGGTTTAGCAAGTCTCGTCCGGTCATGCTTAGGAAGTAGCTTCCATCTTCATTTTCAGATAGCATGGACATGATTGTTGTGTGCTTGACATCATGGTACTGCAGGAGCTTTACGTACTCCAAAATAGTGGGGTCATAATTCTTGTGTGAGTGCAAAAATACCAGCATGTCATCACTTTGCATGAGTTCGTGATTATGATTGTACTCAATGTCCACTGCCACACATGTGTCATCCTCCCGCACCTTCACCCTCATTCTTGCATTGCAGTCCGTCCTCTGCGATGTTTTGTTTCGCTTCCTGTTGGCCTCTGAAACAGAAGATGTGTTTATCCCTTGGAAGGCGCAAACAAAATACTTGTGGTTGTCATTTCCTCCCGTCTTCCCGATTCCAAAACCAGCGTGTCTGGCGTATCTGTTATAAAATTCCCTTGCTTTCTCTACATCTTTGAATCACATCTTTAGTCTTGGTATTAGATAGTCCGGTAGATCCGGCTTCTGTAGAAAAAGAAAAAAATAATCCAAAACAGCACGTTAAAATGCAGTTTATGAACTTGTTATCCTGGAGGGAGCAGAAATTTTGCAGATAATACAAGATGCGTATATAAATATTTTTTGTTGCACTTACGTGCGTGTCCGGTGTCGGCTGCTGTCCCTCTGGGATGGGGCATGGCAGAGTAATCATAGCAGGATGGAATAGTGGATCACGAGGAGGAAGGAGGGCTGAAGATGGCCTCTCTCTTGGTTGCGTCCTTTTTGCTTGAGGTGGTTGTGGAGGTATTGTGATCCTGGTCTTGGTTTGCTCTTTTGTTTTGTGAAGCAATCCATCTACCTTATGCCCCGTACAATTCTGACTTGTAGCAGCAGCAGGATCCAACGGTGGTAGTGTGCAGAGCACTCTCCTCCGTGTGCGTGTTGCTGTTGGATTTGTCTTGGGATCCGGTTTAGTTGCTTCGCTTTGGCATTGATGAGGCACACCAGGATAACCTCCAGAGTTACACGCAGGACTTGAGCTAACCCCCTCCTCCATCGGCGTTCTTGCGAGTCTGCTGGTGGATACAAAGAATCCGCGGGGGATTTCCGGTGTCACCCAATTAGGTGGAGACGCAAACTTGTGCGGATAGGGCTGTGACCCAGCATCTTGGAAGTATCCGTGTGTTTCGGGTGTCATCCATTTTTGGTTTGGAGCAGGTTGGTAATGCTGTTGGTGCGCTTGAGGTGTGACCCATTGAGGGGGTGGTGCAACGCGTACAGGCTTTGGATTGTGTACTTGCTGCTGGGAACTTCTAAGCTTCTTCATGTGTCTCTCGTCTTGCTGACATAAAAGAAAAAAATGTCTATTAGCACAAAGTTATATCTGCATAAGGACCTTTGTAACTGAACTTAGCATTATTCACAGCCTGAACTTCTCATATAAAAGTGGTGAGAGCCATCACACTATGCACTGAGCTGAGCATCTGCCAATGCCTTTGTACCTGAACTGAGCACCCTTCACAGAATGAACTTCACATCCTGTTTTTTAATTCTACAATATTTGATTACTTATATGTACCTGAACTGAGCACTCTCCACAACCTGAACTTCTTGTTTTGCAAAGGGGAAATACTGTCTACAGTTAAAAAACCTGAACCTTCATGAGTTTTTGAAGGGTTGGACTGCTGGTGCATACCAACCCGACCTTCATGTCATATTACATGCATGTTCTATTTTCCTTTTAGTTTTTTTGCACAGAACCAGACACATACCAACCTGAACTCTAGCACACTTACTAGTTGAACTTCACATGGCTTTTGCACATGTGAATGTGAATGCAGGCAGATTTTATAGTGTTTGTAGCCTGGACTGAGGCTCACATACTACCTGAACTTCACATGCCTGCAAGCAGGCAGGTAGATTTTACAATGCTGTTTTGTAGCCTGGACTAAGGCTCATACACTACCAGAACTTCACATGGTTGTAAGCAGGCAGGCAGATTTTAAAAAAGCTTTTGTAGCCTGGACTGATGCTCACACACCACCTGAACTTCACATAGCTATAAGCAAATAACAAACCGAAGGAAGGAAGAAGTTCAACCATGCCCTGGCTAGAAGGTCGGCCAACCTTTTTCCAGCAGCTGATAGGCCACCTTGAGAACAATTCGTCGTGGAGGTATGAGAGGAATTTGATGGAAATCCTTGTCTTGCAGAGGGTGCGAAGTTCATCTACACGAAGCAACAAGGTCACAGAAGGCAAGATTGAAGAAGAAGGCAAAATTGGGAGGAAGTTCATGTACTATTGCCGCTGAATTTGAGGTCGCAGCAGATGCCGCCTCCGTGGAGGAGTTTCTCCGTTGGTTGCGCCGCTCGCCGTAGCTTGCGTCGGGCCGATCATCTGGTCTGGCAAGGCTTCGGGCGGTGGCGATGGGACGAGGATGTGGCTTCCTGAAATCCATGGCGGCTTCGCCGCGTCCAGGCGATGTGGGCTCCCTCGCGCCGGCGTCCACCGTCGCTCGCTTGCCCGCGCCGGTGGCCGGCCAGGAGCTGGAGACGGAGGGGAAGCGGCGAACCCGGCCGGCCAGGAGCTGGGGAAGGGGGGCTGCGGCGGCTCGGGATCGAGGGGATCAGGTGGATCCTGTCGAGGCGTCTCGGATCGGGTGGGATCCTGTCGGGGCGACTCGGGTCGGGTCGGGCAGTTCAGGGAAGTTCAGGAGGGCCCTGTCGGGCCCTATATAGGGGCTGTTGTGATCCAAATAACTATTCTAATCCTGGGATTAGAATAGTGCTGTCCTATATATATATATAGGTCTATTCTAATAACACCCTGAAGAGTCTTATTCTGCTAACACTAATTCTTATTATGCTAAGACCCTAACACACACGACCCGACGCGAAATAAAAGAAAGCATGTCAACCCCACCACCCCCACACCTCCCACATCTGCCTCATACCCACCCACCAATAATGCTAGACCTACATACGTCTACGAACAATTTTATGTAAACTACCTAACTAAACCCTCCCCCCTGATTTTCAGGGGTGTGGGCCCCAGCCTCCCCCAATCTCCAATCAAAACTCCCCAAGTTGATGATTACGTTAGTCACGTAATAGTCATTACGTAGATGTAGCATTACTCCCCACCCACCGTCTCCATCCTCCTCCACCACCGCACCACCACCACCTTCCCCGCCGCCACAGCCACGCACATCCCGTCCACCTTCCTCTTCCTCCCCCGCCAACCACCGCATGCTCATCCCCAACACCCACGGTCGACCCCCAATCCCCATGATCTTCTTCGTCTCCGGCGAGACCTCCACCACCGGATCCAGCCGCGCTTCTTTGTCCTCGATGCCGAGGAGCCACAGTAGAGAAACCATGGCCGCAGTAGGGACGGGTCGCCGGGTCTTCCACCCCATCTTCATCTTCAAGGCCGGCTCGAGGTGCTGGCCACCACCGCCTGTGCTTGGATCCTGTCGGGCATGGTGGCGACGGCTGCCAGATCCGTTGGCGTGTTGGAATCTGCTGCATGGTCGTGCAGTCCGTGGTATGGCGCATCGCTGTCCGTTGGCATGGGCATGCAGTGCATCGCGTGCAGTGCGACGCGGGCGTGTGTGCAGTCGGCGGGTGTGTGTGTGCAATCTATGGGTGCTGACGTGCAGTGCGGTTTGTCTTTCTTGGTTACTACTTCTCCCCACCCTCCCTTTCTAGAGCTGCAGCTCGCCTGCGTGTATGTTTGCAGCTCGCTTGCATGTGTCACGGTGCGTAGGTACGGGAGCAGAGCAACTGATGCTGGTGCGGCAAGGAGGGTTGTTGACGCCATCACTGGTGGCCTCCGCTGGCTCTGTATCATTGCCTGCCATGACCAAGTGTTGTCCCCCCCGGTAGTTTTGTTTTTTGCTTTTGAAGAGTATCGTTGCAATTAACTTTGTGCTCGGTGTAATTCGCATGTGAGTCCATGGGCTATAGAGCCTTTATGTTTTAATATTGTTTGTAATTCTCTAGACGTGTGTTGCAGTGCACTGTATAAAGGTTTTGCATAAACATCTTTGAAGTTCGCTAAGGTCTGTCACTCCGGCAGTGAGCACTCTTGCAGTACACTCTACGATGTTGGGATTGCATCCTGGATTTGCACAAAAAACGTGGTTTGCCACTAATGGCTCACTATCTTTTTTTCATAGGATGGAGTTCACTGTGTATAGCTTTGCTGGTCACTATGTGTGAAAAAAAGGATTAAAGATGTGAGTGTGGCTGTGTCAAAATAATGCATGGATATGTATGTTTTGAAGCTCACTTTGTTCTCTCACGAAGTTTGCCATAAAATTCCTTCGTGGTTCACTTGGTGATCCGAAACGAAAACACCTCGGAAGAAGCTCACTTCTCATTACATGTAGTTCACCCGCTCAGTCATTGTGGTCCATTCGTCAGGGCTACACACATAAAAAATAATATTAAAATTTAAAAAACCTCACACGGTTCACTTTCGGTAGTGTCGTGGTCCGTTTACGATAGTCTCGAGAGTCAGTTTTTGTAGTATTGTGGTTGACCAATGCTCGACATGAAGTGCACTCCATCTCGTTTTGGATACATCCCACAAAAAAGAAATCATGCAGTGCACTACTCCGTCTGACGCAGTGCGGTTTTCAGTCTAAAAGTAGTGCAATTTTCTTCCTCGTCTTACAAAAGTTATGTCCCACAAAAAAGAAATCATCCAGTCCTCTAGCCCGTATGATGCAGTGCGGTTTTCTTCCTAGTCTTAAAAAAATTATGTCCCACAAAAAAGAAATCATGCAGTCCGCTAGCCCGTCTGATGCAGTGCGATTTTCAGTCTAAAAGCAGTGCAGTTTTCTTCCTCGTCTTACAAAATTTATGTCCCATAAAAAAGAAATCATGCAGTCCGCTAGCCCGTATGGTGCAGTGCGGTTTTCTTCCTAGTCTTCAAAAATTTACGTCCCACAAAAAAGAAATCATGCAGTCCGCTAGCCCGTCTGATGCAGTGCGGTTTTCAGTCTAAAAGAAGTGCAATTTTATTTCTCGTCTTCAAAAATTTACGTCCCACAAAAAGAATTATGCAGTCCGCTAGCCCGTTTGATGCAGTTCGGTTTTTAGTCTAAGAGCACTGCGGTTTTCTGTGTGATGCAGTATACACGGCGATTTGGGTGTCGTGAAAAACAATGTCCGCGTTTCGGTAAATTCAAAATTTCTCTTAAACCATAAGAAATTAAAGAGCGTGTTTTACATAAAAAAGTTGCGCCTCGTCGATATCTTTCCAACGGTGTATGATTTGAATCATTCTGATCAGCTCTTTGTAAAAATTTCACGAAAAACGGCCGCTGCCTCTCACCGTCAGACGCATGATTTTCAAAATTAACTAAAAACCGTAAGGAATCTAAAAAAATTCAACATATGAAAGTTGCGCCTCGTCCATAGCTTTTCAACGGTATATTACACGCCTCTTTTCGACAAACGGTTAAAAAACTGGAGCGAAAACAGTAACAAAAATTTATAAAAATTTAAAAAACAGAATTCCGCTATTTAGTAAATTTGAAACTGCTCTTAAATCGTAACAAATTAAAGAAAATAATAGATATAAAAAAGATGCGCCTCAATGATATCTTTCCAACAGTGTATCATTTGCTTCATTCCGACAAACGATTTAGAAAAAAACATGAAAAAACGCTTGCTGTCACTCGTCATATGCCGCACCTTTTTCAAAACTGCTTTTTAAACCGTGAGGAAACTCGAAAAGTGTTCAACATGAGGAAGTTATGCCTTATCCATAGCTTCTCATCGGTATATTACATGCATTGTTCCGACAAACGGTTAAAAAACTTGAGCAAAAAAGGTATTGAAAGAACATAGCGTGTAGTTTTTTTACGATAGGAAGTTCACTCGCCTGAGTACTACAGCACACTTGGTTGAAACAATGACGTGCACTTGAGTTGAGCGTGCAGTGCGAAAGTGTTATTACAATAGTTATTCTGCTAATATTAACAGAATAGACCGACTGCGTATATATAAGACTCCTCTTTTATACTCCCAGAAGTATGTACTCCCACCCCTCACCCCTAGTGGATAAGGTTGGATGAGCTAATTACACCAGTGGTGTCTCAACTTGCCACCAATGTTCACTTTGGTGCATAAACTTGAAAAATACGCCGAACTGGTGCTACAACTTGGCTCTTTGGTTCAAATACGGTTCAATTCACGTTTTCCTACATCCACGCTGCTGACTAGGATGCCAGCGTGCCTGCGGGGCCCATTGTCAGCGAGTGCGAGCGTGCACAAAGGTGTGTGGCTGGAATGTTTCAAAAAGAACCCTTCAGGTTTTTATTTTTCACACAGAAGCCCCTGAGCCGGTGGGCCACAACAGTCTAGAAAATTTTGCGTGTAAGCCCGCCCGTATCCTAACATCTCGCGGAATAAGTTGATCGTGCATGTTTCTTCTGCCTTGAACTGTTCTCCTCGTATCGATCGTTTGGAGCCGCCGCCTGGGTGGATCGCCAAGACGCCATCGATAGTCGCGGGCGTGGATGGCGGAGCCGTCGGCGAGGTCCCGGTGATGCAGGCCCTCTATACGGTGAGAATTGCCTCGTCTCCTCTGCCCCTCTGTCCCCTGTTTTCGTCAGGGTTTTATATATGAATTTGTGGTGCGACAGATCATGGGCTGATGTGATGATTCGTAGTTGTGTTTACGTTATTCCCTTGATGCGCATTGACATATAGGAGGTGTTTGGTTCGGACTTTTTTAGCTGTAAACCGATTATACCAGTGGGACTTGATAACGTTCTTGTGTTTGGATCAGACTGGCCATAAACAAATACCATTACTTGTGTTTGGATCAGGCTGGCCGTAAACAAATACTGTATAATCAGATATGTTGGTAGTGCAAACCTGATTTTGCTGGCTGGTGAGTGTAATCGGAAGACGATACCGCTCCTTCTCAGATTCTCCTCTCACTCGAGATCGAATCCATGGCCACCCTAATTGATAACTGAATCTGCTCCTCCACTCATACTGTACCTTTGAATTTTGGACACGGAATGTTGAACACTTGCTTAACTGAATATGACAGTTTCTTAACTGAATTTTGGCTAGTTGTGGCTCAGCTAATTGTCGGACACCTATTCCACTTTGATGGCATTTTAGAGTTCCCATTGTCCTCCACTCATACTCTACCTCTGTAGCTCGCAATATGCACTTTGCACTAATTTACAAAGTAAGTAATAGTGCTAACTAAATTTTGCACCAATGTAAAAATTCATGTATGCAATACTGTACAAAGTAACTGATAGTGCTAACTGCACTTTGCACCACTCTACCTCTGTAGCTTGCAATATGCACTTTGCACTACTATACAAATTCATGTATGCATATATCTTGACATCAGAGCTCATTGCTGCACTACTTAGTACCAACTGAATTTTTATTCTTCTTCTAATAAAGTTAAGAGCATTGAGAGTTAACTGAATTTCGTTTTGTTTACTAAATTGTGTGTTGTAATTTGAAGCGAAGTGAACTAAGTACTTCTTATTTGCATTGCAGGTGCTTTTGATGGTCTTTTCTCAGTTGAGATTCACCAGAAAGGCTTCTTTTGTGGAACTGACAGCAAGAGCACATACATGGATTATGAAGTTGCTTGGTTTGACAACTGTGATAGCGATACTTGGTCCATATTATGGATTAATGATTTTCTACAATAGCTAGGGTATGACAGAGAGAGTGTAAAGCTTGATGTGTTTTGGTGTCAACCTGGAAAGACATTGGTTGATGGACTGAGAGAGATAAAGTATGATGCAGACATCCTTGCAATGATAGCAGCAACTACAGAGCACAAGAATTTGTTGCTCATTGTAGACCACGGAGAGAAACAGGACGGTGTTTTGAGAGATGACACTATGGTTGATGAACTGCCAAAGGTGATCAGTCCAGGAAAAGAAAGCAAGGGAAAAGAGCAAAATATTCAGGATGAGGAAAGAAGTGTGCCAAATAAGAGGGTAAGGAGGTTATTTGGGGAGGGATCATCCTCGGGTTTTGGTGATAAAGAAATGGAGGAAGAAGGTGGAGTAGATGCAGCAGCAGAAGATTTAGACACTGATGAGGATTTCTATGGCAGTGACTTTGATGTAGAGGATGGGGACGATGATTTGTTTGAGATAAATATAGATAAAGAAGTGGATGATCACAAAGAGAAGGATACATCATGTGACTATGAAGCAGAACTAGCAGAGGATGCTCTAGATGATTCCCACCTAGACTTGTCCAAAGAACAGAGGGACAAGTTGAACTATCACTTCAAGGAATTTAATGCAGAAACAGATTTGAATGCCCCTATGTTTAGACTTGGCATGGTGTTTGGTAACGTGCAGGAGCTGAGACATGCTATAACATCATATAGCATCAGGAACAGGGTTCAAGTGAAGAAGACAAGGAACACTTCTACTAGAGTTGTAGCTCAATGCTCTGGTGATTGCCCGTGGTATCTTTAGGCAAGCAAGGACAACAGAACTGCTAGTTTTGTCATAAAAATACTTTGATGAGCACACTTGCAGTAAGCCATGGAAACTTAAAGGGTTGACAGCTCCTTTTCTAACCAGAAAATTCAAGAATGAGTTAAGAGACAATGATAAGATGCACTTAAAGAAATATGCAGAGCAGGTTCAAACAGAGTTCAACCTCATACCAACCAGGAGCAAACTTGGAAGATCCAGAAGAGCATCGGTGAAGGAGATAAGGGGGGATGATGATGGTCAATACAAGCAATTATGGGATTATGGAGAGGAATTAAGACAAAGCAATCCTGGTAGCAAATTTTTCCTATGCACAAAGGAGATAGAAGATGAGCAGACAAAAGAGATACATGAGCACTTCTCGACATTGTACTGGTCTTTGGATGCATGCAAGAGAGGTTGGCTTCTGGGGTGCAGGCCAATAATTTTTATTGATGGATGTCACATAAAGACCAGATATAAAGGAAATTTACTGACAGCCGTTGGTATTGACCCAAATGACTGTATCTACCCTATAGCATTTGGCATTGTGGAAGTGGAGTCAACTAGCAGCTGGGAGTGGTTTCTGGCAAGCCTAAAGGATGACCTCAACATATGCAACACATCTCCATACACAATCATGAGTGACAAGCAAAAGGTATGAGCTAAATAAATTACTTTGTGCTCCCTTCATGACTTGTTGTACTGAAATTTACTTGATTTTGTTAAATCTATATGTGTCATTATGTTGCCTAATGTGTTATGTTAAATTGCAGGGTCTGATAAAAGCAGTGGCAAAGATATGGCCTGTTGCTGAACATAGGTTTTGTGTGCGGAATATGTACCGGAATTTCCACAAGATCCACAAAGGTGAACAGTTGAAGAACAACTTGTGGGCAATTGCTAGGGCCACAAATATTCCTGCATATACTGGAGCAATGGAAAAGATGAAACAAGACAACTTTGGTGCATACAAATGGGCTGAGAAATGGCCTCCAAGAACCTGGATTAAAGCATTTTTCAACCCGTTTCCAAAGTGTGACATTCTACTCAATAACATGTCTGAAGTTTTCAATAGGTACGCATACGTCGTACTTGAGTTATAGCATGTACAACTTAGTTAATTCTCATGTGTGTAGTAACATGTTTGTTTTTAATCAATTGGTAGTTGGATCTTGGAATCAACAGAACTACCCATCAAGTCAATGTTGGACAACATGAATGACAAGATCACAACCAGGATGTACAACAAGAAGAAGGAGGTGTCCACTAATAGAAAATGGACAAGAAGATTGTGCCCAAAAATTCAAAAGAAACTTGACAAGTTTACTGAATGGGCTGCTCACTGCATGGTTCAAGGGGCAGGTCAAAAGGTTTTCAAGGTGCTATCAATGAACCATTCGTATATAGTTGATTTGAACAATGAGAGTTGTAATTGCAAAAGATGGGAGTTGTCAGGAATTCCATGTCATCATGCTATAGCTTGTGCTCGAGAGGAGAGGATAGATCCTGAAAGCCTGGTGCATGAATGCTATTCAGTAGCAACTTACAAAAAAGCCTATGGTTTCAACATCAAACCCATGAGAGACCAGGAGCATTGGACAAATATGGATGGAGTTGAGGTGACCCACCTGTGTACACAAAGGTCATGGGCAGACCAAGGAGAAACAGAAAGAAAGATTGAGAAGAGAAGCAAGACAAGGAAGGATGGAAGAAACTGAGTAAACATGGTGTGACCATGCACTTTCTCTGTGTGGAGGTGCGAATCACAATAAGAAAGGCCACAATAAATGGAAAGAAATTAACAGAGAGGCACCTGAAGCTACAGAAGATGATTCAGAAGAAGAGTTTGATGATCCGTCCATAATTTCTGTAAGTTACAGTGTGCACCAAGTTTCTCATTTCTGTTATTACTTTCAGTCATATGTTCAACTAAAGTATTGTAAATTCAGAACATAATGCCACACATAGTACATCCAATGATGGATCCAACTCAAACCCCAGGATCAATGGTTTATCTCATGCAACAAATGGCAATGTTCTTAATCTTCTATGTTTCTTTGTTTGAATCTTGTTCGTTATCACTTCGGCTGAATATTGTTCTGAAACACTGTTTACATTTTCCTTTGCTTAATTAGGAGAGGATGTCATATCAACCAGTCATGGATCATGTCGCTCTTCTTGAGTCTACATTTGTTGCACAAGCCAGAGCTACCATGCCTCCACCTAGAGTGACAACAGCTATGTCAAGTGGCAGGGTCAGAAGGAGGGGTGTTACTGAAGATATTCCTGAAGATGTTCCTCAACCAAGCCACCAAGTAAATCCAAATGCAAGAGTCAGCAAGAGGAAAGTTACAGGAAGAGGTGGAACAGGAAATGGGAGAGGAAATGGTACATGAGGTAGAAGGGGGGGGTGGAAGAGGAGCTGGGAGAGGCAATGCTACTGGAGGTGCAAGAGGTGCTGGAAGAGTAGATGGCAATGGAGGAAGGACAGAACCAGGGGCTGGACTATGGAACTTGATGCTTGGAGCAAATGCAGATAACTCACATGTGGGAGCACAGGAGGAGCCAATCACACAAAATGCACCACAGGGGGATGAGTGGCCCGATGACTTCCTCTCCATGTAGATGGGGAACGTGATACACAAGTTCATGTCTGAACTTGATTAAAATGCAACAATGAACTTGATCTTTTGCTTAGAGGCCTATTTTGATTACAAGACCTATTCTTATTTTCTTATTAGTGTATGAACATTTGTAATGTGATGTTACGTACCTTGAATTTTAAGTATTTGGTTGTAATGTTATTTACCACACTTGTTCATAGTGTTGCTTGGTGCTGTCAAAAATTTGGTACCGGATATCACTTTGGTGCTGTCAACATTTAGCTCAGATGTTCACACAATTGCTGTCAAAATTTGTATCTCTTGACAATGTGCATGCCAAGATTTGGCAGTAATATTCGGTGCTGCTTTGATATTAATTATCATGTACTACGGTCAAAATTACAGTTAATTGTCATATTTATTTGAATGCACATGAATTATTTGATTCAAATCATGTTTTACAGTCATGTCAAAATGAAACCTATAAATCTCAAAACATCTCAGTTTGTGATATTTCATTGCTACAGGAAACAAAACATCTCAAATTGCCATTTCCATTCAGTACACAGACCAAGCAATTCAGTACATCTCATTGAGTTTAGTCTCAACTAAACCAAAATGCATTTATACAAAATACATCAGGACCAGCTAGCCATTGCAAACATTACTGCAACTATATCAAAATACAATACAACAAACATTCTCATCCTATATCTCTATATAGCAACTGATCTCTTCTCCATTCTCTGCTTCTCCTTCAGAGATTCTATCTCACCATCTTTGTCCGTCAGCTTCTTCTCATCCCGTTAATCAATAATTCAGACAGTAATAAGAGGCTCCAAATTAATTGATGTGATCTACTCACATTATGTACAAATCACAGAATTAAGATGACCTCCAGAATTAACACTCGCTAATACATCATACTGCCACACCAAAAATCGTCCAGCAGCCGCATTGTTGTGCCCACACAAATCATCGAGCAGCCGCATTAAGAGGAAAAACTTCAGGCAGTTCATGATATATCAGGAACTAAATTCTTGTTTTAGAATATACCTCCGATAGGCATTCCAGCACTTGAAGGGAGAGATCCTTCAGCTCTTCTGTAAGTTCAGAATTTCTCCTCCTGAGAATGAAATAACAAAATCCACAATACTGCAGATACAGAGTACTAGAGAGGGGATATGGATTGAATACCTGATTTTTGCCCCAATATAGACAGAACAATCTTGGCCCATTTCTCCTCGTCTTTCTCTATCTTCACCCTAATGTCGACCATTCGCGACACGCCGGTGCTGTACATGGACAACAGGGGTGAGAGAGGGAGTCAAATATGGGTGACACAAGGGATGAGAGAGGTGGCCGATGTCGCTAACCTCAGCTCTAGGGGCTCGCCGCCGCCGACCAGCTCCAGCGCTCACCGCCGCCGACTAGCTCGAAGGCTCGCCGCCATAGACCAGCTCCAGGGCTCTCCGCCACCGTCCATCTCTAGGAAATCACCGCCGCCGACCAGCTCCAGCCCTCGCTGCCGCCGACCAGCTCCAGGGCTTCCCGCCGCCGTCCAGCTCTAGGGATCGCCGCCGCTGTGCTACTTGTGCCGCTAAGGCCGAAAGGGGAACGAGGTTAGGGATTCGGGTCCTACAGGGGGTGGGTCGAAGCGCTGGTGTTGTGTCCCACCGGCTCAGGGGCTTCTGTGCGAAAAATAAAAACCTGAAGGGTTCTTTTCGAAACATTCCAGCCACACGCCTCTGTGAGCGCTTGCACTCGCTGACAATGGGCCCCGCAGGCACGGTGGCATCCTAGTCAGCAGCGTGGATGTAGGCAAATGTGAATTGAACCGTATTTGAACCAAAGAGCCAAGTTGTAGCACCAGTTCAGCGTATTTTTCAAGTTTGTGCACCAAAGTGAACATTGGTGGCAAGTTGAGGCACCACTGGTGTAATTAGCTCTTTTCAAATATAGGTGCATCTTGCAATGAGATATAGCGAGTCACACGAATCCCTATTCTTACGGACATGCTAACAAAATCATGAACGGGAGTTTGCATGAGATATTATCCAGTTGGTTTTCCTAATTAAAAGTAAATGAATTTAAATGATATGATGGGGCATTGAAGCAACGAACGACTCGAGGCATAGGAGTACATATTCCTAGGAGTACCAACCCATTTTCCTATATATATTCTAGCCGTGTGCGGCGCCCCTCTCCACAGTTTTGTCTCTCGCTCATATTTTTATAGTGCTTAGACGAAGCCCTGAGGAGATAGCTTCACCATCACTGTCACTATGCCGTCGTGCTACCGGAACTCATCTATTACTTCGCCCGTCTTGCTGGTTCAAGAAGGCCAGGATGTTACCGAGCTGAGCGTGTGCTGAACGCGGAGGTGCCATACATTCGGTACTTGATCGGTTGGATCGCGAAGAACTTTGACTATATCGACCGCGTTAATAAACACTTCCGCTTATGGTCTACGAGGGTACGTAGACAAACTCTCCCCTCTCGTTGCTATGCATCTCCTTGGATAGATCTTGCGTGTGCGTAGTTTTTTGTTTGTTTTCCATGCAACTTTCCTCAATAGTGGCATCATGAGCCAGGTCTATGCATAGATAATGTGCACGAGTAGAACACAAAGAGTTGTGGGTGGTGATAGTCATACTACTTACCACCAACGTCTTATGTTGATTCGGTGGTATTGTAAGATGAAGCGGCCCGGACCAACCTTACATGTCCTCGTACATGAGACCTGTTCCACCGACAGACATGCAACTTGTTTTGCATAAAGGTGACTAGCGGGTGTCTATTTCTCCTACTTTAGTTGAATCAAATACGACTACGGACGGTCCTTGATGAAGGTTAGAACAACAAACTTGATAAATCACCGTTGTGGTTTTTACCGTAGGTAAGAACGGTTCTTTCTAGAAGCCCGTAGGAGCCACATAAAACTTGCAACAACAAAGTAGAGGACGTCTAACTTGTTTTCATAGGGCATGCTGTGATGTGATATGGTCAAGACGTGATGAGTTATACGTTATTGTGTGAGATGATCATATTTTGTAATATCGACAACTGGCAGAGGCCTTATGGTTGTCTCTTAAATTATTGTATGAAATGCAAGCGCCATGTAATTGCTTTACTTTATCACTATAAGTTAGCAATAGTCGTAGAAGCAATAGTTGGCGAGACGACCACGACGCAACGATGGAGATCAAGGTCTCGAGCCGATGATGATGGAGATCATGATGATGCTTTGGAGATATAGATCAAAAGCACAAGATGATGATTGCCATATCATGTCACATATTTTGATTGCATGTGATGTTTATCCTTTATGCATCTTATTCTGTTTAGAACGACGATAGCATTCTAAGATGATCCATTCTCTTAATTTCAAGATAAAAGTGTTCTTCCTGAGTATGCACCGTTGCTACAGTTCGCCGTTTCGAGACACCATGTGATGGTCGGGTGTGATAGACTCTACGTTCACATACAACGGGTGTAAGCCAAATTTACACACACGGAATACTTGGGTTAAACTTGACGAGCCTAACATGTATAGACATGGCCTCGGGACACTGGAGACCGAAAGATCGGACATGAGTCATATAGTAGATATGATGAACATGTAGATGTTCACCATTGAAGACTACTCCATTTTACGTGATGATCGGACATGGTTTAGTTGATTTGGATCATGTGTCACTTAGACAACTTGAGGGGTGTTGATTTAAGTGAGAGTTCATTAGTAATTTGATTAATTGAACTTAAATTTATCATGAACTTAGTCAAAATGTCTTTGTATATTATGTTGTAGATCAATAGATCGAGATGTAGCTCCCCTGTTTTTGATACGGTCCTAGAGAAAACAAAGTTGAAAGATGATGGTAGCAATAATACAGACTGAGTTTGTGATTTGAGGATTATCCTCATTGCTGCACAAAATATTATGTCCTTGATGCACCGCCAGGTGACTGCTACTTCTTGAGCTTGCATTGGTTTTTTCCCTTGAAGAGGAAAGGGTGATGCAGCACAGTAGAGATAAGTATTTCCCTTAGTTAAGAACCAAGGTATCAATCCAGTACGAGAAACACGCAAGTCCCCAATAGATTGAAGGAAATATGCCCTAGAGACAATAATGAAATTGTTATTTATATTTCCTTATATCATGATAAATGTTTATTATTCATGCTAGAATTGAATTAATCGGAAACTCAGTACATGTGTGGATACATAGACAAACCGAGTGTCACTAGTATGCCTCTACTTGACTAGCTCATTGAATCCATGATGATTATGTTTCCTAACCATAGACATGAGTTGTCATTTGATTAACGGGATCACATCATTGGAGAATGATGTGATTGACTTGACCCATCCGTTAGCTTAGCATGATGATCGTTTAGTTTGTTGCTATTGCTTTCTCCATA
This sequence comes from Triticum urartu, assembly GCF_056163025.1. Classification (NCBI taxonomy): domain Eukaryota; kingdom Viridiplantae; phylum Streptophyta; class Magnoliopsida; order Poales; family Poaceae; genus Triticum; species Triticum urartu. Next base: position 577,822,656 of record NC_141873.1, read on the forward strand.
ACTTATACATGTTCCTATGACTATGAGATTATGCAACTCCCGAATATCGGAGGAACACTTAGTGTGCTATCAAACGTCACAACATAACTGGGTGACTGTAAAGATGCTCTACAGGTGTCTCCGATGGTGTTTGTTGAGTTGGCTAGATCAATATTAGGATTTGTCACTCCGATTGTCGGAGAGGTATCTCTGGGCCCTCTCGGTAATGCACATCACTATAAGCCTTGCAAGCAATGTGACTACTGAGTTAGTTGCGGGATGATGCATTATGGAATGAGTAAAGAGACTTGCCGGTAACGAGATTGAACTAGGTCTTGAGATACCAACGATCGAATCTCGGGCAAGTAACATACCGATGACAAAGGGAACAACATATATTTTTATGCGGTTTGACCGATAAAGATCTTCGTAGAATATGTGGGAACCAATATGAGCATCCAGGTTCTGCTATTGGTTATTGACCAGAGACATGACTCCGTCATGTCTACATAGTTCTCGAACCCGTAGGGTCTGCACGCTTAACGTTCGGTGACGATCGGTATTATGAGTTTATGTGTTTTGATGTACCGAAGATAGTTTAGAGTCCCAGATATGATCATGGACTCGACGAGGAGTCTCGAAATGGTCGAGACATAAAGATCGATATATTGGACGACTATATTTGGACATCGGAATGGTTCCGGGTGAGATCGGGCATATACCAGAGTACCGGGAGGTTACCGGAACCCCCCGGGAGGTATATGGGCCTTATTGGGCCATCGTGGGAGAGAGGAGAAGGGATCAAAGGAGGGGGCGCGCCCCCCAATCCCCTTTCCTTCCTCCTTCCTCCCCTTCCTTCCTCTCCTAATCCAACTAGGGAAGGGGGGGATCCTACTCCCGGTGGGAGTAGGACTCCCCTTGGGGCGCGCCCAGGAGGCCGGCCCTCTCCCCCTCCTCCACTCTTTCATATACGGGGGAGGGGGGCACCCCATAAACACACAAGTTGATCATTGATCTCTTAGCCATGTGCGGTGCCCCCTCCACCATAATCCACCTCGAACATATCGTCGTAGTGCTTAGGCGAAGCCCTGGGCTGGTAGCTTCATCATCACCGTCATCACGTCGTCATCATGCCGTCATGCTGACGAAGCTCTCCCTCGAAACTCTGCTGGATCGTGAGTTAGTGGGACGTCACCGAGCCAAACATGTGTAGATCGTGGAGGTGCCATACTTTTGGTACTAGGATGGTCGATCATGAAGACATACGACTACATCAACCGCGTTGTCATAACGCTTCCGCTTACGGTCTACGAGGGTACGTGGACAACACTCTTCCCTCTCGTTGCTGTGCATCACCATGATCTTGCATGTGCGTAGGATTTTTTTTGAAATTACTGCGTTCCCCAACAGTGGCATCCGAGCCAGGTTTATGCGTAGATGTTATTTGCACGAGTAGAACACAAAGGAGTTGTGGGCGTGGGTATATACATATTGCTTGCCGTCACTAGTTGATTTTTGATTCAGCGTTATTGTTGGATGAAGCGGCTCAGACCGACATTATGCGTACGCTTACGCGAGACTGGTTCTACCGACGTGCTTCACACACAGGTGGCTGGTGGGTGTTAGTTTCTACAACTTTAGTTGAATCGGATTCAATGAACAAGGTTCTTTCTGAAGATCAAAAAGAAATCACTATACAGCGTTGTGGTTTTTGATGCGTAGGTAAGAATGATTCTTACTCAGCCCGTAGCAGCCACATAAAACTTGCAAAAACAAAGTAGAGGACGTCTAACTTGTTTTTGCAGGGCATGTTGTGAAGTGATATGGTCAAGACATGATGCTAAATTTTATTGTATGAGATGATCATGTTTTGTAACACACTTATCGGCAACTGGCATGAGCCATATGGTTGTCGCTTTATTGTATGAAATGCAATCGCCATGTAATTGCTTTACTTTATCACTAAGCGGTAGCGATAGTCGTGCAGGCAATAGTTGGCGTGACGACAACGATGCTTCGATGGAGATCAAGGTGTCAAGCCGGTGACGATGGTGATCATGACAGTGCTTTGGAGATGGAGATCAAAGGCACAAGATGATGATGGCCATATCATATCACTTATATTGATTGCATGTGATGTTTATCCTTTATGCATCTTATTTTGCTTAGTTCGGCGGTAGCATTATAAGATGATCTCTCACTAAATTTCAAGGTATAAGTGTTCTCCCTGAGTATGCACCGTTGCTACAGCTCGTCGTGCCGAGACACCACGTGATGATCGGGTGTGATAATCTCTACTTTCACATACAACAGTTGCAAGCCCGTTTTGCATATGCACAATACTCGGGTTAAACTTGACGAGCCTAGCATATGCAGATATGGCCTCGGAACACTGAGACCGGAAGGTCGAGCGTGAATCATATAGTAGATATGATCAACATAGTGATAATCACCATTGGAAACTACTCCATCTCACGTGATGATCAGACATGGTTTAGTTGATATGGATCACGTGATCACTTAGATGATTAGAGGGATGTCTATATAAGTGGGAGTTCTTAAGTAAGTTGATTAATTGATCTTTAATTTATCATGAACTTAGTACCTGATAGTACTTTGCATGTCTATGTTGTTTTAGATAGATGGCCCGTGTTGTTATTCCGTTGAATTTTAATGCGTTCCTAGATAAAGCTAAGTTGAAAGATGATGGTAGCAACTACACAGACTGGGTCCGTAACTTGAGGATTATCCTCATTGCTGCACAGAAGAATTACGTCGTGGAAGCACCACTGGGTGCCAAACCCGCTGCAGGAGCAACCCTAGATGTTGTGAACACCTGGCAGAGCAAAGCTGATGACTACTTGAGGGAGTCCTGGATTAGGGGGTCTCCGGACAGCCAGACTATAACCATTGGCCAGACTGTTAGACTATGAAGATACAAGATTGAAGACTTCGTATCGTGTCCGAATGGGACTCTACTTGGCGTGGAAGGCAAGCAAGGCAATACAGATATGGATATCTCCTCCTTTGTAACCGACCTTGTGTAACCCTAGCCCTCTCTGGTGTCTATATAAACCGGAGGGTTTTAGTCCGTAGGACACAACAACTACAACATACAATCATACCATAGGCTAGCTTCTAGGGTTTAGCCTCTCTGATCTCGTGGTAGATCTACTCTTGTACTACCCATATCATCAATATTAATCAAGCAGGAAGTAGGGTTTTACCTCCATCAAGAGGGCCCGAACCTGGGTAAAACATCGTGTCCCCTGCCTCCTATTACCATCCGGCCTAGACGCACAGTTCGTGACCCCCTACCCGAGATCCGCCAGTTTTGACACCGACATTGGTGCTTTCATTGAGAGTTCCTCTGTGTCGTCACTTTTAGGCCCGATGGCTCCTCCGATCATCAACAACGATGTGGTCCAGGGTGAGACCTTTCTCCCCGGACAGATCTTCGTGTTCGGCGTCTTTGCACTGCGGGCTAATTCGCTTGGCCATCTGGAGCAGATTGAAAGCTACGCCCCTGGCCATCAGGTCAGATTTGGAAGTTTGAACTACACGGCTGACATCCTCGGAGACTTGATCTTCGACGGATTCGAGCCACAGCCGAGCGCGCCGCACTATCACGATGGGTATGACCTAGCTCTGCCACCGAGCAGTGCCCTGGAGGCCGCGCTCGCATCAGCTCCGACCCTTAGCTCGGAGCCAACTGCGCCGATCGAGGACGGGTGGCTAGACACCGCCTCGGGGGCTGCAGTCTCAACGGTGATCGAGCCGAGCACCAGCCTCATCCTCTGCGAAGCCCGTGACTCCAAGGTGCCGGACTTTTTTCCGGACTCCGAACCTTCTGCGCCCCTGCCAATCGAATCCGATTGGGCGTCGATCATGGAATTCACCGCTGCGGATATCTTTCAGCACTCGCCCTTCGGCAACATTCTGAATTCACTAAGGTCTCTCTCTTTGTCAGGAGAGCCCTGGCCGGACTATGGCCAATAGGATTGGGATGCAGACGATGAAGAAATTTGACGCCCACCCACCACCCACTTCGTAGCCACTGTCAATGATTTAACCGACATGCTCGACTTCGACTCCGAAGACATCGACGGTATGGACGACGATGTAGGAGACGAACATGAACCAACGCCTATAGGGCACTGGAAAGCCACCTCATCATACGATATATACATGGTGGATACACCCAACGAAGGCAATGGCGACGAGATAGCAGAGGATGACCCCTCCAAGAAGCAACCCAAGCACCGACGTCAGCGGCACCACTCTAAGTCCCGCCAAAGCAAAAGTGGTGATACCGGCGCAGGAGATAATAACACTCCGGATAGTGCCGAAGACAACAACAATCCCCTCTAGCAAGATTTAGAGCAGGAGGATGGAGGAGCCAGCCCTCCTGAGAGAGCGGCAGACGGAGAGGAGGAGGATGATAATTACATGCCCCTCTCCGAAGACGAGGCAAGCCTCGGCGATAACGAATTCGTTGTGCCAGAGGATCCCGTCGAACAAGAGCGCTTCAAGCGCCTGCTTATGGCCAGGGCAAATAGCCTGAAGAAAAAGCAGCAGCAGCTTCAAGCTGATCAAGATCTGCTAGCTGATAGATGGACTGAAGTCCTCGCTGCCGAGGAATATAAACTCGAGCGCCCCTCCAAGAGTTACCCAAAGTGTAGGTTGCTACCCCGACTGGAGGAAGAAGCGTATGATGCGGCTGATCGGCCACCTCGTGGCCGTGATAGAGAGGCATTCCAGCCAAAAGCTCAGCCCGCACCCCGACGCCATTCAAATAAAAAAGCATGGGGAAACACGCCAGACCTGCGAGATGTATTGGAGGACAAAGGAAAGCATGCAAGATCGATCTACGGATCATGAGGGCGCGCCACTATGCGAGACGATAAACGTCATGCCGGATACAGTAAAAGTAAATCCGGCCGGGCTGAACACAGCGGGCAAGACCCATTCGAGCTGTGTCGCGATATAGCCCAATACAGAGGTGCCGCACACCCTTTATGCTTCACAGACGAAGTAATGGATTGTCAAATCCCAGAAGGTTTCAAACCTGTAAATATTGAATCATACGACGGCACTACAGATCCTGCGGTTTGGATCGAGGATTTCCTCCTCCACATCCACATGGCCCGCGGTGATGACTTACACGCCATCAAATACCTCCCACTAAAGCTCAAAGGACCAGCACAACATTGGTTTAACAACTTGCCAGTAGATTCCATTAGCTGTTGGGAAGATCTGGAAGCCGCATTCCTCGACAACTTTTAGGGCACTTATGTGTGACCGCCAGATGCCGATGACTTGAGCCACATAATTCAGCAGCCAGAAGTGTCGGCCAGACAATTATGGACTCGGTTCCTTACAAATAAAAATCAAATCATCGACTGTCCGGATGCAGAGGCCTTGGCGGCTTTCAAACACAACATCCGTGACGAGTGGCTAGCCCAGCACCTTGGTCAGGAAAAGCCGAAATCTATGGCAGCCCTCACGACACTCATGACCCACTTTTGTGCGGGAGAAGACAACCGGCTGGCTCGCAGCAATAACATGTCAAAGAACCATGGTACTTCGGATACCAAGGACAGCAATAGCAGGTCACGTCGCAACAAACATAAGCGCCGCATTAACAGCGATAATACTGAAGATACGGCAGTCAATGCCGGATTCAAAGGCTCTAAACACGGTCAGCGGAAAAAGCCATTTAAACAAAGTACGCCGGGCCCGTCCAGTTTGGACCGCATACTCGATCGCTCGTGTCAAATACACGGCACCCCCGACAAGCCAGCCAACCACACCAATAGGGATTGTTGGGTATTCAAGCAGGACAGCAAGTTAATTGCCGAAAAGAAAGATAAGGGGCCACATAGCGATGACGAGGAGGAGACCCGGCAGCCGAATACCGGAGGACAGAAGAGGTTCCCCCCACAAGTGCGGACGGTGAACAGATATACGCAACCCACATCCCCAAGAGGGAGCGGAAGCGTGCGCTCAGAGACGTATATGCGTTGGAGCCAGTCGCCCCAAAGTTCAACCCATGGTCCTCCTATCTGATCACTTTCGATCGCAGGGACCACCCCACTAGTATCCGTCATGGCGGATTCGTCGCACTTGTCCTAGACCCAATCATTGACGGATTTCACCTCACTCGAGTCCTTATGGATGGCGGCAGCACCCTGAACCTGCTTTATCAGGACACAATGCATAAAATGGGTATAGACCCCTCAAGGATCAAACCCACAAAAACGACCTTTAAAGGCGTCATTCTAGGTGTAGAGGCCCATTGCACAGGGTCAATTACACTGGAAGTGGTATTCGGATCCCCAGATAACTTTCGAAGCGAAGAGCTAATCTTCGATATAGTCCCGTTCCGCAATGGTTATCATGCACTGCTCGGGCGAACCGCATTTGCCAGATTCAATGCTGTACCACATTATGCATACCTCAAGCTCAAGATGCCAGGACCTCGCTGTTGGAAATATGCCCTAGAGGCAATAATAAAAGCATTATTATTATATTTCCTTGTTCATGATAATTGTCTTTATTCATGCTATAATTGTGTTATCCGGAAATCGTAATACATGTGTGAATAACAGACACCAACACGTCCCTAGTAAGCCTCTAGTTGACTAGCTCGTTGATCAACAGATAGTCATGGTTTCCTGACTATGGACACTGGATGTCATTGATAACGAGATCACATCATTAGGAGAATGATGTGATGGACAAGACCCAAACCTAAACATAGCACAAGATCGTATAGTTCGTTTGCTAGAGTTTTCCAATGTCAAGTATCTTTCCTTAGACCATGAGATCATGTAACTCCCGGATACCGTAGGAGTGCTTTGGGTATACCAAACGTCACAACGTAACTGGGTGACTATAAAGGTAGACTACGGGTATCTCCGAAAGTGTCTGTTGGGTTGACATGGATCAAGACTGGGATTTGTCACTCCGTATGACGGAGAGGTATCACTGGGCCCACTCGGTGATGCATCATCATAATGAGCTCAAAGTGACCAAGTGTTTGGTCACGGGATCATGCATTGCGGTATGAGTAAAGTGACTTGCCGGTAACGAGATTGAACGAGGTATTGGGATACCGACGATCGAATCTCGGGCAAGTAACATATCGATTGACAAAGGGAATTGCATACGGGGTTGATTGAATCCTCGACATCGTGGTTCATCTGATGAGATCATCGTGGAGCATGTGGGAGCCAACATGGGTATCCAGATCCCGCTGTTGGTTATTGACCGGAGAGTCGTCTCGGTCATGTCTGCTTGTCTCCCGAACCCGTAGGGTCTACACACTTAAGGTTCGGTGACGCTAGGGTTGTGAAGATATGTATATGCAGTAACCCGAATGTTGTTAGGTGTCCCGGATGAGATCCCGGACGTCACGAGGAGTTCCGGAATGGTCCGAAGGTAAAGAATTATATATAGGAAGTGCTGTTTCGGCCATCGGGACAAGTTTCGGGGTCACCGGTATTGTACCGGGACCACCGGAAGGGTCCCGGGGGTCCACCGGGTGGGGCCACCTATCCCGGGGGGGCCCCATGGGCTGAAGTGGGAGGGAATCCAGCCCTTAGTGGGCTGGGGCGCCACCCCCTAGGGCCCATGCGGCTAGGGTTGAGGGGAAACCCTAAAGGGGGCGCCCCCTTGCTTGGGGGGCAAGCCCCCCACCCTAGGCTGCCGCCCCCCCTAGTAGATTCCATCTACTAGGGCCGGCGCCCCCCTAGCACCCCTATATATAGTGGGGGAGAGGAGGGACTTCATACCGTAGCCCCTGGCGCCTCCCTCTCTCCCCGTTACGTCTCTCTCTCGTAGTATAGGCGAAGCCCTGCTACTGTGACGCCCTGCATCCACCACCACGCCGTCGTGCTGCTGGATCTTCATCAACCTCTCCTTCTCCCTTGCTGGATCAAGAAGGAGGAGACGTCTCCCGTCCCGTACCTGTGTTGAACGCGGAGGTGTCGTCCGTTCGGCGCTTGGTCATCGGTGATTTGGATCACGTCGTGTTCGACTACATCATCACCGTTCTTTGAACGCTTCCGCACGCGATCTACAAAGGTATGTAGATGCATCCGATGACTCATTGCTAGATGAACTCCTAGATGGATCTTGGTGAAACGAGTAGGAAAATTTTTGTTTTCTGCAACGTACCCCAACACTTGCGGAGTTATTACTGTCAATGGAAACACAGAGCGCTCTCTCCGAACAGGGGAGCACACCGCGGCCCTCGCAGCAGAAGCGCAAAGCAGCCTCTCAAGGAAATCAACCAGTTCGGCGTTTCAAAACCCGAACACCGTCAAGCGCGCTCGGAGCAATCGGCAAACAGACCGTCTGGCGCGATCTGAGCTCGTGTAGCAATGCGGCCCCCACCCCAGTCCCAGCCATACGGCGAAACTCGTGCCACGCGTACATAATTACGCATTAAAAATACCATGGGCACATGTGGGGAGGGGGGCACAACTGCGGCATGCCCCAAGATGAGGCTTAAACTGCACTAGGGGCTCCCCATTTGGTTATTCTTCTCTTTTTTCAGGACCTTAATATCTGGAAACACTGTCCGGCAGCACTACTGCCGAACACATGATGTAGCAACCAAGGAGGCAGATAGCTACGTCACACCACAGAATTACCAGGTGGATTACAGTAACGAGCGAAATATTCAATTTAATATCATTCCTCAGCTTGCCCTTGGAAGGGACATAGTCCTACTCTTTTCTTATCGCACTATCTGTATCATTCCGCTTTAACACTTTTTTTTGAATAAACAAGGTATGACATTACGACTATTATTGCATTCTTGTTATATATATATATATGTGTGTGTGTGTGTGTGTGTTCATTAACGACGCCTTGCAACCGTACACTTTGGTACGGCCAATACACCAGGGGCTTACGTACCCCACAATATGGTGTGAAAAGTCCGAACACTTTCACAAGTGCGACATCCCGAACTTATAGCATTATATGCATCAGCTCCGAATCATGTCTTTGGTCAAATGTTGGGTTTTCCAGGCTCCTATGTTTTGGTACCTTACGTTCCGCTCTATCGGCTAAGGTAGCACTAGGAGAACTACTGCGATTGTGCCCTGGTTCTGCCGGGCTTAGCACCTAAGTAGAGAAAGCTAAAACCGACTGTCATGATAAGGCGAGAGACTGGTCACTGTTCGGCGAGGTTTTCGAGTCCCTAAAGACTTTTGCCGCTTAGGGCGAGGGGCCGGCCCTGTCCGGCTTAAAGGCGTGTATCGCGCCCCGAATTCGGCCTTCCGAATACCAGGGGCTTCGCCGAAATTCAAAATTATAGAATTCTATGGCTAAGTGAGAGTGATAAAGCATTATTAGTCCGGTTGCCTTGTTCGCTGTGCTGAGCACCTCCCTCGAAGGACCCAAACATGGGAACAAGAGTGCTTAGGTTTATCCCGAACACCCCAGCACTCGTGGCATGGGGGCAGTAGACGAGGACTAGCCATCTCTCAGATTGGATAAACGGCCAAACATAAGGCAACATTTTAAGTTCAAACAAGCGTTGCATAGCGCATATGAAACAAGTTTTCATAAATACAGGATAAAACGAGCAAGTCTCAGTCAAATATTACATCTTTTAAACATTCATCCGCTATAAGACGGGCACCCGGCAGAACACCCTCGTAGTACATATCGGGATGGCGGTGCTCCTTGCCCTCCGGCGGCCCTTCCTTGATCAACTTCACGGCGTCAAGCTTGACCCACTGCAATTTCACACGGGCAAAAGCCCGGCGTGCACCTTCAATGCATATGGATCGCTTGACGACCTCCAGCCGCGGGCGGGCATCCACAAGCCGCCTCACCAGGCCGAAGAAGCTGTTCAGAAGGGCGTCGCCAGGCCACAGCCGGACTATAAAGCCCTTCATGGCCTGTTCGGCCACCTTATGTAGCGCAACCATCTGCTTTAGCTGGTCGCTCATTGGCACCGTGTTTTCGGCCTCAGTATACTAAGACCAGAACAGCTTCTCGTTGAGCTTCCATCCTCGGCCTGGTAAAATTGTGCGGCATCGGACACGCTGCGGGGCAAATCTGCGAATGCTCCTAGAGAGCTCCGGATTCGGGTAAGTAATCGGTAATTTACTTTTACATGCTTGCTTTGCATATAGAAAGCCTTATCCGCCGCTATCTTCTTCATTGCGTCGATCTCCCGGAGGGCCTTTTGGGCTTCGTCCTTGGCACTTTTTGCAATCTCGAGAGCCGCGGCAAGCTCAGACTCTCGCGTCTTTGAGTCAAGCTCCAACGCCTCGTGCTTCGCCATGAGAGCCTAGAGCTCTTGCTGCACCTTGCCCACCCGAGCCTCGTGCTTCTCTCGCTCTGTGCACTCCTTGGCCGCTTTATCTTCGGCCTCGAACAACGCTTGTTTTAGGGTCGCCACTTCGGTCACGGCCCCTGGCAAATTCATGATAATCCTCTCATTTTGCAATCGCATTATTTTTATACATATATATAGACTAGGTACTACTTACCTTTATTCTCCTCGAGCTGCCTCTTGGTAAGGCCGAGCTCATCCTGGGACCCTTTAAGGTCCCGCTTCAGTACGTCGACCTCCGCAGTCAGTGCGGCGGACGCCAGCAGCGAAGCCTGCATATGCATATTGACATACTTCTGTTAGACTCCTGCGATATTGTTTGATCCTCTATTCAGCTTTTCTTTGTGAACACCGAACAGAGCATCACTGGCTACTGTTTATGCGGTAATATTTTTCCTATACTTTAAACACTTACCTCAAAGCCTGTTAGAAGGCTGGCACAGACTTCAGTCAATCCGCTCTTAGCGGACTGAATCTTCTGGATCACCGCACTCATAATAGTGCGGCGCTCCTCGTCGATGGAAGTATTGCGAAGCGCTTCCAGTAGATTGTCCGGCGCCTCTGGATGGACAGAGGTCGCCGGTGCAGGCATCTTGCCCCTCTTAGAAGGAGGCCGCCTGCCCGAGTCCGGAACCACTGGAGGTTCCGGCGCGGTGTTCGGTTGAGGGCCGAGCTCGGAGGCCTCAGGGGATTTGTCCCCTCTGCTCCCAGAGTCTGGGAGGCCGCCTTGAGGCGCCTCCGGGACTGTCTCCCCTCGACCCGGTGCTTCATGAGACAGCACCTCGGCGTCGTCCGCAGGATGAGGGGAGGTGGCGGTCGGAACTGGATCGCTATCCATATCTGACGAGCCCAGGGAGCCGTCCGATGATACATCGATACGGGATTGGGGCGGCCCGCATAATCATATTTTTGCGTTAGGTGAAGTAGTGCGGCAAAGGAATGCTATGAGTAACTCTGGTATCCGAATACTTCTGATTTCCCGAGGGGCTTGGCCCTGGGTAGGCACTCGTCTTCGCCGTCGGCAGCGGTAGTAGAGCTGTCCGGAAGGAGAGTCCTTCCCTTCTTGGACCTTTCGGCCTCCCCAGTTGGGGCGGCCTTCCTTTTGTTGTCTCCTCCGACTGGCGGGGGAGCATCTTCTTCCGCCTCCTCGTCTTCGGGGGAGGATTGCGCCGTAGAGTCCTCGAACGGTAAGTCCGGTGACGCCTGGCATCGGGAACTCTTTCGGGCTCCCTTGGCCTTCTTGGTCTTCTCCGGCACCGTATAAGGAGCCGGAGTCAGCATCTTCGTCAGAAGAGCGTTTGCTGGGCCTTCGGGCAAAGGAGCCAGATAGTCGATCTGTCCGGCCGTCTCCTGCCAATCCTGTCAAAGGTACGGGAGTTTAGATCCCGCATGGAGCCAAGCTATGAAAAACATCTATCTTGTAAGAGGTAAAGCAGCTTACCGTGCTGGCTTGGCGCTTTGCGCTGAATCCGCGATCCTCAGTAGTAGGAAGGGGGACCTCTGCGCTCTTGAACAGCACCCTGCATCTTCATGAGTTGTGTCGAAGAGCCTGTTCAGAGTTCGGTGCTGCGCCGGGTCAAACTCCCACAAGTTGAAGGCCCGTTGTTGGCACGGGAGGATCTGGCGGATGAGCATAACCTGGACTACGTTGACAAGTTTGAGCTTCTTGTTCACCATGTTTTGAATGCATGTTTGGAGTCCGGTCAGCTCTCCCGAACTACCCCAGGATAGGCCCTTCTCTTGCCAGGAGGTGAGTCGTATGGGGAAGCCAGATCGGAACTCGAGGGCCGCTACCCATGTAGGGTCACGCGGCTCAGTGATGTAGAACCACCCCGATTGCCACCCCTTTATTGTCTCCATAAAGGAGCCCTCGAGCCATGTGACGTTGGGCATCTTGCCCACCATGGCGCCTCCGCACTCCGCCTAGCAGCCGCCCACTACCTTCGGCTTGACATTGAAAGTCTTCATCCATAAGCCGAAGTGGGGCTTGATGCGGAGGAAGGCCATGCACACGACGATAAACGCCGAGATGTTGAGGATGAAGTTCAGGGCTAGATCGTGGAAATCCAGGCCATAGTAGAACATGAGCCCCCGGACAAATGGGTGGAGAGGAAATCCCAGTCCACGGAGGAAATGGGTAAGGAACACCACCCTCTCATGGGGCCTGGGGGTGGGGATGAGCTGCCCCTCATCTGGGAGCCGGTGCGCGATGTCGTTGGGCAGGTATCTGGCTCTCCTCAGCTTCTTGATGTCTCCCTCCGTGACGGAGGAGACCATCCACCTGCCTCCCACTCCGGACATGGTTGGGGAAGGTTGAGGTGGGAAGTGCGGACTTGGGCGCCAGAGCTCGAGTGTGCGAAAACGGATGAGCAAAGGAGGAAGAAGGCATGGATGAAAAGGTGAATCCTTATCCCTTTATATGGGCGGACGAAACTAAGCATCCCCACTATCCTGGTAAAACTCGCTTATCCCCCAAGCACCGTAATCAATGGCGCGGTTGGGTTACCCACACCCGTATTGATGAGAATCCTGTAATAAGGGGACACGATCTCTACTTTGACAAGATGTGTCAAAAAACTGCCTCGCGTTATGTGCGGGGCTAGTTAAAGGAAACGGTTCGAATAATCAACGGGCTGTGACGTAATGTCATGTTGCCAAAATAAGTCAGCAAATTGGATTTGTGAAATATTATTCTCTCCATGGTGGTATGTGGAACTTATTTTGCAGGGTCGGACACTATCCTTATATTCAAATTCTTCCGTGGTGTATTCGGAGGAGGAACCCGCCTTGCAATGCCGAAGACAACACTGCGCGCCGGACTCATCGTCATTGAAAGCCTGGTTTAGGGGCTACTGAGGGAGTCCTGGATTAGGGGGTCTCCGGACAGCCGGACTATAACCATTGGCCGGACTGTTAGACTATGAAGATACAAGATTGAAGACTGAAAGTGCAACTATCCCAAGGTGGTTTTGGTAATTCATAACAACATATAGCTCATTGAGCTAATGCTATTCCAAGATGATTATTTCAGGAAAGCTCAATGATTGGCATGGCATGGATGTGAAAGTGGAACCCTCAAAATGCTAAGGACTAAGGATCGGCTCAAGCTCAAAAGTTCAAGACTGCTCATTTTATATTTGAGTGATCCAAGATCACATTGAGTCGTTAGGAAAAGCCAATACTATCAAGGAGGGATGAGGTGTTGCTTAATGAGCATCTTGCTTCATGTGCTTAATGATATGCTCCAAAATCCTCAGCTACTTTCCCATATCCACACATGACCTAAACCCTAAGCCAAACTCGGTCTTACCTATTCTTTCTATTCGGCGCCACCAAGTTTCACTTGTCATTAGCCACTGCCAAACCCTAGCAATTCGGTCCTACCGATAGGGATCTCGGTCTCACCGAGATGGGATTGCAAACTCTCTGTTTCCTTTTCGTAACTTTTCGGTCTCACCGAAAGAGCGAATCGGTCCCACCGAGATTGCAATGTAAACTCTCTGTTTCCTTTTTGTAACTTTTCGGTCTCACCGAAAGAGCAAATCGGTCCCACCAAGTTTGCCTGACCAACTCTCTGGTTAGCCTATTACCAAAATCGGTCTCACCGAGTTTGTGTAATTGGTCTCACCGAGATTACGTTATGCCCAAACCCTAACAAAATCGGTCCCACCGAGTTGCATGTCGGTCCCACCGAAAATCACTAACGGTCACTAGGTTTACTATTTCGGTCCGACCGAGTTTTCTGATTCGGTCCCACCGAGATTGGTAAATTGTGTGTAACGGTTGGATTTCGTGTGGAGGCTATATATACCCCTCCACCTCCTCTTCATTTGGAGAGAGAGCTATCAGAACACACACATAATTCCAACTCATATGTTCTGAGAGAGAACCACCTAGTCATGTGTTGAGACCAAGATATTCCATTCCTACCATATGAATCTTGATCTCTAGCCTTCCCCAAGTTGCTTTCCACTCAAACCATCTTTCCACCAGATCCAAATCCTATGAGAGAGAGTTGAGTGTTGGGGAGACTATCATTTGAAGCACAAGAGCAAGGAGTTCATCACCTACACACCATTTGTTACTTCTTGGAGAGTGGTGTCTCCTAGATTGGCTAGGTGTCACTTGGGAGCCTCTGACAAGATTGTGGAGTTGAACCAAGGAGTTTGTAGGGGCAAGGAGATCGCCTACTTCGTGAAGATCTACCACTAGTGAGGCAAGTCCTTCGTGGGCGATGGCCATGGTGGGATAGACAAGGTTGCTTCTTCGTGGACCCTTCGTGGGTTGAGCCCTCCGTGGACTCGCGCGACCGTTACCCTTCGTGGGTTGAAGTCTCCATCAACGTGGATGTAGGATAGCACCACCTATCCGAACCACGGGAAAAACATCCGTGTCTCCAGTAGCGTTTGAATTCTCCAAACCCTTCCCTTTACATTCTTGCAAGTTGCATGCTTTACTTTCCGCTGCCAATATACTCTTTGCATGCTTGCTTGAATTATGTGATGATTGCTTGACTTGTCCTAAGATAGCTAAAATCTGCCAAGAACTAAAATTAGGAAAAGGTTAAGTTTTTATTTGGTCAAGTAGTCTAATCACCCCCCCTCTAGACATACTTTCGATCCTACAAGTGGTATCAGAGCTTTGGTCTCCATTTGCTTTGATCTCCATAGCTTTTGGTGGTCATAGCCTTGGTTTCACAACCTAGGAGAGTATGGCATCTAGCGAGGGAAATTATCACCGTAGAGGTCCTTACTTTGATGGTACTAATTTTGCTAGTTGGAAGCATAAAATGAAAATGCATATTCTTGGACATAACCCCGCCGTTTGGGCTATTGTATGTGTTGGTTTGCAAGGTGACTTCTTTGATGGGAGAGAACCAAACCGTGAAGCTACCGCGGATGAGTTGAAGATGTTGCAATACAATGCTCAAGCTTGTGATATTCTCTTCAATGGATTGTGCCCCGAAGAATTCAACAAAATCAGCCGTCTTGAGAATGCAAAGGAAATTTGGGACACTTTGATTGATATGCACGAAGGTACCGACTCCGTCAAGGAATCCAAGTTGGATGTGCTTCAAAGTCAACTTGACAAGTTCAAAATGAAGGATGGTGAAGGTGTCGCTGAAATGTACTCTAGGCTTGCTCTCATCAAAAATGAGATTGCCGGCTTAGGAAGTGAAGAGATGACCGATAGATTCATCATCAAGAAGATTCTAAGAGCCTTGGATGGAAAATATGATACCGTGTGCACATTGATCCAAATGATGCCCAATTACAAAGATCTCAAGCCAACGGAGGTGATTGGAAGAATTGTTGCTCAGGAGATGTCACTTAAGGATAAAGAGGAACTTCACAACAAATCAAGTGGTGCCTACAAAGCCTCGTGTGAAGCCCCTACATCATCAAGTGGGAAACAAAATTTCAATGAAGAATTGAGCTTAATGGTGAAGAACTTCAACAAGTTCTACAAGAGTAGAAGCAAAGATAGAAGCTTCAAGTCAAGGTCCTACAATGACAAAAGATCTTCTAGTCAAGAGCGAAACTGCTACAATTGTGGAAGACCCGGACACTATTCCAATGAGTGTACGGCTCCCTACAAGAGAAGAGAAGACTCCCCAAAAAGAAGAAGCAAAGAATCACCACCAAGAGAGAGAAGGAGTAGAGATGATCGTTATGAACGAAGATACTCACGGAGAAGCAAGGATTCGGAAATGAAGGAAAAATCATCAAGGAGCTACACAAAACGAAGACATCAAGCTCATGTTGGTGAATGGGTATCCGGCTCAGACTCCGACAGCCACTCCGAGAGAAGTTATCACTCCGACTCCGAAGATACTCAAGATGAAGGTGTTGCCGGTCTAGCACTTGTGTCAACCAACTCCTACGACATATTTGACTCACCAAATGAAGGAATTGGAAGATGCTTCATGACCAAAGGTCCTAAGGTAACACACCCCGAGTATGTTGATTTTAATAGTGATGAAGATGACTTGTTAGGTGATGATGATTTACTTGTTGACAACTCTAGTGATGAATATTATGATGAAACATCAATTAATCATGCTAATCAAGATAAAACGAATGACAATGATAAGTAGAAGATTGAGGCTCTAACTAAAGAACTAAACACTCTTAAGTTAGCTCATGAAACTATCTTCGAAGATCATCGAGAACTTTTAAAAGCTCATGAGAAGTTACGCTTTGAAAAGCTCAATCTTGAGCAAGAGCATGAGTTCTTAAAAGCAATCAATGATGATCTCCGCAAGAAAAGTTCTTCTTACATTGCCAAGCGTTTACTCTTATCCACTTACATGCCTCAAGTCAAGTCTAGTAACAAGAACAAGAAAGATTCTTCCTCTAGTAGTAACAATGATCATGCTAAATCCAATATTGTTGCTTCTAGTAGTTCTCTTGATTCCACTAATGATTCTCTTAGCCAAGTTACACTTGAGCAAGAAAATAGCTTATTGAAGGGAATTATAGAGAAAGAAGTGTACAAAAGCCTTGTTGGCAGTAAGCAATTCGAGGAAATTGTGCGCAAGCAAGGAATGCACCGGAAGAATCAAGGTGTTGGTTTTGAACGAAAGTTCAATGCCAACGAAGTTGAGTGGGAAGAAGATCAATACCCCAAGACAAAGTTTGTTCCTCAACAAGAGAAGTATGACACTTCCTTCAAGGGAACACAAGCTCAAGATGATCTTCCACCACAAGACTACAAGCAAAAAGGCAAGGACAAGCTTCAGGAGGAAATTGATGCATTTGAAGAAGCTCCTAAGACCTTAGTCAAGTGGATTCCCAAGACTACTTCAAGTTCCACTTCGTCAAGTACGACTACAACTCCAAGGATTCCCATCAAGATGGTGTGGATCCAAAAGAAGAAGAACTAGAGAGTTCTTGAGGGTGACTCCGCCAACATACTTCACTCTTATCATTTTGGCAAGAACAAGTGCAATCAACTTCCACATCTTGCACTAGTTCAAGGAGTCATAAACCCTCTTGTTGGTAAAACGAGGGACAAGGTAACCTAAAAGTTTTCATGGACATCATCTTGTGTGTGCATCACTCTATGTCTATGGATATCCTTGTTTGTTCCTTGTGGGACTAACCCATGTAGGTATTGAAAGTGCAATTCACTCAAATGGATAGCTCCAAGTGATCTACATCAACATTGAGCATCCACATCTTCAACATCTACATGAAGTCATCATCGACAAAACCCAAGGTTAGTTCATCCCTCTTAGGGGGGATATCACATCTAGGGGGAGCTTTACTCTAAAACTTGAGCTAAAGCAACTCTAAAGATGTGAATACAACAATGCTTTATGTAAAAGTGGTAACCCCACTTGAGCTTAAACGATGAGTATGACCTACGATCAAGTGTTCTCACTTGACTCCTAAGTCAATATACTCATATATAGATGACCTAGTCATCGCAAATTGCTTGATAGATGCTAGAATTGGTTGTGCATGCTTTGCCACATATTTCATCTGCCATCTTATTGTGTGAGCATGCTGGTTGCATATTTTACTCATTCGAGGACATCCACTTGTTTTTTTGATTGTTTGGTTTTATTTCCTTTTGCCAAGTGGATGAACAAGAATGCCTAAGAACCTGCTCTAGCTATCTATGCTCTTCTCATCTCAAACTCTATTCATGCTGCATCACAAAATTTGATCAAGTCAGATTCGAACCACTCTGTGTGAGGAGCACTCGGAGTCCCCGATTCATCATAGACTTAAACTTCCAAAACCTCTTTGTGATTCTCGGTCTGACCGATACCCCACTTTCGGTCTTACCGAGATCATTAAGTTGATCTAGGTTTTCAATCTCGGTGCAACCGATTTGAACCTTTCGGTCACACCGAGTTGCAACAACTGTATACAGTTTTGCATCTCGGTGCCACCGAGTTGTTCCACTCGGTCACACCGACAGGGTCGGGCTATATATAGTCACGGGCAAAATTTGGAAATTTCTCCAAACCTCTTCGCCCGCGCGATAGCCTGCTCTGCCATCGTGGTCTCCAGATCGTCTCCTCGCCGCCAGCCGCCTCCAATCGCTAGTCTCCGTCGCCGTCAACGGGAATTCTACCCTGCCGTTGCCGCCGTAGCGAGTCTCCGCCGAACTAGGGTATGGACTCGATCTTTGTGCTATTCCCCATTCCGATTCTTAGCACATTGTGATCATCATGATTCTTCCCACGTTTGATAAACTTCTATCCAGTCAATGAACTCGTAGATTAGGTTTAATTCGAAAATTTTAGGGTTAGGTTTCCGCCGAAACCATCTCGGACCCACTGAGTTGAAAAACTCGGTCCCACCGATTTGGCTTATGCCATTGCACAAGTGAGACTCGGTCTGACTGAGAATTACTTATCGGTGTGACCGATTTTGGAACTCTGTGAAACCCTAGCAGTCTCGGTGCCACCGAACTGTGACTCGGTCTGACTGAGTTCACTAGTTTAGGTGCCAAAACTGCTTCGGTGTCACCGAGTTTAGAAATCGGTAGATCCGAGATGCTTTCAGTGGGAAACTAAAACTAAGTTTTTGAATTATTCTTTTGCAAAAATCTCTGCATTTTGTGATGCTCATCCACTCTATCTCATCTATAACCTATTCACAGGGTTAGCAGTCATAATTTGCATCATGTCAGACCAAAGTGATAGCCAGAACTTGTCAGAGCAGCAAGTGCAGATGAGTGAGGGCACTAGTCCCTCAAGTTCCTCAGATGATGGCAGCAGAAGTACTCCAAGCAATCTGCCTAAAGCTTCCACAAGACAGAGAAAGAAGAGAACCTCAGACTCAGAAGATGAGGATTATGTGGCAGAAGAGGAAGCAACCTCCAAGAGAGTTGAGCCAGCATAGGGCATAAAACCAGGGATAAAGATCAAAAGGCCAGCAGGCAGGCAGCCTATGTCAAAGGCCAGAACTTCAACCGAGAAGCCCACTCCCATAGAGCCAGTTGCCGCTGAAGGCAAGAAAAGAAAGGAAAGGGTGAAGAAAACTGTAGCCAGAGTGCTTGGCAAGGCTTCCATCATGGAAGATGAGGAGGAAGAAGAAGAGGTAGCTGCACCAGCACCAAAGGCACCCAAGTTGATGGGTGATGCCATAAGATCAGGGGCAGCTGCTTCCAAGGCCAAGCCAGCTCCAAAGCCAAAGCCAAAGAGGAACACAAGAAGCATCCCAGCTACTGAGAAACAAGGCCCTAGTGCCTGAAGCTGCAGAAGAAGAGGAAGAGAATGTTCTTAGAAAGCTCAAGCCCAAGATCCCAGACCACAACGATGCTCATCCTGTGGCTGAGGATATGAAGCTTAGGAGAGATTCAGGGCTAAGGAAGTGGAGAGAAGCAGACCCGTATGCTTCAAGGAGAAGGACTGCAGTTGACTACAGGTTTCACACCAAGGAGCAGCAAGACTTTTATGAGACAGTGCTGCTAGATAAGAAGCCCATTGTCTATGATATGAGATGGGTCGATTGGCAATACATCAAGGACAACGAAGAATACTACCCTGGAGTCCAGGACAGCTTCAAGGCATGTGGAGTAGAAGACTTTGTTGGGTAGAAGCTCACAAAGTGGAACGAGGAACTCATCATGCAGTTCTACTCCACAGCCCATTTTTATCCAGATGGCAGGATTGTATGGATGTCAGAGGGTACAAGGTACCAGTCTACAGTTGCTGAATGGGCTCAACTGATTAATGCCCCATAAGAGCATGACGATTACTTGGACATTTGTGCCAAGAAGAAGATGGACCACAACTCAATGTCCAACATGTACAAGGAGATCCCAAATGAAGCACTTGATACCTTCAAGTTTGGCTCAGTACACTATCTTCTGTCAGGGCTGCCAACCATCAACTGGATTCTGAGGCACACCCTACTGCCTAAGTCTGGAGATCACAAGATGATCAGGGGCCACGCGATCAACTTGCTTCATATCTTTGACGTGCCACAGAAATTCAAAGTCATGAGCCTTATGATTGAAACAATCAAGAGGACAACAGCAGACCAGAAGAGGAGCTGTGGATATGCCCCACAGATTCAGGAGCTCATCAACTCAAAGATGGGCACGGGCATATACTTATTGGACAAGGAACACCTGCCCATCCGTCCAGATTTTGAAGATAATCATGTTGTTATGACTGAAAATGAACCATCATCAGCACAAGCACAAGCCAAGAAGGAGAAGGCGAGGAAGGAGAAAGCTGCCAAGATGCCAACTCAAGAGGAGGCATCTGAGTACTTCTTGAAGACCAAACAAGAGCAACTTGGTTACTTGATTGCATCCACCCTGCGGATTGAGCAAGGACTAGCTACTCTAACTCAGAACCAGGCAAGCTTAGAGAGGATCATGGAACAAAAGTTCTATGACTTGGATGTCAAAGTGACAGAGATTCAGACTACAGTGGAGCAGCTCCAGGATGACATGCAGGAGAGGAGAGGCAAGACTACAACTGATGCCTTTGCCAGAGTGCCACGAGGTCCGAGGTCGTCTGCAGTGCCAGTTGCTGACTCCAGAGCCACCACATCTGCACCAGCTACAGCCTCAGTTCCACCAGCTCCAGCGTCCACTTCAGCCTCGACTCCGACCACGTCTACAGAAGGCTTCGTTGTTGGCGTGCTCCGGACTCCACCA
Source organism: Triticum urartu (assembly GCF_056163025.1). Lineage (NCBI taxonomy): Eukaryota > Viridiplantae > Streptophyta > Magnoliopsida > Poales > Poaceae > Triticum > Triticum urartu. The sequence continues at coordinate 577,843,627 of NC_141873.1, forward strand.
CCACCTGAAGATCAAGCCTGAGTGTCGATCTAGCACTATGCATTTTCTAGGAACTTTTTGGTAACTTGTTGCCAAAGGGGGAGAAAATGTATAGATCATAGGCTTCGAGAGAGAGAGTGTTGCTTTTATTCTCTCTTGCTTTATTTGGTGGTTTTTCGAACTTCGTTTGCTTTTGTGTGAGATACTACGTCATTATCTGTGAGACATTGATGATCATGTGTTTGATCATAAGCTACACTTAATGCTTGCTTAATATTATTATCCTATCTATCTTATGTGATCATTCACTATTCTTGGTGATGAGTGCATGTATTTCATTCTTATCATTTTAAGCGCTCCACCAAGATGTATGTGACATGGAAGAGTAACCCATGACTCTAACTCTTTGTGCATTTGCAGTCCAAAGCAAATTATAAATATGCACAAATTTAGGGGGAGCTCTTACTTGTCACATACTTCTCAAAGCAACGATATATTTCATGCTTATTATCATTTGTCGAAGCTTTGATCTATATGTTGTCATCAATTACCAAAAAGGGGGAGATTGAAAGTGCAACTATCCCTAGGTGGTTTTGGTAATTCATAACAACATATAGCTCATTGAGCTAATGCTATTCCAAGATGATTATTTCAGGAAAGCTCAATGATTGGCATGGCATGGATGTGAAAGTGGAACCCTCAAAATGCTAAGGACTAAGGATTGGCTCAAGCTCAAAAGTTCAAGACTCCTCATTTTATATTTTAGTGATCCAAGATCACATTGAGTCGTTAGGAAAAGCCAATACTATCAAGGAGGGATGAGGTGTTTCTTAATGAGCATCTTGCTTCATATGCTTAATGATATGCTCCAAAATCCTCAGCTACTTTCCCATATCCACAAATGACCTAAACCCTAAGCCAAACTCGGTCTTACCTATTCTTTCTATCCGGCGCCACCGAGTTTCACTTGTCATTAGCCACTGCCAAACCCTAGCAATTCGGTCCTACCGATAGGGATCTCGGTCTCATCGAGATGGGATTGCAAACTCTCTGTTTCCCTTTCGTAACTTTTCGGTCTCACCGAAAGAGCGAATCGGTCCCACCGAGATTGCAATGTAAACTCTCTGTTTCCTTTTTGTAACTTTTCGGTCTCACCGAAAGAGCAAATCGGTCCCACCGAGTTTGCCTGACCAATTCTCTGGTTAGCCTATTACCAAAATCGGTCTCACCGAGTTTGTGTAATCGGTCTCACCGAGATTACGTTATGCCCAAACCCTAACAAAATCGGTCCCACCGAGTTGCATGTCGGTCCCACCGAAAATCACTAACGGTCACTAGGTTTACTATTTCGGTCCGACCGAGTTTTCCGATTCGGTCCCACCGAGATTGGTAAATTGTGTGTAACGGTTGGATTTCATGTGGAGGCTATATATACCCCTCCACCTCCTCTTCATTTGGAGAGAGAGCTATCAGAACACACACACAATTCCAACTCATATGTTCTGAGAGAGAACCACCTAGTCATGTGTTGAGACCAAGATATTCCATTCCTACCATATGAATCTTGATCTCTAGCCTTCCCCAAGTTGCTTTCCACTCAAACCTTCTTTCCACCAGATCCAAATCCTATGAGAGAGAGTTGAGTGTTGGGGAGACTATCATTTGAAGCACAAGAGCAAGGAGTTCATCACCTACACACCATTTGTTACTTCTTGGAGAGTGGTGTCTCCTAGATTGGCTAGGTGTCACTTGGGAGCCTCCGACAAGATTGTGGAGTTGAACCAAGGAGTTTGTAGGGGCAAGGAGATCGCCTACTTCGTGAAGATCTACCGCTAGTGAGGCAAGTCCTTCGTGGGCGATGGCCATGGTGGGATAGACAAGGTTGCTTCTTCATGGACCCTTCGTGGGTTGAGCCCTCCGTGGACTCGCGCGACCGTTACCCTTCGTGGGTTGAAGTCTCCATCAACGTGGATGTAGGATAGCACCACCTATCCGAACCACGGGAAAAACATCCGTGTCTCCAATAGCGTTTGAATTCTCCAAACCCTTCCCTTTACATTCTTGCAAGTTGCATGCTTTACTTTCCGCTGCCAATATACTCTTTGCATGCTTGCTTGAATTATGTGATGATTGCTTGACTTGTCCTAAGATAGCTAAAATCTGCCAAGAACTAAAATTGGGAAAAGGTTAAGTTTTTATTTGGTCAAGTAGTCTAATCACCCCCCCCTCAAGACATACTTTCGATCCTACAAAGACTTTGTCTCGTGTCCGGATGGGACTCTACTTGGCGTGGAAGGCAAGCTAGGCACTATGGATATGGATATCTCCTCCTTTGTAACCGACCTTGTGTAACCCTAGCCCTCTCCGGTGTCTATATAAACCGGAGGGTTTTAGTCCATAGGACACAACAACTACAACATACAATCATACTATAGGCTAGCTTCGAGGGTTTAGCCTCTCTGATCTCGTGGTAGATCTACTCTTATACTACCCATATCATCAATATTAATCAAGCAGGACGTAGGGTTTTACCTCCATCAAGAGGGCCCGAACCTGGGTAAAACATCGTGTCCCCTGCCTCCTGTTACCATCCGGCCTAGACGCACAGTTCGGGACCCCCTACCCGAGATCCGCCGGTTTTGAGACCGACACTACTCGATTGTTTAGTGTGCCATGCTTTACGGCTTAGAACCGGGACTTCAACGACATTTTGAACGTCATGGAGCATATGAGATGTTCCAGGAGTTGAAGTTAATATTCCAAGCAAATGCCCGGATTGAGAGATGTGAAGTCTCCAATAAGTTCTATAGCTGCAAAATGGAGGAGAATAGTTCTGTCAGTGAACATATAATCAGAATGTCTGGGTACCACAACCACTTGACTCAGCTGGGAGTTAATCTTCCTGATGATAGTGTCATTGACAGAGTTCTTCAATCACTGCCACCAAGCTACAAAAGCTTTGTGATGAACTATAATATGCAAGGGATGGATAAGACGATTCTAGAGCTCTTCGCAATGCTAAAGGCTGCGGAGGTAGAAATTAGTGTTGATGGTGTTGGAAATATGCCCTAGAGGAAATAATAAAAGCATTATTATTATATTTCCTTGTTCATGATAATTGTCTTTATTCATGCTATAATTGTATTATCCGGAAATCGTAATACATGTGTGAATAATAGACACCAACATGTCCCTAGTAAGCCTCTAGTTGACTAGCTCGTTGATCAACAGATAGTCATGGTTTCCTGACTATGGACATTGGATGTCATTGATAACGAGATCACATCATTAGGAGAATGATGTGATGGACAAGACCCAATCCTAAACATAGCATAAGATCGTATAGTTCGTTTGCTAGAGTTTTCCAATGTCAAGTATCTTTTCCTTAGACCATGAGATCGTGTAACTCCCGGATACCGTAGGAGTGCTTTGGGTATACCAAACGTCACAACGTAACTAGGTGACTATAAAGGTATACTACGGGTATCTCCGAAAGTGTTTGTTGGGTTGACATGGATCAAGACTGGGATTTGTCACTCCGTATGACGGAGAGGTATCACTGGGCCCACTCGGTAATGCATCATCATAATGAGCTCAAAGTGACCAAGTGTCTGGTCACGGGATCATGCATTATGGTACGAGTAAAGTGACTTGCCGGTAACGAGATTGAACGAGGTATTGGGATACCGACGATCGAATCTCGGGCAAGTAACATACCGATTGACAAAGGGAATTGTATACGGGGTTGCTTGAATCCTCGACTTCGTGGTTCATCCGATGAGATCATCGAGGAACATGTGGGAGCCAACATGGGTATCCAGATCCCGCTGTTGGTTATTTACCGGAGATTCGTGTCGGTCATGTCTACATGTCTCCCGAACCCGTAGGGTCCACACACTTAAGGTTCGGTGATGCTAGGGTTGTAGGGATATGTATATGCGGTAACTCGAATGTTGTTCGGAGTCCCGGATGAGATCCCGGACGTCACGAGGAGTTCCGAAATGGTCCGGAGGTAAAGAATTATATATAGGAAGTACTATTTCGGGCATCGGGACAAGTTTCGGGGTCACCGGTATTGTACCGGGACCACCGGAAGGGTCCCGGGGGTCCACCGGGTGGGGCCACCTGTCCCGGGGGGCCACATGGGCTGTAGGGGGTGCGCCTTGGCCTACATGGGCCAAGGGCACCAGCCCCAAGAGGCCCATGCGCCTAGGGTTTCAAGGGAGGAAGAGTCCTATGAGGGGAAGGTGTTGGAAATATGCCCTAGAGGCAATAATAAATTGATTATTATTATATTTCCTTGTTCATGATAATCGTTTATTATCCATGCTAGAATTGTATTGATAGGAAACTCAGATACATGTGTGGATACATAGACAACACCATGTCCCTAGTAGTCCTCTAGTTGACTAGCTCGTTGATCAATAGATGGTTACGGTTTCCTGACCATGGACATTGGATGTCGTTGATGACGGGATCACATCATTAGGAGAATGATGTGATGGACAAGACCCAATCCTAAGCATAGCACAAGATCGTGTAGTTCGCATGCTAAAGCTTTTCTAATGTCAAGTATCATTTCCTTAGACCATGAGATTGTGCAACTCCCGGATACCGTAGGAATGCTTTGGGTGTACCAAACATCACAACGTAACTGGGTGACTATAAAGGTGCACTACAGGTATCTCCGAAAGTGTCTGTTGGGTTAGCACGAATCGAGACTGGGATTTGTCACTCCGTGTAAACGGAGAGGTATCTCTGGGCCCACTCGGTAGGACATCATCATAATGTGCACAATGTGATCAAGGAGTTGATCACGGGATGATGTGTTACGGAACGAGTAAAGAGACTTGCCGGTAACGAGATTGAACAAGGTATCGGGATACCGACGATCGAATCTCGGGCAAGTATTGTACCGATAGACAAAGGGAATTGTATACGGGATTGATTAAGTCCTTGACATCGTGGTTCATCCGATGAGATCATCGTGGAACATGTGGGAGTCAACATGGGTATCCAGATCCCGCTGTTGGTTATTGACCGGAGAGTTATCTCGGTCATGTCTGCATGTCTCCCGAACCCGTAGGGTCTACACACTTAAGGTTCGGTGAAGCTAGGGTTATAGAGATATTAGTATGCGGTAACCAGAAAGTTGTTCGGAGTCCCGGATGAGATCTCGGACGTCACGAGGAGTTCCGGAATGGTCCGGAGGTAAAGAATTATATATAGGAAGTGCTATTTCGGCCATCGGGACAAGTTTCGGGGTCACCGGTATTGTACCGGGACCACCGGAAGGGTCCCGGGGGTCCACCGGGTGGGGCCACCTGCCCCGGGGGGCCACATGGGCTGTAGGGGGTGTGCCTTGGCCTATATGGGCCAAGGGCACCAGCCCTAAGAGGCCCATGCGCCAAGAGAAGAGGAAAAGGGGAGAGTCCTAAAGGGGGAAGGCACCTCCGAGGTGCCTTGGGGAGGATGGACTCCTCCCCCCCTTTGGCCGCACCCTTCCTTGGAGGAAGGGGCAAGGCTGCGCCCTCCCCCTCTCCCTTGGCCCTATATATAGTGGGGAGAAGGGAGGGCAACCATACCTAAGCCCTGGCGCCTCCCTCTCCCTCCCATGACACATCTCCCTCCTCCCGCAGCGCTTGGCGAAGCCCTGTTGGAATCCCGCTACTTCCACCACCACGCCGTCGTGCTGCTGGATCTCCATCAACCTCTCCTCCCCCCTTGCTGGATCAAGAAGGAGGAGACGTCGCTGCTCCGTACGTGTGTTGAACACGGAGGTGCCGTCCGTTCGGTGCTAGGATCATCGGTGATTTGGATCACGACGAGTACGACTTCATCAACCCCGTTCTCTTGAACGCTTCCGCGCGCGATCTACAAGGGTATGTAGATCCACTCCTCCCTCGTTGCTAGATGACTCCATAGATTGATCTTGGTGACACGTAGGAAAATTTTGAATTTATGCTACGTTCCCCAACAGTGGCATCATGAGCTAGGTTTATGCGTAGTTTCTATGCACGAGTAGAACACAAAGTAGTTGTGGGCGTTGATTTTGTTCAATATGCTTGCCGTTACTAGTCTTATCTTGATTCGGCGGCATCGTGGGATGAAGCAGCCCGGACCGACCTTACACGTATTCTTACGTGAGACTGGTTCCACCGACTGACATGCACTAGTTGCATAAGGTGGCTAGCGGGTGTCTGTCTCTCCTACTTTAGTCGGATCGGATTCGATGAAAAGGGTCCTTCTGAAGGGTAAATAGAAATTGGCATATCACGTTGTGGTTTTGCGTAGGTAAGAAACGTTCTTGCTAGAAACCCATAGCAGCCACGTAAAACATGCAAACAACAATTAGAGGACGTCTAACTTGTTTTTGCAGGGTATGCTATGTGATGTGATATGGCCAAAAGGATGTGATGAATGATATATGTGATGTATGAGATTGATCATGTTCTTGTAATAGGAATCACGACTTGCATGTCGATGAGTATGACAACCGGCAGGAGCCATAGGAGTTGTCTTTATTTATTTATGACCTGCGTGTCAACATAAACGTCATGTAGTTACTTTACTTTATTGCTAAACGCGTTAGCCATAGTAGTAGAAGTAATAGTTGGTGAGCAACTTCATGGAGACACGATGATGGAGATCATGATGATGGAGATCATGGTGTCATGCCGGTGACAAGATGATCATGGAGCCCCAAGATGGAGATCAAAGGAGCTATGTGATATTGGCCATATCATGTCACTATTATTATTTTGATTGCATGTGATGTTTATCATGTTTTTCATCTTGTTTGCTTAGAACGACGGTAGTAAATAAGATGATCCCTCATAATAATTTCAAGAAAGTGTTCCCCCTAACTGTGCACCGTTGCGACAGTTCGTTGTTTCGAAGCACCACGTGATGGTCGGGTGTGATAGATTCTAACGTTCACATACAACGGGTGTAAGACAGATTTACACATGCAAACACTTAGGTTGACTTGACGAGCCTAGCATGTACAGACATGGCCTCGGAACATAGAAGACCGAAAGGTCGAGCATGAGTCGTATCGAAGATACGATCAACATGAAGATGTTCACCGACGTTGACTAGTCCGTCTCACGTGATGATCGGACACGGCCTAGCTAACTCGGATCATGTTATACTTAGATGACTAGAAGAGGGATGTCTATCTAAGTGGGAGTTCATTATAATTTGATTAGATGAACTTAATTATCATGAACTTAGTCTAAAATATTTATAATATGTCTTGTAGATCAAATGGCCAACGTAATCCTCAACTTCAACGCGTTCCTAGAGAAAACCAAGCTGAAAGACGATGGCAGCAACTACACGGACTGGGTCCGGAACCTGAGGATCATCCTCATAGCTGCCAAGAAATATTATGTCCTACAAGCACCGCTAGGTGACGCACCTGTTCTCCCTGCAGAACAAGACGTTATGAACGCTTGGCAGGCACGTACCGATGACTACTCCCTCGTTCAGTGCGGCATGCTTTATAGCTTAGAGCCGGGGCTCCAAAAACGTTTTGAGAGACACGGAGCATATGAGATGTTCGAAGAGCTGAAAATGGTTTTCCAAGCTCATGCCTGGGTCGAGAGATATCAAGTCTCCGACAAGTTCTTCAGCTGTAAGATGGAGGAAAACAGTTCTGTCAGTGAGCACATACTCACTATGTCTGGGTTGCATAACCGCTTGACTCAGCTGGGAGTTAATCTCCCGGATGACGCGGTCATTGACAGAATCCTTCAGTCGCTTCCACCGAGCTACAAGAGCTTTGTGATGAACTTCAATATGCAGGGGATGGAAAAGACCATTCCTGAAGTATTTGCAATGCTGAAATCAGCAGAGGTAGAAGTCAAAAAGGAACATCAAGTGTTGATGGTGAATAAAACCACTAAGTTCAAGAAGGGCAAGGGTAAGAAAACCTTCAAGAAGGACGGCAAGGGAGTTGTCGCGCCCGGCAAGCAAGCTGCCGGGAAGAAGCCAAAGAATGGACCCAAGCCCGAGACTGAGTGCTTTTATTGCAAGGAAAGTGGTCACTGGAAGCGGAACTGCCCCAAATACTTAGCGGACAAGAAGGCCGGCAAAACGAAAGGTATATGTGATATACATGTAATTGATGTGTACCTTACCAATACTCATAGTAGCTCCTGGGTATTTGATACCGGTGCGGTTGCTCACATTTGTAACTCAAAACAGGAGCTGCGGAATAAGCGGAGACTGGCGAAGGATGAGGTGACGATGCGCGTCGGGAATGGTTCCAAGGTCGATGTGATCGCCGTCGGCACGCTGCCTCTTCATTTACCTACGGGATTAGTTTTAAACCTCAATAATTGTTATTTAGTGCCAAGTTTGAGCATGAACATTGTATCAGGATCTCGTTTAATTCGAGATGGCTACTCATTTAAATCCGAGAATAATGGTTGTTCTATTTATATGAGAGATATGTTTTATGGTCATGCTCCGATGGTAAATGGTTTATTCTTAATGAATCTCGAGCGTAATGCTACACATATTCATAGTGTGAGTACCAAAAGATGTAAGGTTGGTAATGATAGTACCACGTACTTGTGGCACTGCCGTCTTGGTCACATAGGTGTCAAACGCATGAAGAAGCTCCATGCTGATGGACTTTTAGAGTCTCTTGATTACGAATCATTTGACACGTGCGAACCATGCCTCATGGGTAAAATGACCAAGACTCCGTTCTCAGGAACAATGGAGCGAGCAACCAACTTATTGGAAATCAAAGATACTGATGTGTGCGGTCCAATGAGTATTGAGGCTCGCGGTGGCTATCGTTATGTTCTCACCCTCACTGATGACTTGAGTAGATATGGGTATGTCTACTTAATGAAACACAAGTATGAGACCTTTGAAAAGTTCAAGGAATTTCAGAGTGAGGTTGAGAATCAATGTGATAGGAAAATCAAGTTTGTGCGATCAGATCGTGGAGGAGAATACTTGAGTCATGAGTTTGGCACACACTTAAGAAAATGTGGAATAGTTTCACAACTCACGCCGCCTGGAACACCTCAGCGTAATGGTGTGTCCGAACGTCGTAGTCGCACTCTATTAGATATGGTGCGATCTATGATGTCTCTTGCCGATTTACCGCAATATTTTTGGGGGTATGCTTTAGAGACTGCCGCATTCACTTTAAATAGGGCTCCGTCGAAATCCGTTGAGACGGCACCGTATGAATTATGGTTTGGGAAGAAACCTAAGCTGTCATTTCTAAAAGTTTGGGGATGCGATGCTTATGTCAAGAAACTTCAACCTGAAAAGCTCGAACCCAAATCGGAAAAATGCGTCTTCATAGGATACCCTAAAGAAACTATTGGGTATACCTTCTACCTCAGATCCGAAGGCAAGATCTTTGTTGCCAAGAATGGGTCCTTTCTAGAAAAAGAGTTTCTCTCGAAAGAAGTAAGTGGGAGGAAAGTAGAACTTGATGAAGTATTACCTCTTGAACCGGAAAATGGCGCAACTCAAGAAAATGTTCCTGAGGTGCCTGCACCGACAAGAGAGGAAGATAATGATGATGATCAAGATACTTCTGATCAAGCTCCTACTGAAATTCGAAGGTCCACAAGGACACGTTCCGCACCAGAGTGGTACGGCAACCCTGTCTTAGAAATCATGTGGTTAGACAACGGTGAACCTTCGAACTATGAAGAAGCGAGGGCGGGCCCGGATTCCGACAAATGGCTGGAAGCCATGAAATCCGAGATAGGATCCATGTATGAAAATGAAGTATGGACTTTGACTGACTTGCCCATAGAGCGGCGAGCCATAGAAAATAAATGGATCTTTAAGAAGAAGACAGAGGCGGATGGTAATGTGACCATCTATAAAGCTCGGCTTGTCGCTAAGGGTTATCGACAAGTTCAAGGGGTTGACTACGATGAGACTTTCTCACCGGTAGCGAAGCTGAAGTCCGTACGAATCATGTTAGCGATTGCCGCATTCTATGATTATGAAATATGGCAAATGGACGTCAAAACAGCATTCCTTAATGGTTTCCTTAAGGAAGAATTGTATATGATGCAGCCGGAAGGTTTTGTCGATCCTAAGTATGCTGACAAGGTGTGCAAGCTCCAACGCTCGATTTATGGGCTGGTGCAAGCATCTCGGAGTTTGAACATTCGCTTTGATGAGATGATCAAAGCGTTTGGGTTTACGCAGACTTATGGAGAAGCCTGTGTTTACAAGAAAGTGAGTGGGAGCTCTGTAGCATTTCTCATATTATATGTAGATGACATACTTTTGATGGGAAATGATATAGAACTCTTGGACAGCATAAAGGCCTACTTGAATAAGAGTTTTTCAATGAAGGACCTTGGAGAAGCTGCTTATATATTAGGCATCAAGATCTACAGAGATAGATCAAGACGCCTCATAGGTCTTTCACAAAGCACATACCTTGATAAGATATTGAAGAAGTTCAATATGGAACAGTCTAAGAAGGGGTTCTTGCCTGTGTTATAAGGTGTGAAATTGAGCTCAGCTCAATGTCCGACCACGGCAGAAGATATAGAAGAGATGAGTGTCATCCCCTATGCCTCAGCCATAGGTTCTATTATGTATGCCATGCTGTGTACCAGACCTGATGTAAACCTTGCCGTAAGTTTGGTAGGAAGGTACCAAAGTAATCCCGGCAAGGAACACTGGACAGCGGTCAAGAATATCCTGAAGTACCTGAAAAGGACTAAGGAAATGTTTCTCGTCTATGGAGGTGACGAAGAGCTCGTCGTAAAGGGTTACGTCGACGCTAGCTTTGACACAGATCTGGATGACTCTAAGTCACAAACCGGATACGTGTATATTTTGAATGGTGGGGCAGTAAGCTGGTGCAGTTGCAAGCAGAGCGTCGTGGCGGGATCTACATGTGAAGCGGAGTACATGGCAGCCTCGGAGGCAGCACATGAAGCAATTTGGGTGAAGGAGTTCATCACCGACCTAGGAGTCATACCCAATGCGTCGGGGCCGATCAAGCTCTTCTGTGACAACACTGGAGCTATTGCTCTTGCCAAGGAGCCCAGGTTTCACAAGAAGACAAGGCACATCAAGCGTCGCTTCAACTCCATTCGTGAAAATGTTCAAAATGGAGACATAGATATTTGTAAAGTACATACGGACCTGAATGTAGCAGATCCGTTGACTAAACCTCTCCCTAGAGCAAAACATGATCAACACCAGAATTCCATGGGTGTTCGATTCATCACAATGTAACTAGATTATTGACTCTAGTGCAAGTGGGAGACTATTGGAAATATGCCCTAGAGGCAATAATAAAAAGCATCATTATTATATTTCCTTGTTCATGATAATTGTCTTTATTCGTGCTATAATTGTATTATCCGGAAATCGTAATACATGTGTGAATAATAGACACCAACATGTCCCTAGTAAGCCTCTAGTTGACTAGCTCGTTGATCAACAGATAGTCATGGTTTCCTGACTATGGACATTGGATGTCATTGATAACGAGATCACATCATTAGGAGAATGATGTGATGGACAACACCCAATCCTAAACATAGCATAAGATCGTATAGTTCGTTTGCTAGAGTTTTCCAATGTCAAGTATCTTTTCCTTAGACCATGAGATCGTGTAACTCCCGGATACCGTAGGAGTGCTTTGGGTATACCAAACGTCACAATGTAACTGGGTGACTATAAAGGTATACTACGGGTATCTCCGAAAGTGTCTGTTGGGTTGACATGGATCAAGACTGGGATTTGTCACTCCGTATGACGGAGAGGTATCACTGGGCCCACTCGGTAATGCATCATCATAATGAGCTCAAAGTGACCAAGTGTCTGGTCACAGGATCATGCATTATGGTACGAGTAAAGTGACTTGCCGGTAACGAGATTGAACGAGGTATTGGGATACCACGATCGAATCTCGGGCAAGTAACATACCGATTGACAAAGGGAATTGTATACGGGGTTGCTTGAATCCTCGACTTCGTGGTTCATCCGATGAGATCATCGAGGAACATGTGGGAGCCAACATGGGTATCCAGATCCCGCTGTTGGTTATTGACCGGAGATTCGTCTCGGTCATGTCTACATGTCTCCTGAACCCGTAGGGTCCACACACTTAAGGTTCGGTGATGCTAGGGTTGTAGGGATATGTATATGCGGTAACTCGAATGTTGTTCGGAGTCCCGGATGAGATCCCGGACGTCACGAGGAGTTCCGAAATGGTCCGGAGGTAAAGAATTATATATAGGAAGTACTATTTCGGGCATCGGGACAAGTTTTGGGGTCACCGGTATTGTACCGGGACCACCGGAAGGGTCCTGGGGGTCCACCGGGTGGGGCCACCTGTCCCGGGGGGCCACATGGGCTGTAGGAGGTGTGCCTTGGCCTACATGGGCCAAGGGCACCAGCCCCAAGAGGCCCATGACCTAGGGTTTCAAGGGAGGAAGAGTCCTAGGAGGGGAAGGCACCTCCTAGGTGCCTTGGGGAGGAGGGATTCCTCCCCCTTGGCCGCACCCCCCTAGGAGATTAGATCTCCTAGGGCCGCCCCCCCCCCTTGGCCCTCCTATATATAGTGGGGAGATGGAGGACTTCTTACCCCTTGCCTTTGGTGCCTCCCTCTCCCTCTCCAACACCTCCTCCTCCTCCATAGTGCTTGGCGAAGCCCTGCCGGAGTACTGCAGCTCCATCACCACCACGCCGTCGTGCTGCTGCTGGAGCTATCTTCCTCAACCTCTCCTTCCCCCTTGCTGGATCAAGAAGAAGGAGACGTTACGCTAACCGTACGTGTGTTGAACGCGGAGGTGCCGTCCGTTCGGCGCTAGGATCTCCGGTGATTTGGATCACGTCGAGTACGCCTTCCTCATCCCCGTTCTTTGAACGCTTCCGCGCGTGATCTACAAAGGTATGTAGATGCAATCCAATCACTCGTTGCTAGATGAACTCCTAGATGGATCTTGGTGAAACCGTAGAAATTTTTTTGTTTTCTGCAACGTTCCCCAACAGATGGTCAACAAGATCACTAGTTTCAAGAAAAAGGGTAAAGGGAAGAAGGGGAACTTCAACAAGAACAGCAAGCCAGTTGCTGCTCAAGTGAAGAAGCCCAAGTCTAGACCTAAGCCTGAGACTGAGTGCTTCTACTGCAAAGGGACTCGTCACTGGAAGCGGAACCGCTCCAAGTATTTGGCGGAGAAGAAGGATGGCAAAGTGAAAGGTATATTTGATAGACATGTTATTGATGTGTACCTTACTAATGCTCGTAGTAGCGCCTGGGTATTTATTACTGGTTCTGTTGCTAATATTTGCAAATCGAAACAGGGGCTACGGATTAAGCGAAGATTGGCTAAGGACGAGGTGATGATGCGCGTGGGAAATGGTTCCAAAGTCGATGTGATCACCGTCGGCATGCTCCCTCTACATCTACCTTCGGGATTAGTTTTAGACCTAAATAATTGTTATTTGGTGCCAGCGTTGAGCATGAACATTATATCTGGATCTTGTTTGATGCGAGACGGATATTCATTTAAATCAGAGAATAATGGTTGTTCTATTTATTTGAGTAATATATTTTATGATCATGCACCCTTGATGAGTGGTCTATTTTTACTAAATCTTGATAGTAGTGATACACATGTTCATAGTATTGAAACCAGAAGATATAAGTTTAATAATGATAGTGCAACTTATTCCTGGCACTGCCGTTTGGGTCATATTGGTGCAAAGCGCATGAAGCAACTCCATGCTGATGGGCTTTTGGAATCACTTGATGCTTGCGCACCATGCCTCATGGGCAAGATGACTAAGACTCCGTTCTCTGGAACAATGGAGCGAGCAACAGACTTGTTGGAAATAATACATATTGATGTACGCGGTCCAATGAGTGTTGATGCTCGCGGCGGGTATCGTTATTTTCTGACCTTCACAGGTGATTTAAGCAGATATGGGTATATCTACTTGATGAAACATAAGTCTGAAACATTTGAAAAGTTCAAAGAATTTCAGAGTGAAGTGGAAAATCATCATAACAAGAAAATAAAGTTTCTATGATCTGATCGTGGACGAGAATATTTGAGTTACGAGTTTGATCTTCATTTGAAACAACATGGAATAGTTTCGCAACTCACGCCACCTGGAACACCACAGCGTAATGGTGTGTCCGAATGTCGTAATCGCACTTTACTAGATATGGTGCGATCTATGATGTCTCCCACTGATTTACCGCTATTGTTTTGGGGTTATGCTTTAGAGACAACTGCATTCACGTTAAATAGGGCAGCATCTAAATCCATTGAGATGACACCTTATGAACTGTGGTTTGGCAAGAAACCCAAGTTGTCATTTCTTAAAGTCTGGGGCTGCGATGCTTATGTGAAAAAGCTTCAACCTGATAAGCTTGAACCCAAATCGGAGAAATGTGTCTTCATAGGATACCCAAAGGAGACTGTTCGGTACACCTTCTATCACAGATCCGAAGGCAAGATTTTCGTTGCTAAGAATGGATCCTTTCTAGAGAAGGAGTTTCTCTCGAAAGAAGTGAGTGGGAGGAAAGTAGAACTTGATGAGGTAATTGTACCTTCTCCCGAGTTGGAAAGTAGTACATCACAGAAGTCAGTTCCAGTGATTCCTACACCAACTAGTGAGGAAGCTAATGATGATGATCATGAAACTTCTGATAAAGTTACTACCGAACCTCGTAGGTCAACCAGAGTGGTACAGTAATCCTATTCTGGAAGTCATGTTACTCGATGATGACGAACCTACGAACTATGCAAAAGCGGTGATGATCCCAGATTCCACAAAATGGCTTGAGGCCATGAAATCTGAGATGGGATCCATGTATGAGAACAAAGTGTGGACTTTGGTTGACTTGCCCGATGATCGGCAAGCCATAGAGAATAAATGGATCTTCAAGAAGAAGACTGACACTGACGGTGATGTTACTGTCTACAAAGCTCGACTTGTTGCAAAAGGTTTTTGACAAGTTCAATGAGTTGACTACGATGAGACTTTCTCACCTGTTGCGATGCTTAAGTCCGTCTGAATCATGTTAGCGATTGCCGCATTTTATGATTATAAAATTTGGCAAATGGATGTCAAAACTGCATTCCTTAATAGATATCTTAAAGAAGAGTTGTGTATGATGCAACCAGAAGGTTTTGTCGATCCAAAAGGTGCTAACAAAGTGTGTAAGCTCCAGCGATCCATTTATGGACTGGTGCAAGCATCTCAGAGTTGAAATATACGCTTTGATAATATGATCAAAGCATATGGTTTTATATAGAATTTTGGAGAAGCCTGTATTTACAAGAAATTGAGTGGGAGCTCTATAGCATTTCTGATATTATATGTGGATGACATATTGCTAATTGGAAATGATACTCAATTTCTGAATAGCATAAAAGGATACTTGAATAAGAATTTTTCAATGAAAGACCTCGGTGAAGCTGCTTATATATTGGGCATCAAGATCTATAGAGATAGATCAAGACGCTTAATTGGACTTTCACAAAGCACACCTTGATAAAGTTTTGAAGAAGTTCAAGATGGATCAAGCAAAGAAAGGGTTCTTGCCTATGTTACACGGTGTGAAGTTGAGTCAGACTCAATGCCCGACCACTGCAGAAGATAGAGAGAAAATGAAAGTCATTCCCTATGCTTCAGCCATAAGTTCTATCATGTATGCAATGCTGTGTACCAGACCAGATGTGTGCCTTGCTATTAGTTTAGCAGGGAGGTACCAAAGTAATCCAGGAGTGGATTGATACATCTCCAACGTATCTCTAATTTTTGATTGCTCCATGCTATATTATCTACTGTTTTGGACATTATTGGGCAATATTATCCACTTTTATATTATTTTTGGGACTAACCTATTGGCCCAGAGCCCAGTGCCAGTTCCCGTTTTTCCCCTTGTTTCAATGTTTCGAAGAAAAGGAATATCAAACGGAGTCGAAACGGAATGAAACCTTCTAGAGAAGTTATTTTTTTGAAGGAAAGCAACCCGGGAGACTTGGAGTCCACGTCAAGAAAGCAACGAGGAAGCCACGAGGTAGGGGGCGCGCCCACCCCCCTAGGGCGCGCCCTCCACCCTCATGGGCCCCTCATGGATCCCCTGACGTACTTCTTCCTCCTATATATATACCCATATACCCTAAAACGATCAGGGAACATAATAGATCGGGAGTTCCGCCGCCAGAAGCCTCCGTAGCCACCAAAATCCAATCTAGACCCCTTCCGGCACCCTGCCGGAGGGGTAATCCCTCTCCGGTGCCTATCTTCATCATCCCGGCGCTCTCCATGACGAGGAGGGGGTAGTTCACCTCGGGGCTGAGGGTCTGTACCAGTAGCTATGTGTTTGATCTCTCTCTCTCTCTCGTGTTCTTGATTTGGCACGATCTTGATGTATCGCAAGCTTTGCTATTATAGTTGGATCTTATGTTTCTACTTCCCCTCTACTTTCTTGTAATGGATTGAGTTTCCCCTTTGAAGTTATCTTATCGTATTGAGTCTTTAAAGATTTGAGAACACTTGATGTATGTCTTGCCATGCGTATCTGTGGTGACAATGGGATATCACGTGATTCACTTGATGTATATTTTGGTGATCAACTTGTGGGTTCCGCCCATGAACCTATGCATAGGGGTTGGCACATGTTTTCGTCGTGATTCTCCGGTAGAAACTTTGGGGCACTCTTTGAGGTTTGATGTGTTGGTTGAATAGATGAATCTGAGATTGTGTGATGCATATCGTATAATCATACCCACGGATACTTGAGGTGACATTGGAGTATCTAGGTGACATTAGGGTTTTGGTTGATTTGTGTCTTAAGGTGTTATTCTAGCACGAACTCTAGGATTGTTTGTGATACCTATAGGAATAGCCCAACGGATTGATTGGAAATAATAACTTTGAGGTGGTTTCGTACCCTACCATAATCTCTTCGTTTGTTCTCCGCTATTAGTGACTTTGGAGTGACTCTTTGTTGCAAGTTGAGGGATAGTTATATGATCCAATTATGTTATTATTGTTGAGAGGACTTGCACTAGTGAAAGTATGAACCCTAGGCCTGGTTTCCTATCATTGCAATACCGTTTATGCTCACTTTTATCACTTTCTACCTTGCTGTTTTTATATTTTCAGATTACAAAAACTATTATCTACTATCCATATACCACTTGTATCACCATCTCTTCGCCAAACTAGTGCACCTATACAATTTACCATTGTATTGGGTGTGTTGGGGACACAAGAGACTCTTTGTTATTTGGTTGCAGCGTTGCTTGAGAGAGACCATCTTCATCCTACGCCTCCTACGGATTGATAAACCTTAGGTCATCCACTTGAGGGAAATTTGCTACTATCCTACAAACCTCTGCACTTGGAGGCCCAACAACGCCTACAAGAAGAAGGTTGTGTAGTAGACATCAAGCTCTTTTCTGGCGCCGTTGCTGGGGAGGTGAGTGCTTGAAGGTATATCTTTAGATCTTGCAATCGAGTCTTTTAGTTTCTTGTTTTATCACTAGTTTAGTTTATAAAAGAAAATTACAAAAAAATGGAATTAAGTTTGCCTCATACGCTTCATCTTTTTAATATCTTTCGTGAGTATGATGGAAAGGAAAATTGTGCTCAAGTGCTAGAGGAAGAATGCATTAGAATGTTTGGCACTAAATATTTGAATGATGAGCATGATTGCAATGCTGTTAGTATGAATTCTTTGAATATCCATGATGCTAATGATATGCAAAGCCACAAGCTTGGGGATGCTACGTTTGATGAAGATGATATTTTTAGTCCCCCAAGTTTTGATGTGCAAATTTATTATGATGAGAGCATGCCCGCTATCTATGATGATTATTGTGATGACTTGTATGCTATAAAGAATAATTATATCCATGAAAATTGTCATCATGATTTTAACTTTCAATTGGATTATGCCTCACATGACAGTTATTTTGTTGATTTTGCTCCCACTACTATTCATGAGAAGAAATTTGCTTATGTGGAGAGTAATAAAAATTCTATGCTTGTAGATCATGAAAAGAATGCTTTATGTGTTGGTTTTATTGTTGAATTCATTCATGATTCTACTGAAAATTATTATGAGTGAGGAACATATGCTTGTAGGAATTGCAATAATATCAAGTTTCCTCTCTATATGCTTAAAGTTTTGAAGCTAAGCTTGTTTTGCCTTCCTATGCAAGTTGATTCTTGTTCCCATAAGTTGTTTGCTCACAAAATCCCTATGCCTAGGAAGTGGGTTAGACTTAAATGTGCTAGTCATATTCTTCATGATGCTCTCTTTATATTACAATTCTTATCTTTTATGTGAGCATCATTGAAATCATCATGCCTAGCTAGGGGCGTTAAACGATAGCGCTTGTTGGGAGGCAACCCAATTTTATTTTTGTTCCTTGCTTTTTGCTCCTGTTTAGTAATAAATAATTCATATAGCCTCTGTTTATTTGTGGTTTTATGCTTTTAATTAGTGTTTGTGCCAAGTAGAACCGTTGGGATGACTTGGGGAAAGTCTTGTTGATCTTGCTGTAAAAAACAGAAACTTTAGCGCTCACGAGATTAGCTGCCATTTTTTATTGGAGAGTGCTATTTAGTTAATTAGTTTTGCATATGATTAATAGACAAATTACTCAGGTCCATTAATTTATTTTAGAATTTTTGGGGTTCCAGAAGTTTGCGTTAGTTACAGATTACTACAGACTGTTCTGTTTTTGACAGATTCTGTTTTTCGTGTGTTGTTTGCTTATTTTGATGAATCTATGGCTAGTAAAAGAGTTTATAAACCCTAGAGAAGTTGTAATACAGTAGGTTTAACACAAATATAAATAAATAATGAGTTTATTACTGTACCTTGAAGTGGTGTTTTGTTTTCTTTTGCTAACGGAGCTTACGAGTTTTCTGTTAAGTTTTGTGTTGTGAAGTTTTCAAGTTTTGGGTAAAGGTTCGACGGACTATGGAACAAGGAGTGTCAAGAGCCTAAGCTTGGGGATGCCCAAGGAACCCCAAGATAATATTCAAGGACAACCAAGAGCCTCAGTTTGGGGATGGCCCGGAAGGCATCCCCTCTTTCGTCTTCGTTCATCGGTAACTTTACTTGGAGCTATATTTTTATTCGCCACATGATATGTGTTTTGCTTGGAGCGTCATTTTATTTCATTTTGTTTTGCTTTCTGTTTGAATAAAATACCAAGATCTGAAATTCTTAAATGTTAGAGAGTCTTCACATAGTTGCATAATTATTCGACTACTCATTGATCTTCACTTACATCTTTCGGAGTAGTGTGTTATTGCTCTAGTGCTTCACTTATATCTTTTAGAGAACGGTGGTGGTTTTGTTTTATAGAAACTATTATTCTCTCATGATTCACTTAGATTATTTTGAGAGTCTTAAACATCATGGTAATGTGCTTAATCCTAATATTCTAGGTATTCAAGATTAGTAAAAACTTTCTTATGAGTGTTTTGAATACTAAGAGAAGTTTGATGCTTGATAATTGTTTTGAGATATGGAGGTAATAATATCAAAGTCGTGCTAGTTGAGTAGTTGTGAAATTGAGAAATTCTTGTGTTGAAGTTTGCAAGTCCCGTAGCATGCACGTATGGTAAACGTTATGTAACAAATTTGAAACATGAGGTGTTCTTTGATTGTCCTCCTTATGAGTGGCGGTCAGGGACGAGTGATGGTCTTTTCCTACCAATCTATCCCCCTAGGAGCATGCGCGAAGTGCCGAGGTTTTTGATGACTTGTAGATTTTTGCAATAAGTATGTGAGTTCTTTATGACTAATGTTGAGTCCATGGATTGTACGCACTCTCACCCTTCCATCATTGCTAGCCTCTTCGGTACCATGCATTGCCCTTTCTCACATTGAGAGTTGGTGCAAACTTCGCCGGTGCATCCAAACCCCGTGATATGATACGCTCTTTCACACATAAACCTCCTTATATCTTCCTTAAAACAGCCACCATACCTACCTATTATGGCATTTCCATAGCCATTCCGAGATATATTGCCATGCAACTTTCCACCGTTCCGTTTATTATGACACGCATCATCATTGTCATATGTCTTAGCATGATCATGTAGTCGACATCGTATTTGTGGCAAAGCCACCATTCATAATTCTTTCATACATGTCACTCATGAGTCATTGCATATACCGGTACACCGCCGGAGGCATTCATATAGAGTCATATTTTGTTCTAAGTATCGAGTTGTAATTGTTGAGTTGTAATAAAAATAAAAGTGTGATGATCATCATTATTAGAGCATTGTCCCATGTGAGGAAAGGATGATGGAGACTATGATTCCGCCACAAGTCGGGATGAGACTCCGGACGAAAAAAAATAAAAAAGGAAAGGCCATAAAAAAAGAGAAGGCCCAAAAAAAGAGAAAGGCCATAAAAAAAGAGAAGGCCCAACAAAAAAAGATAAAAAATGAAAAAAAATGAGAGAAAAAGAGAGAAGAGACAATGCTACTATCCTTTGCCACACTTGTGCTTCAAAGTAGCACCATAATCTTCATGATAGAGAGTCTCTTGTTTTGTCACTTTCATATACTAGTGGCAATTTTTCATTATAGAACTTGGCTTGTATATTCCAACAATGGGCCTCCTCAAGTGCCCTAGGTCTTCATGAGCAAGCAAGTTGGATGCACACCCACTTAGTTTCTTTTGTTGAGCTTTCATACATTTATAGCTCTAGTGCATCGTTGCATGGCAGTCCCTACTCCTTGCATTAACATCAATTGGTGGGCATCTCCATAGCCCATTGCTTAGCCTCGTTGATGTGAGACTTTCTCCTTTTGTCTTCTTCACATAACTCCCCTTATTATATTCTATTCCACCCATAGTGCTATGTCCATGGCTCGCGCTCATATATTGCGTGAAAGTTTATAGGTTTGAGATTACTAAAGTATGAAACAATTGCTTGGCTTGTCATCTGGGTTGTGCATGATGAGAGCATTCTTATGTGACGAAAATGGAGCATGACTAAACTATATGATTTTGTAGGAATGAACTTTCTTTGGCCATGTTATTTTGAGAAGACATAATTACTTAGTTAGTATGCTTGAAGTATTATTATTTTTATGTCAATACGAACTTTTATCTTGAATCTTTCGGATCTGAATATTCATACCACAATTAAGAAGAATTACATTGAAATTATGCCAAGTAGCACTCCGCATCAAAAATTCTGTTTTCATCATTTACCTACTCGAGGACCAGCAGGAATTAAGCTTGGGGATGCTGATACGTCTCCAACATATCTATAATTTTTGATTGCTCCATGCTATATTATCTACTATTTTGGACATTATTGGGCTTTATTATCCACTTTTATATTATTTTTGGGACTAACCTATTGACCCAGAGCCTAGTGCCAGTTCCTGTTTTTTCCCTTGTTTTAGTGTTTCGAAGAAAAGGAATATCAAATGGAGTCGAAACGGAATGAAACCTTCTGCAGAAGTTATTTTTGGAAGGAAAGCAACCCGGGAGACTTGGAGTCCACGTCAAGAAAGCAACGAGGAAGCCACGAGGTAGGGGAACGCGCCCACCCCCCTAGGGCGCGCCCTCCACTCTCGTGGGCCCCTCGTGGCTCCCCTGACGTACTTCTTCCTCCTATATATACCCATATACCCTAAAACGATCAGGGAACATAATAGATCGGGAGTTCCGCCTCCAGAAGCCTCCGTAGCCACCAAAAGCCAATCTAGACCCGTTCCGGCACCCTGCCGAAGGGGGAATCCCTGTCCGGTGCCTTTCTTCATCATCCCGGCGCTCTCCATGATGAGGAGGGAGTAGTTCACCCTCGGGGCTGAGGGTATGTACCAGTAGCTATGTGTTTGATCTCTCTCTCTCTCGTGTTCTTGATTTGGCACGATCTTGATGTATCGCGAGCTTTGCTGTTATAGTTGGATCTTATGTTTCTTCTCCCCCTCTACTCTCTTGTAATGGATTGAGTTTCCCCTTCGAAGTTATTTATCGGATTGAGTCTTTAAAGATTTGAGAACACTTGATGTATGCCTTGCCGTGCGTATCTGTGGTGACAATGGGATATCACATGATTCACTTGATGTATGTTTTGGTGATCAACATGCAGGTTCTGCCCATGAACCTATGCATAGGGGTTGGCACATGTTTTCGTCGTGATTCTCTGGTAGAAACTTTGGGGCACTCTTTAAGGTTCTATGTGTTGGTTGAATAGATGAATCTGAGATTGTGTGATGCATATCGTATAATCATACCCACGGATACTTGAGGTGACATTGGAGTATCTAGGTGACATTAGGGTTTTGGTTGATTTGTGTCTTAAGGTGTTATTCTAGTACGAACTCTAGGGCTGTTTGTGACACCTATAGGAATAGCCCAACGGATTGATTGGAAAGAATAACTTTGAGGTGGTTTCGTACCCTACCATAATCTCTTTGTTTGTTATCCACTATTAGTGACTTTGGAGTGACTCTTTGTTGCAAGTTGAGGGATAGTTATATGATCCAATTATGTTATTATTGTTGAGAGGACTTGCACTAGTGAAAGTATGAACCCTAGGCCTTGTTTCCTATCATTGAAATACCGTTTATGCTCACTTTTATCACTTTCTACCTTGCCATTTTTATATTTTCAGATTACAAAAACTATTATCTACTATCCATATACCACTTGTATCACCATCTCTTCACCGAACTAGTGCACCTATACAATTTACCATTGTATTGGGTGTGTTGGGGACATAAGAGACTCTTTGTTAGTTGGTTGCAGGGTTGCTTGAGAGAGACCATCTTCATCCTACGCCTCCTACGGATTGATAAACCTTAGGTCATCCACTTGAGGGAAATTTGCTACTGTCCTACAAACCTCTGCACTTGGAGGCCCAAAAATGTCTACAAGAAGAAAGTTGTGTAGTAGACATCATGGATCACTGGACAGCGGTCAAGAACATGCTGAAATACCTGAAAAGGACTAAGGATATGTTTCTCGTTTACGGAGGTGACAAAGAGCTTGTCATAAATGGTTACGTCGATGCAAGCTTTGACACTGATCCGGATGACTCTAAGTCACAAATCGGATACGTATTTTTATTAAATGGTGGAGCTGCCGGTTGGTGCAGTTCCAAGCAGAGCGTCATGGCGGGATCTACGTGTGAAGCGGAGTACATAGCTTCTTCAGAAGCAGCAAATGAAGGAGTCTGGATGAAGGAGTTCATATCCGATCTAGGTGTCATACCTAGTGCATCGGGTCCAATGAAAATCTTTTGTGACAATACTGGTGCAATTTCCTTAGCAAAGGAATCCAGATTTCACAAGAGAACCAAGCACATCAAGAGACGCTTCAATTCCATCCGCGACCAAGTCAAGGAGGGAGACATAGAGATTTGCATGTTACATACAGATCTGAATGTTGCAGACCCGTTGACTAAGCCTCTCTCACGAGAAAAACATGATCAGCACCAAGACTCCATGGGTGTTAGAATCATTACAATGTAATCTAGATTATTGACTCTAGTGCAAGTGGGATACTGAAGGCCCTAGAGGCAATAATAAAGTTGTTATTTATATTTCCTTATATCATGATGCTACCTCTTGAGCATTGCCTTGGTTTTCCCCGAAGAGGAAGGGATGATGCAGCAAAGTAGCGTAAGTATTTCCCTCAGTTTTTGAGAATCAAGGTATCAATCCAGTAGGAGGCTACGCGCGAGTCCCTCGTACCTGCACAAAACAAATAAATCCTCGCAACCAACGCAAATTGGGGTTGTCAATCCCTACTCGGGCACTTACGAGAGTGAGATCTGATAGATATGATAAGATAATATTTTTGGTATTTTTATGATAAAGATGCAAAGTAAAATAAAAGCAAAAGGAAATAACTAAGTATTGATAGATTAATATGATGAAGATAGACCCGGGGGCCATAGGTTTCACTAGTGGCTTCTCTTGAGAGCATAAGTATTCTACGGTAGGTGAACAAATTACTGTTGAGCAATTGACAGAATTGAGCATAGTTATGAGAATATCTAGGTATGATCATGTATATAGGCATCACGTCCGAGACAAGTAGATCGACTCCTGCCTGCATCTACTACTATTACTCCACTCAGCGACCGCTATCCAACATGCATCTAGAGTATTAAGTTAAAAACAGAGTAACGCCTTAAGCAAGATGACATGATGTAGAGGGATAGACTCATGCAATATGAATAAAACCCCATCTTGTTATCCTCGATGGCAACAATACATTACGTGCCTTGCTGCCCCTACTGTCACTGGGAAAGGACACTGCAAGATTGAACCCAAAGCTAAGCACTTCTCCCATTGCAAGAAAGATCAATCTAGTAGGCCAAACCAAACTGATAATTCGAAGAGACTTGCAAAGATAACCAATCATACATAAAAGAATTCAGAGAAGATTCAAATATTATTCATAGATAGACTTGATCATAAACCCACAATTCATCGGTCTCAACAAACACATCGCAAAAAGAAGATTACATCGCATTGTTCTCCACAAGAGAGGGGGAGAACATTGTATTGAGATCCAAAAAGAGAGAAGAAGCCATCTAGCTACTAACTATGGACCCGTAGGTCTGAGGTAAACTACTCACACTTCATCGGAGAGGCTATGGTGTTGATGTAGAAGACCTCCGTGATCGATGCCCCCTCCTGCGGAGCTCCGGAACAGGCCCCAAGATGGGATCTCGTGGATACAGAAAGTTGCGGCAGTGGAATTAGGTTTTTGCCTCTGTATCTGATCGTTTGGGGGTACGTAGGTATATATAGGAGGAAGGAGTACGTCGGTGGAGCAACAGGGGGCCCACGAGGGTGGAGGGCGCGCCTGGGGTAGGCAGGCGCGCCCCCTACCTCGTGGCCTCCTCTTTTCTTTCTTGACATAGGGTCCAACTCTCCCAGATCATAATCTTCCTAAAAATCACGTTCCCGAAGGTTTCATTCCGTTTGGACTCCGTTTGATATTCCTTTTCTTTGAAACCCTAAAACAGGCAAAAAAAACAGCAATTCTGGGCTGGGCCTCTGGTTAATAGGTTAGTCCCAAAAATAATATAAAAGTGGATAATAAATCCCAATAATTTCCAAAACAGTAGATAATATAGCATGGAGCAATCAAAAATTATAGATACGTTGGAGACATATCAAGCATCCCCAAGCTTAATTCCTGCTCGTCCTCGAGTAGGTAAATGATAAAAACAGAATTTTTGATGCGGAGTGCTACTTGGCATAATTTTAATGTAATTCTTCTTAATTGTGGTATGAATATTCAGATCCGAAAGATTCAAGACAAAATTTCATATTGACATAGAAATAATAATACTTCAAGCATACTAACAAAGCAATTATGTCTTCTCAAAATAACATGGCTAAAGAAAGTTATCCCTACAAAATCATATAGTCTGGCTATGCTCTATCTTCACCACACAAAATATTTAAATCATGCACAACCCCGATGACAAGCCAAGCAATTGTTTCATACTTTTGACATTCTCAAAAAAAATTCAATCTTCACGCAATACATGAGCGTGAGCCATGGATATAGCACTATAGGTGGAATAGAGTGGTGGTTGTGGAGAAGACAAAAAGGGAGGATAGTCTCACATCAACTAGGCATATCAACGGGCTATGGAGATGCCCATCAATAGATATCAATGTGAGTGAGTAGGGATTGCCATGCAACGGATGCACTAGAGCTATAAGTATATGAAAGCTCAAAAAGAAACTAAGTTGGTGTGCATCCAACTTGCTTGCTCATGAAGACCTGGGGCATTTTGAGGAAGCCCATCATTGTAATATACAAGCCAAGTTCTATAATGAAAAATTCCCACTAGTATATGAAAGTGATAACATGAGAGACTCTCTACTATGAAGATCATGGTGCTACTTTGAAGCACAAGTGTGGTAAAAGGATAGTAACATTGTCCCTTCTCTCTTTTTGTCTCATTTTTTTCTTTTCTTTTTTTATTTGGGCCTTTTCTCCTTTTTTATGGACTCTTTTATTTCTCTTTTTTTCCGTCCGGAGTCTCATCCCGACTTGTGGGGGAATCATAGTCTCCATCATCCTTTCCTCACTGGGACAATGCTCTAATAATGATGATCATCACACTTTTATTTTTCTTACAACTCAACAATTACAACTCGATACTTAGAACAAAATATGACTCTATATGAATGCCTCCGGCGGTGTACTGGTATATGCAATGACTCATGAGTGACATGTATGAAAGAATTATGAACGGTGGCTTTGCCACAAATACAATGTCGACTACATGATCATGCTAAGCAATATGACAATGATGGAGTGTGTCATAATAAACGGAACAATGGAAAGTTGCATGGCAATATATCTCGGAATGGCTATGGAAATGCCATAATAGGTAGGTATGGTGGCTGTTTTGAGGAAGGTATATGGTGGGTGAATGATACCGGCGAAAGGTGCGCGGTATTAGAGAGGCTAGCAAAGGTGGAAGGGTGATAGTGCGTATAATCAATGGACTCAACATTAGTCATAAAGAACTCATATACTTATTGCAAAAATCTACAAGTTATCAAAGCAAAGTATTACGCGCATGCTCCTAGGGGGATAGATTGGTAGGAAAAGACCATCGCTTGTCCCCGACCGCCACTCATAAGGAAGACAATCAATAAATAAATCATGCTCCGACTTCATCACATAACGGTTCACCATACGTGCATGCTACGGGAATCACAAGCTTCAACACAAGTATTTCTCAAATTCACAACTACTCAACTAGCATGACTTTAATATCACCATCTCCATATCTCAAAACAATTATCAAGTATCAAACTTATCATAGTATTCAACACACTCATAAGAGAATTTTTATTATTAATCTTGCATACCAAGCATATTAGGATTTTAAGAAAATTACCATGCTATTAACACTCTCAAAATAATCTAAGTGAAGCATGAGAGATCAATAGTTTCTATAAAACAAATCCACCACCGTGCTCTAAAAGATATAAGTGAAGTACTAGGGCAAAATTATTTAACTCAAAAGATATAAGCGAAGCACATAGAGTATTCTAACAAATTCAAAATCATGTATGGCTCTCTCAAAAGGTGTGTATAGCAAGGATGATTGTGGTAAACTAAAAAGCAAAGACTCAAATATTACAAGACGCTCCAAGCAAAACACATATCATGTGGTGAATAAAAATATAGCTCCAAGTAAAGTTACCGATAGAAGTAGACGAAAGAGGGGATGCCTTCCGGGGGCATCCCCAAGCTTTGGCTTTTAGGTGTCCTTAGATTATCTTGGGGGTGCCATGGGCATCCACAAGCTTAGGCTCTTGCCACTCCTTGTTCCATAATCCATCAAACCTTTACCCAAAACTTGAAAACTTCACAACACAAAACTTAAAGTAGAAAATCTCGTGAGCTCCGTTAGCGAAAGAAAATAAAAGACCACTTCAAGGTACTGTAATGAACTCATTATTTATTTATATTGGTGTTATACCTACTGTATTCCAACTTCTCTATGGATTATAAACTATTTTACTAGCCATAGATTCGTCAAAATAAGCAAACAACACACGAAAAACAGAACAGTCTGTAGTAATCTGTAGCTAGCGCAAGATCTGGAACCCCAAAAATTCTAAAATAAATTTCTGGACGTGAGGAATTTATCTATTAATCATCTGCAAAAATAATTAACTAAATATCACTTTCCAAATAAAAATGACAGAAGTTCTCGTGAGTGCTAAAGTTTCTGTTTTTACAGCAAGTTCAACAAGACTCTCCCCAAGTCTTCCCAACGGTTCTACTTGGCACAAACACTAATTAAACACAAAAAACACAACCAAAACAGAGGCTAGATAAATTATTTAGTACTAAACAGGAGCAAAAAGCAAGGAATAAAAATAAAATTGGGTTGCGTCCCAACAAGCGCTATCGTTTAACGCCCCTAGCTAGGCATAACAAGTAAGAATAGATCTAGGTATTTGTTGGGTTTCGTAGTAATTTCAAAAAAATTCCTACGCACACGCAAGATAATGGTGATGTATAGCAACGAGAGGGGAGAGTGTGATCTGCGTACCCTTGTAGATCGCCAACGGAAGCGTTAACTTGGTTGATGTAGTCGTACGTCTTCACGGCTCGACCGATCATGCACTGAAACTACGGCAGCTCCGAGTTCTAGCACACGTTCAGCTCGATGACGATCCCCGGACTCCGATCCAGCAAAGTGTCGGGGAAGAGTTCCGTTAGCACAACGGCGTGGTGACGATCTTGATGTTATACCGTCGCAGGGCTTCGCCTAAGCACCGCTACAATATTATCGAGGACTATGGTGGAAGGGGGCACCGCACACGGCTAAGAATATGATCACGTGGATCAACTTGTGTCTCTAGGGGTGCCCCTTGTCTCCGTATATAAAGGCTCAAAGGAAGGGGGCCGGTCAGCCATCATAGGGCGCGCCAGGAGGAGTCCTACTCCCTCCGGGAGTAGGACTCCCCCCTTTCCTAGTTGGAATAGGATTCGTGAAGGGGGGAAAAGAGAGAGAGAAGGAAGGGGGGCGCCGGCCCCCTCTCTCCTTGTCCTATTCGGACTAAGTGGGGGAGGGGCGCGCGGCCCATCCCTGGCCACCTCTCCTATCTCCCACTAAGGCCCACTAAGGCCCATATACTTCCTGGGGGGTTCCGGTAACCTCCCGGTAATCCGGTAAAATCCCGATTTCACCCGGAATGCTTCCGATATCCAAATATAGGCTTCCAATATATCAATCTTTATGTCTCGACCATTTCGAGACTCCTCGTCATGTCCGTGATCACATCTGGTACTCCGAACATACTTCGGTACATCAAAATGCATAAACTCATAATATAACTATCATCGTAACCTTAAGCGTGCGGACCCTACGGGTTCGAGAACAATGTAGACATGACCGAGACACGTCTCCGGTCAATAACCAATAGCGGAACCTAGATGCTCATATTGGCTCCTACATATTCTACGAAGATCTTTTATCGGTCAGACCGCATAACAACATACGTTGTTCCCTTTGTCATCGGTATGTTACTTGCCCGAGATTCGATCGTCGGTATCCAATGCCTAGTTCAATCTCGTTACCGGCAAGTCTCTTTACTCGTTCCGTAATACATCATCCTGCAACTAACTCATTAGTTGCAATGCTTGCAAGGCTTAAGTGATGTGTATTACCGAGAGGGCCCAGAGATACCTCTCTGACAATCGGAGTGATAAATCCTAATCTCGAAATACGCCAACCCAACATGTACCTTTGGAGACACCTGTAGAGCTCCTTTATAATCACCCAGTTACGTTGTGACGTTTGGTAGCACACAAAGTGTTCCTCCAGCAAACGGGAGTTGCATAATCTCATAGTCATAGGAACATGTATAAGTCATGAAGAAAGCAATAGCAACATACTAAACGATCGGGTGCTAAGCTAATGGAATGGGTCATGTCAATCAGATCATTCAACTAATGATGTGATCCCATTAATCAAATGACAACTCTTTGTCCATGGTTAGGAAACATAACCATCTTTGATTAACGAGCTAGTCAAGTAGAGGCATACTAGTGACACTCTGTTTGTCTATGTATTCACACATGTATTATGTTTCCGGTTAATACAATTCTAGCATGAATAATAAACATTTATCATGATATAAGGAAATAAATAATAACTTTATTATTGCCTCTAGGGCATATTTCCTTCAGTCTCCCACTTGCACTAGAGTCAATAATCTAGATTACACAGTAATGATTCTAACACCAATGGAGCCTTGGTGCTGATCATGTTTTGCTCGTGGAAGAGGCTTAGTCAACGGGTCTGCTACATTCAGATCCGTATGTATCTTGCAAATCTCTATGTCTCCCACCTGGACTAGATCCCGGATGGAATTGAAGCGTCTCTTGATGTGCTTGGTTCTCTTGTGAAATCTGGATTCCTTCGCCAAGGCAATTGCCCCAGTATTGTCACAAAAGATTTTCATTGGACCCAAAGCACTAGGTATGACATCTAGATCGGATATGAACTCCTTCATCCAGACTCCTTCGTTTGCTGCTTCCGAAGCAGCTATGTACTCCGCTTCACATGTAGATCCCACCACGACGCTTTGTTTAGAACTGCACCAACTGACAGCTCCACCGTTTAATGTAAACACGTATCCGTTTTGCGATTTAGAATCGTCCGGATCAGTGTCAAAGCTTGCATCAACGTAACCGTTTACGATGAGCTCTTTGTCACCTCCATATACGAGAAACATATCCTTAGTCCTTTTTAGGTACTTCAGGATGTTCTTGACCGCTGTCCAGTGATCCACTCCTGGATTACTTTGGTACCTCCCTGCTAGACTTATAGCAAGGCACACATCAGGTCTGGTACACAGCATTGCATACATGATAGAGCCTATGGCTGAAGCATAGGGAACATCTTTCATTTTCTCTCTATCTTCTGCAGTGGTCGGGCATTGAGTCTGACTCAACTTCACACCTTGTAATACAGGCAAGAACCCTTTCTTTGCTTGATCCATTTTGAACTTCTTCAAAACTTTGTCAAGGTATGTGCTTTGTGAAAGTCCAATTAAGCGTCTTGATCTATCTCTATAGATCTTAATGCCTAATATGTAAGCAGCTTCACCGAGGTCTTTCATTGAAAAACTCTTATTCAAATATCCCTTTATGCTATCCAGAAATTCTATATCATTTCCAATCAGTAATATGTCATCCACATATAATATCAGAAATGCTACAGAGCTCCCACTCACTTTCTTGTAAATACAGGCTTCTTCGAAAGTCTGTATAAAACCAAATGCTTTGATCACACTATCAAAGCGTTTATTCCAACTCCGTGAGGCTTGCACCAGTCCATAAATGGATCGCGGGAGCTTGCATACTTTGTTAGCTCCCTTTGGATCGGCAAAACCTTCTGGTTGCATCATATACAACTCTTCTTCCAGAAATCCATTCAGGAATGCAGTTTTGACATCCATCTGCCAAATTTCATAATCATAAAATGTGGCAATTGCTAACATGATTCGGACAGACTTAAGCATCGCTACGGGTGAGAAGGTCTCATCGTAGTCAATCCCTTGAACTTGCCGAAAACCTTTTGCGACAAGTCGAGCTTTGTAGACAGTAATATTACCGTCAGCGTCAGTCTTCTTCTTGAAGATCCATTTATTCTCAATCGCTTGCCGATCATTGGGAAAGTCAACCAAAGTCCATACTTTGTTCTCATACATGGATCCCATCTAAGATTTCATGGCTTCAAGCCATTTTGCGGAATCTAGGCTCACCATCGCTTCTTCATAGTTCGTAGGTTCATCATGATCTAGTAGCATGACTTCCAGAACAGGATTACCGTACCACTCTGGCGCGGATCTTACTCTGGTTGATCTACGAGGTTCAGTAGTATCTTGTTCTGAAGTTTCATGATCATTATCATTAGCTTCCTCACTAATTGGTGTAGGTGTCACAGAAACGGGTTTCTGTGATGCACTACTTTCCAATAAGGGAGCAGGTACAGTTACCTCGTCAAGTTCTACTTTCCTCCCACTCACTTCTTTCGAGAGAAACTCCTTCTCCAGAAAGTTTCCGAACTTAGCAACAAAAGCCTTGCCTTCGGATCTGTGATAGAAGGTGTATCCAATAGTCTCCTTTGGATATCCTATGAAGACACATTTCTCCGATTTGGGTTCGAGCTTATCAGGTTGAAGCTTTTTCACATAAGCATCGCAGCCCCAAACTTTCAGAAATGACAACTTTGGTTTCTTGCCAAACCATAGTTCATAAGGCGTCGTCTCAACGGATTTTGATGGTGCCCTATTTAACGTGAATGCGGCCGTCTCTAAAGCATAACCCCAAAACGATAGCGGTAAATCAGTAAGAGACATCATAGGTCGCACCATATCTAGTAAAGTACGATTATGACGTTCGGACACACCATTATGCTGTGGTGTTCCCGGTGGCGTGAGTTGCGAAACTATTCCGCATTGTTTCAAATGTACACCAAACTCGTAACTCAAATATTCTCCTCCACGATCAGATCGTAGAAACTTTATTTTCTTGTTACGATGATTTTCAACTTCACTCTGAAATTCTTTGAACTTTTCAAATGTTTCAGACTTATGTTTCATTAAGTAGATATACCCATATCGGCTTAAGTCATCTGTGAAGGTGAGAAAATAACGATATCCGCCATGAGCCTCAACATTCATCGGACCACATACATCTGTATGTATGATTTCCAACAAATCTGTTGCTCTCTCCATAGTATCAGAGAACGGCGTTTTAGTCATCTTGCCCATGAGGCACGGTTCGCAAGTACGAAGTGATTCATAATCAAGTGGTTCCAAAAGTCCATCAGTATGGAGTTTCTTCATGCGCTTTACATTGATATGACCTAAACGGCAGTGCCACAAATAAGTTGCACTATCATTATCAACTCTGCATCTTTTGGCTTCAACATTATGAATATGTGTGTCACTACTATCGAAATTCAATAAGAATAGACCATTCTTCAAAGGTGCATGACCATAAAAGATATTACTCATATAAATAGAACAACCATTATTCTCTGATTTAAATGAATAACCGTCTCGCATCAAACAAGATACAGATATAATGTTCTTGCTTAATGCTGGCACCAAATAACAATTATTTAGGCATAATATTAATCCCGAAGGTAGATGTGGAGGTAGTGCACCGACCGCGATCACATCGACTTTGGAACCGTTTCCCACGCGCATCGTCACCTCGTCCTTAGCCAATCTTCGCTTAATCTGTAGTCCCTGTTTCGAGTTGCAAATATTAGCAACAGAACCAGTATCAAATACCCAGGTGCTACTGCGAGCATTAATAAGGTACACATCAATAACATGTATATCACATATACCTTTGTTCACCTTGCCATCCTTCTTATCCGCCAAATACTTGGGGCAGTTCCGCTTCCAGTGACCAGTCTGCTTGCAGTAAAAGCACTCAGTTTCAGGCTTAGGTCCAGACTTGGGTTTCTTCTCTCGAGCAGCAACTTGCTTGCTGTTCTTCTTGTAGTTCCCCTTCTTCTTCCCTTTGCCCTTTTTCTTGAAACTAGTGGTCTTGTTGACCATCAACACTTGATGCTCTTTCTTGATTTCTACCTTCGCAGCTTTCAGCATTGCGAAGAGCTCGGGAATAGTCTTATTCATCCCTTGCATATTATAGTTCATCACGAAGCTCTTGTAGCTTGGTGGAAGTGATTGGAGAATTCTGTCAATGACGCTATCATCCGGAAGATTAACTCCCAGTTGAATCAAGTGATTACAATACCCAGACATCTTGAGTATATGCTCACTGACAGAACTGTTCTCCTCCATCTTGCAGCTATAGAACTTATTGGAGACTTCATATCTCTCAATCCGGGCATTTGCTTGAAATATTAACTTCAACTCCTGGAACATCTCATATGCCCCATGACGTTCAAAACGTCGTTGAAGTCCCGGTTCTAAGCCGTAAAGCATGGCACATTGAACTATCGAGTAGTCATCAGCTTTGCCCTGCCAGACGTTCATAACATCTGGTGTTGCTCCAGCAACAGGCCTGGCACCCAGTGGTGCTTCCAGGACGTAATTCTTCTGTGCAGCAATGAGGATAATCCTCAAGTTACGGACCCAGTCCGTGTAATTGCTACCATCATCTTTCAACTTTGCTTTCTCAAGGAATGCATTAAAATTCAACGGAACAACAGCACGGGCCATCTATCTACAATCAAACATACATAAGCAAGATACTATCAGGTACTAAGTTCATGATAAATTTAGGTTCAATTAATCATATTACTTAAAGAACTCCCACTTAGATAGACATCCCTCTAATCTTCTAAGTGATTACGTGATCCAAGTCAACTAAACCATGTCCGATCATCACGTGAGATGGAGTAGTTTCATTGGTGAACATCACTATGTTGATCATATCTACTATATGATTCACGCTCGACCTTTCGGTCTCCGTGTTCCGAGGCCATATCTGTATATGCTTGGCTCGTCAAGTATAACCTGAGTATTCCGCGTGTGCAACTGTTTTGCACCCGTTGTATTTGAACGTAGAGCCTATCACACCCGATCATCACGTGGTGTCTCAGCACGAAGAACTTTCACAACGGTGCATACTCAGGGAGAACACTTCTTGATAATTAGTGAGAGACCATCTTATAATGCTACCGTCAATCAAAGCAAGATAAGATGCATAAAAGATAAACATCACATGCAATCAATATAAGTGATATGATATGGCCATCATCATCTTGTGCTTGTGATCTCCATCTCCGAAGCACCGTCGTGATCACCATCGTCACCGGCGCGACACCTTGATCTCCATCGTAACATCGTTGTCGTCTCGCCAATCTTATGCTTCCACGACTATCGCTACCGCTTAGTGATAAAGTAAAGCATTACAGCGCGATTGCATTGCATACAATAAAGCGACAACCATATGGCTCCTGCCAGTTGCCGATAACTCGGTTACAAAACATGATCATCTCATACAATAAAATTTAGCATCATGTCTTGACCATATCACATCACAACATGCCCTGCAAAAACAAGTTAGACGTCCTCTACTTTGTTGTTGCAAGTTTTACGTGGCTGCTACGGGCTTAAGCAAGAACCAATCTTACCTACGCATCAAAACCACATCGATAGTTTGTCAAGTTGGTGCTGTTTTAACCTTCGCAAGGACCGGGCGTAGCCACACTCGGTTCAACTAAAGTTGGAGAAACTGTCACCCGCTAGCCACCTTTGTGCAAAGCACGTCGGGAGAACCGGTCTCGCGTAAGCGTATGCGTAATGTCGATCTGGGCCGCTTCGTCCAACAATACCGCCGAACCAAAGTATGACATGCTGGTAAGCAGTATGACTTATATCGCCCACAACTCACTTGTGTTCTACTCGTGCATATAACATCAACACATAAAACCTAGGCTCGGATGCCACTGTTGGGTTTCGTAGTAATTTCAAAAAAATTCCTACGCACACGCAAGATCATGGTGATGTATAGCAACGAGAGGGGAGAGTGTGATCTACGTACCCTTGTAGATCGACAACGGAAGCGTTAACTTGGTTGATGTAGTCGTACGTCTTCACGGCTCGACCGATCAAGCACCGAAACTACGGCACCTCCGAGTTCTAGCACAAGTTCAGCTCGATGACGATCCCCGGACTCCGATCCAGCAAAGTGTCGGGGAAGAGTTCCGTCAGCACAACGACGTGGTGACGATCTTGATGTTCTACCATCGCAGGGCTTCGCCTAAGCACCGCTACAATATTATCGAGGACTATGGTGGAAGGGGGCACCGCACACGGCTAAGAATATGATCACGTGGATCAACTTGTGTCTCTAGGGGTGCCCCTTGTCTCCGTATATAAAGGCTCAAAGGAGGGGGGCTGGCCGGCCATCATAGGGCGCGCCAGGAGGAGTCCTACTCCCTCCGGGAGTAGGACTCCCCCCTTTCCTAGTTGGAATAGGATTCGTGAAGGGGGAAAAGAGAGAGAGAAGGAAGGGGGGCGCCGGCCCCCTCTCTCCTTGTCCTATTCGGACTAAGGGGGGGAGGGGCGCGCGGCCCATCCCTGGCCACCTCTCCTATCTCCCACTAAGGCCCACTAAGGCCCATATACTTCCCGGGGGGTTCCGGTAACCTCCCGGTAATCCGGTAAAATCCCGATTTTACCCGGAACGCTTCTGATATCCAAATATAGGCTTCCAGTATATCAATCTTTATGTATCGACCATTTCGAGACTCCTCATCATGTCCGTGATCACATCTGGGACTCCGAACAAACTTCGGTACATCAAAATGCATAAACTCATAATATAACTGTCATCATAACCTAAAGCGTGCGGACCCTACGGGTTCGAGAACAATGTAGACATGACCGAGACACGTCTCCGGTCAATAACCAATAGCGGAACCTGGATGCTCATATTGGCTCCTACATATTCTACGAAGATCTTTTATTGGTCAGACCGCATAACAACATACGTTGTTCCCTTTGTCATCGGTATGTTACTTGCCCGAGATTCGATCGTCGGTATCCAATACCTAGTTCAATCTCGTTACCGACAAGTCTCTTTACTCGTTCCGTAATACATCATCCCGCAACTAACTCATTAGTTGCAATGCTTGCAAGGCTTAAGTGATGTGTATTACCGAGAGGGCCGAGAGATACCTCTCCGACAATCGGAGTGACAAATCCTAATCTCGAAATACGCCAACCCAACATGTACCTTTGGAGACACCTGTAGAGCTCCTTTATAATCACCCAGTTACGTTGTGACGTTTGGTAGCACAAAAAGTGTTCCTCCGGCAAACGGGAGTTGCATAATCTCATAGTCATAGGAACATGTATAAGTCATGAAGAAAGCAATAGCAACATACTAAACGATCGGGTGCTAAGCTAATGGAATGGGTCATGTCAATCAGATCATTCAACTAATGATGTGATCCCATTAATCAAATGACAACTCTTTGTCCATGGTTAGGAAACATAACCATCTTTGATTAACGAGCTAGTCAAGTAGAGGCATACTAGTGACACTCTGTTTGTCTATGTATTCAAACATGTATTATGTTTCCGGTTAATACAATTCTAGCATGAATAATAAACATTTATCATGATATAAGGAAATAAATAATAACTTTATTATTGCCTCTAGGGCATATTTCCTTCAGTATTGCCATAATAGGAAGATAGATTATTAAAACTCATTTCATATTCTCTATGTTCGCCAACAAGTTTTCTTTGAGGCAAGAAAAAGTAATCAAAAGGGCTAAATTTAATGGGACAAAAGTCCCCAAGATCAACCTTGGGAGGTATTGGTTCCTCCTTTGGTCCTTCATATTGCACAACCAATTCATCATTATAAGCATTCTTTTGACAGAACTTTGTGAGCCTATATTCAAGAGAATATCCTAGTTCATTATTTCGAATAGCCAAATCATCATTAAGTTTAGAAATTCTATCAACTAAAACATTGGTAGGAACCCTTTTTCTAAGATTTTCATTAAAAGCAACATAGTCTAGAGATTAAAAATGCATTATTTCTTCTTGATCAAAGAGGATAGCCTCTATGGGAGGACGGCAAGCGTCCACCCTATAATGTGCAAAGATTTCTTTGGCCTCTTTTATTATGAATCTAAACTCATGAGCCAAAAAGATAGTAGCGGCATGCTTAACAGAAGAATGCTCAATATTAGAAAATTCCAGAAAAATCCTTTGTATGGAAGGATGCATGTGCATGAATTGTATTTCAAGTTCAACTACAAGCATGGCAATAGCATCCGCAAGACTACTAGTTCTATGAAGGATAGAACTACCCATAGAGGGTAAAGCACCGGCACAAGTAAAGAAATCTTGAATAACTCCTTTTCTAATAATATTACCACTACAACACGGAATTTTTTCGTATGTAAGATGGTGGGTTCTTTAGTAGGAGCATCAGAATATTTCATGATATTATTATCGACAATAGTTTCCCAATTCCAGACATAGAGGCAGAAGGTAAAGGACTAGCCATAACGACAAGCAAACAAACTAACACACAAGCAAACAAAAAGCGAGCGGGCAAAAAGAGGCAAATAGAGAAAGAGAGGGAGGATAGAGAGAGAGGGCGAATAAAATGGCAAGGGCGAAGTGGGGGGAGAGGAAAATGAGATGCAAATGGCAAATAATGTAATGCGGGAGATAAGGGTATGTGATGGGTACTTGGTATGTTGACTTTTGCGTAGACCTCCCCGGCAGCAGCGCCAGAAATCCTTCTTGCTACCTCTTGAGCACTGCGTTGGTTTTCCCCGAAGAGGAAGGGATGATGCAACAAAGTAGCGTAAGTATTTCCCTCAGTTTTGAGAACCAAGGTATCAATCCAGTAGGAGGCTACACGCGAGTCCCTCGTACCTGCACAAAACAAATAAATCCTCGCAACCAACGCAAATAGGGGTTGTCAATCCCTACTCGGCCACTTACGAGAGTGAGATATGATAGATATGATAAGATAATATTTTTGGTATTTTTATGATAAAGATTCAAAGTAAAATAAAAGCAAAAGGAAATATCTAAGTATTGATAGATTAATATGATGAAGATAGACCCGGGGCCATAGGTTTCACTAGTGGCTTCTCTTGAGAGCATAAGTATTCTACGGTGGGTGAACAAATTACTGTTGAGCAATTGGCAAAATTGAGGATAGTTATGGGAATATCTAGGTATGATCATGTATATAGGCATCACGGCCGAGACAAGTAGACCGACTCCTGCCTGCATCTACTACTATTACTCCACTCATCGACCGCTATCCAGGATGCATCTAGAGTATTAAGTTAAAAACATAGTAACGCCTTAAGCAAGATGACATGATGTGGAGGGATAGACTCATGCAATATGAATAAAACCCCATATTGTTATCCTCGATGGCAACAATACAATACGTGCCTTGCTGCCCCTACTGTCACTGGGAAAGGACACCGCAAGATTGAACCCAAAGCTAATTAGTTCTCCCATTGCAAGAAAGATCAATCTAGTAGGCCAAACCAAACTGATAATTCGAAGAGACTTGCAAAGATAACCAATCATACATAAAAGAATTCAGAGAAGATTCAAATATTATTCATAGATAGACTTGATCATAAACCCACAATTCATCGGTCTCAACAAACACACCGCAAAAAGAAGATTACATCGAATAGATCTCCATGAGAGAGGGGGAGAACTTTGTATTGAGATCCAAAAAGAGAGAAGAAGCCATCTAGCTACTAACTATGGAAAGGTCTACCAAGAATAATAGGGCAAGAAGGATTGCAATATATATCAAGAACAATGAAATCTACGGGCACATAATTTATATTTGCAACAATAAGAACATCATTAATCCTTCCCATAGGTTTATTAATATTAGAATCCGCAAGATGCAAGTTTAGAGAGCAATCATCAAAAATTACGGAAATCTAGCAAATCACACAAAGTTTTGGGGATAGTGGAGACACTAGCACCCAAACCACACAAAGCATAAAACTCATGATCTTTAATTTTAATTTAATAGTTGGTTCCCACTCATCATAGAGTTTTCTAGGGATAGAAACTTTCAACTCAAGTTTTTCTTCATAAGATTGCATCTAGGCATCAACAATATGTTCGGTGAAGGCTTCCTTTTGACTATAAGCATGTGGAGAATTTAGCACGGATTGCAACAAGGAAATACAATCAATTAAAGATCAACTTTCATAATTAAATTCCTTGAAATCCAATATAGTGGGTTTAGCAACGTCTAGATTTTTATTTCTTTCAATCCCACTTTCATCAATTTCATCATAAAGATCTAAATACTCTGAATTTTTAGAATGCCTTCTAGGTAAAGGAAGATCATATTCAGTTTCATCAAGATTCATATTGCAAAACAAAGATTTAATAGGAGACACATCAATAACTTTTAGATCTTCATCTTGATTTTCATAGGAATTGGAAGAACACGCTTTAATAAAGGCATCTTTGGAGGCACGCATCCTAGTGGTTCTTTCCTTGCACTCATCAATGGAAATTCTCATGGCTTTGAGAGACTCATTGATATCATGCTTAGGAGGAATAGATCTAAGCTTTAAAGAATCAACCTCAAGAGAAATTCTATCAACGTTCCTAGCCAAATCATCAATTTTAAGCAATTTCTCTTCAAGCAAAGCATTAAAATTCTTTTTTGAATTCATAAACTCCTTAACACTATTCTCAAATTCAGAGGGCATCTTATTATAATTTCCATAAGAGTTGTTGTAGGAATTCCCATAATTATTAGAAGGATTACTAGGATATAGCCTAGGATTAAAATTCCCTCTATAAGCGTTGTTACCAAAATTATTCCTACCAACAAAATTCACATCCATAGATTCATTATTATTCTCAATCAAAGTAGACAAAGTCATATCATTAAGATCAGAAGAAACACTCTTAGTAGCAAATAATTTCATAAGTTCATCCATCTTTCCACTCAACACATTGATTTCTTCTATCGCATGCACTTTTTTATTAGAATTCTTTCAGTATGCCATTGAGAATAATTAACCATAATATTATCTAGGAGTTTAGTAGCATCTCCTAAAGTGATTTCCATAAAAGTGCCTCCTGCAGCCGAATCTAAAAGATTTCTAGAGGCAAAATTCAATCCGGCATAAAAAATTTGTATAATCATCCACAAATTCAAACCATGAGTAGGGCAATTATGTATCATTAATTTCATTCTCTCCCAAGCTTGTGCAACATGTTCATGATCAAGTTGTTTAAAGTTCATAATATCGTTTCTAAGAGAGATGATCTTAGCGGGAGGGAAATACTTAGAGATAAAAGCATCTTTGCACTTGTTCCAAGAATTAGTACTATTTTTAGGCAAAGACGAAAACCAAGCTTTAGCACGATCTCTAAGCGAAAAAGGAAATAGCTTCAATTTAATGACATCATTATCGACATCTCTTTTCTTTTTCATATCACATAAATCAACGAAGCAATTCAGATGAGTGGCGCATCTTCACTAGGAAGGCCAGTGAATTGATCTTTCATAACAAGATTCAACAAAGCAGCATTGATTTCACAAGATTCAGCATTGGCAAGAGGAGCAATCGGAGTGCTAAGGAAATCATTATTATTGGTATTGGTGAAGTCACACAATTTGGTAGTATCTTGAACCATCGCGACAAACAAGCAAACAAACTAGCACACAAGCAAACAAAAGCAAACGGGCAAAAGAGGCAAACTGAGAGGGAGGATAGAGAGGGAGGGCGAATAAAATGGCAAGGGTGAACTGGGGGAGAGGAAAATGAGAGGCAAATGGCAAATAATGTAATGCGAGAGATAGGGATTGTGATGGGTACTTGGCATGTTGACTCTTTGCATAAACTCCCCGGCAACGGCACCAGAAATTCTTCTTGCTACCTCTTGAGCTTGTGTTGGATTTCCCCGAAGAGGAAAGGATGATGCAGCAGAGTAGCGTAAGTATTTCCATCAGTTTTTGAGAACCAAGGTATCAATCCAGTAGGAGGCCACGCTCAAGTCCCTCGTACCTGCACAAAACGATAGCTACTCGCAACCACCGCGATTAGGGGTTGTCAATCCCTTCACAATCACTTACGAGAGTGAGATCTGATAGATATAATATTTTTGGTCTTTTTGGTATAAAGATGCAAAGTGAAAAGTAAAGGAAAAGTAAAAAAGCAAAGCAAGATTAAAGTAATGGAGATTGATATGATGAGAATAGACCCGGGGGCCATAGGTTTCACTAGTGGCTTCTCTCAAGAGCATAAGTATTCTACGGTGGGTGAACAAATTACTGTTGAGCAATTGACAGAATTGAGCATAGTTATGAGAATATCTAGGCATGATCATGTATATAGGCATCACGTCCGTGACAACTAGACCGAAACGATTCTGCATCTACTACTATTACTCCACTCATCGACCGCTATCCAACATGCATCTAGAGTATTAAGTTAAAAACAGAGTAATGCCTTAAGCAAGATGACATGCTGTAGAGAGATAAATTCATGCAATATGAAATAAACCCCATCTTGTTATCCTTGATGGCAACGATACAATACGTGCCTTGCTGCCCCTTCTGTCACTGGGAAAGGACACTGCAAGATCGAACCCAAAGCTAAGCACTTCTCCCATGGCAAGAACTACCAATCTAGTTGGCCAAACCAAACGGATAATTCGAAGAGACTTGCAAAGATAACCAATCATACATAAAAGAATTCAGAGAAGATTCAAATATTACTCATAGATAGACTTGATCATAAACCCACAATTCATCGGTCTCAACAAACACACCGCAAAAAGAAGATTACATCGAATAGATCTCCACGAGAGAGGGGGAGAACTTTGTATTGAGATCCAAAAAGAGAGAAGAAGCCATCTAGCTACTAACTATGGACCCGCAGGTCTGAGGTAAACTACTCACACTTCATCGAAGGGGCTATGATGACGTAGAAGCCCTCCGTGATGACGGCCCTCTTCCGACGGAGCTCCGAAACAGGCCCCAAGATGGGATATCATGGATACAGAAAGTTGTGGCGGTGGAATTAGGTTTTTGGCTCATGTTCTGATCGTTTGGGGGTATTTTTGGGGTACGTAGGTATATATAGGAGGAAGAAGTACGTCGGTGGAGCTCCGAGGGGCTCACGAGGCAGGGGGCGCGCCCTAGGGGGGGCGCCCCCCACCCTCGTGACCGCCTCTCTGGTGCCTTGGCGTAGGGTCCAAGTCTCCTGGATCACGTTCGGTGAGAAAATCACGTTCCCGAAGGTTTTATTCCGTTTGGACTCCGTTTGATATTCCGTTTCTTCGAAACACTGAAATAGGCAAAAAAACAGCAATTCTGGGCTGGGCCACCGGTTAATAGGTTAGTCCCAAAAATAATATAAAAGTGGAAATTAAAGCCCAATATAGTCCAAAACAGTAGATAATATAGCATGGAGCAATCAAAAATTATAGATACGTTGGAGACGTATCATGGTGGAATTAGGTTTTTGGCTCCATATCTGATCGTTTAGGGGTACGTATGTATATATAGGAGGAAGGAGTACGTCGGTGGAGCAACAGGGGGCCCACGAGGGTGGAGGGCGCGCCTGGGGTAGGCAGGCGCGCCCCTCTACCTCGTGGCCTCCTCTTTTCTTTCTTGACGTAGGGTCCAAGTCTCCCGGATCATAATCTTCCTAAAAATCACGTTCCCGAAGGTTTCATTCCGTTTGGACTCCGTTTGATATTCCTTTTCTTCGAAACCCTAAAACAGGCAAAAAAACAGCAATTCTGGGTTGGGCCTCCGGTTAATAGGTTAGTCCCAAAATTAATATAAAAGTGGATAATAAAGCCCAATAATGTCCAAAACAGTGGATAATATAGCATGGAGCAATCAAAAATTATATATATGTTGGAGACGTATCACATGATAAATGTTTATTATTCATGCTAGAATTGTATTAACCGGAAACTTAGTACATGTGTGGATACATAGACAAACAGACTGTCACTAGTATGCCTCTACTTGAGTAGCTCGTTGAATCAATGATGGTTATGTTTGCTAACCATAGACATGAGTTTTCATTTGATTAACGGGATCACATCATTGGATAATGATGTGATTGACTTGACCCATCCGTTAGCTTAGCATGATGATCGTTTAGTTTGTTGTTGTTGCTTTCTCCATAACTTATACATGTTCCGATGACTATGAGATTATGCAACTCCCGAATACCGGAGGAACACTTAGTGTGCTATCAAACGTCACAACATAACTGGGTGACTATAAAGATGCTCTACAGGTGTCTCCGATGGTGTTTGTTGAGTTGGCATAGATCAAGATTAGGATTTGTCACTCCGATTGTCGGAGAGGTATATCTGGGCCCTCTCGGTAATGCACATCACTATAAGCCTTGCACACAATGTGACTAATGAGTTAGTTGCGGGATGATGCATTATGGAATGAGTAAAGAGACTTGCCGGTAACGAGATTGAACTAGGTATTGAGATACCGATGATCGAATCTCAAGCAAGTAACATACCGATGACAAAGGGAACAACATATATTGTTATGCGGTTTGACCGATAAAGATATTCATAGAATATGTGGGAACCAATATGAGCATCCAAGTTCCGCTATTGGTTATTGATTGGATACATGTCTCGGTCATCTCTACATAGTTCTCGAACCCATAGGGTCCGCACGCTTAACGTTCGGTGACGATCGGGATTATGAGTTTATGTGTTTTGATGTACCGAAGGTAGTTCGGAGTCCCGGATATGATCACGGACATACGAGGAGTATCGAAATGGTCGAGATATAAAGATCTATATATTGGACGACTATATTTGGACATCGGAATGGTTCCGGGTGAGATCGGGCATATACCGGAGTACCGGGAGGTTACCGGAACCCCCCGAGAGGTATATGGGCCTTATTGGGCCATAGTGGGAGAGAGGAGAAGGGAGGAAAGGAGGGGGCGCCCCCCCAAGCCCAATCCGAATTGGGAAGGGGGCCGGCCCCCCTTTCCTTCCTCCTTCCTCTCCCTTCCTTCCTCTCCTAATCCAACTAGGGAAGGGGGGATCCTACTCCCAGTGGGAGTAGGACTCCCCTTGGGGCACGCCTAGGAGGCCGGCCCTCTCCCCCTCCTCCACTCCTTTATATACCTGGGAGGGGGCAGCCCATAGACACACAAGTTGATCATTGATCTCTTAGCCGTGTGCGGTGCCCCCTCCACCATAATCCACCTCGGTCATATTGTTGTAGTGCTTAGGCGAAGCCATGCGCCGGTAGCTTCATCATCACCGTCATCACACCGTCATGCTGACGAAGCTCTTCCTCGACACTCTAGTGGATCATCAGTTCATGGGACATCACCGAGCCGAACGTGTGCAGATCGCGGAGGTGCCGTACTTTTGGTACTAGGATCGGTCGATCGTGAAGATGTACGACTACATCAACCGCGTTGTCATAACGCTTCCACTTACGGTATATGAGGGTACATGGAC
Source organism: Triticum urartu (assembly GCF_056163025.1). NCBI lineage: Eukaryota > Viridiplantae > Streptophyta > Magnoliopsida > Poales > Poaceae > Triticum > Triticum urartu. The sequence goes on from NC_141873.1 coordinate 577,888,144, forward strand.
AACACTCTTCCCTCTCGTTGCTGTGCATCACCATGATCTTGCATGTGTGTAGGATTTTTTTTGAAATTACTGCATTCCCCAACATAGATGCACGTGCATAAATAATCAAACACTTGCACCCAACACGATAAAGGGGTTGTCAATCCCTTCATGGTCACTTGCAAAGGTGAGATCTGATAGAGATAATTAGAACCAATCAAAAAATAAAATATTTTTGGGTTTTTTGGTTTATAGACCTGAAAGTAAAAGATTGCAAAATAGTAGATCGGAAACTAATATGGTGGAAAATAGACCGGGGCCATTGGTTTCACTAGAGGCTTCTCTCATGAAGGCAAATAATACGGTGGGTGAACAAATTACCGTCAAGCAATTGATAGAAAAGCGCAAAGTTATGATGATATCGAAGGCAATGATTATGTAATATAGGCATCACGTCCGTGTCAAGTAGACTGACTCCTGCCTGCATCTACTACTATTACTCCACACATCGACCGCTATCCAGCATGCATCTAGAGTATTAAGTTCATAAAGAACGGAGTAACGCCTAAAGTAAGATGACATGATGTAGAGGAATAAAGTCAAGCAATATGATGTAAATCCCATCTTTTTATCCTCAATGGCAACAATTCAATACGTGTCTCGCTACCCCTACTTTGTCACTGGGTGAAATCGCGCAAGATTGAACCCAAAGCTAAGCACCTCTCCCATTGCATGAAAGACCAATCTAGTTGATAATTCGAAGAGAAATACAAAGATATTAAATCATGCATATAAGAATTGAGAGAAGATTCAAATAATATTCATAGATAAGCTAATCATAAATCCACAATTCATCAGATCTCGACAAACACACCGTAAAAGAAGATTACACCGGATAGATCTCCAAGAACATTGAGGAGAACATGGTTTTGAGAATCAAAGAGAGAGAAGAAGCCATCTAGCTACTAGCTATGGACCAGTAGGTCTATGGTAAATTACTCACGCTTCATCGGAAGGGCAATAGGGTTGATGTAGAAGCCCTCCATGGTCGAATCCCCCTCCGGCAGAGTAGCAAAAAAGGCCTCCAGATGGGATCTCACGAGGTCAGAGACCTGCGGTGGCGGAAAAGTGTTTTCATGGATGCTTCTGAGGGTTTTGGAATATTTGTGAATATATAGTAGGAAGAGCTAGGTCAGGGAGTCATCGAGGGGCCCACAAGGTAGGGGGCGCACCCTCCAACCTTGCCTCCACCTTGTGGCTCTTCTGACTTGTACTCCAAGTCCCCTGGGTGTCTTTTGGTCCGAAAAAAATCATCATAAAGTTTTATTCCGTTTGAACTCTATTTAGTATTATTCCTTTTCTGCGAAGCTCAAAAACAAGGAAAAAACAAAAACTGGCACTAGGCCCTAGGTTAATAGGTTAGTCCCAAAAATAATATAAAATAGCATATTAATGCATATAAAACATCCAAAACAGATAATATAATAGCATGGAACAATCAAAAATATAGATATGTTGGAGACGTATTAGTGATAGACTTGTTGCAGGAGCTGATGCTGACGTTATGAACGTTTGGCAAGATCGATCTAATGACTACTTGATAGTTTAGTGCGTCATGCTTTAAGGCTTAGATTTGGGGCTCCAAAGACGTTTTGAATGCCATGGAACATATGAGATGTTCCAATAGCTGAAATTGGTATTTCAGGCTTATTCCCGTGTTGAGAGGTATGAGACCTCTGACAAGTACTTTGCCTACAAGATAGAGGAGAATAACTCAACCAGTGAGCATGTGCTCAGAATGTCTGGGTGTTACAATCACTTGAATCAAGTGGGAGTTAATTTTCTAGATAAGATAGTGATTGACAAATTTCTCTAGTCACTATCACCAAACTACTAGAGCTTCGCGATGAACTATAAATATGCAAGGGATGACGAAAACGATTCCCAAAGGCTCTTCACGATGTTGAATCGGCGGAGGTGGAAATCAAGAAGGAGCATCAAGTGTTGATGGTTAACAAGTCCACTAGTTTCAAGAATAAGGGCAAGGGAAAGAAAGGGAACTTCAAGAAGAACAGCAGGCAAGTTGCCACTCCCGAGAAGAAGCCCAAAGCTAGACCCAAGCCTAAAACTGAGTGCTTCTACTGCAAAGGAAATGGTCAATAAAAGCGGAACTGCGCGCCCCAAATATTTGGCGGATAAGAAGGATGGCAAAGTGCACAAAGATATATTTGATATGCATATTATTGATGTGTTCCTTACTAGTGCACGTAGTAGCCCCTTGGTATTTGATACCCGTTCAGTTACTAAGATTAGTAACTCGAAATAAGAGTTGTAAAATAAACAGAGACTAGTTAAGGGTGAGGTGACAATGTGTGTTGGAAGTGGTTCCAAGATTGATATGATCATCATCGCACACTCCCTATACTTTCGGGATTAGTGTTGAACCTAAATAAATGTTCTTTGGTGTTTGCGTTGAGCATGAACAAGATTGGATCATGTTTATTGCAATACGGTTATTCATTTAAGTCAGAGAATAATTGTTGTTCTGTTTACATGAATAAAACCTTCTATGGTCATACACCCAATGTAAATGGTTTATTGAATCTCGATCGTAGTGATACACATATTCATAATATTGATGCCAAAAGATGCAAAGCTTATAATGATACTGCAACATATTTGTGGCACTGCCGTTTATGTCATATTGGTGTAAAGTGCATGAAGAAACTCCATGTTGATGGACTTATGGAATCACTTGATTATGAATCATTTGATACTTGCGAACCATGCCTCATGGGCAAGATGACTAAAACTCCATTCTCCGGAACAATGGAACGAGCTAATGACTTACCATCGAGCAGCCACCGACCATCGAGCAGCCACTACTGCAGCTCTCCTTGCCGCTCCTCCTACCGCTCCTGCAGGCGAGACGCTGTCTCCTCGCCGCGCCGCTGCCCTTTGCCTCCTCCCCACGTCCCTGCATCTCCCCAAGCAGATGTGCACCCAGCGCCCTTCCTTCCCAAGTTCCCTTCCACCATGGCACTGCCCTGCGGGTGTTAATCACATGGCGATGTGAACTAGATTACTGACTCTAGTAAACTCTTTGGGTGTTAATCACATGGCGATGTGAACTAGATTATTAACACTAGTAAACTCTTTGGGTGTTAATCACATGGTGATGTGAACTATGGGTGTTAATCACATGGCGATGTGAACTAAATTATTGACTCTAGTGCAAGTGGGAGACTGATGGAAATATGCCCTAGAAGCAATAATAAAATGGTTATTATTATATTTCCTTAATCATGATAAAGGTTTATTATTCATGCTAGAAATGTATTGACTGGAAACATAAATACATGTGTGAATACATAAACAAATACTGTGTCCCTAGTAAGCCTCTACTAGACTAGCTCGTTGATCAAAGATGGTTAAGGTTTCCTAACCATAGACATCAGTTGTCATTTGATAATGGGATCACATCATTAGGAGAATGATGTGATGGACAAGACCCATCCGTTAGCTTAGCATTTGATCGTACAGTTTATTGCTGCTGTTTTCTTATATGTCAAATACATGTTCCTTCGACCATGAGATCACGCAACTCCTGAATACCGGAGGAATACCTCGTGTGCTATCAAACGTCACAATGTAACTGGATGATCACAAAGATGCTCTATAGGTATCTCCAAAGGTATTTTTGAGTTGGCATGGATCGAGATTGAGATTTGTCACTCCGAGTATCAGAGAGGTATCTCTGGGCCCTCTCGGTAATACACATCATAAGAAGCCTTGCAAGCAAATGACTAATGAGTTAGTTACGAGATGATGTATTACAAAACGAGTAAAGAGACTTTCCGGTAACGAGATTGAACTAGGTATAGAGATACCAACGATCGAATCTCGGGCAAGTAACATACCGACAGACAAAGGGAATTAAGGATGTTGTCATAACAGTTCGACCAATAAAGATCTTCGTAGAATATGTAGGAACCAATATGTGCATCCAGGTTCCGCTATTGGTTATTGACCGAAGAGGTGTCTCGGTCATGTCTACATAGTTCTCGAACCCGTAGGGTCCACACGCTTAACGTTCGATGACGATATAGTGTTATATGAGTTATGTGATTTGCTGAACGAATGTTATTCAGAGTCCCAGATGAGTTCGCGAACATGACGAGGAGCTCCGGGATGGTCCGGAGATAAAGATTGATATATAGGACGATGATATTTGGACACCGAAAGTGTTTCGGGTTGTACCGAGTACTTATCGAGTATGAGGGAGGGGGCGCCACACAACCTACGACATTATTCTAGCCGTGTGCGGCGCCCCTCTCCACAGTTTTGTCCCTCGGTCATATTTTCATAGTGCTTAGGCAAAGCCATGCAGATATAGCTTCACCATCACCGTCACCATGCCGTCGTGCTGCCGGAACTCATCTACTACTTCGCCCGTCTTGCTGGATCAAGAAGGCGAGAACGTCACCGAGCTGAACGTGTGTTGAACACGGAGGTGTCGTCCGTTCGATACTTGATCGGTTGGATCACGAAGAAGTTCGACTACATCGACCGTGTTAATAAACTCTTCCGCTTATGGTTTACTTGGGTACGTAGACACACTCTCCCCTCTCGTTACTATGCATCTCCTTAGATATATCTTGCGTGTGTGTAGAATTTTTTTGTTTTCCATGCAACGTTCCTCAACAATTACATGTCAGGCACAACTTATAGTGAACGACTGGTGAAGATTCCAAATAGTATATGCAGCTTATTTCCTAATTTTTTGACCCCAATTATATGTTACAATCCAACTGCTAGGTATATACGATCCTCCTTTTCAATTATACTTTCGATGCGACGCTCCCCCGTCACTCCTCCTTCTTATGTCCACTGCAGGTGCTCCCTCGTCAGTCCTTCTCCTCCATGGTCTACTCTCTCTCTCTCTCTCTCTGACCGCCGCTCCATCCATCATCTTGGAACTGCAGGAGACGAACGTGTGGCGTTGGGCTCGAACATTGCTGACCGCTATCTTGGCCTGCAAGAAGATGCTCACCTGCTTTGACTTTCTCACGAGTCGTCTCTTATTAACCAATGATGATGTATCTTCAAGGTAGTTGATTCTTCATCTGGTGTTAATTTACCGTTGAGTTTGCTCCATATGCGGGTGAGTGCTAAAACACAAAGAGATACGATTTCATATATGCTTATGTTATGTCCCTTCTCACTGAAATGAAATTAACATAATGTTCATTTAAATTTTTTTGTACCATGGATTTCGGTTAGGACATAAAAGGCAGAAAACCTTGAGATAGAAATTGTGCGTACCTGCAACTGAATAAGATATAGGAGCACATTTACCATCAGGAGACCAACTTGGATTGGCACTGCTATTGCACATGTATAATTATTCTCTACTATCTGCTAGCCTGTGATTATTTGATATGGGCATGTGTCACTGGTGGTACATGTGGTACTTTGTGACCTACTTGCTTTTCCTTTTGTATGCACACATTCTTTATCTGCTTGAGCTACACTTTCTGGGATGATCTGTGATTAATTCATGTTGAAATGAGAAAGTACGTCATGTGTGTCCGTTAGAGTTGTGTCGAATATTGTGTACAAGGTAGGTTACAATTGGACTCTGAATTGTATTGTGTTTAGATAGGATATGGAGTCGTGTCCTAGTAGGACACTTGTATCCTAGGCCTCTCATATATAGCGGGGCTAGACACACGATGTAACTTATGCCAACATAATAGCACCGGAACGCAAGGGGAGCCGGCGGCGTGTGCCGGTGTCCAGGGCGACCGGGTGCGGTATTGTGACGGTGTCACGGGGAGAAGCGTCTGTAGTCAGGCCCCGGAGATGTAGCCATATCGGTGAACCTCGTTAACAAATCTCGGTGTCGTGCTCGTGTGATTACTTGGTTCTCAGATGATCAACGATGGCCTCAGATTTATTCTAACAAATGGTATTAGAACTAGATTGTTCGGAGGTTGCTGAATTGTCGATATAGAGAAAGAAGAGAACATCGACAGAAATCTGTGGAAACGATCGTAATACGGGACAATATCGTCGGCGAGTTACAATCTAAAGCAGAGTTGGTGGTGTCGTAATTTTCAGGAAGCAATCGAAAGCTGCGGCGGCTTGGTTGTTCGATCGCAGCGACAGCGGCGCGTACGTGGCAGCAGGATCCGTATTGGATCGTGGCAGCAGCAGCGTACAGGGGCTGGCCGAGCCAGGCTACACGCGGCCGCGAGGGCCCAAGCGCAGGCGAGGCCAGCGCTGCCTGGCAGCCCGCATGGAAGCAAAAATCGGGCATTGATTTTGGCTGTGTGCCGTACTGCTGCAGGAATCGGGAGTACTATACCAAGTTATTTGTTTGAAAAAAAATACAGCACAAGGACCTAGAGTTTGATCGTGATGCTATCATCAAGAAAGAAATAAAAGAAGGGATCCAGAAGCTACATACGTGTGGTTCACACGGGAAAGCTATGAGTGATTTTTTTTTCTTTGGTCTTCTTTGTTGCTACACATGTGACATGTGTGTATGGATGACGGTGCTCACGGTGACGACTTAAGAGGTCTGGAATATGTCTGTAGTCGGAGAAGTTCGGTTGGGTCGAACTAGGCAGTCTGACGGATCGACGTGAGTCGGTTGGTACAGAAGACGGTGGTGGGATCAGCGACGACGAAATAGGAGCGTGGTGCTGATGGTGACCGACTTCTGGGCGTGGAAACACGTGTCGCAGGCCCGAGGGCTTGTATGACTTCGACAAGACTATGGCGCGGGGTTGATTCAAGGTGATGTACACACGGAGTTTGAAGTCGACGGGGCGTGAGGGTGGACTGATCATCTACCATGGAGTCATGTTGAAGGTGGAGCTGGATTGAGGGGTTACGGTGTAAGGATCCAGAGAATCGAAGCCTATTCAGCTGGGAAAAGCGAGTGACATGCAGTTTGGACTGGAGCCCAGTGGTCTGATGGAAGCGTGAAACTCGTCATCGGTCGGTGATGATCGGTGGTACTCTGCAGTGGGTGTTGAGTGGTGTGGGTTTGCGACCCTTGAGACTCGACCGGGACAGCGGAGGCTCGACGCGGTAATAGCGGCAAGGCGTGCGATACACACGGGACATGGAGACGGGCCAGGGCTCTGGTGGCCATACATGTGGTGAGACAACTGCGAATTTGACTCGGGATGATTACAAGCAACGGTGAAATTCTTTCAAGTTTCAGACAAGCGGTCAAGAAAGGAGCGGTGATGTTGAGTTCAGGTAACTCTTATGTGTGACATCCAATATGTGAGTTGTTCATTTTCACGCAGGTCAGTGATCAGTGTGTGATGGTGTTGGACTGATACTCTGAAAGTTGGGAGCACAAACTAGAGTAACGAGGAACTTAATTTTGCTCGAGTGTTGATTGTGGTCAAGAAAAGAAGGGACTACAAGTTGCAGGTGGAGTCACATGGAGTCTTTGGAGTAGCAGCGGTACTCATGGGATAAGCTCAAGTCCAATGTACATGGAAGTTTGACACATTGACGAATTCAAGCTGGTGAAGAATATTCGCCAAGGTGGAGTTTGTTAGAGTTGTGTCGAATATTGTGTACAAGGTAGGTTACAGTTGGACTCTGAATTGTATTGTGTTTAGATAGGATATGGAGGCGTGTCCTAGTAGGACACTTGTATCCTAAGCCTCTCATATATAGCGGGGCTAGACACACGATGTAACCTATGCCAACATAATAGCACCGGAACGCAGGGGGAGCCGGCGGCGTGTGCCGGTGTCCAGGGCGACCGGGTGCAGTATTGTGACAGTGTCACGGGGAGGAGTGCCCGTAGTCAGGCCCCGTGAATGTAGTCATATGGATGAACCTCGTTAACAAATCTCGGTGTCGTGCTCGTGTGATTGCTTAGTTCTCAGATGATCAACGATGGCCTCAGATTTATTCTAACAGTGTCTCTATATGATTATTCCATATCAAGAATAAGAGAGTATATATGTGTTGGTACTTAGTTTGTGCAAAAGTAGCTAGATACAACTATTTGCTGTAATGGCATCAAGATTGACTTCGTGGTAAAAAACGCCTTATTTTATATGGATAAGATTTAGCACTTAGATATATGGACCATGCAAATGTTTATGCTTATGTGTGCATCTGACAGGGAGACTGAAAACTTACATATATTCAAGTGTTGAGGATCTTTCCTTTTGTTCAGCTAAAATTATTTGGAGCCATATCTTCCCACATTGCTTTGCTTTTATTGTAGATCCATTGGATCCATTGGATTTTGCACAAAACCTTTGTTATACTGCTCCGACCGGCCGGATGTGTCGCTGTCGACGGAAGGGCGCCATGGAGAGGAGAGCTTTCGCCACTTCCTTCTCCACCACGACATTTGAAGGCAATTGTTGCCTCCCCATCGCTCAATAGGAGGAGCACGAGTAGCCATGGAAGCAGGACCATGTCGTCTTGGACCAGGTCGGGGAACCAGAAGTGGACGATGAAGGCCTTTGCCAGGTGCTCTCTCTCTCTCTCTCTCTCTCTCTTTCTCTCTCTTCTCTCTCTCTCTCTTTCTCTCTCTCTCCACCAGTGCTGGATCCAGGTCGATCGATAGATTGTCGGTGTGTGGCTCTTCCTCGAATTGTTAATTTCGGTTCATTGTGAGATTTTCGGTGCATGATTGATTGGAGCTCATAGTAATGTATCGAAGTAAAGAAAATCCAAAAATGGACCACCTTACTGAGATGCAATCATAGATCTCTTTGCATTTGTATGTTGATAGGAGCAACCCTTGTCAGAAACAAAGAAAATCCATGGAGATTATGCTAGCTCATAAGAAGATGCTATAGAATCGGCTAGCTCGGCCACTTTGACTTATTTAAAGAACACGTCAATGATATATGTAGATGATGCAAACCTATATGAGCTAAGGGGTCTGTTAGACAAAGCTACCGGCAGCTTCCTCATGGGAAATGATTTTTGAAAGCCAAGAAGTTGTCCATTCTAACCAGACAAATCGAAAGGATCAAAATAAAGACAATAGGCATCGTCTTACTGCTTGCTTCCCTTTGCTTTTGGAGGAAGAGGACTCGGTGGTCTGGCCTCATTCTGCTTCTGGTCGCTTCTCGGTCAAATCCAGGTATGCTAAAATGAGTTCGGGCCCACCTACTTCCAAGTTGAAGTGCATCTAGAGTACCCATGTTCCTTTTAAGATTAAAATCTTTCTGTGGCAAGCTTTTCATGGGAAGCTACCTGCGGCCGACCAAATTCGAAAAAGGAACGGCCCTGATCGGACAGATGCGCCTTATGTGGTGAGTTTGAAAATACGGAGCACATTTTCTTTCAGTGTTCCTTGGCTAAATTTGTTTGGTGTTGTATTCGCTTCTGGCTCCATATGTCTTGGAACCCTTCTTATTTTAAGGAGCTTAGGGCCCTGGCGAACGGCTTCTATGGGAGCTCGAAACGGGTTTTTTGGGTGGGATTTGCAGCGATCTGTTGGTCGTTGTGGACCACTAGAAACAAATTTACTATCGAGCACTCCTTCCCGGTTAAACTTGTCGACAACTTATTTAAAACTAGCATATTCTTGCAACAGTGGAGATCATTGACTAGGGACACTGATCATGAGGCCTTTGATATTATGACGTCCAAGATTCGGGCTACGGCTTCCTCCTTGGCGCGCAGACAACCAGAAGCTTGATAGATCCCAGCGACACCTTCTGTTCCTCTTGTCTCTGGCCTGCGTGCCATGTTTGGCTTGGTTGCCATGTATCAGACCTTCTTTACTTTCGTCTGTCTTGTGACTGTGGTTGCTTGGTTTGTTGGTTGTGTAACTCTGCCAGGTGGCGTTATTTATAAAGTCGGGCGTATGCCTTTCATCTAAAAAAAATAAAGACACTAAATCCAAAGACTAAAAACAATATAAATGCTTGCTCTGTTTCACAGGTGCTTTCTGTTCTTCATGAGCCCATTAATAAATCCCAAGTATATCGCCTCCTGACAGCTATTTTTTTAGAAATGGAGGAGGACCCCCGGCCTCTGCATCTGGACGATGCATGCAATCACTTTATTAGTTATTCATACAAGACCTTACAAAGTCATACAACAGTAAGACTAAAGCCACCGTCTAGGCAACACCTGTCGCTACTCCTATCCAGTTGATGAAGGGATGCTGATAGTCTAGGCCTAATACCAAACAGACCTCGCAGTCAAACCTAAACATCTAAGACTGAGGTCCCAACCAGGACGCCTGCCTGGTATGTGGCACCTATCAGTCTAACGCACTCCTCAACCAGGACGTCTGCCGGGTATGAGGCCGCCGCAGCCACTTGCCACCAAACCATCTGCAGAGTTGTATTGTTGCATCTATCGTGCCAGGTCTCTCTGCCATCGACGCCACCACGACGCCAGACAGCGCCGTCCTCCTGCACGAGTCCATCTTCACACATCAAACGCCGAATCTGCACTGTGCCATGCCGTCGAGATCCGTCGCCATCAATGGGTATGATGAAGCACCGCTCCACCAAAGATGCGGTCCACTGGTCCCTCGAGCCCGTGCACACCTCCAAGAATGACGCCCCAAGGGGGAAACGACACAAGAGCGCCGTCGTCATCCGATCTACTGATCTAGGGTTTCCCCTGGAGGTAGCAGATAGCTGTCTTGAACTTTTCCTTGGCGATGCCTTCAAGAAGGAAACGCCGCCTCACAGCGCCGTCACCGTCGGCCTTGGCCAGGTTTTCACCCAGATCTGAACAAAGGACCTCCATCAAGCAACTTATACACGAACCGCCGCTATCGCTTTCGGGGACTGGATGCAGAATCCAGGCTGTCGCCGCCTGACCGGCCATGGCACCACCATGGTGCCTAGGCCGGCGTCGCCAGGCCCACCATGCCCGCCTGTAGATGCAAACCAGATCCGCCGGCCCGCCGAAGCCCATCTGGGTACGGTGAGATTCACGTTCTGGGCCGCCGCCATAGGGGCTCCTCTGCCGCGGTATCACGCCTGCGCTGAAGTCGCTGTCACACTCGCCGCTGGGAACCCGCCGCTCCACGCCGCCGGTGCCCCGCAGTTCCGTATGCCGGCGCCTCCAGGGGAAGACACAACCACCATGCGAGGGGGAGAGCCCCGCCGCCGCCATCACTGGCCAGGCTACGGGCGTGGCCTCCGGCGGCGGCAGGGGAGAAAGGACGAGGGAGGAGGCCTTTGGGCCGGCGGCGGCAGATCGCCCCCCCCCCCCCCCTGTGTCGCCTAGGCTAGGCGACGCGGGGGTGCCCCCTGACAGCTATGTTTCCAGGAAATGCAAATTGCGGCGGACGAGCACACTCCTCCACATAGACAAGGTATATTCTTAAATATTTGTACGGATTTTGGGTGGTGATTACTCAAGAAGGATAGCTCATTTATTTCTTGTCTAAACAATTTGACTGCGAACGCCCTAGGAGGGAATTTGCATACACTGCACGCAAAGATTTCTTTGGAAACTGTCATCATGCCCAAGCAAAAGAAAGGATACATCAGTCCGTTAAATCATTTTGCAATATATCTATGTCCTATGTGTAGCAGCCATCACCAATTCTATTTATGATCCATAACTTTCAAATCTATATATGCAGGGGCCTGACTGAGTCAAAGATAATGGTACATCGAGCTGGCTATCTAAGTTACTATCTTATCTAAGGTGTAATTGATGCTCTCTTTTGCCCAGTAGTATGTATTTAAATGGATTAACTACTGTGTTAGTCATGTTTCAATGGATTACCTATTGTGTTTGTCATGTAAAACTATGTGTCCTATGACATGTGACTTGCTATGCACCTGTAATCTCACTGCCACTGGCTGCTTTTGCTACTATTCAACACTAAACTCTATGTCTTGTTGCTGTTGAACAGGCTACAATACTTTGTTTTATCATGGGCATGTAAATAATTACAACATGCCTGGCACACACGCGTAGGCACAACGGTTAGGACCCGGCACTGAGCGCCAAGGCGCTCTTAGTGATAATAATGTAATAGCATATGCTTAACCTGGATTACTATTGATTTAACATTACCTGCTTGATCAAAATATTGACACTGGCACCCTCGCACCTTTATTGTGGACTGTAGCGTAATGCTGTCTAGCATGTTACACGATGGGAATGGGCCAGAACCCGGCGCAAACTTTACAGGCCAATGGGCCACCTGGGTCGGCCTTGAACTTTTGTTGGGCCAGTGGAGCCGGCCTTGAGCGACCCACTGGGTCAGCAGGGTCGCCCTGTTTCTCATACCTCGACATCTCGACTTCGTCTTTGGTCTCGTCGCCACCACCGCTTGGGTGTGACCCAACGCTCCTCCTCCTCTCTTTACCATCGGCTCTCCTTGCCAAATGCCACGGCCTCATCTGCCCTTCTGCAGAGCCAGCCTCAACGACTTGCTACTCGTGCTGGCTTGCTCAATCTGCTGCTACTCCTGCCGGGCGTCCACCAGTCCTCTTTCCGTGCCACAGCGCCCCAACCTGTCGCTGATGCCGTGACCACGGCGCCGGTGAAAGAGTGAGATCCGGACGCCCCGCTCCTGGTTTGGTCGTGCCACCCTTTCCCAATACACTAGTAGAAAAGAGGGTTTTGGTTCAGGCTGGGTCAGCCCATTAGTCCCGGTTCAGTCCAGAACCGGGACCCATGGGGGCATTGGTCCCGGTTCGTGAGGCCAGGGGCCTGCCGGGCCTCGTGGAGGCATTGGTCCTGGTTCGTCTGGCCTCTTTGGTCCCGGTTGGTGGGACGAACCGGGACCAATGGGCCTCGCTCCTGGCCCACCATCATTGGTCCCGGTTGGTGGCTTGAACCGGGACCACAGGCTGCCCTTTAGTCCCGGTTCATGTCACGAACCGGGACCAATGATGTGCCTATATATACCCCTCGCCCGTGAGAAGAGCACTCCAGTGCTCTGTTTTTCTCTGGCCGGCGAGGGGAGGGCTTTGTGGTGCTCTAGCTCACCCCCTATGCACATGAGGTGTTCGATGAAATACCCGAGCCACACTAGTTAAGCTTTCTCCTCTCGAAGCTCGACCTCAAAACGAAATTTTCCTCGAGATTTGTCTAGGTTTAGCGGCCCGTCACGTCCCATTCCCGTCTTCACCGCCGTCGATCGCCCGCGCCGATCTCGTCGCCGGCACCACCGTGGTGAGCCTCTTATTTTTATCTTCTTTCTGAAAGAAAATAATTCTTACTTTAGATAGATACTTGTCTAATTTTCTTACTATTTTATTGCTTGTCATTATATAGTGCGATGATTTTGGTATCCGCCCCCGTCGGCTCTCGTCCTGTCTATGATTCGGATGTGGTATATATTATCTTTATAACTATTGGTTCATTTATTGTTTATGAAAATTATGACGACATACGTGACATAGATTTTATTTATGTAGGAGGTAGTTGAACCGGAAATTCCAACCGACCCTATTGTCGAGAGGTTAAATTTAGTTAAAGAAGAAAACAATTTCTTGAAGGAAAAAATAAAAAAATTGAGGAGAAGAAGATGATATTGGAGTTGCATGTTGCGGATGTCGTCGATGGTCACAAGATTAAGATGGATGCAATGCGCTTGAAGATTAGAAAGATTAGAAAATATGCCATTCATACCGAGGCTTGGTATCATTATGTCGTTGGATCAATTGTTACCTTGGTTGCGATTATATCGCATTTGTTTTCGCATTGAAATGTTTTACATAGTTTTAATGTATGGTTTAATTGATTAGATGCTCTCGAGAGCTATATGTTGTTAGATGAGAACTATGTATGTACTTTGATTTTAATGTGATGATGAACTTCTATTAATTTGGTCACTTAATTATCTATTCATGATGTTCTGTAATGGTTTTTGGCACACTTAATTATATATAATGCACGCAGATGAAACGGCAATGGATGTACGGTGACAGACACACCTCCGAGTACATTAAGGGCGTGCATGATTTTCTCGAAGTGGCTGAGGCAAACAAGCAGAATGGTTTTATGTGTTGTCCATGCCCTAAATGTGGGAATACGAAGTCTTACTCTGACCAGAAAATCCTTCACACCCACCTGCTTTACAAGGGTTTCGTGCCACACTATAACGTTTGGATGAGGCACGGAGAAATAGGGGTTATGATGGAAGACGGCGAAGAAGAAGAGGACGATGACAACTATGTGCCCCCTGAATACGGTGATGCTGCAACGGGGGAAGCTGTTGAAGATCAAGAGGAACCAGATGATGTGCCCAATGATGCTGCAACGGGGGAAGCTGCTGAAGATCAAGAGGAACCAGACGATGTGCCCGATGATGATGATCTCCGCCGGGTCATTGTCGATGCAAGGACGCAATGCGAAAGTAAAAGGGGAAGCTGAAGTTCGATGCATGTTAGAGATCACAAAAAAGGGTTGTACCCCAATTGCGAAGATGGCAACACAAAGCTCGGTACCATACTGGAATTGTTGCAGTGGAAGGCAGAGAATGTTGTGCCTGACAAAGGATTTGAGAAGCTACTGAAAATATTGAAGAAGAAGCTTCCAAAGGATAACGAATTGCCCGACAGTACATACGCAGCAAAGAAGGTCGTATGCCCTCTAGGATTGGAGGTGCAGAAGATACATGCATGCCCTAATGACTGCATCCTCTACCGTGGTGCGTACAAGGATCTGAACGCATGCCCGGTATGCGGTGCATTGCAGTATAAGATCAGATGAGATGGCCCTGGTGATGTTGACGGTGAGCCCCCCAGGAAGAGGGTTCCTGCGAAGGTGATGTGGTATGCTCCTATAATACCACGGTTGAAACGTCTGTTCAGAAACGAAGAGCATGCCAAGTTGATGCGATGGCACAGTGAGGACCGTAAGAAAGACGGAAACTTGAGAGCACCCGCTGACGGGTCGCAGTGGAGAAAAATCGAGAGAAAGTACTGGGCTGAGTTTGCAAGTGAACCAAGGAGTGTATGGTTTGGTTTAAACGCGGATGGCATTAATCGTTTCGGGGAGCAGAGCAGCAATCACAGCACCTGGCCCGTGACTCTATGTATGTATAACCTTCCTCCTTGGATGTGCATGAAGCGGAAGTTCATTATGATTCCAGTTCTCATCCAAGGCCCTAAGCAACCCGACAACAACATTGATGTGTACCTAAGGCCATTAGTTGAAGAACTTTTACAGCTGTGGAATGAAAACGGTGCACGTACGTGGGATGAGCACAAACAGGAGGAATTTAACCTGCATGCATTGCTGTTTGTAACCATCAACGATTGGCCCGCTCTCAGTAACCTTTTAGGACAGACAAACAAGGGATACCACGCATGCACACACTGTTTAGATGAAACTGAAAGTATATACCTGGACAAATGCAGGAAGAATGTGTACCTAGGCCATCGTCGATTTCTTTCGACCAACCATCAATGTCGAAAGAAAGGCAAGCATTACAAAGGCGAGGCAGATCACCGGAAGAAGCCCGCCATGCGTACCGGTGATCACGTACTTGCTATGGTCAATGATTTACACATAATCTTTGGAAAGGGTCCCGGCGGACTAGTTGTTCCGAATGATGCTGAGGGACACGCACCCATGTGGAAGAAGAAATCTATATTTTGGGACCTACCCTACTGGAAACACCTAGAGGTCCGCTCTTCAATCGACGTGATGCACGTGACGAAGAACCTTTGCGTGAACCTGCTAGGATTCTTGGGTGTGTATGGGAAGACAAAAGATACACCTGAGACACGGGAGGACCTGCAACGTTTGCACGAAAAAGACGGCATGCCTCCGAAGCAGTATGAAGGTCCTGCCAGCTATGCTCTTACGAAAGAAGAGAAAGAAATCTTCTTTGAATGCCTGCTCAGTATGAAGGTCCCGACTGGCTTCTCGTCGAATATAAAGGGAATAATAAATATGCCAGAGAAAAATTTCCAGAACCTAAAGTCTCATGACTGACACGTGATTATGACGCAACTGTTTCCGGTTGCATTGAGGGGGCTTCTATCGGAAAACGTCTGATTAGCCATTGTGAAGCTATGTGCATTCCTCAATGCAATCTCTTAGAAGGTGATCGATCCAGAAATCATGCCAAGGCTAAGCAGTGATGTGGCGCATTGTCTTGTCAGTTTCGAGCTGGTGTTCCCACCATCCTTCTTCAATATCATGACGCACGTCCTAGTTCATCTAGTCGACGAGATTGTCATTCTGGGGCCCATATTTCTACACAATATGTTCCCCTTTGAGAGGTTCATGGGAGTCCTAAAGAAATATGTCCGTAACCGCGCTAGGCCAGAAGGAAGCATCTCCATGGGCTATCAAACAGAGGATATCATTGGGTTTTGTGTTGACTTCATTCCTGGCCTTAAGAAGATAGGTCTCCCTAAATCATGGTATGAGAGGAGACTGACTGGAAAAGGCACGCTTGGAGGGGACTCAATAATATGCAGGGACGGATATTCTTGGTCTCAAGCACACTACACACTTCTACAGAACTCTACCTTGGTGACCCCGTATGTCGATGAACACAAGAACAATCTGCGCTCCAAACACCCGGAGTAGTGCGACGACTGGATTACATGTGAACACATCAGGACTTTCAGCAGTTGGTTGGAAACACGTCTCAGAGGTGACAACACTGTTTGTGATGAGCTGTACTTGTTGTCCAGGGGACCATCTTTGACTGTATTAACTTACAAAGGATACGAGATAAATGGGAATACATTTTACACGATCACCCAAGATCAAAAGAGCAGCAACCAAAACAGCAGTGTCCGCTTTGATGCAACAACCGAGAGGGGAAAGGACACATATTATGGTTACATAGTGGACATATGGGAACTTGACTACGGACATGATTTTAAGGTCCCTTTTTTTAAGTGCAAATGGGTCAATCTATCAGGAGGCGGGGTACAGGTAGACCCATAGTACAGAATGACAACAGTGGATCTGAAAAATCTTGGGTACACTAACAAACCGTTCGTCCTAGCCAATGATGTGGCACATGTTATCTATGTCAAGGACATGTCTACCAAACCGAGAAAAAGAAAAAATAAGGAAGCGAATACATCATACGATGAGCCAAAGCGCCACATAGTTCTTTCAGGAAAAAGGGACATCGTGGGAGTGGAGAGCAAGACAGACATGTCTGAAGATTATGAAAAGTTTCATGAAATTCCTCCCTTCAAAATCAAGGTTGACCCAAGCATCCTGATAAACGATGAACATTATCCATGGTTACGGGCGCAATAAGCAAATGACACAAACGAAGAAAAAGTGAGGGCTTTCTCCCACAACTATTATGATGATACCATGCCAACTTTGTAACAGACGAGTATGATACCATTGTCTGTTTTGTACATGCACATGCTATGTGGGTGAAATTATGATACCATGCCAACTTTCAACTTTTTCAGAGTTGATTTGAAATGCTTTAATGTCTTATGGTTCGGCCCTCGTAATACCATTAATCCCGGTTCGCTCCTTGTCAACTATGTTCTCACCAAGAACACTCAAGAGGGCAGCCACGTGGGCCATTGGTCCCGGTTCGTCTGGACCTTTTGGTCCCGGTTCCACGCACGAACCGGGACCAATGCGCCTCGCCCCTGGCCCATGACCATTAGTCCCGGTTTGTGCCACAAACCAGGACTAAAGGGTTGGTCCTCGTTGCGGTCAGAGTTTAGTCCCACCTCGCCAACCGAAGGGCGCTCACACCGGTTTATAAGCTCGTCCCTCTCTGCCTTGTTAAGCTCCTCTCAAAGTGAAAATATATGCCCTTATACAGGGAATTTGACCTAAATTCGGAGTGAATTTCTCTGAAATTCATAGAAATTTATTATGAATTTAGGTTGAATTCTCTCTATAGGCGCATCTATGCTCATTTTTTTAGTAAGTTAATCACAAACTTGTGATTCACACAAATTTCAAATAATTCAAATTTTAACTATTCAAATTTGAAAACTAATGGCACTAACAAAAAGTTTATAATTTTTCTAAAACTAATGGCACTAACAGAAAGTTTATAATTTTCCTGACCTAAAAGCAAAAAGAATTAAAAAATAAAGCAAAAAACAAAAGAAAATAAATAATACAAAAAACAAAACAAAAAAACTGGAAAAAAAAAACTATTTTTATAGTAAGTTAATCACAAACTTGTGATTCACACAAATTTCAAAGAATTCAAATTTTAACTATTCAAATTTGAAAACTAATGGCACTAACAGAAAGTTTATAATTTTTCTAAAACTAATGGCACTAACAGAAAGTTTATAATTTTTCTGACCTAAAAGCAAAAAGAATTAAAAACTAAAGGGAAAAACAAAATAAAATAAATAATGCAAAAACAAAACAAAAAAATGGAAAAAAAAAACTAATTTTATAGTAAAGTTAATCACAAACTTGTGATTCACACAAATTTCAAAGAATTCAAATTTGAAAACTAATGGCACTAACAGAAAGTTTATAATTTTTCTGACCTAAAAGAAAAAAGAATTAAAAAAATAAAGCAAAAAACAAAAGAAAATAAATAATGCAAAAAACAAAACAAAAAACTGGAAAACAAATAAAAAAATTGCCACCTCACTACAAGGATTCCGGTCTATTGCAACAAAAATTATTGCTACAACTATATTTTGTTGCAATAAAATGCTATATTACCAGAAAATTCCAATTTATGGTAATAGGCTCTACATATTGCCACAATTTTGTTTCATCGCGCTAAGTACTCATTTTGTTGCAATAGAAGCCATGTATTGCCACAAGATGCATCGGCGTTGTAATATGGTAGTGATATTGCGACAGTTCCATCCCGTTGCGTGACTTGGTCATCTTGTTGCAATAAAGACTAGGTATTGCAAAAAAGTACATCTTTGTGGTAATATTTAGACATATATTGCAACAATTCTGACATGTGGCGCTAGTCATAGATACTGTTGCAAAAAAACATGGCTTCGTATTGCAATAAAGCATGCATTGGTTGTAATAGGGTGACTTTTTGCCTCACCTTCATTGCGTTGAAATAACTATTACATATTGCAACAAATTCAACATCCATGGTAATACGTACAACATAATGCAACAATCCTCTGGTGTTGCCAAAAAGGAGCAGGATATTGCAGCGATATTCTCTACAGTGCTTATGATTTTTTTCCTTTATTTATTATACTATTTCTTAGGATCTGATTAAAGGCGCGTACTAGTTTATAGAGGTATTAACACATTAGGTAACACAACTTGCACCTAAAATTGCATTTTAGTCACATATCTTGCAAAGTGGACATCGGTGGTATCACAACTTGGAGGAGCGCTCGCTTACGCGCGTGCGAAGCGTTGCACTCTCGCGGACGCCCTTCACTTTAGGGTTTATTGCACCACCAGGGTCTCCTCCATTCGCCCTACTGACCTCCTCTGGTAGCAGGGGCGGACCCAGGATTAGGCCAGGCCTAGGCTGCTACAGTGCCTGTACAGTGTCGCTACAGTGCGCAATTTGCTGCAGTCAATGAAGTAATTCATTACCATGCCTCAGGCCCAGGCCCCCCGGCCTGGGTCCTAGATCCGCCGTTGTCCGGTAGCAAGGTCATCCTAGACACCAAAAAGACGGCAAGCTCAGTGCCCTTCTCACAAAGGTGAGTCGTGAGCACTGAGCAACAAATCCTCACATTCTCTTCCTAATTTTTCTGTATCTTGCTTGATGTGATTGTATGTATTTATGTGTGCTGTTAATAAAAAAATGAGATTCCATATAAAATTATGTGTTAAACAGAGAAATTGATCAAGGTTGCATACTAGCTATTTTAAACACTCCCAGACTCCATTTAAACAACTCTCCAGCCACCAATTGAGCAGTATAACACCTGTATCCCAGCCTAATTTCCAGCAATAATTCATCAGCAGATCAACAACAGTACATCAAGATATATATATATATATGTATGTATGTATGTATGTATGTATGTATGTATGTATGTATGTATATAAGGACATATGACACTAGATTTTAGTACGATATAGCAAATCATCTTAGCGAGATATATAACACATGTTTCAACATGACAACACACAAGTTTCAGCAGCCATACTTGTAAAGATTGTTCACACAAAAAACCATAAGTTGATGGCAAAGTAACGAAAATAGCGACAACACTAAAAGACCACAAGTTCATAGCAATAGTTTGTACATAGCATCACTGTCAAAATAGCAACATCACTAAAAGAACAACAACGACTCTTCTCTTCTCTTCATCACCAAACTGTTAGTGCTGGGCACTAGCTTATGTTCCCATTTGCCACAATAGATGACACTATGCAGGGGTGCCTTGTTTGAACCTATTTCACATCAGACTAAACTTTAGGAGAGATACTACTTGTAGGTAACCATCAAAAAAGTTCAGGAACATCCCTTTTCTTTTTCTAAACAATATAGAGACATCTCCTACATGGGCATGGGACTGTTGAGTCTGGGTGAGCACCATCGAAGGCAAAATTCAAGAAATCCTTCATGCCCCCTGTCCATCCAGCTCTTATCTCAGTGTCATTTTTGCCTTATCTCCGTAAAGCCAGTCCTGTTAAAAAAACATAACAGCTGCATTAGTAGCTGCATTACAGTCAATAGCATCACTAGCTGCATCACAAGACAAGACAACAGGGATACATACATACCAGTATTAGTGTCACATGGTAAAGCAAAATTTATCTATATATTGTAAATCAAAATTTGGTTGATGGAACAGGAAATAGTATTAGTGTCACATGGTAGTACACGTGACATGAAATTATCCCCTTCCTACTTTTTCTCCAGCTGCGAGGGCGACTTGGACGCCGCGGTGATTCAACAATGACTGACTTCGGTGCCGCTCCCCTAGCTACGGTGACCCGCAGGCCACGGCAGCGCCCCGACGCGACCGCGGTCTGGTACTGACCACACCCGACGGCAGCACAACGCTTGCCCCACGCAGTTACGACCCGACGGCCATGGTGATCCTCCGGGCAGTGGCATCCTCCGCGACCCGGTGCTACACCCACACGCGAGTGAGACCAAGCGGCTGCGGCACTGCATCCATGCGACGGCGACACGACGTTGCCCACTCACAAGGGATACCAAGCGGCCGCGACGCTGCATCTAGGTGTGGTGGCTTGCTTGCCGTCAAAACTGCTCCACGTGAATGTTTTGCTGATGTTTGACAGAGAAATTGCTGATGTTTTGCTGTAACAGAATGAATGTGGATGTACAAACAAATACTAGTTCTTTTGCTGCATGTGAATCAGTGTAGATCTACAGAAAATACTTGAATGAACGTGGATGTACATGATGTCTTTTCTGTCATTTCAGTGACTTGGATAACACTGGGATTTTGCTTCTTGTACATCCACATTCATTCTTCACTGATTCAGAGTATTGGTATAGTGAAATTCATGTGCTGATGTTATTTTTGTATACTTGTACACCCACTGATGCCAAGTATGTACTGGTGATTTCAGAGATAACTGAAATTCATGAGATAACATTCAGACAGCTAGAATTCAGTGACATGTTGTGCATATACTGGTGGTTAACATCTTCACTCTTGATAAATTCAAAGTTGACTAAATCAACCAACTAACCTCTTATGCCTTACTACCCTGTCTAATTCTAGCTAGTAAAAAGGAACAATTTTCCATGAGAAACAATATTCTTGCGTAGCTATTTAGAGATATAAGACCATCTAAAAATGCATCCAACAAGTGATCTTCAGTACAAATATTCAGGGATAAAATGATAATCTCCTAGAAAAATGTCAGCACAGGTACCAATGAGCTTCAGTACGAATAATCAAAGATACCAGGCAATCCAAAATTCATCCAACACATGATCTTCAATACAAATATTCATGGATAATATGATAATCTCCTGGCAAAATATCGGCACAAGTAACCATGAGCTTAAAACTGACAACCAGATTGTTTAACTTATGCTCAAGAACATAGCATACCTTTATGGTACTGACCTCCACGAATGTGTGGTTCTACATACCAATAAAATAGCAAGCAAGGGAAAATTAGTCTGCTACTTTCAAACTAAAATCAGCATCCTTATGTTGTATGTATAGCACAGTACTAACGCCCATGTGATGTATTTTGAATCTAAATTTATGCACTTTGCTGCACTTGCAACGGAAAATACAGAGGGAAACATGAGGGGCTGACCAGGGGAGAGCTGCTGCAGGGCGTTGCACTGAAGCTTACGGGAGTCCCGGGAAAGTGAGCAGGATGGCAGGTCCGTTGGCACCAGAGTTGAGGTATCGGGCGGTCCAGCCACGCGCCCACGGGCAGGATCGATCGGCCAAGATCTAGGGAGGAGGAGGCCGACGGGCGGAAGGCGCCGAGCGGCGGGTGGCGGAGCAAGATTAGAGGGAGAGGGGAGCGGCACGGAGGTGCCGGCCTGGGCTGCTTCGTCGCGCCGCCATGATGTGGGTGCTGGATGCGGCTAGCGCTCGGCTCGCGCGGCGGTAGTTTTTTTAGGACCAGGGTCCAGCGCATGGAAAGGAAAGAGGAGAAGGAGCGAAGGAAACAGAAAAAATGATCGAATGAAAGGGGGAGGAGATCTCGTGCGGCGCAACCCAAGAGACGCATGTCTGATACATCGCACGAGCCCTACGCGCTCCACGAGGGCGTCTCATGGATCTTTTGTTCGAGTTGAAAGTCCACCCCCAATACGTAAGCGGGGTCCAACCATTTTTGTCCTAGTTGTAAGTCCACTCTCGACACAAATGGGGCTAGAGTTTTTTTTGTCCAAGTTGCAAGTCCACCCTCGACTCGCAACTGGGGCCTAACCTTTTTTGTCCGAGTTGCAAGTCCACCTTTGACTCGCAACTAGGGTCCAACCTTTTTTTGTCCAACTTGCAAGTCCACCCTCGGCTTGCAACTGGGGGCCGACCTGTTTTAGTCCCTGTTACGAATCCAACCTCGATTTGCAACTGGGGCCCGACCTTTTTTTCTCAGTTGCAAGTCCACCATCGACATGCAATTGGGGCTTGACCTTTCCTCGTCCCAGTTGCAACTCCACCCTCGGCTCGCAACTCGGGCCCAACCTTTTTTGTCCGAGTTGCAAGTCCAAACTCGACTCATAACTAGGGTCCGACCTTTTTTATTCCCAAATGAGAGTCCACCCTCGACTTGCCACTAGGGCTCTCGGGCCCAACTTTTTTTGTCCAAGTTGCAAGTCTAAACTCGACTCACAACTAGGGTCCGACCTTTTTTATTCCCAACTCAGAGTCCACCCTCGACTTGCCACTAGGGCTCCGATATTTTTTGTCCTAGTTGCAAGTCCACCCTCGTCAGCGAACAAACTGCAGACGATCCGGCCCAAGTAGCTAGGATACATTTTTCGTCTTTCTTTTGTTTTGTTTTCTTCATGTTTTTTATTTTTTTTATTTATCATTTTTCTTCATTGGTTTTCCTCTGCTATTTTTTTTTCAAAAGTTGATTTCATTTTTTCTGATTCCTTTTTCCTTTTTCATAAATTCACAAGTTTCAATAATTGTTTCAAAAAAAATTAATTTGTTCGTTTTTCTAAAAAAATCATGTTTATCAATTTTTTTAAACAAATCAAAATGTGTTCATTTTTTGTTCTCTGCTTATTTATCCATTTTCTCTATTTGTTTTTCTCATTTTTTATTTTTTCTAGTTCACTTTTAGTTCAATGTATATAAAAAAGTTTGCTTTTAGTTCATCGTATATAATCAAGTTCACCGTACACTGTATATTTGCTAAAAATTAGTGTGTATTTAGAAAATGGTCATCATATATTAAAGAATTGTTCATCATATATTGTAGAAATTTTGGTATTCGTTAACATTTTTTATAATTTGAAATAAATTATGTAAAATCCTGAACTGGACTGAACTTTGTTCCTTACTGAAAATTAATTATAAAGTATAAGAGTGAAAAACGCAAAAAGTTATAATCGTTGGTAGCCTAGAAGCTAACGATTAGAGGTGTACTTGTACAACGATCATACGCAAAAGCTAACAAATACTCCTAGATGTTAGCACTAGGGATCAGTTTCTTGTTTTCAGAAAAAGTTAGTGATCAGTTTTTTGTATGGGTAGCTAGTGACCAGGATTTTTTTTTTGTTGAGAGGAGCTAGTGACCAGATTTGCATTAGGGCTGGCCGCATAGGCGGACGCATGACGAGCTAGTTTTTACTAGTTGAGTTCCATTATACAAACAACATTTTCTGGCAGATAGGTGCCCGACATGCCATCAAGCCGTTGATGCATGGGATGAAAGGTGCAGCCATGCATTCAAAACAGCATCGTGCACATCCTGGGCGAGGAAGGATCGTACACACTAGTTTCGGTTTTAGTTTTGGGCTTTAACAAATTAAAATCAAACAAATAGGACAAAAAATAAAAAATAAGATGACACTGACATCATACTTAGATGTGAGATATACGGACCATATTTTTAACCTCCTGCTAAAAGGTCTCAAATTAGGGTCTTTGTTCCCATCAAAAATATAGCCTATATTTAACCTTCCCGCTAGTTACCTTCCACGGCGTCTTCACGGGCGATTGGATCTGACCTCTCGTCCCCGGTTCCTCTATGCTGCCGGCGTCATGACGGCGTCAACACAGCGCACCACAGTTGAGTCAGCTGCTACTCGTCAGGTTATTCCTCCCGATCTCCTCCCTTCCTATAATCTCCAGTCCTCGATCTCGCCCTCCTCGTTATCCTCTGCGCCCGCCGACGTGGACCGCGTCTCCGTGTCCTTGGCCATGCCGGCGGCGGCAGCGATGCGGTCTGGCGTCGGCGCCGACGGAGTTCTCCTTGCCCATCAAGCCCGTGTCTGGACCAAGCACGACACCACCTCGGTGTTGAACGCCGTGACAATGCCCGCCCGGGCTCAAATCCCCCTCCCCCACGAGCTCCTCCTCGGCGCGCCGCCACCCACGCCCAGACCTCGCCGCCGCCCATGGCCTCCGCCCACGCCCCCGCCCTTGGCCTCCGCCCACGCCCCCGCCCTCTCCCATCCCCTCTCCTCCCCCGAAGAAAGGAAAAGAGAAGAGACGCAGGGAGATCGAACCAGCAGATCGAGCGGCGGCCAGATCCATCCGCCACGGTCGCCCAGGGCTGGCGCGCCTCCGACGACGTGGCCGTGCCCGTGCGTCAAGGGCCTAGTCGGAGATGCTTCTGCTCCGCCATGGCCATGGAGCTTCCTCCCAATCCAAGGTCTTGGACTGGACGGGGACGGCTGCTCTTCCAATGCCTCGTCTCTTCTCTTCCGATCCATCCATCCCACACCCCATTCTATTTTCATATGTGTAGATACATAGTCAGATCAAACTGAACCCCAAACCATGGGCACTACTTCAAGAAATATAGTCCAGTAGGACCACGGAGGTGTGTCCCGGTAGAGTGAAAAAATATCCTCTGCCTTATGCCCTATGTGTTAGTTATTTACATACGTATGAGGGATCTCTGATTCATACCCTAGATTGCATAGATGCTGTTAGTATGATTCAGGCTCTCCAGCTTTTTTATGTCAACTAGGAAAGTCTGCAGTCATTTGAAAATCTAATCTTGATTGTAGTATCTCATCATACTCTTCCTTCAAAGGGATAAATAGTGCCTTTCACAGTATATCTCCTGGATAGTTCTGTCCTATTTCTAACATTTGAATATGGTAGATTGACCTCTGAATCAAATTAAGGTTTCTAGACCCTTTCGCAGAGTTACGCCATCATCCATCTGTATGTTTTTATATATGTTGCCATGTTGCTACAAGTTAGTAATTTGATGAAATCACCCCACTGTTCCATTAGTTACTGCCTAAGAGATTGTTGCTTTCTACCATCTGAACCTGACTAGAAAATAGTTATTTTCGAAGTTGGCTTTTTGTTGGAGTTTGATAGCATATTACATTAATCATTTACAATTTATTTGACTCATGGAGAGAATATGATCCTGTTGTTCACCTGAATATCATTCGTACCAGCTGATTTTAGGACAACGTATGTATTCAATCATCATGGCTGATTTCCTTCCTTCATAATCACCTATCTGAATGATGTCACAAGGGCACAATGATGAATTTTACGGACGATGCTCCTGGTACACAACATCCTTACTTTATAATCACCTATCTGAATAGTGCACAACATCAATGCTTTGTTAATGCCAAGTCCCATGATTGTTTTTGTGTGCAGTAAAGAAAGGCTCTGTTCTCTTAACAAGGATGGAAAGTATAACAGCATACAAAAACCAACGTGGACAACCCAGATCTGGTAAATTGTTTAGCATTTGCTATAATGCATAGAATCTTGGTGTGGGTTAAATTGCTAAACCTTCATGACTAAATCTTTTACAGGAACTCCAGAACAATCTGACACTCCAGTGTCTGCTAATGACATGTGTTCCCTTGTTGAATGTCCATCCCATGCTCGGCGCAACCGTGCGCTAATACATGATGGTACTTGCTTTCGTTTATATTTGTGTCATCATTTCTTACAATCTAATATCGAGTAATACAATATTTCTACAGGTGCCTACGAAGACGGTTGACAACAAAGAAAATAGTAATCCAAACTTGCAAAATATTCTGTTACAGAGATCTAGTCCTAATAAGACTCCAGGTTCAAGCCCAACTGTTATTTCTTCAAATGCGCTCATACAAGCTGCAGTAAGGAATTCTCGAATGTTTCAAGCAATGGTAAGTCACAACCTTGCTTTCTCTTCATGCTCAGCTGCATTTTATACATCATTGGCCTTCATAATTAGCTAGCTGCTTGTTCTCTTTTACCACGTGTTGTTGCTGCATCGAGTCACAATTTAAACAAAAAAAATGAATATGTGCTAGCTAGGGACATTAACTTTACTGAAACTATACATCGAGTCACAACTTAAAGCAATAGCAGAAGCTTTTATTAGATGCACGATCGGACGATGGCACCATTCTGTATGCACGAGCAGGATGTCATGAGCATGGGCGTGATGCCTTCGCCGCCGACTCCATTGCAATGTCCCATGCAATATCTCTTGGTGCTGATATGTGAGTCGTGAGGGTCGTTTTTGAAACGGACTCGCAACTCCTGATGCAAGCACTGAATATCAATAAGGTGGACTCGTCCGCCAATGCTGCTGTTATTGAGGATACAAGTACTGACTCGAATTATGGTTTTCTTATTATGAAATAAATGTATGTCATCGCTGGACAAACTCTGTTGCTCATGAGCTTACTAGTCTTGGTAGGATGTACGAACCTAACGACTATGTGGAATAGGAGGCCGATGTACCAGCCCTTGTGGCTGCCTGTGCTTTGGGTGATTCAGCCTAGCATTGTTAAGTTATAAAGTAATGCTTTTCTCAAAAGAGAAGCTTTTAGTAGATGTACTTGTGCTTATGCTTTACACATTTACACTTGTATAATTGTTCTGAACCCTCAGTTACATGCTTGCTGACACAGTATTAGTCCAGTTAGTTTGGCGATAGTTATTTTTAACAATGGGGATGGAATAATTGTATGGCGTATGTTATGTTCGACTCATTAACTAGAACTTTTTATTTTTCTTGATTGCAGGATCCAAAGAACTAGCTGGACTGGACTCTAGATCACGGACAGTTTAGTCTTCGCAGCTAATTAGGATGGCTAAATTACATTTGCGTTTCATTTGATGGGTATTTGATATGAGAATTGTGAATGTTATGAATTTACATATTATACGTTTTTTACGGTTGCAAAAGGTTGTACCACAACCCATTTTCGGTTGCCACATGCTAGCACCACTACAAATATAGTGTTGCGTCATATCTCAGTCGCTACGCCTACCTGTTTTGTTGCACAAGGATGTTGCAACGGAGCACTTTATATTGTCGCAATAGCTTGGCACTACTTTTTTTTCACGATGCGATAACTGTTTGGCGCCACCAAAGTAAGTTTGTTGAAATAGAGTATCGCCATAGAAAGTTTAAATTGTCGCAATAGTTTCTTGCTACAAAGATTTTACCTGTTGTGATACCTATTTATCACCACCAAAGCAAGTATGTTGCAATTTCCTGTTACGACGACCGGAATATTTGTTGCCATAAGTTAACGCCACAAGTGCAGTGGGTCGTGGCAACATGCCTAATGCCAGGAAAACAAGGATTGTTGCCATAGTTTATTGCCACAAGTGAGGTGGGTCGTGGCAACATGCCTAATGCCACGAAAACACAGATTGTGGCCATTGTTTATTGCCACAATTGACTATTGCCACGGAAGCATAATGCGCCACGAAATGGCCGTCGTTGCCATAGGTTGTTGCCACAAATGTCTATCGCTACAAGATATCAGTCGCCACGATTCGTCACATGTTGCATTAAAGCGATCTCCACAAATCAAATTGTGGCATCAGGTGAGTGTTGCCACGGGAAAATATGTGGCAACTCCCCGCATGTATGTTGCAATAGCACGCTTTATTGCCACAATTGCTTTTTCGTCGTAAAAACCTATTACCATGTGTCCAGTCGCAACGGCTGCCAACGAATGTCGTTTTGTGGCAATAGGTACTTATCGCCACGAAACAGCATGTATTGCAACAAACGTTTTTGTTGCAATAGACCTGGATCCTTGTATATTGGGCCACCACGGCCTGAATATGACTAGAAATCCAACCTGGGCCAGGATTCAGGCTCGCAGAAGGCCCAGTAGGCCCACAGATAGCATAGTATGAGATTAGGCCCGTAAGCCTGCATTTGAGAGGAGCTCGAGAGGGCAGCCTGGGGCTTATAAACCACTCCGAGCCCCTCTCAACTACCGAGGTGGGACTAAACTTTTGGCCGCGGGCAGCGCAAGGCCTTTGGTCCCGGTTGGTGGCACCAACCGGTACTAAAGGTGGGCTTTAGTCCCGGTTGGTGGCACCAACCGGTACCAATGCCCACCTTTAGTCCCGGTTGCTGCCACCAACCAGGACCAAAGGTCTCTGTTTCCCACCCTTTGGGCTGCCGAAAACTGGCATTTGGTCCCGGTTGGTGGCACCAACTGGTACTAAAGGGGGCATTGGTCCCGGTTGGTGCCACGAACCGGGACCAATACTCTGTGTATATAAGCAGGACTTAGGAATTTTTCAGTTTCATCGACCATTTGCCCCCGACGACGCCGCCAGGCTGCCCGTGTTGGCCGTCGCCGCCCGCTCCTCGTCGTCGTCGCCCCGCGCCCTTGCCCCGACGGGTCGCCGCCCGGTCCTCGTCGCCGTCGCCCTGCCCCCACGCACCGCCCCGCCTCGAGCTCCCCTGCTCTGACGCGCGTGCCGCCCCAGCGCCCCGAGACCCTGCCCCGTGCTCGCCGTCGCCACCTGCTCCTCGTCGCCGTCGCCCCGCGCCCTTGCCCCGACGGGTCGCCGCCCGGTCCTCGTCGCCGTCGCCCTGCCCCCACGCGCCGCCCCGCCTCGAGCTCCCCTGCTCTAACGCGCGCGCCGCCCCGGCACCCCGAGCCCCTGCCCCGTCCCGCCCTCGCCGCCCCCGCCGTCGCCATCGTCATCGTTGGTCGCCCCCGCTGTGAGCCGCCGCGCCGCCCCGGCTCTTTTTTTCATTTTTATTAGTTTAATTTTTTTGTTCATATATATAATGTATATGTGTATGTATGTGGCTATGTGTATGTAGATGTTCAAAATGTATAAAAATTGTTCAGAGCATGTTTTTGTTCATATATGTATTTTTTTGTTCATATGTGTACTAATGTTTTTCCATATATGTAATTTTTCTGGTTGTAAAGAGTTAGGAAATTTTAGAATATGCTAAATATATATGTCAAAAATGTTTTTTTGTTCATAGAAAGTTTTTTGTTCATATATAGAAAGTTTTTATATATGACTATGGATATATATGAGAAATGATGATCCATGGAAAAGTTTTATATATGTAAAAGTTACATATTTAGAAAAGTTTTATATATCTAGCTAGGAAGGGAAGAAGAAGAAAAAGAAGGATGGCAAAGAAGAAAATAAGAAGAGGAAGAAAGAAGAAGAGGAGAGGAAGAAGAGGAGAAATAAATAAGAAGAAAAAAGAAGAAAAAGAAGAGGAGAAGAAGAAAGGAATAGAGGAGAGGGAGAGAAAATAGAATATACCTTTCTTCTTCTCCTCTTTTTTTTCTTCTTTTTTTTCTTCAATCTTCTCCTCTATTCCTTTCTTCTTCTCCTCTTTTTATTTCTTCTTCGTCTTCTTATTTTTTATCGGATATGTCATTGTCGATATACCCCGTGTCCCGATAACTTCAACACGAGGGGGGGTTCAACCTACCCCCCTCCCCGATAACATTATTTTCCCATGTATGTATGTCGTCGTTGTCGATATAAACCCCTCCCGGATAACTTCGACAGTGATAAATTATACCACGGGAGCACCCCCGGTCCTCTCGCTCGACCAAAACTCTCGAGGACACCCAAACCCTAGAAAAAAAATGATGTCGGTCTCCTACCCCTTCCCGCCGCGCCCCTACCCTTGAAGCGTTGCCGAGGCCACCCCAAACCCGGAATAAGCTAGGTCTACGTTTGCCACTAATATATCCACATGCTGTCATGATTGTGTAATAATTGCCATGTTGTAATATTTGTAGAAACAATGGAGCACGGACGAGACGAGGAAGCAGAAGAGGTGTTGGGGGACATAATCTTAGCCGAAGGTAATGTCTTGTCGTATCTTAACGATAATGATGGTCTGGAAGAACAGAGTGAAGAAGCAGGCTACGGTGATCGAATAATGGAGGAGGAAAGACATGATTATGATGGCTCCGGTGACCCAATGCTGGTGCAAGAAGGAGCCCGTGGTGACGGCTCCGGTGACCGAACAAAGTCCGGCCAGGTAAATATATTAGTTAAGCCTGTGCTGACTAGCTAATTGATGCATTCATTGTTTTGGTATGTACACATATTAATTAACTCTCGTCTTTCTTCTTTTTTCTAGCCCTCCGGATCGAGCACAACTTCGGTAAAGAGACGAGGCCCGAAGAAAAAGTTGCGCTCGGATGGAAGGTTTGAGATCACAGCAATCGCGCGCGATGGCCAACTGATTGAACCCATCCGGACAAAGGAAGCATTTTCTGCTCAGTGTGGGGTTCTTGTTAGGGAAAAGATCCCGATCAGCATCCACCAATGGTATAAGCCTAAGAACGAAGACCCTGAGGTGTCTTATGTCAATGATATGCAGAAAGATGATCTTTGGACTGAGCTGAAGGCAAATTTCACCCTACCGCCAGAGGAGGATCCGAAGAAGTCAGTTAAAGAGCAATTAATCAAGTCTCATGCTCTTAAGAAGATGGCAGACCTATTCAGGAGGTGGAAGAATGAGCTGAAAACGTTTGTCGACAAAGAAGAGACACCAGAATTCATCGGCAAATATGAGAAGATCAGAGATCACTGGCCCGCATTTTTGGCCCACAAGACATCAAAAAAGAGTAAGAATATGTCAGCGACAAACAAGGAAAATGCTGCGAAGAAGAAGCTTCACCATCGCACGGGGTCAGGTGGCTACCTCAAAGCCTGACCTAAGTGGGCCAAGGCTGAGAATGATCTGCTTGATAAAGGGATCGAACCAGATACAATGAACTAGCCAGACCGTTGCCGAACTTGGTTCTTCGGGGCTGGCGGAACCTTGGACCCTGTATCAGGGAAGTGCGTTTGGACGGATGAGCAAATGAGAATACCAATCAAGAGGCTTCAGCACTATATCGATGCAGTGCAGCAAGGGACGTTCATTCCAGACAGAGAGAACGACGAGCTCACAATGGCCCTCGGGAATCTTGAGCACCCTGGACGGACACGAGGCACACCAGGCTCCGTTTCGTGGAAGGCTGGTTTTCCAGACGCAGGCGGTTACAAATGCCAGGAGAGGAGGAAAAAAGTGGAGCATGCCCAAATTCAGACGCTGCATGAAAGGGTTCAAGCCCTAGAGGAACGAGAAGTAGCTCGCAGCAAGCGACCTGTCGAAACTACCCCCGAAGCTACCCCACCATCTCAGCGGAGAAGCAGTGTGGCTTCCACAGAGCTGCTTCAGCCGGAGCATGTCTTTACGGCTCCTGCTAGCTACCCCGTGGATGCTATCACGGAGTCTCAACATTGCCACCTTATGACGCAATGGCAGAACTTCAAAGTCAAGGCGGCTGTCGGCTCTGTTCGACCTCTTGAACCCGACGCAACTTTTCGCTGTCGTCTGATTCCAGAAGGATATGCTAGGGTGACGGTGGACGAAATAACGGAGGGATTTGAGGACCTCCAGCTTGACCACGCTACCGGTGAAGGGGAGACCCGGCTGGGTTCTTGTCTATTGACTCCATGCCTATGGCGGAAGGAGCTCATCAACCTTCTGAATTGGACGCCTCCGCCTCCTCCTCCTCCGGCGAGTCGGGGCACTCGCGCCCGAGCAGCCAGCCTCCTCCTTCTCCGCCTCGTCAGCAAGGGTGGAAGAGACCCGCTGCCGCTCTGGCTGCTCCGGCGCGTCGTAGTCCTTCTCCTCCGCCTCGTAAGCAAGGAAAGAAGACAGCCGCAGCCGCTCCGTCTGCTCTGCCGGCGTCTAGCAGTACAGCCAGAGGCGGGAGGCAATACAGCTTCGGTCCTTCTCTGAAGACTCCAGAGAAGTTACCATATGAAAGGACCCCGGAGGAGAACGCGAAGATCGCGCGACCCGAAGTGACGAACTTCTTTCAAGGGGTGAAAGCAAAGAAACATCCACCTCCGGAGGAGAAGGTAGATCCGGTGAAAGCGAAGCGCACTCTGGCTGCATTGACAAAACCACCAAAGTCTCCGCCAAAAGGCAACTATGACCGCATTATTGCAAAGACATTTGTCGAAGCGGAGCGGTCGGGAAGTACTGTCAGTGATCAAAGGATAAAAGAAGGACGAGCTGGGAAAACAATTGCCCAGCTCGGCGAACAAGCGAACCAATCGTGCGCCCCGCTCAAGGTGTCTAGCGACATCGTCGCTAATGATCCGAGGATGGTGCCCGGTTATAGCAATCTTGGAGATTACCTGCCCGACGATGTACATTATGATTTCTTGGAGGTGGAGGGACACAGATACGAGTACGGGAAGCCTCTCGTCAAAGATGAAAGATCTCTAACAAAGATGATGCGAAGATTTCATGATTGGTACATGAAAACCTGCAGAGAGTCTGGGAGGAGGGATACTTTGACGCTGAGAGTTAGAGAGGAGCATGACCTCGTTGGAATTGAACTGTTGAATGTTCCATTTGAGGAGTTCTTCCAGTTTTTCAATCAAAAGGCCCTCGATAAAGCAACGGTCACTTGCTACTGTCTGTAAGTAGTACTACTTCTGTCATTAAGTCTCTCTATATAGGTCAGCTCTTTCATTGCATGTATTTATAATTATCCTCACTATACTATGCAGATTGGAGATCGCCGAATTGAAGAAAAGACAAATCGGTGATATTGGGTTCATTAACACAAATCTCATAGATGCAACTGAGGTTAAATATCATGCCGAAATACCGAGGCCAACTTGCTACGATCGTTGGTAATAAATGAAAACAAAGATATAATACTCTTTCCTTACAACTTCAAGTGAGTGTTACTGTCTTGTGCATATTTGGTTTTCCTTATTAGTCTAGGTTATAGTAATGTAATTGATGAGTTATGCATGAGTGCGCAGCTTCCACTATATTCTCCTAGAGATTAAGCTTGAGCAGGGACTAGTAACCGTCTTAGACTCGAGACAAAAAGATCTCCAGGACTATGCGGACATGACTCAAATGCTCGAGAAGTAAGTTAAATCGATCATTATCCACCATATCAGCAACTTCGTTCATTTCCTGATATCAAGTAATTGTTTTCTTTGTCTGGCAGGGTTTGGAGAAAATTCACCAAAAAAGCTCCGAGACTGCCGAAGAAGCTGCAATTTAGACACCCAAAAGTAAGTACTATAGTAACATGTTCCGCGCATCTCCTAGTGATTCAAGCGCTAGTTTCATCAATACCATTTGGCATGCTTGCTTATCAGTTTGATTGACCTCTATTTCTTGTAAAGTGGTTGTGGCAGGAATAAGGGAATGATTTCTGTGGATACTACGTTTGCGAGTCCATCCGTCACACGACCTGTGAACGGGGGTACTCTGGCGAACAATATGAAGTGCGTAAGCAATAATATTCACAATTTTATTTTATTACCGTCATTTGTGATGAGTTTAATTCATTCATATATATATATATATATATATATATATATATATGTATTGACCTCCTTGTTCAAATTAGATCTTTCGGATGTGGAATGAACTCCTACCACCAGATCCTATGCGAGCAATTCAAGAGTAATTGGCGGCATTCTTCCTTGACCATGTGATCGCTGAAGACGGAGAATACTATGTGGACCATGTGTTCATATATAATTAGGAGATTATATTGTAAGAGATAATTATTGTATATATGTAGCCGGTAGTGTCGGATAGATATACGAGAACTTGTTGTTCGACCAATCTCTCAGAGAAGGAGAGGTGGTCGATATCACTTCTCTCTGTATGCATATGTTCATGACGATCTTCTGTTTCCTTCATTTGCTTACTAGCTAGCGTGTCTAGTCCTCTTTATACGTATATATAGTGTCGACCAAGCACGGACATAAGAGAGGACACTTCTCTCTATTAATTAGCTAGCTAACACAATATATGAAACACCTAAATTAACCCCCCAACCCCCCCCCCCCTTCAGAAAAAAACAAAAACCCCAGCCCCTGAAATGCTGACGCGTGGATGCCTATTGGTCCCGGTTGGTGCCACCAACCGGGACCAAAGGCCCTCCTGCCTGGGCTCGACGCACGGGCCACATGGAGGCCCATCTGTCCCGGTTTGTGTAAGAACCGGGACTAAAGGGCTAGGGCATTAGTAACGACCCTTTAGTCCCGGTTTAAAAACCGGGACAAAAGGCCCTTACCAACCGGGACAGATGACCCTCTTTCTACTAGTGATACTGGTTTTATCAGTTTGTTATTTTTGGTTTTTCGTTGGTCCTTGTCTAGCTTGTTATTTTTTTTTCTTTGAATGTTACTATCCCGGAGAATTTTGCTGCTAGTAATTCTCTACATATGTTATTTTGGAGTAACGCTACACGTACAAATGAGTTACAAGGTTTTACAAAGAGGATTAACTTGATTGGTCAATAGATGAGGAACACAGATCACCCTCCTGAAAATCAAGAGGAGAGGCAAGTTTGTAATTGGTTACTAGATGAAATGAGCCTGAAAAATTCTGTATTCTTTTGTACGTCTAGCATTTTCGTGTTATTTTATCCAGCTATTTTTCGTCTGTCAACAAAGTTGCTATGTTTTCATTGAATCTGTAAAAATTTAGGTCAGCCCTGATCCTCCAATGGGTAGGTCAGCGAGGCCGAACGATTTTCTCGGAATGGGTCGGCTCGTGGCCTCTCAAATGGCCTTGAGGCCAATGGGGCCAGGGCTGGGTCGACCCATCCCCATCCTGCGTGTAGACGCATGCCTTTG
Organism: Triticum urartu; assembly: GCF_056163025.1. Taxonomy (NCBI): domain Eukaryota; kingdom Viridiplantae; phylum Streptophyta; class Magnoliopsida; order Poales; family Poaceae; genus Triticum; species Triticum urartu. Next base: position 577,923,555 of record NC_141873.1, read on the forward strand.
ACGAAAAACAAGAGAGTTTATTATTTCGCACTATAGTCCAACACCCAACCGCGACTGATCGAGACCGGCCGGCCGCATCAGGACTTGGTCACGACTATGTGCACTGAAATTGTCTCTAGTTAGTACTAGTTACTTGCGTGCAAAGGCAGTTAGATTTGTGAACGCGTAGCTGTCCACGTATTTTCTTTAAGAAAATGGAAACATCACCAGACAAGTGTACAGGTGCGTGTCGATTACGGCAATGTTTGATAGAGCTTCCGATGGCTCCGACGCCTCCTTGTCATATACTCCCTCCGTTCCGAATTACTTGTCTTAGATTTGTTTAGATACATCCGTATCTAGACTCATTTTAATGCTAGATATCTCTGTATCTAGATAAATTTAAGACAAGTAATTCGGAACGGAGGGGGTACGTACCTGCGAGGGAAGAAGTGATTTTTTTCTCTCGATCATATCAAAATGAGTCTTGGCTTGACTTATGATATATATAAAAGGAGTGGGCAACAAGAGGAATGAGTAGTCTCAAGTTGTCAATATGATGATCTCCCGTAGCAGCCACCAGCAGCAGCAGCTCCTGCTGTGCCTGCTCCTTCACTTGTGCCTCGGGATCCAGCTCTCCTACTCCATCGCCACCACCAGCAACCAAACTACGTGCCGGCCGGACCAGTCCTCGGCACTGCTCCGACTGCGGCGTTCCTTCTCCGCCACCACCGACTCCACATGCACCCTCGCGTCGTGGCGGGCTGGCACGGACTGCTGCCACTGGGAGGGCGTCACCTGTGCCGCCGCCGATGGCCGCGTCACCACCCTCGACCTCGCCGAATGCGGGCTGCAGAGCGCTGGCCTCCACCCGGCGCTTTTTGAGCTCACCTCCCTGAGCTACCTGGACCTCTCCTCCAACAGCTTCGACGAGTCCGAGCTCCCGGCCGTCGGGTTCGAGAGGCTCACCGAGCTCACCTACCTCAACCTGTCCTACACCGACTTGGTAGGCAAGATACCACACGGGATACGGCGGCTCAGGAAGCTGGTATCCCTAGATTTCACCAATTGGATTTATGTTGTTGAAGGCGACAACGTCTATTTCCTGCCACTCGGCGAAGGAAGGTGGCCCATCGTAGAGCCAGATATTGGATCATTCGTTGCTAACCTTAGCAACCTCAAGGAGCTTTATCTAGGCAACGTCGACATGTCCGGCAACGGGGCAACATGGTGCAGTGCCTTTGCTAATTCCACTCCACAGCTTCAGGTTCTCAATCTACCAAATACCCACATCGATGCTCCGATTTGTGAATCCTTGTCCACCATTCGCTCACTGACCAAGATCAACCTAAACTATAACAAAGTGTATGGCCAAATTCCAGAGTCCTTTGCTGACTTACCTTCCCTCAGTGTTCTTAAGCTTGCCTATAATCGCCTCCAAGGACGGTTCCCGATGAGGATCTTCCAGAACACAAACTTAACGGCTGTTGATGTTAGTTATAATTCCAAGGTATCTGGTCTGCTTCCCAATTTCTCATCACATAATATTATGATGAAGGAACTGCTTTTTAGCAACACTAACTTCTCTGGTCCCATTCCGAGGTCAATAAGTAATCTCACATCCTTGAAGAAATTAGGTATTGCAGCAACTGACTTTCACCAAGAGCAGCTTCCCACTTCAATTGGTGAGCTCAGATCATTAACATCACTACAGGTTTCTGGAGCTGGTATAGTAGGAGAAATACCATCTTGGGTTGCAAATTTGACTTATTTGGAAACTTTACAGTTCTCCAACTGTGGGTTATCTGGTCAAGTACCTTCCTTCATAGGTAACCTCGAGAACCTAATTACGTTGAAATTGTATGCATGCAATTTTTCTGGTCAAGTTCCTCCACATCTATGTAATCTTACTCAATTAGGCACCATAAATTTACATTCCAACAGTTTCCGTGGTACCATCCAACTCAGCTCGTTCTTCAAAATGCCCAACCTATTCAGCTTGAATCTTTCAAACAACAAGCTTTGCGTAGTAGATGGAGAATACAATTCTTCATGGGCATCCATCCAAAACTTTGATACTCTATGTCTAGCATCTTGTAACATATCCAAGCTCCCTAATACCTTGAAGCACATGCATCGCGTTGAAGTTCTTGACCTTTCAAACAATCACATCCATGGCCCTCTACCTCAGTGGGCATGGGATAATTGGATCAAGTCTCTCATCTTGATGAACATATCATACAACCAATTTAGTAGTGGTATTGGATATGGCCCTGTCATTTCTGCTAATATGTTTGTTATCGATATCAGTTATAACCTATTTGAAGGGCCTATACCTATACCAGGACCGCAGAACCAACTATTTGATTGCTCAAACAACCATTTCTCATCCATGCCATTCAATTTTGGTTCTCACTTAAGTAGTATTTCCCTACTCATGGCTCCTGGAAACAAGTTGTCTGGAGAAATTCCACAATCAATCTGTGAAGCAACAAGCCTTATGCTCCTTGATCTCTCCAATAATGATTTGATTGGCTCCATCCCTTCTTGTTTAATGGATGATATGAGTCGCCTCAATGTATTAAATTTGAAAGGAAATCAACTTCATGGAAGGTTACCAAATAGCCTAAAGCAAGATTGTGCATTTGAGGCATTAGACTTTAGTGATAATCAGATTGAAGGACAATTACCTAGATCTCTAGCTGCTTGCAAAGACTTGGAGGTTTTTGATGTCGGGAAGAATCTTATTAATGATACATTTCCATGTTGGATGAGTATGCTTCCTAAACTTCAAGTCCTTGTTCTAAAGTCCAACTGGTTCATCGGAGATGTGGGGCCATCTATTTCAGAAGATCAAAATAGTTGTGAGTTTGGAAAACTTCGAATTATTGACTTGGCTTCAAACAATTTCTCTGGATTATTGCGAAATGAATGGTTTATGTCAATGGGATCCATGATGACTAAAGATGTCAATGAGACATTGGTCATGGAAAATCAATATGATCTACTTGGCCAAACATACCAGTTCACCATCACCACTGCCATCACATACAAAGGATCTGATATTAGTTTTTCTAAAATATTGAGGACCATTGTCATCATTGATGTTTCTAATAATGCATTCTATGGCCCTATTCCTGAGTCAATTGGGGACCTTGTTCTACTCGGTGGGCTAAATATGTCACATAATGCCCTCATTGGACCGATACCATCTCAGCTTGGCATGCTACATCAACTTGAGTCACTAGACCTGTCTTCAAATGAACTTTCCGGAGAGATCCCATTGGAGTTGGCATCATTGGACTTTCTTTCAGTTTTGAATCTATCCTACAACCAACTGCGGGGAAGAATACCTGAGTCTTCCCACTTCTTGACATTCTCTGATCTCTCATTTTTAGGAAACATTGGCCTATGTGGGTTCCAAGTGTCCAAAGCATGTAACAACATGACACCAGATACGGTTCTACATCATCCCAAGAAGGTATCAATAGACATTGTACTATTTCCTTTTGCTGGATTGGGATTTGGTGTCGGATTCGCAGTTGCAATTATCTTGACATGGGTGAGGGTGTCCCGGATTACCGAGGTCCTCACACAGCCGACCTGTCTCTCATGGTCCGTTTTAATGGGCCGCTCTAATTCATCAAAGGAAGGCCGAACTACAAGCGACCTCGTGCTCCAGCATGAAACCTCCGAAGACTTGGCATCTCCTCCAAGAAATTTTAGCGTAGCCAGCATGTTTACCCCCTGATGGCAACCGACCATATGTAACCCTAGGTACCCCTGGTGTCTATATAAACCAGAGGGTTTAGGCCGTAGAGGCAGAACCATAACCATCACAGCCATCTAGGATTTAGCTCATCTGATCTCGAGGTAGATCAACTATGTAATTGCCATACCATCACATCAATACAATCAAGCATGACGTAGGGTTTTACCTCTTTGAGAGGGCCCGAACCTGGGTAAAACACCGTCTCTATGTTCCATGTTACCCATTGATTCCAAGATCCACAATTTGGGACCCCCTGGTGTAAATATGCCCTAGAGGCAATAATAAAATGGTTATTATTATATTTTCTTAATCATGATAAAGGTTTATTATTCATGCTTGAATTGTATTGACCGAAAACTTAAATACATGTGTGAATACATAAACAAATACCATATCCTTAGTAAGCCTCTACTAGACTAGCTCATTGATTAACTTACTGGAACATTCAAACATATTTAGTTGCTCCAGAGAAGTGTTATAGGTGTAGTCTATTTGGATGACTTAATCCTTAGTTAAATAAAAGTCCATTTGGATGTTTCTAGAAGAAATAAGGAAACGAGGTTCATATACATAACAAGCATGATAACAGGCAACATTTTATTTTCTATGAACGATAGGGTATAGAAACACCAAAACGGAGAACGTCGCCATCTCATATAAAGTGTCAAACTAATGGTCAAATTGTCTATGATATGACCCTATTTGTTATTTACTAGTTTGAGTCTACATTTCAATTCAGTGGATAAATAAATTATTATTGATTCAGATAATCTCACATATCAAAATAAAGTATATTTGTTTAATTGGGAAATATTTAATAGGATTTTTTTGGATCATTTGCATACTTAGAATTTTTAATGTGTTGGTCATTTTATTCCTCATATTATTAACTGGAAAAAACTTACCATCATCCAGCGGATCGCGGCGGCCGCGTCCGCCACCTCCCCTGCATGACACGCGTCCAAGTGAGGGCCCGCATGTCGTCCTTTGTCGAACGCGCTTCGGAAACAAAGGCTGTGTTTCTGAAACATATGAGGCGTTGTAATGATATACAACGGATCAATGTTTTGCAACAAAACCTCTGTTGTGGAAATTTTCCGCAACAAGACCTCAGGTGCAAAAAAGAGTTGCAACAAAACCTCAATTGCAATTTTTTTTTTGCAAAAAAGTCATTGCAAAAAAAATTCTGTAACAAGACCTATGTTGCACAAATAATTCCGGCAACAAAACCTGTGTTGCAGTTCTGGAGGCGCGCTCGACTCACTTGATGTGGCAAATCTGATGGCTCATGACCCGACTGATCTTTTAAAGATATCAGCCGACAGACGCGTAGCACGCCCCTTATTAATGCGAAGTGTTGTAGTTTTCCGGTCATGTAGGATTAAAGGGGAGATGACACTCTGATCCCATGTTTTTCCTAACCCGATGATTCTTGTGAATCGAAGAGGAAGAGTTTTCTTGATATTTTATTTTAGTCATAATAGATTTTTTTAATCCAATTTTCATGGTTCGTACCAAACCATAAGTTAACCCACAAAAAGTATCATCGCTTCCGCCCTCAAGGCGATAAGGGAGAGCCATCGTCCTCCGCTGGTGCCAAGCCCACAAGCCCAACTCTCCGACATCATGGGGTGTGCGGAAGCCTGCTGCCTTGACGTCGTATCACGGATAGGTTAGCGTTAGGGTTTCACGACAACGCCTACAAAAAACATTTCCCCAAGACTTCCAATCTCGAAGACGTCGTCTGAAGTGGCGTTGATGACTCTGTTGAGTTGTACTTTGTGTTGCATGGTATCAGTTTTTAGGTTATAATCCTCGTCTTCCGCTGCCGCCGCCGCCGCACGCTCCTCCCGCGCCGCCACCACACCGCTGCCGCCGCCGCCGCTGCCGCGCGACTCCTCCCGCGCCGCCGTCGCCACCGCTACCCCACCGCCGCCGCGTGACTCCTCCGCGCCGCCGCTGCTCCCCAGCCGCCGTCGTCCACGCGTCTCCCGCGCTGGCCGCCGCTCCTCTCTCTTCCGTCGAGCGCCGCTTCTACAGCCGACCGCCGCCCCGCTGCCGCCGTCGGACCCGCGACGGCGTCCGCCGGCCCGTCCGTCGTCGCCTCTGCCGTCCTGCCGCCGGTGCTCTCTGACGCGGCTCCGCCGCCAGCGCCATCCGGTGCAGCCCCGCCGCTGTACGGCGCGGCCGCCGCCTATGGCACGCCCGGCGTCACCCACATGCAGCCGCCGCCGTACGGCGTGGCCGCCGCCTACGGCATGCCCGGCGTCACCCACATGCAGCCGGCCCCGCCAATGGCCGGCGGCCATGCTTCGCCCGCCCCGTCGATGGCTTCTCCAGGCTGGTGTTACCCATTGCCGCCTTACTAGCCGACTGGCGCCATCTACGGCGCCCTCCTTGCGCCGCCGCCCGTCGGCGGTTATGATGCACCCATCCCGGCGCCGCCCTACGGGGGCCTCCCACCGCCGCCTTCCCTCGGTGGTTATGGCCCGCCGGCCCTGGCGCCGCCCTACGAGGGCCTCCCGCCGCCGCCGGTACCTGTGTCATGGGACCCCACCCTCCTCGCCGCCCAGCACTTCGCGTCGTCGCCGAGTAGCTCTGTCGGTGGAGGCGACTGGTACATGGACTCAGGTACTACTGCGCACATGACAGCTCATCCCGGTAACCTAACCTCCTCCACTCTTGTTCGCACACCCACTCATATCACCGTCGGCAACGGCTCCTCCGAAGGGATTGGTAGGTGTAGGATTTTGAGTTTCGCATCACATGGAAATTTTTTCCTTAGTATTTCCTCGACCCCCTTTAACAGTACGGTGTTTCCTATGACTCAAGAAAGAGAAAATGAAACTACGAAAACAAAAGTCTTCACGCTTCATGTTCCTCGAATGAATGCCAAGTCTTCAAAGGTCACACCAATTTCTTCACTTTCAAAGTCTTCAGAAAGTCTTTAGAAATTCAAAGTCTTCAGCCAAAGAACTTCATTTTTAGGGGTTGACTTTTTCTGTAAATATCAAACTCCTCATGGACTTATAGACCTGTGTACACTCATAAACACATTAGTCCCTTAACGTATAAGTCTTCAATACACCAAAATCACTAAGGGGCACTAAATGCACTTACAATCTCCCCCTTTTTGGTGATTGATGACAATATAGGTTAATTTTTCAACGGGGATAAACATATGAAGTGTAAATACTGATGTTGAGGAATTTAATTGGAAGATATGGAAGAACTCCCCCTGAAGATGTGCATAGTGAGGAATTTGTTTTTGAAGCATTGCACACTTTGAAGAATAGAATCATGGAGATCTCCCCCTATATCTTGTAATTCATACACGCATTTGACATATCATAATGAAGAATTTGAAATGCATGATGAAATATGGTGATTGATGTAATTCAACATGCGTGCATTAACATATATGAGGAATAAGCATGCAGAAAAACGCATCAAGAGTATCAAAGCACCATCGGGTTTAAGTTTACAACTCGATCCAATAAAGTTTAAAAAAACGCCTATATAGACAGACCCGCTTGAGGACTAACTCAAAATTCTCCCCCTTTGTCATCGAATGACCAAAAGGATCGAAAATGAGGACTAACTCCCCTGAAGAATATCAAGTTGATGAAGGAGCGCCAGCGTTGTTGGGGTCGTTTTTCGTTGAAGGGCCTGTCGCAGTGCCGTCCAAGTCTTCATACTCGTCGGTATCGCGTGATGAAGAATATGAGCTGGACACCAAAGAAGGAACCTTAACCTTCTTGAATTTCTTCGGTGGAGGTGCAGGCCAGTCAAAATCTTCCTTGAGACCCATTTTCTTCAGATCTTCCTCACTATAGACATGGGACAGAATAGCCCAGGTGCGACCGAAAACCTCATGGATGTAGTAGTGGTTTTTCTTCACTGCATTGTGTGTAGCAGTCATGTTGTGAAGAAAAGAATCAAACTAACACTTAACCCATTTATGGTTTCGATCCACCTTCTGGTGAAGACTAAGCAGAAGCTCACAGTCAGTCATCGCACGAGGAGAAGTGGCTTGAGGAGTAGACTTGGGTGCATTGGCAGCAGAGTCATGTGTGGCAGAGTCATCATTGGTGGAACAAGATGCAGCTTTGCGAAACTGACCATCCAATGGACGAATACCTTCATCAATGACAGTAGGAGCCTTGCCTTTTTCATCAGTTGAAGTAAAAGTCTGCTTGAGGACTTCAATCGGGGGCAAGTAGCTGAGGTGATTCTGAAAATCAGCCTTGAAGTTGAGTGAAGACCTTGTCCTGAGGAATCTCATAATCCAAGGTGCATAAGGCTTCAGCTCAAACGGAGAAAGTGCAGCATTTGCCAGAGTCCTCATGAAGAAATCGTGATAGTTGATAGGAATGCTATGAATGATATTGAATAGCAGATTCTTCATGATCCCAACTATTTCCTCATCAGATGAGTCGTGGCCTTTGATGGGACTCATTGTCCTCGTCAGAATGCGATAGACGGTTCTGGGCACATAGAGTAAATCCTTCACGAGGAATTTGGTCCTTGGGGCCTGACCGGGCTTCAAAGGCTTCATTAACACTTGCATGTAATGAGCTGTGAGTTCTGGTTCATGATACAGGCAGCAAGCTCCTTCACTGGGTGGACTGATGGGCAGGGCGTGAAGCAATTCAGAGGCCGGTGCCTTATAGTGAGTATTGTCGGTCATCCAGTCCAAGACCCAGGTGTTGATATCTTCAGGATCACCTGTGATATGCAATGTAGCATAGAACTGAAGAATAAGCTCTTCATTCCAATCAACAATGTCAGAGCAAAAGTTGAGGAGGCCTGCATCATGAAGAACACTGAGCACAGGAGAGAAGCAAGGTAATGATTCCATGTCCACGTGAGGAATATGCTCATGGTAGAAGATTTTGTCTTTGTTGAAAAGCAGTGAAGAATAGAAGTTGGCCTGGCTTGCAGTCCAGAAACACTTCCTCCTTAGACGAGCAGAGTCATAAGGATTGTAATCGGTGAAGAACACGTTCTCGCCGAAGAAATCATCAGCCTTGAATTTCTGCTTCTTTGAGAATGGATCCTTTGGCTTGGGGTGAGGAGTGGCAGTCAATTGCATCACAACCTCCGGGATCTCGATCTCAGGTTCCACAGGCTGAGGAATTTCAGGTGCTGCTTCAGTGGCAGCATGGGACTGCAATTCTTCATTTGCATTTTCATCAGCACTAGTGGCTGGAATTTCTTCATGGACAGACGGTGTGGCATGTAGTTCATCAGATCCCATGCGTACAGTAGTTACTGGGGACTGGGGAATTTGTTGCAATGGTGTGAAGAGTGGAGAGTTGGGGTGCTGACTTTCCCAAAATTTATCACTTAGCACGGGTGTGGTACAGCCAATGTCCACATCTTCATCTTCCATTTCTTCAACGCCGGCCTCTTCAACAGTAAACGGAGGCATATGCGAGGAGACAACCGGTGTTGAAGGGATTGTATCCACTTCAATTTCTTCATCCATCTGCTCTGACGAAGCAGCAGAGGGATTCTATTCATCGGATTCACTTGGAATCACATATTCTTCATCAAAAGGAACAAGGTCCTTTGATGGCATGGTTGAGATAGGAACAACATCAATTGGATTTGCAAACAAGCTAGTCAGTGGCTTCATCTTCTTCTGAGCTGAAGAATCTGATGCAACTGATGCCTTCCTTTTCTTCACCGATGCACGCTCTGCAGCCTTAGTTTTCTTCACATCTGATGCAGATGGAAGGATTGGAGTTGGTGTAGGCGCAGGAGCAGAGGAATTGGGTTGAATTTCTTCAGGCGCAACTGATGCAGTTGCCCTGACTTCTTCATTTTCTTCAGGCGCACCATCAGTGGATGCCCTGGCAATTTCTTTAGTGGCTGGAATGTAGTCATCAGCCTTGGAACTCATATTTTCTTCAGCAGCCTGATTGTCATCAGTGGTGCTGGCATTTTTTTCAGTCGGCTGAGCAGATGCTTCAGCCTGAGGAATTTCCTGTTGCATTGGGGCTGCAACATTTGAGGTGAAGTTTTTAGTCAATTTCACAAACCTGACTTTGGCTCCAAGCCAGTTAGCGCGGTATGCGTCAAATTCATCATTGAGTTTCTTGATCTCAGAATGAATTGTGACAAGTTCTTCAGTTGTCATAGAGACAACGTTCTTCTTCAGGAAGCGCTCCTTTTTGTACTGCGCTTTCTTGATCTGTCTGGCCTTCTCAAACTTCCATTTTTCTTCCTGTATGAAGTGAGTCAACATATGACTTTGGCCAGGAGTCAGCTTGAAGTCAGGCATGGGAGTGTTGGGGTCCTTGTGCCAAACATCAATGTATTCGAGGATCAACTTTGGATCCAAAAGTAGAGGCACACTTGTGCCCTTGGCTCTAGCGGCCCTGACTTGTCTGTCTCTGATGATTTCTGCTAATTCTTCATCATCAGCCTCATCATCATCAGAGGGCACTTGGAAAGCAACTTTATTCTTGTGAGGACTTGGTCGAGGACCTCGTCCAGTAGTGGTCTTCTTCTTCAGAAGAGTGGGAGCAGCTGAGGAACTTGCAAAGGCTCCTGAGGCAATAGATATGCATGTGGTCCTTTGGCACGTGGCGAGATGCACAGGTGCTGAGGATTTGGTCGGAGCAGCTGAAGACTTTGGCGAATGAGCTGAAGATTTTGTAGGAGCAGGAGCAGCGTGAGGAATTGGCCGTGAGGGCTTTGAGGAATCTGGCCGTGAGGGCTTTGAGGAATCTGGCCGTGAGGGCATAGCTGATGAAGCACTAGGCTTGTGAGCAGGCTTCTTTGGCATGGCCTTCTTCGGCTTTACAGAGGCCTCAACAGCAGCAGCGGCAGCAGAGTCTTCGTTGAATTTCCTCACTGCATCTTTTGCTTGTTTGGCCAACTTGGCCTGGCGCTTGGCCCATTCATCAGGATAATCCTCACCATGCTTGAGGTTGGTGGGATCAGCTATTTGACCATGTGGCAACAGAGGTCTTGGGCATGGAGGATTTAGTGCAAATTTCTTCATGTATTTGGGAGTAACATACATGTACTCCCTCCATTCCCTTGCCCATCTCCTCTGTATCTTTTGAATGCGCACCTTCGCTGATTTTTATCTTTCTCAGGGAGTGTGCAGTAGCCAGCATAGATGTCCTCAGGGATTTCAAAGGCAGTGTTGACCTCAGGCCTCTTTCCTCCTTTCTGTGGCTTCTTTCCATCAGCCATTTTCTTCAGTTGAGGAATTTGAACAATTGAATTCTCTGAAGAAGTATGCAACTTTTCTTTGAGGAACGCTGCAAATGAGTTAAGTTGATGAGAACCTAGTGATTCAGCAGCGGACATGAGTACCTGTGAACGGAGTATAGTTGCGAGGAATTTGGAGAGGTCATATGCGTTCTCAGAAGATTTTTTAAAAAGAACAAGTTTGAGGAATTTAACCAGACGAGTCTTGAAGAATTTCACTAAGCGTACTTAGTCTTAGGTTCCAGAGTTGTACAGATCAGAAATCCACACAATTGAGGAATCTTGAAGAGAAATTATAGCTTAGAGAAATGAGTCAAGATCAGATGACATGTGAGGTGTTTAGTGTGTGAATAATTTGAATAATAAACACCTTTGAAGATTTTGTAGAGATCATTTGAATCAAAGAGGGCAGTAAAAGTCACTTTTAATTACCTTGGACGAAGAACACGATGAACTGGAATGTGGAGATGTGAAGTTCGTTAGTGCAGATCTTCCACGCCCTAACTTGGCGGAGGAAGACGGCTACGGCGGCGGCGGAGTGAAGATTTCCGCGGCCGGCGCGAGTACGACGGCCACGAGGTCGAGGCAGTGAAGCTCTTCCTCACCGGCGACGATGATGTTGTGGCGGTGCTAGGGTTTGAGAAGCTCGAGATGGAGAGAGGTCGAGCGGAGTAAAGGAAGTGAGGAAGGGGAAGGGGGTATTTATGGCCACGGTGAAAAACTGTTCGCCCGAAGAATTTGGACGAACGTGCCCCTGACCCTTCTCATTCGCTTGACATGTGTCACCCACGTACTGAGAAGTGAAGATCATGTGCGATCGTGGGTGAAAAGATAAGTATATCGTGGGATGCGGAACGGTTTGAGCGGCAAAGACGAAAATTTTGATAAGATAAGTTTTAATGTTGCGTTCACAATTCTTTAGCTGACAAGGACACAGTGAAGATTTTGAACGAGTTTCAAATAGAACGCACATGAAGAATTTGTGAACAGATTGGGTTGAGTATAGCATAGAGGGAGAAGGGTCCGATCACATTCACTTAGCAGAAAAACCAACTTGAAGAAATAGCCATAAGTGAATGTTGTAGAGGACATAAACTCATATATATATATATATATATAGAGAGAGAGAGAGAGAGAAACGACGGAAACAGTGAAGACAATGCAAAGTTGAAGAATTTGAACAACTGAGGAATTTCAAAACTGAGGAAAAACTCAAATTGAAGATTTTCAACTTTTGATGGTGGCGTGACCCATCGTATAAGAATGATGATTTCAGACACTGCGTACAATTGTCGTAGGGTTCTGAGAATCAAATTCTTCGTTAATTTCTTCACACTTAGAGTGTTATTCTTCATTGATTGAAGAAAAATGTTTTCTTCATGTGCTGCACATCTAAGTCATCAATTTTGCATAAGTGTTAGAATGAGTGTCCTTTTCAAAGAACATTCGAAGGTTCTAAGATATTTAGCTCACATCGCAACTTGCTAAATCTCTTCTCATTCAAGGGCTTTGTGAAGATATCGGCTAGCTGTTCTTCAGTCTTCACATGCTCAATAGAAATGTCGCCCTTCAACACATGATCATGAAGAAAATGATGACGAATCTGAATGTGCTTTGTCTTCGAGTGCTGAACTAGGTTGTGAGCAATCTTGATGGCACTCTCATTGTCACAGAAGAGAGGCACATTCTTCACGTTGACGCCGTAGTCCTTGGGAGTTTGCTTCATCCATAGCAATTGAGCACAGCAAGAACCAGCGGCAATGTACTCAGCTTCAGCAGTACATAGTGATACACAGTTCTGTTTCTTCGAGGACCAACAGACCAAAGATCGTCCGAGGAAATGACATGTACCAGATGTTGACTTGCGGTCCACACGATCACCAGCATAGTTAGAGTCAGAATATCCAATGAGATCAAAAGTCGAGCCCTTGGGGTACCATAATCCAAGTGTTGGTGTGTGAGCTAGATATCGAAGAATATGCTTCACAGCCTTATGGTATGATTCCTTCGGTGTAGCTTGAAATCGGGCACACATGCAAACACTAAGCATAATATCTGGCCTAGATGCACACAAGTACAATAAGGAACCAATCATGGAGCGGTATACCTTTTGATCGAAGTCAATACCATTTTCATCAGTGCATAGATGGCCATTTGTGGGCATTGGGATTTTGACGCCTTTGCAATCTTGCATGCCGAATTTCCTCAGTACATCCTTGAGGTATTTCTCCTGAGATATGAATATGCCATTGCGTTGTTGACGAATTTGAAGACCTAAGAAGAATTTCAATTCTCCCATCATAGACATTTTATATTCTTCACTAATCATATAGGCAAATTCATCACTATAACATTGGTCAGTACAGCCAAAGATAATATCATCAACATATATTTGGCACACAAACAATTCACCATCATAAGATTTAGTGAAAAGAGTAGGGTCGAGTGAACCGGGTTTGAATCTTTTCTTCATGAGGAATTCCTTCAAAGTATCATACCACGCCCGAGGGGCCTGCTTGAGGCCATAGAGGGCCTTATTGAGTCTGAAGACTTTGTCAGGATGCTTTGGATCTTCAAATCCTGGGGGTTGAGAAACATATACTTCTTCCTCAAGCTTACCATTGAGGAATGCACTTTTCACATCCATTTGATATAGAGTGATATCATGATGGTTAGCATAAGTAAGTAATATGCGAATAGCCTCAAGTCTAGCAACAGGTGCAAAAGTTTCATCGAAATCAATTCCTTCAACCTGTGTGTAGCCTTAAGCTACAAGCCGTGCCTTATTCCTTACCACAAGGCCATTTTCATCTTGCTTGTTGCGATAGATCCACTTTGTGCCAATGATATTGTGCTTGCGAGGATCTGGATGTTTAACCAGTTCCCAGACGTTGTTGAGCTCGAACTGATGTAATTCTTCTTGCATGGCCTGAATCCACTCAGGCTATAGAAATGCTTCATCTACCTTAGTGGGCTCTGTGATAGAGACAAAAGCATAGTGCCCACAAAAGTTAGATAAATGTGAATCTTTTGAGCGTGTGAGAGGACCTGGTGCTTTAATGTCATCGATGATCTTTTCAACTTGCACTTCTTTTGCAACGCGAGGATGAGCTGGTTGTCGTTGAGGAATTTGATCAGCATTTTCTTCAGCACCATTTTCTTCAGTATTTTCTTCAGGTGCATTAGCTCAACGTTCTTCATGTTCTGGAATGAATTCTTCAGCAGATTCTTCAGTAGGAATGACATCCTCAGTAGCCTTGAACTTGATAGTTTCCTCAGGTGCTGGTTCATCTATCACAGAAGGTAGGTGCTCTCTTTGCGAGCCATTAGTTTCATCGAACCACACATCTACAGTTTCAACAACCTTGTGAAGAATGTTGTTGAAGACTCTATAGGTGTGCGAGTCCTTTCCGTAACCAAGCATGAAACCTTCATGTGCTTTCGGTGCAAATTTTGAGTTGTGATGAGGATCTCTAATCCAACATTTAGCACTGAAGACTTTGAAATAACTTACATTGGGTTTCTTGTTAGTGAGGAGTTCATAGGTAGTCTTCTTGAAGAATTTATGAAGATATACTTTGTTGATGATGTGGCACGTAGTATCAATTGCCTCAATCCATAAACGACGAGGCGTTTTGTATTCATCAAGCATAGTGCGAGCCATCTCATCAAGAGTCCTGTTCTTGCGCTCCATGACGCCATTCTGCTGAGGAGTATAAGGAGAAGATAACTCATGAGTAATACCAAGTTCATCAAGATAGTCATCAAGACCAGAATTCTTGAACTCAGTTCCATTGTCACTTCTGATGTGCTTGATCTTCACACCAAAGTTGGTTGAAGCCCTCGAGGAAAATCGTTTGAAGACTTCCTGCACTTCATGTTTGTAAGTAACAATGTGTACCCATGTGTATCGAGAGTAATCATCAACAATAACAAAGCCATATTGAGATGCATCATTTGAGACTGCAGAATAATGGTTAGGACCGAAGAGATCCATATGAAGCAATTCAAATGGATGAGTGGTGGTCATGATAGTCTTCGCTGGATGCTTAGCCTTTGTCATCTTCCCAGCTTCACAGGCTCCGCATAAGTGATCCTTCAGGAATTTGACATTCTCAATGCCAATGACATGCTTCTTCTTCGCAAGCATGTGCAAATTCCTCATGCCTGCATGACCAAGTCATCGATGCCAGAGCCAGCCTTCTGAAGCTTTTGCAAGTAGGCACACGGCTGGTTGCAGTCCTGTAGAGAAATCAACAATATACAGGTCTCCTCTCCTAAAGCCTTCGAAGACTTTGGAATTGTCAGCTTCCATTATCACAACACAACGATACTTGCCAAAGACAACTACCATATCAAGATCGCAAAGCATTGAGACAGGCATGAGGTTGTATCCTAAGGACTCGACAAGCATGACTTTGTCCATGTGTCGATCCTTTGAGATCGCAACCTTACCTAGACCCAATACCTGACTTTTCCCTTTGTCAGCGAAGATGATATGCTTCAGATGGTGATAAGGGAGCATCCATCAATAGATTTTTGTCACCAGTCATGTGATTTGTACATCCACTATCGATGACTCACTCAGTGGCTTTGGGTTGATCATCCTGCAGATGAATTGGTGCAACTTACGAACTTCATATACTTCATCAGTGAAGAATATGACATCAATTCATCAGATCAATTTCATCAAGCAATAGAACAGATAATGCAGTATGAGGACGTGAGAAATGAAAGTTCATTTCTTCATGATTAGCCTGCGTCCTTTTAGGCACACTCAGGTCTCCAGCAAATTCTTCAGACGATTACGTACATCTGGAGACCTGATCCTGCAGAAGAGATTAGTTCTTTTTCTTCACCACCCACATCTGAAGGGGTGGCAAAGAGTTCTTCACTCTGCGAGCTCCATACGGGAAAGGTGGCATAGAAGCCAGTCCATTTCGTTTCACATAAGAGGAGTTAGGATAAGCATATGAATAAGCAAGGAAATTCTTCGAGGACGTATGAACATAATGATTAGAAGAATAATGCTCATATTCATAGCCCTTGGCTCTTCCATGCGAAACAGAGTTGTTAGCACGATGATATTCATATGAGGACTTTGATCCTTTTGAGGAATTTGGTCCATATGAAGAATTTGATCTGGGGTTCCTATTCTTCACAGGTGGTGTCCTGAGGACATTCACCTGAAGACTTTCAAGGCACTTTTTGGGAACCCAGATTTTCTTCATAGGAGGACCGTTCCTGCAGTTAGTGCCAACATATCTAGCAAATACTTCGCCATTCTGATTTTTGAACAGTTTATAGTTGGAGTCAAATGACTCATCATCAGAACGAGGAGATTCACATGCAAAGCCAGATAAGTTAGATGGATCAACTGGAGGTCCCTTTGCAGCAACCCGTGAGGTTTTGGGGTACTGCTCAGGCTTCCAATATGTACCATCAGCATTGAGTTTCCTCTCAAAGGCAATACCCTATTTCCTAGGGTTCCTGTTGAGGATCTGCATTTTAAGCACATCACAAAGAGTCTGATGCCCTTTGAGGCTTTTGTACATGCCTGTGATGTACAATTCCTTCAGCCCTGCATCGCCAGTGATACTAGCAATGTCCTCAGATGAGGAATTAGTGATTGCAGAGGCAGGTGAAGAATTTGAAACATTAGCAGCATTTGAACATTCAGGTGAAGAATTAGCAGATTCACATTCAATGCACTTCAAGCATGGAGGAACAAATTCTTCCTGAGAAGCGTTGATTTGTTGAGCAAGTAATGAATCACGCTCCTTCTAAAGATCTTCATAACTCACTCTTAGCTTTTCAAGATCTTGCTTTCTTTGAAGAAATTCATATGAAAGCTTCTCATGACCAGATAAGAGTGTTATGATGACCTTCAAGGTTGTCAAACCTAGACTGAAGTCTCTGAAGATTTTTAGTCAAGGTTTTAGTGTGATCCATTTCTTCACCCAACATATCATCACTTCTGTCTAGCATGTTTTGAACCTTTTCAAAAGCCTTTTGTTCTTTTAAAGCAATCTTAGCAAGTTTGGAGTAGCTGGGTTTGAGGTTTTCATCATATTCATTCTCACTTGATTCAGAGGAGGGGTATTTGAGTACCTTGGCACCTTTTGCATTGAAGCAATAGGTGGGAGCGTAGTTATCATTGTTTCCATCAGCCTTGTTGGTGAAGCCATTTTATTCAGAGTTGAAGATGGACTTGCTGACGAAAGCAGTAGCGAGAGCCAGGCTCGCCACACCAGACTCAGACTCCTCAGATGCCTCATCTTCCTCATGTTCCTCAGATTCAGCCTCGGAGTCCATTTCCTTGCCAATGAACGCCCGAGCCTTCTTGGAGCTGCTCTTCTTGTAATACGAAGACTTCGAGGATTTTGATGATGAAGATTTTGAGGATTTCTTCTTTTTCTTCGCATCATCAGAACTGTAATCCTTGTATTTCTTCTTCTTTGATTCCTTTTCCCACTGAGGACAATCTTGAATATAGTGTCCAGGTTTCTTGCATTTGTGACAAAGCCTCTTCTTGTAGTCACTGGATGAGGAATCATTGCTCCTTAAGGATTTTCCAAAGCGACCACGTCTTGAGAACTTTTGGAATTTCTTCACGATCAGTGCTAGCTCATGGCTCAGTTCTTCAGGATCACCAAGGCTACTATCAAAATCTTCATCTTCAGAATCAGACACTTCCTTGGCCTTCAGGGCACGTGATCTGCCATAGCTCGAACCATAGAGATCTCTCTTCTCAGCAAGCTGGAACTCATGAGTATTTAGCCTCTCGAAGATATCAGCGGGATCAAGTGACTTGTAATCAGCATGTTCTTGTATCATCAATGCTAGATTATCAAATGAGGAATCAAGCGATCTCAGCAATTTCTTCACCACCTCCTGGTCGGTGATGTCAGTGGCACCAAATGCTTGAAGCTCATTTGAGATGTCAGTGAGGCGATCGAAGGTTTGCTGAACATTTTCATTGTCGAGTCTTTTGAAGCGCTTGAAGAGATTTCGAAGAACGTCAACTCGAGAGTCACGCTGTGTTGAGACTCCCTCATTGACCTTGGACAGCCTATCCCAGATAAGCTTGGATGTCTCCAAAGCACTCACTCTGCCATACTATCCTTTGCTCAGATGGCCACATATGATATTCTTCGCTTGAGAGTCGAGTTGCTTGAATCTCTTCACATTAGCAGCGTTGATGGTGGGAGTGACAGAGGGAACACTGATACGTCTCCAACGTATCTATAATTTTTGATTACTCCATGCTATATTATCTACTGTTTTGGACATTATTGGGCTTTATTATCCACTTTTATATTATTTTTGGGACTAACCTATTAACCGGAGGCCCAGCCCAGAATTGATGTTTTTTGCCTGTTTTAGGGTTTCGAAGAAAAGGAATACCAAATGGAGTCCAAACGGAATGAAACCTTCAGGAACGTGATTTTCCCATCGAATACAACTCAAAAGACTTGGACCCTACGTCAAGCCACGTAACAGGAGGCCACGAGGTAGGGGGCGCGCCTCCCCCCCCCCAGGCACGCCCTCCACCCACGTGGGCCCCCTCTTGCTCCACCGATGTACTTCTTCCTCCTATATATACCCACGTACCCCCAAACGATCAGATACGGAGCCAAAAACCTAATTCCACCGCCGCAACTTTCTGTATCCACGAGATCCCATCTTGGGGCCTGTTCCGGAGCTCCGCCGGAGGGGGCATCGATAATGGAGGGCTTCTACATCAACACCATAGCCTCTCCGATGAAGTGTGAGTAGTTTACTTCAGACCTACGGGTCCATAGTTAGTAGCTTGATGGCTTCTTCTCTCTTTTTGGATCTCAATACAAAGTTCTCCCCCTCTCTTGTGGAGATCTATTCGATGTAATCTTCTTTTTGCGGTGTGTTTGTTGAGACTGATGAATTGTGGGTTTATGATCAAGTCTATCTATGAATAATATTTGAATCTTCTCTAAATTCTTTTATGTATGATTAGTTATCTTTGCAAGTCTCTTCGAATTATCGGTTTGGTTTGGCCTACTAGATTGATCTTTCTTGCAATGGGAGAAGTGCTTAGCTTTGGGTTCAATCTCGCGGTGTCCTTTCCCAGTGAAAGTAGGGGAAGCAAGGCACGTATTGTATTGTTGCCATCGAGGATAACAAGATGGGGTTTTCTTCATATTGCATGAGTCTATCCCTCTACATCATGTCATCTTGCTTAAGGCGTTACTCTGTTTTTAACTTAATACTCTAGATGCATGCTGGATAGCGGTCGATGAGTGGAGTAATAGTAGTAGATGCAGGCAGGATTCGGTCTACTTGTCTCGGACGTGATGCCTATATATATGATCATACCTAGATATTCTCATAACTATACTCAATTCTGTCAATTACTCAACAGTAATTTGTTCACCCACCGTAGAATACTTATGCTCTCGAGAGAAGCCACAAGTGAAACCTATGGCCCCCGGGTCTATCTTCATCATATTAATCTCCTACTACTTAGTTATTTACTTTGCTATTTACTTTGCCTTTATTTTACCTTGCATCTTTATCATAAAAAATACCAAAATATTATCTTATCATATCTA
Source organism: Triticum urartu (assembly GCF_056163025.1). NCBI lineage: Eukaryota > Viridiplantae > Streptophyta > Magnoliopsida > Poales > Poaceae > Triticum > Triticum urartu. The sequence goes on from NC_141873.1 coordinate 577,943,127, forward strand.
TCAGATCTCACTCTCGTAAGTGGCCTTATAGGGATTGACAACCCCTATTTGCGTTGGTTGCGAGGATTTATTTGTTTTGTGCAGGTACGAGGGACTCGCGCGTAGCCTCCTACTGGATTGATACCTTGGTTCTCAAAAACTGAGGGAAATAGTTACGCTACTTTGCTGCATCATCCCTTCCTCTTCGGGGAAAACCAACGCAGTGCTAAAAGAGGTAGCAAGAAGGATTTCTGGCGCCGTTGCCAGGGAGGTCTACGCAAAAGTTAACATACCAAGTACCCATCACATACACTTATCTCCCGCATTACATTATTTGCCATTTGCCTCTCATTTTCCTCTCCCCCCAATTCACCCTTGCCGTTTTATTCGCCCTCTCTCTCTATCCTCCCTCTCTATTTGCCTCTTTTTGCCCGCTTGCTTTTTGTTTGCTTGTGTGTTAGTTTGTTTGCTTGTCATTATGGCTAGTCCTTTACCTTCTGCCTTTATGTCTGAAATTGGGGATACTATTGTCGATAACAATTTTGATGTTCCTACTAAAGAACCCACTATTTCACATATAAAAAGATTCCGTGTTGGTAGTGGTAATATTATTGGAAAAGGAGTTATTCAAGATTTATTTACTTGTGTCGGTGCTTTGCCCTCTATGGGTAGTTCTATACTTCATAGAACTAGTAGTCTTGCGGACGCTATTGCCATGCTTGTAGTTGAACTTGAAATACAATTCATGCACACGCATCCTTCCATACAAAGGATTTTCCTAGAATTTTCTAATATTGAGCATTCTTCTGTTAAGCGTGCCGTTACTATCTTTTTGGCTCATGAGTTTAGATTCATAATAAAAGAGGCCAAAGAAATCTTTGCACATTATAGGGTGGACGCTTGTCGTCCTCCCATAGAGGCCATTCTCTTTGATCAAGAAGAAATAATGCGTTTTCAATCTCTAGACTATGTTGCTTTCAATGAAAATCTTAGAAAAAGGGTTCCTACCAATGTTTTAGTTGATAGAATTTCTGAAATTAATGATGATTTGGCTATTCGAAATAATGAATTGGGATATTCTCTTGAATATAGGCTCACAAAGTTCTGTCAAAAGAATGCTTATAATGATGAATTGGTTGTGCAATATGAAGGACCAAAGGAGGAACCTATACCTCCCAAGGTTGATCTTGGAGACTTTTGTCCCAATAAATTTAGCCCTTTTGATTACTTTTTCTTGCCTCAAAGAAAACTTTCTGCTGAACGTAGATAATATGAAATGAGTTTTAATAATCTATCTTACTATTATGGCAATACCTAGATCTATTCTTGCTTGTTATGCCTAGCTAGGGGCGTTAAACGATAGCGCTTGTTGGGAGGCAACCCAATTTTATTTTTATTCCTTGCTTTTTGCTCCTGTTTAGTAATAAATAAATTATCTAGCCTCTGCTTTGGTTGTGTTTTTTGTGTTTAATTAGTGTTTGTGCCAAGTAGAACCGTTGGGAAGACTTGGGGAAAGTCTTGTTGAACTTGCTGTAAAAAAACAGAAACTTTAGCGCTCACGAGAACTGCTGTCATTTTTATTTGGAAAGTGCTATTTAGTTAATTATTTTTTCAGATGATTAATAGATAAATTCCTCACGTCCAGCAATTTATTTTAGAATTTTTGGGGTTCCAGATCTTGCGCTAGATACAGATTACTACAGACTGTTCTGTTTTTGACAGATTCTGTTTTTCGTGTGTTGTTTGCTTATTTTGATGAATCTATGGCTAGTAAATTAGTTTATAAACCATAGAGAAGTTGGAATACAGTAGGTATAATACCCATATAAATAAAGAATGAGTTCATTATAGTACCTTGAAGTGGTATTTTGTTTTCTTTCGCTAACGGAGCTCACGAGATTTTCTTCTTTAAGTTTTGTGTTGTGAAGTTTTCAAGTTTTGGGTAAAGATTTGATGGATTATGGAACAAGGAGTGGCAAGAGCCTAAGCTTGGGTATGCCCATGGAACCCCCAAGATAATCTAAGGACACCTAAAAGCCAAAGCTTGGCGATGCCCCCGAAGGCATCCCCTCTTTCGCCTACTTCTATCGGTAACTTTACTTGGAGCTATATTTTTATTCGCCACATGATATGTGTTTTGCTTGGAGCGTCTTGTATGATTTGAGTCTTTGCTTGTTAGTTTACCACAATCATCCTTGCTGTACACACCTTTTGAGAGAGCCATATATGATTTGGAATTTGTTAGAATACTCTATGTACTTCGCTTATATCTTTTTAGTTATATAATTTTGCTCTAGTGCTTCACTTATTCTTTTAGAGCACGGTGGTGGATTTGTTTTAGAGAAACTATTGATCTCTCATGCTTCACTTAGATTATTTTGAGAGTCTTAATAGCATGGTAATTTGCTTAAAATCCTAATATGCTTGGTATGCAAGATTAATAATAAAACTTTCTTATGGGTGTGTTGAATACTATGATAAGTTTGATACTTGATAATTGTTTTGAGATATGGAGATGGTGATATTAAAGTCATGCTAGTTGAGTAGTTGTGAATTTGAGAAATACTTGTATTGAAGCTTGTGATTCCCGTAGCATGCACTTATGGTGAACCATTATGTGATGAAGTCGGAGCATGATTTATTTATTGATTGTCTTCCTTATGAGTGGCGGTCGGGGACGAGCGATGGTCTTTTCCTACCAATCTATCCCCCTAGGAGCATACGCGTAATACTTTGTTTTGATAACTTGTAGATTTTTGCAATAAGCATATGAGTTCTTTATGACTAATGTTGAGTCCATGGATTATACGCACTCTCACCATTCCACCTTTGCTAGCCTCTCTAATATCGCGCACCTTTCGCCGGAATCATACACCCACCATATACCTTCCTCAAAACAGCCACCATACCTACCTATTATGGCATTTCCATAGCCATTCCGAGATATATTGCCATGCAACTTTCCACCGTTCCATTTATGACACACTCCATTGTCATATTGCTTAGCATGATCATGTAGTTGACATCGTATTTGTGGCAAAGCCACCGTTCATAATTCCTTCATACGTGTCACTCATGAATCATTGCATATCCCGGTACACCGCCGGAGGCATTCATATAGAGTCATATTTTCTTCTAAGTATCGAGTTGTAATTGTTGAATTGTAAGAAAAATAAAAGTGTGATGATCATCATTATTAGAGCATTGTCCCAGTGAGGAAAGGATGATGGAGACTATGATTCCCCCACAAGTTGGGATGAGACTCGGACGAAAAAATAAAAAAAGAGGCCATAAAAAAGAGAGAAAAGGCCCAAATGAAAAAAAAGAAAAAAATGAGAGAAAAAGAGAGAAGGGACAATGTTACTATCCTTTTACCACACTTGTGCTTCAAAGTAGCACCATGATCTTCATAGTAGAGAGTCTCTCATGTTATCACTTTCATATACTAGTGGGAATTTTTCATTATAGAACTTGGCTTGTATATTCCAATGATGGGCTTCCTCAAATTGCCCTAGGTCTTCATGAGCAAGCAAGTTGGATGCACACCCACTTAGTTTCTTTTTGAGCTTTCATATACTTATAGCTCTAGTGCATCCGTTGCATGGCAATCCCTACTCACTCACATTGATATCTATTGATGGGCATCTCCATAGCCCATTGATATGCCTAGTTGATGTGAGACTATCTTCTCCTTTTTTGTTTTCTCCACAACCACCACTCTATTCCACCCATAGTGCTATATCCATGGCTCACGCTCATGTATTGCGTGAATATTGAAAAAGTTTTGAGAATGTCAAAAGTATGAAACAATTGCTTGGCTTGTCATTGGGGTTGTGCATGATTTAAATATTTTGTGTGGTGAAGATAGAGCATAGCCAGACTATATGATTTTGTAGGGATATCTTTCTTTAGCCATGTTATTTTGAGAAGACATAATTGCTTTGTTAGTATGCTTGAAGTATTATTATTTCTATGTCAATATGAACTTTTGTCTTGAATCTTTCGGATCTGAATATTCATACCACAATTAAGAAGAATTACATTAAAATTATGCCAAATAGCACTCCGCATCAAAAATTCTGTTTTTATCATTTACCTACTCGAGGACGAGCAGGAATTAAGCTTGGGGATGCTTGATACGTCTCCAACGTATCTATAATTTTTTATTGCTCCATGCTATATTATCTACTGTTTTGGACATTATTGGGCTTTATTATCCACTTTTATATTATTTTTGGGACTAACCTATTAACCGGAGGCCCAGCCCAGAATTGTTGTTTTTGCCTGTTTTAGGGTTTCGAAGAAAAGGAATACCAAATGGAGTCCAAACGGAATGAAATCTTCGGGAACGTGATTTTCTCATCGAATACAACTCACAAGACTTGGACCCTACGTCAAGCCACGTAACAGGAGGCCACGAGGTAGGGGCGCGCCTGCCCCCCCCCCCAGGCACGCCCTCCACCCTCGTGGGCCCCCTCTTGCTCCACCGACGTACTTCTTCCTCCTATATATACCCACGTACCCCCAAACGATCAGATACGGAGCCAAAAACCTAATTCCACCGCCGCAACTTTCTGTATCCACGAGATCCCATCTTGGGGCCTGTTCCGGAGCTCCGCCGGAGGGGGCATCGATCACGGAGGGCTTCTACATCAACACCATAGCCTCTCCGATGAAGTTTGAGTAGTTTACTTCAGACCTACGTGTCCATAGTTAGTAGCTTGATGGCTTCTTCTCTCTTTTTGGATCTCAATACAAAGTTCTCCCCCTCTCTTGTGGAGATCTATTCGATGTAATCTTCTTTTTGCGGTGTGTTTGTTGAGACCGATGAATTGTGGGTTTATGATCAAGTCTATCTATGAATAATATTTGAATCTTCTCTGAATTCTTTTATGTATGATTGGTTATCTTTGCAAGTCTCTTCGAATTATCGGTTTCATTTGGCCTACTAGATTGATCTTTCTTGCAATGGGAGAAGTGCTTAGCTTTGGGTTCAATATTGCGGTGTCCTTTCCCAGTGACAGTAGGGGCAGCAAGGCATGTATTGTATTGTTGCCATCAAGGATAACAAGATGGGGTTTTCTTCATATTGCATGAGTCTATCCCTCTACATCATGTCATCTTGCTTAAGGCGTTACTCTGTTTTTAACTTAATACTCTAGATGCATGCTGGATAGCGGTCGATGAGTGGAGTAATAGTAGTAGATGCAGGCAGGAGTCGGTCTACTTGTCTCGGACGTGATGCCTATATACATGATCATACCTAGATATTATCATAACTATGCTCAATTATGTCAATTGCTCAACAGTAATTTGTTCACCCACCGTAGAATACTAATGCTCTCGAGAGAAGCCACAAGTGAAACCTATGGCCCCTGGGTCTATCTTCATCATATTAATCTCCTACTACTTAGTTATTTACTTTTCTATTTACTTTGCCTTTATTTTACCTTGCATCTTTATCATAAAAAATACCAAAAATATTATCTTATCATATCTATCATATCTCACTCTCGTAAGTGGCCTTATAGGGATTGACAACCCCTATTTGCGTTGGTTGCGAGGATTTATTTGTTTTGTGCAGGTACGAGGGACTCGCGCGTAGCCTCCTACTCGATTGATACCTTGGTTCTCAAAAACTGAGGGAAATACTTACGCTACTTTGCTGCATCATCCCTTCCTCTTCAGGGAAAACCAACGCAGTTGAGGGAGTCCTGGATTAGGGGGTGTTCGGATAGCTGGACTATACCTTCAGCCGGACTCCTGGACTATGAAGATACAAGATTGAAGACTTCATCCCGTGTCCGGGAGGGACTTTCCTTAGCGTGGAAGGCAAGCTTGGCGATACGGATATGCAGATCTCCTACCATTGTAACCGACTCTATGTAACCCTAACCCTATCCGGTGTCTATATAAACCGGAGGGTTTTAGTCCGTAGGACAACATACACATCAACAATCATACCATAGGCTAGCTTATAGGGTTTAGCCTCCTCGATCTCGTGGTAGATCTACTCTTGTACTACCCATATCATCAATATTAATCAAGCAGGACGTAGGGTTTTACCTCCATCGAGAGGGCCCGAACCTGGGTAAAACTTCGTGTCCCTTGTCTCCTATTACCATCCGGCCTAGACGCATAGTTCGGGACCCCCTACCCGAGATCCGCCGGTTTTGACACTGACATTGGTGCTTTCACTGAGTGTTCCTCTGTGTCGTCGCCGTCAGGCTCGATGGCTCCTACGATCATCAAAAGCGATGAAGTCCAGGGTGAGACCTTCCTCTCCGGACAGATCTTCGTCTTCGGCGGCTTCGCACTGCGGGCCAATTCGCTTGGCCGTCTGGAGCAGATCAAAAGCTACGCCACTGGCCGTCAGGTCAGATTTGGAAGTTTAAACTACATGGTTGACATCCGCGGAGACTTGATCTTCGACGTATTCGAGCCACTGCCGAGCGCGCCGCTCTGTCACGACGAGCATGATTTAGCTCTGCTGCCGAACAGTGCCCTGGAGGCCGCACCCGCGTCAGCTCCGATCCCTAATTTGGAGACAACTGCACCGATCGAGGATGGGCGGTTGGACGCTGCCTCGGGGGCTGCGACCCTAATGGCGATTGAGCCGAACACCAGCCCCGCACTCCACGAGACTCATGATTCCAAGGAGTCGGACTCCTCTCCGGACTCCGAACCATTCGCGCCTCTGCCAATCGAATCCGATTGGGCGCCGATCATGGAGTTTACTACCGCGAACATCTTTCAACACTCGCCCTTTGGCGATATTATAAAATCACTAAAGTCTCTCTCTTTATCAGGAGAGCCCTGGCCGGACTACGGTCAGCGAGATTGGGATGCGGACGATGAAGAAATTCAAAGCCCACCCACCACCCACTTTGTAGCCACTGTCGACGATTTAACCGACATGCTCGACTTCGACTCTGAAGACATCGACGGTATGGACGCCGATGAAGGAGACAATGAGGAACCAGCGCCTATTGGGCCCTGGAACGCCACCTCGTCATATGACGTATACATGGTGGACGCACCAAAAGATGACAACGAGGAGCGGAAGGATGCACCGAAGGCTTGTTCCCTCGAAAAGCAGTCAAAGCGGCGATGCAAGCGCCGCCCCAAATCCCGCCTCGACAGAAATAGCGATCACACAGACCCAGCGCTGGAGCAGGGCGAACCGCTGCCGGACAACGGCAATCCGGATAATCAAACCGAACAAACAAATCCTATCAAGGATAATGGTCCGGACGACATAACACCGGACAGACACCCGGAGCAGCAGACTGCCCGTAAAAGGCTTGTTGCCACCGCGAGGAGCCTAAAAAAGCAGAAGCAAAGGCTCAAGGCCGCGCAAGACACGCTCCAATTCAGATGGAGTAAAATACTCAGCACAGCAGCAAGGTACGGCGACAATCGCCCCTCCAAGAGCTACCCAAAACGGAAGCTGCTACCCGAATTCGATGAGGAGGCCTCGGAACCTCCACAACCAAATATCAAAGAAGCCACCTGGTCGGATAGACAACCCCTCTACCAACACAGAGCGGCATACAAAGCCACTCACAATACAATATGCGACCCATGCGAGGGCTCGCACCCAAAGGACGGTGCAACCAGATACATCTATGGACCACACAAGCGTGCCCCAGCATACAATGCAACACAACAAACATCCGAACGACGCGGTACACCCAGCTACAGGGGTGCTGCACACCCCCTATGTTTCACCGATGAGGTGCTGGACCACGAATTCCCAGCGGGATTCAAGCCCGTAAACATAGAGGCATATGACGGAACAACAGACCCTGGGGTCTGGATTGAGGACTACATCCTTCATATCCATATGGCTCGAGGAGATGACCTCCACGCCATCAAATACCTACCCCTCAAGCTCAAAGGGCCAGCTTGTCATTGGCTCAAAGGCCTCCCCGAAAGCTCCATTGGAAGTTGGGAAGAGCTCGAAGACACCTTTCGGGCAAATTTTCAAGGGACCTATGTCCGACCTCCGGATGCGGACGATTTGAGTCATATAACTCAACAGCCCGGAGAGTCAGCCCGAAAGCTTTGGAACAGGTTTCTTACTAAAAAGAACCAGATTGTCGACTGTCCGGACGCCAAAGCCTTAGCGGCTTTCAAGCATAGCGTCCGTGACGAATGGCTCGCCAGACACCTCGGCCAAAATAAGCCGAGAACGATGGCCGCATTAACAAACCTCATGACCCGCTTTTGCGCGGGAGACGACAGCTGGCTAGCCAGATGCAGCACCAGCGACCCCAGTACATCTGAAGTTAGAGATGGAAACGGGAAATCACGGCGCAACAGCAATAACAAACGCCGGAATAAAGAAGACAGCACGAAGGGCACGGCAGTAAATGCCGGATTCAAAAGCTCTCGGCCAGGACAAAAGCCGCCCCCTAAAGGCACCAGGGATGAATTGTCTAGCCTCAACAAAATTCTGGACCAAGTATGTCAGATTCATAGTACCCCTGGTAAACCTGCTAATCTACCCACAGAGAATGTTGGGTCTTCAAGTAGTCCGGCAAGCTTAACGCCGTACACAAGGGGGAGGATACACCAAGTGAAGACGAGGACAAGCCCCCCAAGCAAGACACGGGGGAACAAAAGAAATTTCCACCAGAAGTCAAAACAGTAAACGTGTTACACGTAATCAAGGGAAAAAACAACGCGGCACTCCCAGGAAAATATACCCAAGTGCCTGTCACCACGACGTCCTGCCACTGGTCATCTCAACCGATCACTTTCGACCATCACGATTACTCAGCAAGTATCCGACACGCAGGATGGGCTGCCCTGGTATTAGACCCAGTAATTGGCGGATATCACTTCACAAGAGTCTTGATGGACGGCGGCAGTAGCCTAAACCTAATATATCAGGATACAATCCACGGGATGGGGCTAGACCCAACACAAATTCGCCATAGCAATACTACCTTTAAAGGAGTAACGCCAGGCCGAGGGGCTCGTTGTACGGGCTCCCTCCTACTACAAGTTATATTCGGCTCCCCCGACAACTTTCGTCGCGTGCATTAAACTTTCCACATTGCTCCGTTTCAAAGTGGCTATCAAGCACTGCTCGGACGCGAAGCTTTCGCTCGCTTTAATGCAATACTACACTATGCCTCCCTCACACTCAAGATGCCTAGTCCACGTGGCATCATTACAGTGCACGGAAATATCAAGCGATCTCTGCGCGCCGAAGAGAGTGAGGCCGCCTTGGCAGCCGCACACTAAAGGCGCCCGGACAAGCGAAAGCATCCAATAGGTCGTCAAGACCTTAGATACAACTAATCAAGTCTGGCGCCGCTATTTATACGGAATAAGTGGTCACACCCCTATTTGTCAATACAAGGGGCTCAACGCGTGTAAGCAAGTGGCAATTTCTTATCATCTTGAAATATACATGGTTTCTTTCAAAAACTATCTTTTTGCACGACAACTTTTTCACTTAACTTCCTCTCTTTTACAGACGATCATCGTGCTACACCTGTCCAGGATACGGCACAACGGAGACACAGGCGCAGATGTGCAGCAGGGACCCGCTCCAAGGATTCTTTTTAGATTAAGACCCTGCGTAAACCTTTTTTATTGTCTCTTGTTGATACATATCCACCGTTGAGAAGGATGCTGACGTCTTGGCATGTGGCCATGCCAGAACAATGCACGTACCTGGACACAAGGGGCTTCTTACAAAGGCCACTATTTAGGCCCGGTTTATACCACAAAGACCGAATGCCTTAGGGAGTGTTCGGCGTCGCGAGTTTGGCCCTATATGCATCAGCTCCGAATCATTGTCTTTGGTCAAATGTTGGGTTTGCCCGGCTCCTGTGTTTTGGTGCCTTACGTTCCGCCTTGCCGGCTAAGGTAGCACCAGGAGAACTACTGCGATTGTGCCCTGGTTCATCCGGACGAGCACCTCAGTAGAGAAAGCCGAAAACTGACTGTCATGATATAGCGTGAGACTGGTCAACCACTCAATGACCTGTGGGAATGTTAGAATTCCTCTGCCTTAACGAAGGGCCGTTTTCTGGCCAGGCATGTACGCACCCCGGAATCGGGAGAGTGCGGAGCCACCAGGGGCTATCTAGTAGCCCCACTGTCAAACTCCTATGGCTAAGTGAAAGTGCTAAAGCATTATAGTCCGGTTGCCTCGCTCGCTCCGCTATCACCTCCTTAATAGGACCAAGACGTTGGATTAAGTGTGAATGCGTGTTTTTGCAATCACCTCCGCATTATATGCGTGGGGGTTGAAGCCGACGACTGCAATCTTTCAGGTTATACACATGTATACATAAACGGCCGCCCAGGAGGCATCATATTACTTTCAGGCAAAAGTATAAAAATAGCCTTATAAAAATTTATAAAAGCATTTCGCTTACAATGAGATTACATATCACTCAAACACAATATTTTTTGAGCACTGGGTCTCTATCAAATGGGCACCCTCAAGAACTTCTTCAAAGTAGTGCTCAGCAGCCTTTCGACCTATAGCCGAATCCCGCGCTGCAACATTGGTAGCATCCATCTCCGCCCAGTATGCCTTAACACGGGCAAAGGCCATCCGTGCGCCCTCTATGCACGCCGACCTCCTCATCGCATTAATGCGCGGCACCACGTCAAGGACCTGCTGCACCAAGCCGAAATAGCTGTTCGGTTTTGACCTTTCCGGCCATAGCTGATCCACAACAGTCCTCATGGAGAGTCCGGACAACCTATTTAGTTCGGCCCATTCGGCTAATTGGTCAGTCAATGAAAGTGGACGCTCGGGAGAATGGAATTGTCTCCAAAACAGCTGGTCTACTTCACGGTCCGTCTGACCCTGGAAGTACTTGGCCGCATCGGCAGCGCTCACCGCCAAATCCATATACACATCCTCCGAACTCCACAGCCGATCCAGAGGGGCATACCGTGGATCTCTGAATTTCCTCCGCAACATAAAGGATTTCAGCTACAATATCCCCGGCTTCCCACAGCTCCTCCTTCTTTGCCCTCATAGCAGAGCGGAGATCCTTTTTCGTCGCAGCAACCTTCTCAAGGTCTGATGCCTTCGCTTGGTTTTCCTTTTCAAGAACCCGGCAACGGTCGATGGCGGCTTTTAATTCTATAGCCATCTTGGCCATCTTGTCTCGGGTCTCGCCATGTGTGGCCTTCTCGGCTTGCAACTCCTCGGCCGCCTTCACAGCAACCGCATTACCCAACCTCACTTGTTCCTTGGCTCGGGAAAGTTCTGCCCGCAAGGCTTCAACAGTGGCAGCTCCATCTGCAGTCACAACATATTAAAGATACTGGCATCATGCTGCTCTTCCTATGTGGCGTTTACCAGATAAGGACGCTTACCGTGCGCCTCGCCAAGCCTTTTGTTAACAAGCTCGATGTCAGCGTCTGCCGCATCCAACTGCCGTTCTAAATGGGCAAACTCGCTAGTCCGGCTAGCAACCGGAGCTTCCATCACCTGCACATAGAGGCAGTATGGTTATTACCGGGGAATATGATCCTCTGTTCATCGTCATTTCCGACGACAACCAGAGTCTCAGGGGCTACTATCTACACAGGGCACACCTAGCATGTGCAGGACTATCATACATTCTTTTACGTACCTCGAAGCCTGTTAGTAGACTCATAAAAGCTTCATGCAATCCGCTTTCAGCAGACGATATTCTCTCCATCACCGTATTCATCAGCACACGGTGTTCATCTGAGATGGCCGCTCTCCCCACCAACTCCCTCAGAACATCCGGTCGCACACCAGACGGTGCCGGACTCTTTTGTCTGTCCTCTTCGGGAGCCGGACACTGGGAGCTTCGGGGGTCGATGGGATTATCTTCTGGCCTCACCGGACTCGGAGAGGCCCTCCGCGACGACACTTCTGGGTCACCCGCTTCTGGTGCAGAGGAGTCCGGAGGAGGCGTTTCGCTCTCCATTGAAAGTGCGTTATATCGACTAGACGGGGGTGAATAGGCGATTTTTATGAAAGTCTTCAAAACGTGGAAGTTATGAAGACAAACAGAATAGATAAGCCTATCACTATGCAGCGGAAGTTAGATTACACAAGGCAAGCCATAGTCAAGTATTCAATATAGTGAAAGCACAGTGACAAACAGCTTCAGTGTAATAAGGATCAGGTAGGAAGAGGTTATGAAGCCAAACAAATCATACAGTTACGTTGTGAGGACAATCGATAGATCAGGCATGCAATGGCTTCACAATGAATAACAGTAAGTAAAAAGAAGTGAAGATGAAACCAGTGACACGTTGAAGACAATGATTTGTTGGACCAGTTCCAGTTGCTGTGACAACTATACGTCTGGTTGGAGCGGCTAGGTATTTAAACCAAAGGACACACAGTCCCGGACACCCAGTCCTGAACACGCAGCTCAGGACACCCAGTCCTCACCGTTTTCTCCTTGAGCTAAGGTCACACAGACCTCGCCCAATCACTCTGGTAAGTCTTCAAGGTAGACTCCCAAACCTTCACAGACTTTGTTCACCGGCAATCCACAATTTCTCTTGGATGCTCAGAACGCGACGCCTAACCGTCTGGAGGATGCACAGTCCTCAAGTGTAATAAGTCTTCAGATCACTCAGACGAGAAGACTTAAGTGATGCCCAATTTACTCTGGCTCTTGGTGGTTAGGGCCTTTCTCCTCGCTAGGAATTTTCTCTCAAAGGCTTCGAGGTGGGTTGCTCTCAAATGACAAAAGCCGTGCACTGAAATCTGAGCAGCCAACCGTTTATGGTTGTGGGGGTGGGCTATTTATAGCCACTTGGCAACCCGACCTGATTTGTCCGAAATGACCCTGGGTCACTAAGGAACTGACACGTGTCTCAACGGTCAGATTTCAAACTCTCATGGCAACTTTACTTGGGCTACAAGCAAAGCTGACTTGTCCGGCTCTGGACAAGATTCGCTCTCATTGTCTTCACTCGAAGACATAGGTTTTTGATTTAGGCATCACTTCAGTCATTCTGACTGGTTCTCCTGGACCCCACTTAACAGTATGGTGGTTCCTATGACTCAACACAAAATAAAAAGAACTACGAAATATCTAAGTCTTCGAGCTCCATAGGCTTCATAACGTGTCTTCTTTTGTCATAGTCTTCAATGTGAATATCTTCATATACCACCTTTGTCTTCAATGTCTTCATACAATTTTAGGGGTCATCTCTGGTAGTAAAACCGAATCAATAAGGGACTTCTACCTATGTTTTCCTGCAATTCTTACAAACACATTAGTCCCTCAACTAGGTTTGTCGTCAATACTCCAAAACCAACTAGGGGTGGCACTAGATGCACTTACAATCTCCCCCTTTTTGGTGATTGATGACAAACTAGTTGAAGTTTTCAACGGGGAATAAAAGTGTGAAGTTTGTAAAGGAATTGTCTTCATAAGTTGCAAGGGCTCCCCCTGAAGATGTGCATATAAGTCAATTTGCTTTTGGAATGCAAATGCACATGGCAGGTTGTACTTGTGGAGATCCGCTTCAGCTTATGATGACATCCACTATGCATGTGAAAGTATATGAAGATAATGACATGCATAATGGAAAATGGACGTCTGCAGAATGAGATAAGTGCGGAATTTATCGTCGCACATGCGGAATTTATCTTCGCAAACAGAGTGGTAAACAAGTAGCAGACGACCATCGAGTTTTAGTGTTTACAACTCAAAGAACCAAATGGAGCAAAAACAATAGTTGTAAACACGAAGCAAAGTATAACAAAACATAAGGCACCCGCCCATATTGACCCGCTTGAAGACTATAAACATCATATGCTTCTCCCCCTTTTGTCAGGAATGACCAAAAAGGTTTGAAGACATAGAGTTTACTACGCGTTCCCAGGCGCAGCAGGGTCGGTGGAGTTGTTTGGCGGTGCAGAGCTTTGAGGTGCTGAAGCAGGTGGTGGTGAAGTAGCATCGTCGTCTTCATCAATGATCCTTGCAGTAACTGTGGTAGCAGATGAAGAAAACTCAGAGTCTTCAAGTGACGGTGTGTTGCGCATCAGAGCCCTTCTAGGAGGTGTGGTGTCAAATTTGAAGCGCTCTGTGAAGCCATCCTCTTCAAGTTCAGCTTCAGTGCAGATCATTGAGAGCCCTTTCCACGTATGACGGCAAGTCTCATGTGTAACGAAGGCATTCTTGGTGGCAAGGTTTTGAAGACGATTGACATCCACCAAGAGGCTCTTCATCTGACGTTTCAGCCAGTCGTGATGCCTATCTTGCTTTTGGTGAAGGGCCACAAGAAGCTCTCGGTCAGTGAGGACACGAGCACGCTTCTTGGGTCTTGGAGCATTTGTGCTATCTGTGGCTTCAGTAGATGCTGGTGCACGTGTAGTGCCAGCCATCGGATAGACCCTGGACATGGCTTCAACACCTTCAACATTCTGCGTGAAGCTCTGGTGTTCGGCATTATGAAGACTTATCGGTTGCTTGGCAGGCTCAGGGTATATTGCTTCAGCAGAGATATCCATATCTGGCAGGAAGATCCGATGGTTTCGGGCTGAGGGCTGATACGAGATCGTAGAGTGCAGTTTGATCAGCCTCATCACCCAAGGGGCATAGAACTTTAAACCAAATAAGTCCGAGCCTGACGCTGCAAGTTGGCGTATGAAGAGATCCTGTGCGTTGAAGCATTTGCCATGCATGATATAGAATATGAGAGTCTTCATTGCACCCTCAATCTTGGCATGTGGTGAGTGTCCCTTAATGGGCCAGAGAGTCCGCCGGATAATGTGATATATGGTCCTGGGCAGGTACTCTAGGTCTTCAACGAAGAACTCAGTTGGATAGGGTTCATCATGAGGCAATGGCTTCAACATTGAGAGCATCTGACTCATATTTGGTTCAGGTCTCTGGAAAATGCTCTCAATAGCTTCAGAATGTGGTTGGCAGCCTTCCTCGAAGAATTCGCCTGGAGTGGGCAGGCCGGTGAGCTCAATGATATCAAATGCATTGGCTTCATGATGGACATTTCCGGTCATCCACTCCAGGATCCAAGTCTTCGGATCTCTGTTGTATCCTTTGATATGGAGAGTGGCATAAAACTGAAGCAGAAGCTCTTCGTTCCAGTGCTCTTCATCAGTCACAAACGGCAGCAGACCCACTTGCCTGAAACAGTCCAAAGCTTCCTCAAGACATGGCAGACCAGCAATGGCTTCAACCTCAAGGCGCTTGTGAGGGAAGATGCGACCTTGGTTGTATAAGATGCATGAATAATAGCTGCGCTGTGAATGGCTCCAGAACCTGTCTGATACAATCCTTTCCCTTGAATAGGGGTTCTTGGAGCTATTGAAAAATGTATTGTCTGCCTTGAAGCTGTTTATATCAAAGGAGCCAGGTGCTAATGCAGGACCTGGGAACCTTGGAAGCCTTGGGACTGGCTTCTGGACATGAGGTCTGTGCTCTATGTGATAATCAAATTGTGGACCTGCAGCAGACTCAGGAACTGAAGTGTCTGGCTCAGTGGCTTCGCTGTCCGCTGAAGCATTTTGTGGGGCGGGCTCCACATTGGCTTCAGTGTTTGAAGTTGGAGGGACAACCTCAGGCACGTTCTCCTGGAGAACTGCATCTTGATGGAGCGGTGGAGTGGGTTCTGGAGGTGCTTCTTCATTGTCTTCGGCTGATGCGGCCGGAATTTCTGCAGACTGGACTTGAGGCCGTGGACCTTTGCGAAGCCTACGGAATGCAGACGACGCTTGTGGGGTCAGAGTGGGCTGATCCTCAAAGTCTTCTTCCTCCTGAGGGCGATCCGCCCATGACTCATCTTGTGCCATTGGCGTCAGAGGACGACCAATACTGATGAGTTCGCTTGTTTCACGCTGAGGAAGGGCTGCATCATCTTGCACATTGTCCTGATGACCAATGTCTTCAGCAGCTATTGGGTCGGCTGCTGGAATATCTTCAGCTTCAGGAGCCTCTGTGGGAGCAGGCTCATGAACTGTCAGTCTTCTTTCTACATTGGGGTGAATGACAGAAAGGGGTTCAACCATCAAGGGCTCTGTGGGAGCAGCCTTAGATTTCTTGACCTTGCGCTTCTTTTTGCTGGGGGCAGTAGGAGAGGCTTCAGAGCTCTTCCTTTTTCTGGCTTCAGCTTCTGCAGCTCTTGTCTTCTTTAGCTCTGAAGCTGTTGACCGGCTCTTTGGCTTCGAGCCAGTCGTGGCGGTTGGGAAGACAATCGGAATAGCTGCTTGTCTTGATGCCTCTGGTTCACTCACAGCAGGCTGCTTCTTCTTCTTTGCGGCCACCTTGGGGTCGATGCCAGGACGCCCAAGTGCCTTGCGCTTTTCAGCCTCGTTGTAGGCTTGAACACATTTGTCTGCCAAAGACTTCATCCTTTCACGCGAGCCTTGAGCTTCAGCGCGCTTCTTCAGAAAGTTTTCTTTGAGCTCATGCAGCATGATTTTGAAGCTCCTCACTTCCTACACGCTGAGGCTGGCCATGTGCTTCTTGAACTGAGCTTTTTCGTGATCAATTTTCTGTTTCAGCTCAACGATGCGCTGAGCAATGGCCAGTTCTGAAGCAATTGCGCCTTGGAAGGCGACACTGAGGCCAACTGGCAACTGCAGATCATTGAAGCTTATATCTGGTGAGTCAAACCATTCATCGATGAAGCTGTTGATGATGGCGACATCAAAGAGAGGCAGATTGTTGAAGATTTCCGCTTCTTCCTTGCTTTTGATGAGCTGCTCTAGTGCGTCATCGCCCAGATCTTCATCGCTTGATAGATCAATGGCTTCACTGCGCAGAATGGCAGCAGCAGTGAGCTCTTTGCCTGTTTGTTGCTGGGGCTCCTTTTCCTTCAGGGGCTTGGAGATGCGGGATACGTCTTCAGACTGCACACTGACTTCAGGAGGTGTAGATTTCAATGGCTTCGCCCTTGAGATTTTTGAGGCAGGTGCCGGCTTTGAAGCTTTTGGTTTCTTTGTCTGCTTAGGCTTCGGCACAGCAGGAGCTTCATCAGACTCAGAATCAGCTGGAGGGTCATTCACAGCAGTCCCTTGGACTAAGATGTGGGTGATCAGGCCCTCAAGATTGGCAAACGGACCGTTGATATTGGGTTCGGTGTCGCGTGTGCCATCCGCCCTTGGCGCAGATGGACCAGGGTTGAAGTCTAACCCTAGCTTCTTCTTGTTTTGCTTTGCAGAGATCTGAGCAAACTGAAAGTTGCGCTTGAATAGATTGTCATCGCGACACCAGAGGAGTGATGACGGATGTGCTTCAGCTGGCTGCGGTCCTCGGACCATGCATGGGTAGAAGCCTTGAGCAATGGCTTCGTCTCTGGACCTGGGTACGAGATTTTTGTATAGTATGTCTCCCCACGGTCTCTTGATGGCGCACTTCTCCGCATACTCCTGAGTGACGAAGCGGTATTGGAACCATTGCTCTGCCCAATATCTTCGAATCCATTGGATTCGTGTCTTGCGCTGACCATAGTTCTATTCAGGGTCTGTTTTGTACATCTCTGCCAGTTCATCAGGCAGATCTTTGGATGTGCCGCCATGGCGCTGTCTGCCTCCCTTCCTTGCTGCTGTTTCTGAAGCCATAAATCTTAGCTTGGAAGGCTTCAAGACGTTCAAAGGCTTCAAAGGCTTCCTTTTGCTTGACCAACAAGAACTGGCTTCAGGAGAGTTGATGTGACGCTGTAAGAATTCTGCAAATGAATGCAGACTATGAGAACCAAAGGATTCTCCCACGGACATGTACCTGTGACAGCATTAAGGTGCGAGGGAAGGGGAAGAGGTCATATGCATTCTCAGAAGATTTTGAAGATAAATCAGTTTAGAAGACATTGACCTCATCGTGCGAAGACATTCACTCAGAGAAAAGAAGTTGGTTCCAGATTTGTACGAACCCACAGATTAGTACAAGTGAGGAATCTAACTACTTCATGAATCACAAGTGAACATTCTAGGCAGGTTATGAGATGCAGACTGAGAGAGAACTAACTTGTGTGAAGAGAAACTTCTTATGGCAGGAAATGACTGAACTATAGGATCAAAAGAGGCTGTAAAAAGAGGTTTTATTTACCACACTTGGAACTGCTAGACGAAGTGGGAGTTGAGGCCGAGCAGTTCGATCCTCCGTGCCCTAACTTGGCGACGGAAGACACCTACGGCGACGGCGGAGAGGTCGAAGTCCGCGGTCGGCGTGAAAACGGCGTCGGAGAGGTTGCGGCAGTGAAGCGCTTCGTCGCCGGCGTCGTCGAGAGCTAGCGGTGGCGCTAGGGTTCGTGCGAGCGAGGGTGGAAGAAGAGATAATGACCGCAGTGAATTGGGTATTTATAGGGATAGAGGCGGCACTACGCTATTACACAGGTGCCCCTGGCGGTTCGCATTTGAGGAACGCGTGGCCAGTTAGCGGATGTTTGGGGTTTGTTCCACGTCCCACGCATGCCTAAATTGTCGGGTGTCGTTCCTACTTCTCCGGATTTCTTGTGGATGAATGAGCGTTGAAAACGGTTTTAAAGTTTGTCTCTCTGTCTTCTGCTGACAAGGACGCAGAGAAGACATTCGACAGTTTCAATAGAATGCATATGACTTGGAGAGATAGAGTTTGAGGTAGGAAGCATAGAGAGGTTATGGTCCGATCACATTCACTTAGTTCAAAAGATTCAAACAAGAAGACATAGCTATAAGTGAATGTTGTAGAGGACAGAACACTAGTATATATATATTCAACATAGTGAAGATAATCATGAAGACATATTGAGATTGAAGCCAAACCAAATGCGAAGACATTGCGAGGTAACGCCATGAGTGAAACACTTCAAAATAGAACGTTTGGTGGTGGCGTTACCCACCGTATAGGAAGTATTAGACCCAGACACGGCGCACAATTATCGTGGCGCTCCGAAGTCAAATTCCACATTAATGTATTCACACTTAGAAGGTATGTCTTCATTGATTGAAGATATACGTTACTTCGTGTGTTGCACATCTAAGTCATCAATATGCATAAGTGTTAGGATGTGTGCCTGATCACAGGACATTTGAGGATTCCAAGATATTTAGCTCACACCGTAACTTGCAAAATCTCTTCTCATCCAAGGGCTTGGTGAAGATATCTGCCAATTGCTCTTCAGTGTTGACGTGTATGATATCAATGTCTTCCTTCACAACATGATCTCTAAGAAAGTGATGACGAATTTCAATGTGCTTTGTCTTCGAGTGCTGAACTGGGTTGTTGGCAATCTTGATGGCGCTTTCGTTGTCGCAGTAAAGTGGCACTTGCTTCAGATGAATGCCATAATCCTTGAGTGTTTTATTCATCCACAGAAGCTGAGCGCAGCAAGATCCAGCAGCAATGTATTCAGATTCAGCAGTGGAGAGAGATACACAGTTCTGCTTCTTTGAAGACCAACATACAAGTGATCGTCCCAGAAAGTGACATGTGCCTGATGTAGACTTGCGATCAACCTTGTCACCAGCATAATCAGCATCCGAAAATCCAACCAAATCAAACTCTGAGCCCTTTGGATACCATAATCCTAGAGTTGGGGTGTGAGCCAAATATCGAAGAATTCGCTTCACAGCTAAGTGATGCGACTCCTTTGGTGCCGCTTGAAATCGAGCACACATGCAAACACTAAGCATGATATCTGGCCTAGATGCACATAAATAAAGCAAAGACCCAATCATGGAGCGGTATACCTTTTGATCGAACTCTTTACCATTGTCGTCGGGACCTAGATGATGTTTGGCTGGCATTGGTGTTGTGAAGCCTTTGCAGTCTTGCATACCGAACTTCTTCAGGCAATCTTTGAGATACTTCTCTTGAGATATGAAAATGCCGTTGCGTTGTTGCCGTATTTGAAGACTGAGGAAGAATTTCAACTCCCCCATCATAGACATCTGATATTGCTCTTGCATCATATATCCAAACTCTTCACTGTATTTCTGATTGGTGCAACCGAAGATAATGTCATCCACATATATTTGGCACACAAACAATTCACCATCATATGTCTTCGTGAAGAGAGTGGGATCTAAGGAACCAGGTATGAAGCCTTTGCTCTTCAAGAAGTACTTGAGTGTGTCATACCAGGCCCGAGGGGCTTGTTTGAGGCCATACAGTGCCTTATTGAGCTTGTATACCATGTCAGGATGTTTTGGATCTTCAAACCCTGGTGGTTGTGCAACATACACTTCTTCTTCAATCTTGCCATTGAGAAAGGCACTCTTCACATCCATTTGATACAGAATTATGTTGTGATGATTTGCATAGGCCAGCAGAATACGTATGGCTTCAAGTCTAGCCACAGGAGCAAAGGTTTCATCGAAGTCAATGCCTTCCACTTGAGTATATCCTTGAGCAACGAGGTGAGCTTTGTTTCTGACGATTTGACCATGCTCATCTTGCTTGTTGCGGTATATCCATTTGGTGCCTATTATGTTATGCTTCCGTGGATCAGGACGCTTAACCAGTTCCCATACATTGTTCAGCTCAAACTGTTAAAGCTCTTCTTGCATTGCTTGAATCCATTCAGGTTCCATAAAGGCTTCTTCAACTTTCTTGGGTTCTGAAATTGAGACGAATGCGAAGTGCCCACAGAAATTTGCCAGTTGAGTTGCCCTTGAACGAGTGAGGGGACCAGGTGCATTGATGCTGTCAATTATTCTGTCAATCTGCACTTCATTGGCTACCCGAGGATGTATAGGGAGAAGACTTTGCTCTTGCTGATCTGTGTTGTCGTTGGGAGGAATATCCTCAGACTGAGCATTGTCTTCATGTGGATCAGGTGCTGAGATGATAAGTTCTTCTTCAGGATGAGCTTCAGAAGGTACAATTTCTCCAGTTCCCATAAGCTTGATTGATTCACTAGCTGGAACTTCATCTAGCACATTTGGCAGTTGCTCTCTTTGTGATCCATTGGTTTCATCGAACCGCACATCCACTGTTTCAACCACTTTGTAGTGGAAGAGATTGAAGACTCTGTAGGAGTGCGAATCCTTTCCATATCCAAGCATGAAGCCCTCATGTGCTTTTGGTGCAAACTTTGAGGTGTGGTGTGGGTCCTTGATCCAGCACTTTGCGCCAAATACTCTGAAGTAACTGACATTTGGCTTCTTGCCAGTTAGGAGTTCATACGATGTCTTGTTCAGAAGCTTGTGAAGATAAACACGATTGATTATATGGCATGCAGTATCAATGGCTTCAGTCCAGAATTTTCTTGGAGTCTTGTATTCATCTAGCATTGTTCTGGCCATCTCAATGAGTGTTCTGTTCTTGCGTTCGACGACGCCATTCTGCTGTGGCGTGTACGGAGCTGAGAATTCATGTGTGATGCCCAAGGTATCCAGATATGTATCAAGACCAGTGTTCTTGAATTCAGTGCCATTGTCACTTCTGATGTGCTTTATCTTGGCGCCAAAATTGTTCATAGCTCGATTGGCGAAGCGTCTGAAGACATCCTGCACTTCAGTCTTGTAAAGGATTATGTGCACCCAAGTATATCTAGAGTAATCATCAACAATGACGAAGCCATAGAGGCAAGCATAAGTAGTAAAATTTGAGTAGTGAGTGGGACCGAAAAGATCCATGTGGAGCAGTTCGAAGGGTTGTGTAGTAGTCATGATTGTCTTCGAAATATGCTTTGCCCTTGTCATCTTCCCTGCTTCACAGGCACCGCATAAGTGATCTTTCTTGAACTGGACGCCCTCGATGCCTATGACATGCTTCTTCTTCGCAAGGGTGTGGAGGTTCCTCATGCCAGCATGCCCAAGCCTCCGATGCCAAAGCCAGCATTCTGAAGCTTTTGCAAGAAGACATACTGCAAGTTGTGGTCCTGCTGAGAAATCTACCACGTACAAATCACCTTTCCGATACCCTTCAAACACTAGAGATTTGTCAGATTCCATTAGTATCAGGCAACGATATTTTCCAAACATTACGATCATATTCAAATCGCAAAGCATTGAGACAGACATTAAGTTGAAGCCAAGGGATTCAACAAGCATGACTTTATCCATGTGTTGATCCTTTGAGATTGCAACTCTACCTAGACTCAATACCTTACTTTTACCAGTGTCAGCAAATGTGATGTGGCTCTTGTCGGATGGACGTAATGTTGAGTCCATAAGAAGGCTTCTTCTGCCAGTCATGTGATTTGTACACCCACGTCAATAATCCATTCTGAAGACTTTGAAGTCGCTGGTGTTGTACCCTACAGTGCAGTTAGGGGGATAGGCTTCACGAAGAGAATTGTGAAGCATAAACATTTGACGAACCAGTGGGTTATGAAAACTTAGATCCAGATTAGGACTAATAGGGAGAGTAGCATGCGATTCAGGAACGAAGTACATAATGATGCCATTCGGGCATTTTATCTTGCGCCCTGCAAGATTTTTAAGGTCCCCAGCAATAGCGTCAGAAGATTTTGTTTTTCTGCTGGAGACCTTTCCCTGCAAAAGAGAGTTAAGCTTTCTTAACCACCCACATCTTCAAGGGTGGCTTAGAAGCAATAAGTCTAAGTGTAGCATCTGAGAATTTTGGCTTTGAAGCCTTAGCAAATAGTCTAGCAGGTGGACAATAATACTCATAGGAATAAGTAGAATAATTTTTGGTCATATGAACATGACGATTCGAAGAACCGCTCTCATATTCATATGCCTGAGTATGGTTTCCCTGCAAAACATTTGCGTTAGTGTGACTCAGGTGAGTCCTCTGTTTGTATGAAGCCTTTGGACCATATGAAGCCTTTGGTCTGAGGTTTGTCCTTTTTAAGTGAGGTGTCATGAAGACATTCACAGGAAGATTTTCCAGACACTTTTTCGGAACCCAGATCTTCTTCACAGGCGGTCCATTCCTGCAGTTAGTACCAATGTACCTGGCAAACATTTCACCATTCTGATTCTTAAACAGTTTATAGTTTGCATCAAAGGATTCATCAATGATAATGGGGTTCACAAGTGAAGCCAGATAAGTTGGAAGGATCTGCTGAAAGTTCCTTTGTAGCAACCCATGTGGTTTTGGGGTACTGCTCAGGTTTCCAGTAAGAGCCATCTGCATTTATTTTCCTCACAAATCCAACACCCTCTTTCCTAGGGTTTCGGTTCAGAATCTGCTTCTTGAGGACATCACATAATGTCTGATGTCCTTTAAGACTTTTGTACATCCCTGTTTCAAGCAATGTCTTCAACCTAGCATTCTCATCAGCAATAGTAGTGGTATCCTCAGCAGAGGGGTTAGTTACCACATCAACAGTTGAAGATATTGCAACAGCAGTAGCAGTGGAACATTCAGCAATAGAATTAGCATTATCACGCTCAATGCATTTTAGACATGGTGGTTCAAATCCTTCCTGAGCGGGACTGATCTGTTCGGAGCGAAGTGACTCGTTTTCCTTTTGAAGATCTTTATGAGCCGCTCTCAATTTCTCAAGTTCTTGCTTCCTTTGAAGATAATCATAGGAAAGCTTTTCATGAGTTGTTGAGAGAGTATCAAGACGATCTTCAAGTTCCTGATACTTAACGTGAAGGTTTTTTATGTCTTCAATTAAGGATTCAGATCGAGTCATTTCAGCACCCAACAGATCATCGCTTATGTCTAATAGTTTTTGAATATGTTCCATGGCTTTCTGTTGTTCAGTTGCAATTTTAGCAAGTGTTTTGTAGCTGGGTTTTGAATCACTGTCAGAGTCATCGTCACTAGATGTTTGATAACGAGTAGTGCATGTGTTTACCTTGGCACCGCGTGCCATGAAGCAGTAGGTAGGAGTGGAGTCGTTCGTGTCATTTGCGTCGGTGTCGGTGATGCAGTCATTGTCTTCAGTGTTGAAGATGGACTTGGCGACGTATGCTGTAGCCAGACTCGCAATGCCAGAATCAGATTCCTCCTCAGACTCCACCTCTGCCTCCTCTGATGCAGACTCCTCCTCTGAGTCCATTTCCTTGCCAAAAAACGCACGTGCCTTGCCAGATGAGCTCTTCTTGTGTGTTGAAGACTTTGAGGAAGACTTGGAAGAAGACTTTGAGTATTTCTTCTTCTTCTTGT
Source organism: Triticum urartu (assembly GCF_056163025.1). Taxonomy (NCBI): domain Eukaryota; kingdom Viridiplantae; phylum Streptophyta; class Magnoliopsida; order Poales; family Poaceae; genus Triticum; species Triticum urartu. The sequence goes on from NC_141873.1 coordinate 577,967,117, forward strand.
CGTCAGAATCATATTCCTTGCTCTTCTTCTTCTTTCTGTTCTCATTGTCCCACTGTGGACATTCAAAGATGAAGTGTCCAGTTTTCTTGCACTTGTGACATGTTTTCTTCTTGTAGTCATGAGCAGATGCTTCATCATTCCTTGAGCTTGATCGTGAAGACTTTCTGAAGCCTTTCTTCTTGGTGAATTTCTGGAACTTCTTCACTAGCATTGCAAGTTCCCTTCCAATGTCTTCAGGATCATCAGAACTGCTGTCAGATTCTTCTTCAGATGAGGACACAGCTTTTGCCTTCAAGGCACGAGTTCGCCCATAGTTTGGACCGTAGATATCTCTTTTCTCAGAAAGCTGAAACTCATGTGTGTTAAGCCTCTCAAGTATGTCAGACGGATCGAGTGTCTTGAAATCAGGACGTTCTTGAATCATCAGGGCTAGGATGTCAAATGAACTATCAAGTGATCTCAGCAGCGTCTTGACGATTTCATGTTTGGTGATCTCAGTGGCGCCGAGGGCTTGAAGCTCATTTGTGATGTCAGTGAGCCGGTCAAATGTGTGCTGGACATTCTCATTGTCATTTCTCTTGAAGCGGTTGAAGAGGTTGCGAAGAACACTGATTCTCTGATCTCTCTGGGTTGAGATGCCTTCATTGACCTTGGAGAGCCAGTCCCAGACCAGCTTGGATGTCTTCAAGGCACTCACACGGCCGTACTGTCCCTTGGTCAGATGACCACAGATGATATTCTTGGCAGTAGAGTCTAGTTGAGTGAACTTCTTGACATCAGCAGCAGTGACACCTTCTCCAGCTTGGGAACGCCGTTTTCGACGACATACCACAGGTCGACGTCAATGGCTTCAAGATGCATGCGCATCTTATTCTTCCAGTAGGGATATTCAGTTCCATCGAAGACGGGGCACGCAGCGGAGACTTTGATTATCCCTGCAGTCGACATAGCTAAAACTCCAGGTGGTTAAACCGAATCACACAAAACAAGGGAGCACCTTGCTCTGATACCAATTGAAAGTGCGTTATATCGACTAGAGGGGAGGTGAATAGGCGATTTTTATGAAAGTCTTCAAAACGTGGAAGTTATGAAGACAAACAGAATAGATAAGCCTATCACTATGCAGCGGAAGTTAGATTACACAAGGCAAGCCATAGTCAAGTATTCAATATAGTGAAAGCACAGTGACAAACAGCTTCAGTGTAATAAGGATCAGGTAGGAAGAGGTTATGAAGCCAAACAAATCATACAGTTACGTTGTGAGGACAATCGATAGATCAGGCATGCAATGGCTTCACAATGAATAACAGTAAGTAAAAAGAAGTGAAGATGAAACCAGTGACACGTTGAAGACAATGATTTGTTGGACCAGTTCCAGTTGCTGTGACAACTGTACGTCTGGTTGGAGCGGCTAGGTATTTAAACCAAAGGACACACGGTCCCGGACACCCAGTCCTGAACACGCAGCTCAGGACACCCAGTCCTCACCGTTTTCTCCTTGAGCTAAGGTCACACAGACCTCGCCCAATCACTCTGGTAAGTCTTCAAGGTAGACTCCCAAACCTTCACAGACTTCGTTCACCGACAATCCACAATTCTCTTGGATGCTCAGAACGCGACGCCTAACCGTCTGGAGGATGCACAGTCCTCGAGTGTAATAAGTCTTCAGATCACTCAGACGAGAAGACTTAAGTGATGCCCAATTTACTCTGGCTCTGGGTGGTTAGGGCTTTTCTCCTCGCTAGGAATTTTCTCTCAAAGGCTTCGAGGTGGGTTGCTCTCAAACGACAAAAGTCGTGCACTGAAATCTGAGCAGCCAACCATTTATGGTTGTGGGGGTGGGCTATTTATAGCCACTTGGCAACCTGACCTGATTTGTCCGAAATGACCCTGGGTCACTAAGGAACTGACACGTGTCTCAACGGTCAGATTTCGAACTCTCATGGCAACTTTACTTGGGCTACAAGCAAAGCTGACTTGTCCGGCTCTGGACAAGATTCGCTCTCATTGTCTTCACTCGAAGACATAGGTTTTTGATTTAGGCATCACTTCAGTCATTCTGACTGGTTCTCCTGGACCCCACTTAACAGTATGGTGGTTCCTATGACTCAACACAAAATAAAAAGAACTACGAAAGATCTAAGTCTTCGAGCTCCATAGGCTTCATAACGTGTCTTCTTTTGTCATAGTCTTCAATGTGAATATCTTCATATACCACCTTTGTCTTCAATGTCTTCATACAATTTTAGGGGTCATCTCTGGTAGTAAAACCGAATCAATAAGGGACTTCTACCTGTGTTTTCCTGCAATTCTTACAAACACATTAGACCCTCAACTAGGTTTGTCGTCAATACTCCAAAACCAACTAGGGGTGGCACTAGATGCACTTACATCCATCATCTCTGGAAGAAGATCCCCCGAAGACGAGCTCATTTGAGAGGGGCTAAGGCCCGAACTGCAAAACTATATGCGGTGGTTATTTCTCAGAAGAAAAAGATGGCATATTTGTACTATTAAAAGTATTTCGGGTCACTTACGACTCGCGGGAGAACTGATCCCCCCGCGGACTTTGTGCGGCAACGGCGCCCCCCGAGGTAGGACCCTCTGTGGGAGACTTCTTCTCCCGTTTGGAAGCTTCGGCATCCGAATCCCCGAGCGCAGTCCTTTTCCTCTTCTGGTCGTCTTCCTTCATGAAGACGCTCGCTCCCTCGGCTAGAATGGGCAGCGTTGGGAGCCCGCGTCCGCCCGCATTATCCTCCACAGTATCTTCCTTCAAGGACTTCGGGCAAGGTGCGGTCTGGAGCATCTTTTCCAATACCGGATTTTCCAAACCCTCAGGGAGGGGGGCCGAACACCGAATCAACTTCGCCTTTGTTAGCCAGTCCTGGTCAAAAAGCAAACTTTCAGAAATAACTTCGTAACAAAGAGAGAGAGTATGTTCAGCCGGAAGATGCCTTACCTGTTCGGCGGCGCGGTTACTACTCAGGCCCATGTCCTCGGTGATTTCTGGACACTCCACCTGAGGTCCAAAGAATGACTTGTACATCTCCTCGTGCGTCAGGCCGAGGAAATTTTGAATGGCACGCGGTCCCTCGGGATTGAACTCCCACAGGCGAAGAGGCCGGTGTTTGCAAGGCTGGACTTGACGAACCAGCATAACCTGTATTACCGCAACCAAACTGAAATCTCCATTGGAGAGATCTCGAATGCGGCTTTGTAGTATAGGCACGTCCTTGGCTGGCCCCCATCTCAGACCTCTGCTGATCCATGACATCAGCTGTGGTGGGGGCCCGAGCGGAAAACAGGGGGGGCGCCCACTTGGCACTTCTAGGAGCCGTGATGTAGAACCACTCCTGTTGCCACAATTCAGACACCTCTGGGATGGAACCTTTGGGCCACGGAGCTCCCGTCATCTTGCGTATTGAGTCACCTCCACATGCTGCATGTTGCCCCTCGATCATATTCGTCTTCACTTCAAAGGTCTTGAGCCATAGGCCAAAGTGAGGGGTAACCCAGAGGAAGGCCTCGCACACGACAATAAATATCGTGATATGAAGAAAGGAGTCCGGATCTAGATCATGAAAGTCTAGCCCGTAGTAAAACATCAAACCCCTTACGAAAGGATCCAGAGAAAGGCCTAGACCTCGGAGGAAGTGGGAGACGAACACGACGTTCTCGTTGGGTTCGGGGGTGGGTACGGCCAGCCCTCGGGGAGGCAGCCGATGCAAAATCTCGGCGGTCAGATATCTGGCCTCCCTCAACTTTTTGATGTCTTCTTCCGTGACGGAGGAGGGCACCCATCGGCCTTGAAGGCTAGATCCGGACATGACTAAAGGTTCGGAGCACCTGACCTGAACTTCGGGCGTTTGAGCTTGAGGTGGGGGAAGGATTCGATTAAGCACGGGAGGGAAAAATAAAAGCCTTGTCCCCTTTATAAAGAGGGTGAATATCAAGCGTCCTCTCCGTGTCCGTTTGGACTTGCCTATAATCTAGGAGTCCTAGAAGCGGTTACCCACACCCGTATTAATGAGAATCCCGGAATAAGGAGACACGATCTCTGCTTTAACAAGACGTGCCAAGGAAACCGCCTCGCATAATGCGCTGAGATGGGACAATAAAACGGTTCGAATAAAAGCTTGGCCGTGGTGTGATGTCGCACTATGGAATACGTCAGCAGATTAGATTTGTGTAAATATTATTCTCTCTATGGCAATATGTGGAAACTTATTTTGCAGAGCCGGACACTATCTTTGTGTTCAAAATCTTCTATGAAGTACTTGGAGGAGGAACCCGCCTTGCAATGCCGAAGTCAATCTACGCGCCGGACTCGTCATCATTGAAGCCTGGTTCAGGGGCTACTGAGGGAGTCCTGGATTAGGGGGTGTTCGGATAGCCGGACTATACCTTCAGCCGGACTCCTGGACTATGAAGATACAAGATTGAAGACTTCGTCCCGTGTCCGGGAGGGACTTTCCTTGGCGTGGAAGGCAAGCTTGGCGATACGGATATGCAGATCTCCTACCATTGTAACCGACTCTATGTAACCCTAACCCTATCCGGTGTCTATATAAACCGGAGGGTTTTAGTCCGTAGGACAACATACACATCAACAATCATACCATAGGATAGCTTCTAGGGTTTAGCCTCCTCGATCTCGTGGTAGATCTACTCTTGTACTACCCATATCATCAATATTAATCAAGCAGGACGTAGGGTTTTACCTCCATCAAGAGGGCCCGAACCTAGGTAAACTTCGTGTCCCTTGTCTCCTGTTACCATCCGGCCTAGACGCACAGTTCGGGACCCCCTACCCGAGATCCGCCGGTTTTGACACCGACAGCAGTGCTAAAAGAGGTAGAAAACACCATTCTGTTGGGGAACGTAGTAATTTCAAAAAAATTCCTACGCACATGCAAGATCATGGTGATGCATAACAACAAGAGGGGAGAGTGTTGTCCACGTACCCTCGTAGACCGAAAGCGGAAGCGTTAGCACAACGCGGTTGATGTAGTCGTACGTCTTCACGATCTGACCTATCCAAGTAACACACGGCACCTCCGAGTTCAGCACACGTTTAGCTCGATGACGTCCCGCAAACTCCGATCCAGCAGAGCTTCATAGGAGAGTTCCGTCAGCACGACAGCGTGGTGACAGTGATGATGTTGCTACCAACGCAGGGCTTCGCCTAAGCACCGCTATGATATGACCGAGGTGGAATATGGTGGAGGGGGCACCGCACACGGCTGGGAGAGATCAACTGATCAACTTCTGTGTCTAGAGGTGCCCCCTGCCCCTGTATATAAAGGAGCAAGGGGGAGGCCGGCCGGCCCTCTATGGGCACGCCAGGAGGAGGAGTCCTCCTCCTAGTAGGAGTAGGACTCCCCTTTCCTACTCCTACTAGGAGGAGGAAAGGAAGGAGGAGAAGGAGAAGGAAGGAGAAGGTGGAAAAGGAGGAAAGGGGGGCCGGCCCCCTAGTCCAATTCGGTTTGGGCTAGGGGGGCCGCGCGCCCTGCCTCCTCTCTTCCACCACTTGGCCCATGAGGCCCATTACTTCTTCCTCGTATTCCCGTAACTCCCCGGTACCCCCGAAAATACCTGAATCACTCGGAACCTTTCCGATGTCCGAATATAGTCGTCCAATATATCAACCTTTACGTCTTGACCATTTCGAGACTCCTTGTCATGTCCCCGATCTCATACGGGACTCCGAACTACCTTCGGTACATCAAATCACATAAACTCGTAATACAATCGTCACCGAAACTTTAAGCGTGCGGACCCTACGGGTTCGAGAACTATGTAGACATGACCGAGACACGTCTCCAGCCAATAACCAATAGCGTAACCTGGATGCTCATATTGGCTCCCACATATTCTATGAAGATCTTTATCGGTCAAACCGCATAACAACATACATTGTTCCCTTTGTCATCGGTATGTTACTTGCCCGAGATTCGATCGTCGGTATCTCAATACCTAGTTCAATCTCGTTACCGGCAAGTCTCTTTACTCGTTCCGTAATACATCATCCCGCAACTAACTCATTAGTTGCAATGCTTGCAAGGCTTTAAGTGATGTGCATTACCGAGAGGGCCCAGAGATACCTCTCCGACAATCTGAGTGACAAATCCTAATCTCGAAATACGCCAACCCAACAAGTACCTTTGGAGACACCTGTAGAGCACCTTTATAATCACCCAGTTACGTTGTGATGTTTGGTAGCACACAAAGTGTTCCTCCGGTAAACGGGAGTTGCATAATCTCATAGTCATAGGAACATGTATAAGTCATGAAGAAAGCAATAGCAACAAACTAAACGATCAAGTGATATGCTAACGGAATGGATCAAGTCAATCACATCATTCTCTAATGATGTGACCCCGTTAATCAAATGACAACTCATGTCTATGGCTAGGAAACTTAACCATCTTTGATTCAACGAGCTAGTCAAGTAGAGGCATACTAGTGACACTCTGTTTGTCTATGTATTCACACATGTATTATGTTCCTGGTTAATACAATTCTAGCATGAATAACAAACATTTATCATGAAATAAGGAAATAAATAATAACTTTATTATTGCCTCTAGGGCATATTTCCTTCACATTCTCCACAACGTACCAGAGATCGTTATCAATTGCCTCAAGATGCATGCGCATCTTATTCTTCCAGTAGGGGTAGTCTGTCCCATCGAAGGTAGGACACCCAGCAGAAACCTTGATCATACCTGCGGTCGACATAACTAGAACTCCAGGTGGTTAAACCAAAATCACACAGAACAAGGGAGTACCTTGATCTGATACCAATTGAAAGTGCGTTATGTCGACTAGAGGGGGGGGTGAATAGGCGATTTTTATGAATTCTTCACTGAGGAATTTGCAGGTGAGGAAATTCCTTAGCGAAGAACCACTAGCAGCGGAATAAGTACTCAAAAGTAAACATAACAGAACACAAGCATAGTCATCATGATGAAATGAAGACAAGCACAGAGTACAGAAAGCGTAAACACAGGATAACACAGGATGAAGACAAACAGACTGAAGATATTGAACTAAGGAAATTGAGAAAGTCTTCAGTCAAAGTCTTCAAACACAGATACGAACAAGCACTCAACACAGTTATGAGGAAATGAAAGAGTTGAGGAAATAGAACCAGTGAGCTTGGTGAAGACAACGATTTGGTAGACCAGTTCAAACTGTTGTCTCAGTTGTACATCTGGTTGGAGCGGCTAGGTATTTAAACCTGAGGACACACAGTCCTCACCGTATTCTCCTTGAGCTAAGGTCATACAGACCTCGCCCAATCACTCGTGGTAAGTCTTCAGGTGACTTCCGAACCTTCACAAACTCGGTCACTCGGCGATCCACAATTCCTCTTGGATGCTCTAGACCATGACGCCTAACCGTCTGGAAGAAGCACAGTCTTCAAAGGTAACAAGCGTCGGATCCACACAGGATCAATCTCTTCAGTGATGCTCAATCACTTTGGGATTCTAGGTGTTTGGGTTTGGGTTTTCCTCACTTGATGATTTTCGCTCAAAGTCCTCGGGGGATGGGATGCTCTCAAATGACAAGTGTTAGTTTCTCTCGGAGCAGCCAACCAGCTAGTGGTTGTAGGGGGCGGCTATTTATAGCCTAGGGAGTAGCCCGACATGATAAGACATAAATGCCCTTCAATGATATGACCGTTAAGTGGGTAGATATTTTGGGACAGCTGGCGCATAGTGTTGGGGAACGTAGCAGAAATTCAAAATTTTCTACGCATCACCAAGATCAATCTATGGAGTAATCTAGCAGCGAGGGAAGGAGAGTGCATCTACATACCCTTGTAGATCGCTAAGCGGAAGCGTTCAAGTGAATGGGGTTGATGGAGTCGTACTCGTCGTGATTCAAATCACCGATGATCCTAGTGCCGAACGAACGGCACCTCCGCGTTCAACACACGTACAGCCTGGTGACGTCTCCTACGCCTTGATCCAGCAAGGGGAGAAGGAGAGGTTGGGGAAGACTCCATCCAGCAGCAGCACGACGGCGTGGTGGTGGTGGAGGTGCGCGGAACTCCAGCAGGGCTTCGCCAAGCACTACGAGAGACAAGGAGGGAGAGGGGTAGGGCTGCGCCAACAGAGGGTTCGGTAACCACGATGACCGAGCGTCATCGAACCATAAGTGTGTAGACCCTACGGGTTCGGTAACCATGCAGACATGACCGAGACGTTCTCCGGTCAATAACCAACAGCGGGATTTGGATACCCATGTTGGCTCCCACATGCTCCACGATGATCTCATCGGATGAACCACGATGTCAAGGACTTAATCAATCCCGTATACAATTCCCTTTGTCTATCGGTACGATACTTGCCCGAGATTCGATCGTCAGTATCCCGATACCTTGTTCAATCTCATTACCGGCAAGTCTCTTTACTCGTTCCGTAACACATCATCCCGTGATCAACTCCTTGATCACATTGTGCACATTATGATGATTTCCTACCGAGTGGGCCCAGAGATACCTCTCCGTTTACACGGAGTGACGAATCCCAGTCTCAATTCGTGCCAACCCAACAGACACTTTCAGAGATACCTGTAGTGTACCTTTATAGCCACCCAGTTACGTTGTGACATTTGGCACACCCAAAGCACTCCTACGATATCCGGGAGTTACACAACCTCATGGTCTAAGGAAATGATACTTGACATTAGAAAAGCTTTTAGCATACGAACTACATGATCTTGTGCTAGGCTTAGGATTGGTCTTGTCCATCACATCATTCTCCTAATGATGTGATCCCGTTATCAACGACATCCAATGTCCATGGTCAGGAAACCGTAACAATCTATTGATCAACGAGCTAGTCAACTAGAGGCTTACTAGGGACATGGTGTTGTCTATGTATCCACACATGTATCTGAGTTTCCTATCAATACAATTCTAGCATGGATAATAAACAATTATCATGAACAAGGAAATATAATAATAACCAATTTATTATTGCCTCTAGGGCATATTTCCAACAGTCTCCCACTTGCACTAGAGTCAATAATCCAGTTCACATCGATATGTGATTAACACTCAAGGTCACATCCCCATGTGACTAACACCCAAAGAGTTCTGGGTTTGATCATGTTATGCTTGTGAGAGAGGTTTCAGTCAACGGGTCTGCAACATTCAGATCCGTATGTACTTCGCAAATTTCTATGTCATCTTGTAGATGCAACTACTACGCTACATTTGGAGCCATTTCAAATAACTGTTCTACTTGGAGCTATTCTAAATTGTTGCTCCATTATACGTATCCGGTATCTCTACTCAGAGCTATCCGGATAGGTGTTAAGCTTGAATTGACGTAACTCTTTACGTCGAACTCTTTATCACCTCCATAACCGAGAAACATATCCTTATTCCTCTAAGGATAATTTAGACCGCTATCTGGTGATCTACTCCTAGATCACCTTTGTACCCTCTTGCCAGATATGTGGCAAGGCACACATCAGGTGCGGTACTCAGCATGGCATACCGTATAGAGCCTATGACAAAAGCATAGGGGACGACCTTCGTCCTTCCTCTTTCTTCTGCCGTGGTCGAGCTTTAAGTCTTAACTTCATACCTTACAACTCAGGCAAGAACTCCTTCTTTGACTGATCCATCTTGAACACCTTCAAGATCATGTCAAGGTATGTGCTCATTTGAAAGTACCATTAAGCGTTTTGATCTATCCTTATAGATCTTGATGCTCAATGTTCAAGTAGCTTAATCCAGGCTTTCCATTGAAAAACACTTTCCAAATAACCCTATATGCTTTCCAGAAATTCTACGTCATTTCTGATCAACAATATGTCAACAACATATATTCATCAGAAATTCTATAGTGCTCCCACTCACTTCTTTGGAAATACAAGTTTCTCATAAACTTTGTATACACCCAAAATCTTTGATCATCTCATCAAAGCATACATTCCAACTCCGAGATGCTTACTCCAGTCCTTAGAAGGATTGGTGGAGCTTTGCATACTTTTTAGCATCTTTTAGGATTGACAAAACCTTCCGGTTGTATCACATACAACCTTTCCTCAAAAAAAATCGTCGAGGAAACAATGTTTTGACATCCTATCTGCAAGATTTCATAAATAATGCAGTAATCGTTAATATAATTCCAACAGACTCTTAGCATCGCTACGAGTGAGAAAGTCTCATCGTAGTCAACTCCTTGAACTTGTCGGAAAACATCTTAACGACAAGTCGAGCTTTCTTAATGGTGATACTTACCATCATTGTCCGTCTTCCTTTTAAAATCCATATGTACCTAACAGCCTTACGACCATCAAGTAGTTCTTCCAAAGTCTACACTTTGTTTTCATATATGGATCATCTCTCGGATTATATGGCCTCGAGCCATTTTGGAATCCAGGCCCACCATCGCTTATGCATAGCACGTAGGTTCATTGTTGTCTAGCAACATGACTTCCAAGACAGGATTACGTACCACTCTGAAGTAGTACGCATCCTTGTCATCCCACGAGGTTTGGTAGTGACTTGATCTGAAGTTTCATGATCACTATCATAAGCTTCCACTTCAATTGGTGTAGGTGCCACAGGAACAACTCCATGTGCCCTGCCACACACTAGTTGAAGAGACGGTTCAATAACCTTATCAAGTCTCCACCATCCTCCCACTCAATTCTTTCGAGAGAAACTTTTCCTCGAGAAAGGACCCGATTCTAGAAACAATCCCTTATTGCTTTCGGATCTGAGACAAGAGGTATACCCAACTGTTTCGGGTGTCCTATGAAGATGCATTTATCCGCTTTGGGTTCGAGCTTATCAGCCTGAAACTTTTTCACATAAGCGTCGCAGCCCCAAACTTTTAAGAAATGACAGCTTAGGTTTCTCTAAACCATAGTTCATACGGTGTCATCTCATCGGAATTACGTGGTTCCCTATTTAAAGTGAATGTGGTTGTCTCTAATGCCTAACCCATAAACTATCGTGGTAATTCGATAAGAGACATCATGGTATGCATCATATCCAATAGGGTGCAGTTATGATGTTCGGACACACCATCACACTATGGTGTTCCAGGCTGTATTAGTTGTGAAACAATTTCCACAATGTCTTAATTCTGTGCCAAACTCGTAATTCAGATATTCATCTCTATGATCATATCATAGATATTTTATCCTCTTGTCACGATGATCTTTCAACTTCACCCTGAAATTACTTGAACCTTTCAATAATTCAGAATCGTGATTCATCAAGTAAATATACTCAACATATACTCAAATTATCTGTGAAGTAAGAACATAACGATATCCACTACACGCCTCAGCACTCATTGGACTGCACACATCAAAATGCATTACTTCCAACAAGTTGCTTTCTAGTTCCATTTTACTGAAAACGAGGCTTTCAGTCATCTTGCCCATGTGGTATATTTGCATGTCTCAAGTGATTCAAAATCAAGTGAGTCCAAACGGTCCATTTTCATGGAGTTTCTTCATGCATATACACCAATAGACATGGTTAGCATGTCTCAAACTTTTCAAAAATGAGTGAGCCCAAAGATCCATCAACATGGAGCTTCTTCATGCGTTTTATACCGATATGACTTACGTGGCAGTGCCACAAGTAGGTGGTACTATCATTACTATCTTATATCTTTTGGCATGAACATGTGTATCACTACGATCGAGATTCAATAAACCATTCATTTTAGGTGCAAGACCATTGAAGGTATTATTCAAATAAACAGAGTAACCATTATTCTCCTTAAATGAATAACCGTATTGTGACAGACATAATCCAATCATGTCTATGCTCAACGCAAACACCAATCTCGATGGTAGAGGGAGCGTGCGATGCTTGATCACATCAAGCTTGGGAAAAACTTCCAACACATATCGCCAGCTCACCTTTAGCTAGTCTCCGTTTACTCCGCAGCCTTTTATTTCGAGTTTACTAACACTTAGCAACCGAACCGGTATCTAATACCATGGTGCTACTAGGAGTACTAGTAAAGTACACATTAACACAATGTATATCCAATATACTTCTATCGACCTTGCCAGCCTTCTCATCTACCAAGTATCTAGGGTAATTCTGCTCCAGTGGCTGTTCCCCTTATTACAGAAGCACTTAGTCTCGGGTTTGGGTTCAACCTTGGGTTTCTTCACTAGAGCAGCAGCTGATTTGCCGTTTCATGAAGTATCCCTTCTTGAAACTAGTGGTTTCACCAACCATCAACAATTGATGCTCCTTCTTGATTTCTACTTTTGTGGTGTCAAACATCGCGAATATCTCAAGGATCATCATATATGTCCCTGATATATTATAGTTCATCACGAAGCTCTAGCAGCTTGGTGGTAATGACTTCGGAGAAACATCACTATCTCATCTGGAAGATCAACTCCCACTCGATTCAAATGATTGTTGTACTCAGACAATCTGAGCACAAGCTCAACAATTGAGCTTTTCTCCCTTAGTTTGCAGGCTAAGAAAAATCGTCGGAGGTCTTATACCTCTTGACGTGGGCATGAGCCTAAAATCCCAATTTCAGTCCTCGAAACATCTCATATGTTTCGCGACGTTTCAAAACGTCTTCGGTACCTCAACTCTAAACCGTTTAACTGAACTATCACGTAGTTATCAAAATGTGTATGTCAGATGTTCGCAACATCCACAGACGACGTTCGAGGTTCAGCACACTGAGCGGTGCATTAAGGACATAAGCCTTCTATGAAGCAATGAGGACAATCTCAGTTTACGGACCTAGTCCGCATAATTGCTACTACCATCTTTCAACTAAATTTTCTCTAGGAACATATCTAAACAGTAGAACTGAAGCGCGAACTACGACATAATTTGCGAAGACCTTTTGACTATGTTCAGGATAATTAAGTTCATCTTATGAACTCCCACTCAAATAGACATCCCTCTAGTCATCTAAGTGATTACATGATCCGAGTCAACTAGGCCGTGTCCAATCATCACGTGAGACGGACTAGTCATCATCGGTGAACATCTTCATGTTGATCGCATCTACCATACGACTCATGCTCGACCTTTCGGTCTCTTGTGTTCCGAGGCCATGTCTGTACATGCTAGGCTCGTCAAGTCAACCTAAGTGTTTCGCGTGTGTAAATCTGGCTTACACCCGTTGTATGTGAACGTAAGAATCTATCACACCCGATCATCACGTGGTGCTTCAAAACGACAAACTTTCGCAACGGTGCACAGTTAGGGGGAACACTTTCTTGAAATTTTAATGAGGGATCATCTTATTTACTACCGTCGTTCTAAGCAAATAAGATGTATAAACATGATAAACATCACGTGCAATCAAATAGTGACATGATATGACCAATATCATATTGCTCCTTTTGATCTCCATCTTCGGGGCTCCATGATCATCATTGTCGTCGGCATGACACCATGATCTCCATCATCATGATCCCCATCATTGTGTCTCCATGAAGTTGTCTCGCCAACTTATTACTTCTACTACTATGGCTACCGGTTAGAAATAAAGTAAAGTAATTACATGGCATTGTACAATGACACGCAGGTCATACAATAAATAAAGACAACTCCTATGGCTCCTGCCGGTTGTCATACTCATCGACATGCAAGTCGTGATTCCTATTACAAGAACAGGATCAATCTCATACATCACATATCATTCATCACATTCTTCTTGGCCATATCACATCACATAGCATACCCTGCAAAAACAAGTTAGGCGTCCTCTAATTGTTGTTTGCATGTTTTACGTGGCTGCTATGGGTTTCTAGCAAGAACGTTTCTTACCTACGCAAAAACCACAACGTGATATGACAATTGCTATTTACCCTTCATAAGGACCCTTTTCATCGAATCCGATCCGACTAAAGTGGGAGAGACAGACACCCGCCAGCCACCTTATGCAACTAGTGCATGTCAGTCGGTGGAACCGGTCTCACGTAAGCGTACGTGTAAGGTTGGTCCGGGCCGCTTCATCCCACAATGCCGCCGAATCAAGATTGGACTAGTAACAGTAAGCATATTGAACAAAATCAATGCCCACAACTACTTTGTGTTCTACTCGTGCATAGAAACTACGCATAGACCTAGCTCATGATGTCACTGTTGGGGAACGTAGCAGAAATTCAAAATTTTCTACGCATCACCAAGATCAATCTATGGAGTAATCTAGCAACGAGGGAAGGAGAGTGCATCTACATACCCTTGTAGATCGCTAAGCGGAAGCGTTCAAGTGAACGGGGTTGATGGAGTCGTACTCGTCGTGATTCAAATCACCGATGATCCTAGTGCCGAACGGACGGCACCTCCTCGTTCAACACACGTACAGCCCGGTGACGTCTCCTACGCCTTGATCCAGCAAGGGGAGAAGGAGAGGTTGGGGAAGACTCCATCCAGCAGCAGCACGACGGCGTGGTGGTGATGGAGGTGCGTGGAACTCCAGCAGGGCTTCGCCAAGCACTACGAGAGACAAGGAGGGAGAGGGGTAGGGCTGCGCCAACAGGGAGAGAATTCGTGTCTATGGCAGCCCAAAACCTCAAGTATATATAGGGGGAGGGGAGGGGCTGCGCCCCCACCTAGGTTTCCACCCCTAGGGGTGGAGGCCAGCCCTAGATCCCATCTAGGGGGGCGGCCAAGGGGGGAGAGAGGGGGGCGCACCACTAGGTGGGCCTTAGGCCCATCTGAGCCTAGGGTTTGCCCCCTTCCACTCTCCCTTGCGCCTTGGGCCTTGGTGGGGGACGCACCAGCCCACCTGGGGCTGGTCCCCTCCCACACTTGGCCCACTTGGTGGACCCCCGGACCCCTCCGGTGGTCCCGGTACATTACCGATAAACCCGAAACTTTTCCGGTGACCAAAACAGGACTTCCCATATATAAATCTTTACCTCCGGACCATTCCGGAACTCCTCGTGACGTCCGGGATCTCATACGGGACTCCAAACAACATTAGGTAACCATGTATATCTATTCCCTATAACCCTAGCGTCATCGAACCATAAGTGTGTAGACCCTACGGGTTCGGTAACCATGCAGACATGACCGAGACGTTCTCCGGTCAATAACCAACAGCGGGATTTGGATACCCATGTTGGCTCCCACATGCTCCACGATGATCTCATCGGATGAACCACGATGTCAAGGACTTAATCAATCCCGTATACAATTCCCTTTGTCTATCGGTACGATACTTGCCCGAGATTCGATCGTCGGTATCCCGATACCTTGTTCAATCTCGTTACCGGCAAGTCTCTTTACTCGTTCCGTAACACATCATCCCGTGATCAACTCCTTGATCACATTGTGCACATTATGATGATGTCCTACCGAGTGGGCCCAGAGATACCTCTCCGTTTACACGGAGTGAAAAATCCCAGTCTCGATTCGTGCCAACCCAACAGACACTTTCAGAGATACCTGTAGTGTACCTTTATAGCCACCCAGTTACGTTGTGACATTTGGCACACCCAAAGCACTCCTACGATATCCGGGAGTTACACAACCTCATGGTCTAAGGAAATGATACTTGACATTAGAAAAGCTTTTAGCATACGAACTACATGATCTTGTGCTAGGCTTAGGATTGGGTCTTGTCCATCACATCATTCTCCTAATGATGTGATCCCGTTATCAACGACATCCAATGTCCATGGTCAGGAAACCGTAACCATCTATTGATCAACGAGCTAGTCAACTAGAGGCTTACTAGGGACATGGTGTTGTCTATGTATCCACACATGTATCTGAGTTTCCTATCAATACAATTCTAGCATGGATAATAAACGATTATCATGAACAAGGAAATATAATAATAACTAATTTATTATTGCCTCTAGGGCATATTTCCAACACATAGCACAGCAATGGTCGGAATTTTGGGTATCAAATTCCTCATGGCTATCATGTTCCTCACTATGTAGGCAATCCGCACTGGTGAATTCCTAACTCCTCAGTCAGAACAAATTCCTCAGAGACCAGAAGAACTTTGTCTCTGTCACTGAAGAATATGACTGAACTGTATGGGATTTCCAATGGCTTCACCCAAAGGGATTGGTAGGTGTAGGATTTTGAGTTGAGCATCACATGGAATTTTTTTCCTTAGTATTGCCTCGACCCCCTTTAACAGTACGGTGTTTCCTATGACTCAAGAAATAGAAAATGGAACTACAAAAACAAAAGTCTTCACGCTTCATGTTCCTTGAATGAATGCCAAGTCTTCAAAGGTCACACCAATTTCTTCACTTTCAAAGTCTTCAGAAAGTCTTCAGAAATTCAAAGTCTTCAGTCAAAGAACTTCATTTTTAGGGGTCGACTTTTTCTGTAAATATCAAACTCCCCATAGACTTATAGACCTGTGTACACTCATAAACACATTAGTCCCTTAATCTGTAAGTCTTCGATACACCAAAATCACTAAGGGGCACTAGATGCACTTACACAACATGCGCTCCGGCGGAGGGCCTCGAAAGTGGGACACCACGCCAACTCACAAGTCTCCATGAGCCAACCATCACATTTTCCACTTCTTCACCATTTATTTATTTTTCTTTTCTGATTTCATGGGCCCAAGATGGTGTTTGTTGGAACAAGTGGCCAAGCATGTCACTGCTAAATATGGCCCACATTCCCATCCAAGTGCCCAATTGCCAAGCACAAAATAAAAACAAATGTATTATGATCATTGGATGCAGTTTATCCGGGCAAATTTCACAAAGTACTTGCTCAACCAACCTCGCTTTGACTCGACTCAAACGAAGTACAAAATGAACCGGAGTGCGGTGAGCCAGAAGCAGAGACATAGCTTAGACGCTCGCCCGAGTCACAAAGAGCCAACTACTTTGCACGCACATCAAGAAAAAAGCATGCATGGATATCCACATAAGCATTTGTCGATAAGAATGTCCTAACTTTGGCAAAGGAGCTCAAGAATAAATTGATAAAATGTAGAAGGCAAGGGGAGGTTAAGAAGCTTGGGATGGAGGGGTGATGGAGGTCAGAGAAAAACTAGGAGGAGGAGGTTGATCATATAATATCTAGGTATCTAGATATGATATTTGTTGTGTTGCATTGAGCTATAGCCTTATTTAGCTATGAGGTTGCCTTAATTCAACAAAAATACAGGTTGGGGTGGGGGTGGGGGCATTGGCCCCCTCTCTTTAACAATTGTTAATTTGCTTCTCAAATATCTCGGCCTTGAGTTTACCGAAAAGGCTTTCGACCCGCTTTATATATAAAACAAACCACCAGAGCACAAAATCCGACACAAGTTCACCACGCACACACAGAGAGAAGTAGCACAAGCCAACACAAATGGGTTTTGCTAAAGAGATAGCTCAAGTAGTAATGAGAAACACACACAGAAACCTAACAGCGGGTGGCAAGGCCAGACCTTGAGTTTACGGGTATATATGGCTTGCTGTCTATATTGATTTACTTGCACTAAGGCTGCAATCAAATGGATGGGCTCGTCACTCGAGAGTCGAGACACTTAGCTGGAAATTCCTTTATCATGGAGTTGAACTCTATTCAGATTACAATCACTAGGATTGGGGAATCATGCCGTCTTGGTCCAGGGTTTCCTAGGTGATTCAAATCACAAAAGAATAACTCCTCCTTTCTATGTCTGATGCTAGCATAGACCTCTCCACTCTCCAGCAATAACATCAGTGGCACATTACCAGCTACTGTTTCACGGATGGACACACTTATATTAAATCTAATCTAAAATCAATTGAATGGTTCAGTGCGACCTCGTAATAAAATTGGTTTGGATCTCTCAAGAAACTATCTACTAGGGCCTCTACCATTAAAGTTTCAATTTCACACGACCAATAATTGGTTTGTTTCTGTTCGGCAACCAATTCACACGCACTAGTTTGGTTCCTAACATCATTATAGAATTACCTTTCATATCTTGACACTTGGAAACAATATGGTAACATGTCAGTTCTCTCGATGTTTAGAAAATTCGCATCCGTTGCCATGAGAGAGCACATTGTTTCTCGACATCCTTGAAATGGCCCCAATTTTTTCGTGGCCTTGCAGACCAATTCAAGGCACCATGCCTTGGGTTTTCAACAAGTTTTGCATTTTCTGGAGTTTTCATGGTGAAAAAAGGTTGATAAATGGCTGGACATGTCGCAACATGCAAACGGTGTCGGAATTCGTTTAAACCTAGCATGGATGCCTAACATGGGCATGCCCCACCTGATTACATAAGATTGGGGCATTTATCCATGGTCTAAAAAACCACAAGTTGAGAGAAGTGTGCTAGCCTAGTCTAGGACAGGTGCATCAGTGAGTATGTAGTTTTCCTAATTTGAATGCTTATGTTATTTGCAAATTTCCATATTATTAATCACATGAACATTTTCTTTTTGTCGTAACCATTTCTTAAAATTTAAAAGCAATTTTGAATTTTAATTTTTGTATGAATTTTTTTACAAACTTGAGCACTTTTTCCAAAATTGTTAAAAAAATACCCAACAATAGATGAAAACTTAGAACACAAATTGCAAACCATATAGTTTTTCAAAAATTTATCAACTTATTTTTGAAATGCAAACATTTTTTAAATTTGTGAACAAAAAATTCGAAAACGGGAACATTTTGTGAAATTCTGGAATATTTTTTAAAATTGTAAGCAATATTTGAAAACAAGAACATTTTTGGGTATTCCAAACAATATTTCAATATTTTGAACTGGTTTCAAAAAGAATAATGTTTTTTTAAAAAGTAGAAAATGAATTAACAAAAAATATAGAAAAGAAATAGTATGCCCAACTAGGCGAAGACATCGCTCCAGTCGGGTACCTGTTGGAAAAAGTTTATCGATTTTGAAAAAAAAAATGTTCACGAACACGAAATTTTTCGCTGATTTTCACAAAAAGTTCTCAACCCCAAAAAATAGTTTGTGAATTTGGAAAAACAATTATATATTTTTAAAAGAGTTCATGAATTTAAAAAAATCATGGGTTTTGATTAAAAGTTAGTAAAAGATGAAAAGAGTTTGTGCATTTGAAATACATTCATGAATATGAAAAAAAGTTCACAAATTTAAGAAAATGTTCGTGACTTTGAAAGGTTCATGAATTTAAGGAAAGTTCATGATTTTAAAATAAAATTCGCGAATTTAAGAAAAATAAAAAAGAAAGAGAAATTAAAACAGAAGAAAAGAAAGAAAAGAAAACCAAATAAGAAAGCAGATGTGTGTTTTTTAAGCATTGAAAAGGGAAAAGAAATAAAAAAGACACGTGAAGTAAGATGTCCCACTTGATTACTACAGTTGCACTTATCGAAGGACTTAAATGTGTTCCTGGTACTGTCGAAACAGATTCTTTGGAACTCATCGAAGCGTTTAATGGAACAATTCAAATATGGTCTCCATATGCAGCAGTACTTGCGGATTGCTTTCAGATCGCCTCCAGGATTGGATCAATATCGGTGCATCATTGTAATCGGGAGGTGAACTACGTGGCGCACAACTTAGCTAAACATGCTTTTGTTTCAAATTCTACTATTTTTCAGGATGATGTTCCCCCTAGATTTATTGTTTCAAATGTAATGAACGATGTATCGCTGTTTATTTCGCAATAAAGTGCGCCATGAAGGCTTTCCCTCAAAAAAAAACCCAGGAGGTCAGAAGTTCGAATCACATCTCCGCACATTGTTTTGAGGTTTACCAGAAAAGAAAAGAAAAGTAAATGGGCCAGGCCCAGAGCCTCCATTCTACTCACTCTTTCATTGAGCGATTTATTTCGGATTTGGAGATTGTAAAGGATCAACGATCTTGGAACATGAGCAGAAGTTATCAGTCCGCACCAGCAAGGGTAGCAAGACCAAGGGCGACGCCGGCGGGATTTGCAAAAATACACGTCGATGCGGGAGTTTCAAACACACATATGCGCACATTACTACGCTAGAATCCATCGCATGCCGTGAAGGCCTGACACCGGCGGAAGGCTTAGGTCTTCATAACTTCATAATTGCTTCTGATGCTGAGCAGGCTGTTCGTGACATTGATAATGGCAGTCATGGCAGGCACGACTCAATCATCACCGAGATCAAAACCAGGGCGTCAAACTTTACACGCAACTTTGTGTTTCAAGGAAGAGCTACTAACGGTGAAGCACATAGTCTAGCTCGATCTTCATTATCTTTAGATCAGGGACGTCATGTGTGATGTGTGGCTGATCCGACCCCATGATCGTATTTATATCCCGCGGACTGTGGTTTATTATGAATAAAATTGGTTTTTATCCCCTAAAAACATACAAAGAGGTACGGAAAGATCTGGTCCGTTGATGTTTTTTTAGGGGGTTGTATCGAACATAAACTTCAAATTTGTGGTCGATGTCCAACCCTGGATAGTCAAAAGTGCATTCAGATTCCAAACGGGATGAGGAAAAACTATATTCCCCTATCACGATCGGCCGGAATCTTCTTCGATCCAGAGACGAGAAAGTCTTCCCTTTCTCTTACTCCGAGGCAGCTGTGCCCACGAACTAAACTAAACTTGAGTGCTGCCTTGCTGGCCTGATGCCAAGTGTTGAGCGACCAGCCACAGGAGCAAATAAAGGGTGCCAATTAACGGACAGTCGGTGATTGTTTAGCCACGAATCATTGCAAGTTTGGTTGCCGCAACTGTTTGCCAAAACCTGAGCAAAAAAATTATACTCTGGTATGATTTTCCTTTGTGGCTGCATGCATCGTTCAGATACAGAGGCTGGGGCTCATCCTCTTTTTCAAAAAAAGTATTGATTTTCCTTTTTGGCAAAAGAAAATTCGCCATTTTCGATCGTGTAGGATTCATTCGGTTGGCTGGTTGAAATTCAGTTTCAGCGGGCATTGCGACTGATACGCGTAGCAAACCGAACAATTGCGATACAACAGTTAAGAAAAATTTCTGAGCCAGCAATGTGCAATGCAGTTCAGTAAGTAGCAATTGTTTCTGTAACATTGGCGAAAATGGCGCCTTTTGTTCCAAGGAAACAATGCTGGCACTTTTGTCAACTCTGCTAGGTATAGCAACGAGCTGATCTTCAAGGCCAGAAAAATGGAGGATTTGCAAGAACAGGAGACAACAAAAAAAGACGCTCAACCGCAGCATGAGTGAGCAGAGCACAAATGGGGCAGAAAGAATGAATGTCGGGCTATTTTTATTCATAGAAACAAAGAAAGAAAGAAATGTCAGCATGTATATGTATCACATCAGCGCCACATGGCCCTCCTCAGGACATGAAAATGACAACCTTCCTACCAGATTACATCAACATCCTTCTCAACTCAAATGGAAACTGGCCCGACGCCAAAAATGGCGCGACCGCTCGTTCCTCCGCAGAATAACCAATCCTCCAATTTTTGTTTGCTATAATATGATTTATGTACACGTAATGAAGAAGCCGGCGCCCGGCAGACCTCTTCTTATCTCTTCCTCCTCCCTCTCTAACAATGGCATGCATCTAAAAATATGTCAGGAGCTTTATTTTTCTCGTCTTTCTACGGGGCGGGGCAGAATGTATAGAATGATGAACTGAGGTGGCAGAGAGCAGAGTTGCAAGAGATGAAAGAATTGCTCAAGGCTGGTGCAATGATGGGTACTAGTGATAGTAGGAAATGAGGGAGCCTAAATGATCCAAGAATAGGTCGAATGAAGGGTCAGGACTCGGGACTAGCAACAGGATGGGGGGTGATGGCAAACTCTTTGATGTACAAAATTTAATTTGGTTCATGCTCAATGGAGGCTGCTGAGGTGCTGTGGAGGGGCTGATTCTATAGAAAAAATGTGTTGGTAAAATGCCGGCAATCGACCGGGGGACTCTATGCATCGAAGGACTAGTTTGGGTGCCACACTGCCACTTGTATGACCTCCTCAAGAATTGGAGACAGCATAGTGCCTCACTGAATAGCGTAAAACGTGTAAGCTCGGGCAGATCATCTCCTTCACCCGTGCGCCGTCCTTGTATATCTTGAATGTCGGGACTACGCGCACATTCTCTGCCTTTGCAATCATTGGGCTCTCATCAACATTTACCTGCAAGTTTGCATATGCAAGGGATCAGTTAGCAACTTGGAAGCTTTTTACAGATTGCTACAGTTGATATATATACACAGAGAAAGAGAGTTGTTAGGTTTATTACCTTCAGAAAATTCACCGAAGGGCACTCGGAACAAAGGGCATCCACTGATGGGGTAATCTGTGCGCACTGCTGATTCATTGTTGCCATGAAGTAAAGAACAGTCACCCCTGAACATTTAAATCAGTCAGGACATCTACTTAACCGACTACAGATAAGTATATGCAAGAAAATCTTGATAAGTTTCCAAGTATAGAACTGGCGCAAAGCATGAGGGTAACTGAACAATACTAGCAATCTAGCATAATTAAGGACATGAAAAAATAATTATAACAGCTGAGGAAAAACTTGTAAAGGAAAAACTCACCGGGCGAATGTATAGCAGCCCGGACTTGCTCTATGCTGGTAACTATCTCAACCTCTCCACCAAACTTCATATTTGATACCTCCTCACCACGGGTTGTCTTCAGCGCGACTTGGGCATGGAACAATGACTCCGCAACCTCCGTGTCGCCAGGAAGCTCCTTGCGAAGCACCTCATAGTCTCGCACACAATCAACCCAACGCTCAAGCTAAAACAATGCCAACAGAGAGGTGTCAATAGCATACTAGGTGAGTAACCAGGAACATGTCAACCTATGTAAGTTGCTTACCTTTGCGTAAGACGCTGCCCGCCTTAAGAGAGCTTTTGTGTAGCTAGGTTGGATCCTCAGCGCCTCATTGCAATCCTCAACGGCTTTCGCCCACCGACCTAACTTGGACCAGCAAGCTGCTCTATTGCAGTACAACACTGGATTTGAGGACTCATGCTTGAGCCCTTCACCATAGGCGATAGATGCCTCGGCAAACTTGCCCGCCTTAAAAAGATCATTACCCTGAGCTCGAGCCCGCGCAACTAGCCTCATGTTATTCAGGATCAATCCAACCTCTGCATTTGCAGGATCAATAGCTCTGGCCTTCTCAGCTATGGCAATAGCTGCATCAAACCTGCAGAAACCGACTTTCAATGCTTGTACCGGAAAATGAAAATGATTGTAGTCCATCGGTGTGTTTTAGAATTGTACCTCCCAAATGCCATGTTGACCTGGGATTGCACAACATGTACATATGAATCAGCTACTATGCCTGACAGTTTGGTGGACATTGAAGATAGGGATGCACTGTCCAATTTCAGCAAACTTGTAATAGTCGAATCGGCCTCCTCTAGTTTGTTAAGCCGGAGAAGCGCTTCGGACCTCATGGCAAGGAGCTGCATAAGAAACATGGGTTCATTGTTAGGAACTGAATTCTGACGCTGACCGCAAAATGACAGTGTATCTTTATAGGATGAAAAATGTCACAGGCTATAAGGCCAGAGAGGTTACCAGCTGAGAGGAGTCTGCTCCGTTGGCAATGGCGGCGTCTGCTTCCCTCAGCGCGCTCTTCCAGTCTCCGATCCTCCTCGCGTCCATGCATTTCCCCAGATGGCTCTCCACCTCATGAAGTTTCTGCCACTCAGCAGGGTCAGACTGGTTCGCGTTCCCGGCCAGCGTAAGCTGCCTCCTTGCCTTCTCAACCATCCCAAACCTGCAATGTGGCCATCAGAAATGCCATTTCAGTCACAATTCGAGCGCGCGATTACCGCACATTGACACTACCGGCGTTATCGTCGGATCGAAACGATAATTTAGGACCACATTCTGGTCTAAATGCACAATGCACAATGCAGATAAGCACTCCATTTGAACCGAATTCTGCGATGCAAAGCGCATTAAGAACACATTAATTGACTACAATGAACCGACAAATGATGCAATCTTTCTTTTCCATTCTTCGCAGCATGCAAATTAATTAGAGAATTCAAATGATGTATTCTTGTAGCTGGCTAGCTGCAAGATCAAAGTTGTTTGCTTCGAGGACAAGCAAAATAGCAGCTGCTGCCGATGTACTATCTGCAAGGAAGTGCTTAGCACACAAGCAACAGTGGCAAGCATGGTGAGAACACAAGATCTGTGTGGACCAATGGATTCGGGGATCCAACGAAATGCAGCCGGAGATATGCATGGAGAAGGGAAGGAGCGGGTCTCACCGGAGGCAGAGCGCGGCGAGGCGGCCGTGGGCGCGGCCGCTGGCCGGGTCGAGCCGGACGGCCTCCTCGCAGTCGCGGAGGGCCTCGGCGAGGCGGCCGAGCCCGGTGAGCGCGGCGCCGCGGTTGCCGCGGCACGCGGCGCTGTCCGGGCAGAGCGCCAGGGCGCGGTCGTAGTGCCGCAGCGCCTCGCCGTACCGGCCCTGCTTGTACAGCTCGTTCCCGGCCCGGGTAACCTCCTGCAGGCTGTCCGGCGGCGCCGGGAAGCTCGCTGGGGACCTCGAAGATCTGCCGGCGAGCGTCGCCGCGTCAATGCCGCCGCTCCTCGCGGGAGCCATGCCGCCCCGCATGATGCTGCCGTGGCCGTAGTGGCCGGTGCCGGATCCGAGCACGTCCGGGCGCGCGCGCGGCCGGGGCGCGGCCGGCGCCGGCGCGACGCGGCCGGACGAGCAGATGTTGCCGGTGGGGAGCGCATTGGTGAGCGGCGAGCTCGCGGTGCTCCCGCCGCCCCCTCCTCCACCGCCCCCCGAGCTGCCGCTCCCGCCGGAGAAAATCAGCGGCCCAGATCCGGAGCGTCGGTGCCCGGGCGGCCGCGGCGGGTTGCTGCTGGCGCTGCCGCTGCCGCTCTCCGCCGCCAGCTCGCCCGAGTGGCTCCCCCTCCCGCTCACGCTGCGAGCACCGCCGCCCCTCCCGCCCGCCGCGGCCGCATTGCACAGAGCCGGCGACTTGGCCGACCCGGCGGAGGAGGAGGACGACGACGGCGTGGTCCGCAGCCGCAGCGGCGAGACCGGCGAGCCGAGATCCGCGAACACGTCCCGCTTGGAGTCCGGCTTGTCCCTGTCCACGCCCCCGCCCGCCTCAAGCGTCAGCCGGCGCACCCGGTCGGCCTCCGACGACGCCATGGCCACTCGCTCACCACCAGCGCCACCCCCTCAGTGACCAAGCAGGCATGCAAGAACACGCCCGACCGAGCTAGCTAGCAAGCAAGACAAGCTCCAGAGAAGTCCAAGCAAGCAAGAGTCAAGCGCGGTGGCGGTGGCGTTGGGTCGGAGGGGTCATGGAGAGGCCACAGGGGGGTGGGGTGGGGGTGGGGTGGGGGGTGGGCGGAGAAGTGAGCTGGGAGGAAAGGAATAGAAGAAGAAGAAGAAGAAGGAAGGAGGGTGGGTGGGTGGCGTTGAATCAGCGCCGGATTTGTATTAATTTATAAGTAAACTCTGAGCTGTAATTTCTATCTTTCTTGTAAACCATAATCAAGCTATTTTTGATTTTGCTATTAGTGCGATTAAAAATATGTTCTACTAGTTTATTTCCTTTCCTTCTACATTTTGATTTTGTTAGTGCAATTAAAAGTACTCTAATTTCCTTTCCTTTTCTATTTTGATTTTGATAGTGTGTTTTTAAATATTTTTATTTACCTGCCTTTTCTGGTTCGATTCGGTTTATATACTCA
Source organism: Triticum urartu (assembly GCF_056163025.1). Lineage (NCBI taxonomy): Eukaryota > Viridiplantae > Streptophyta > Magnoliopsida > Poales > Poaceae > Triticum > Triticum urartu. Next base: position 577,992,718 of record NC_141873.1, read on the forward strand.
ATTAAAAAGAGGATCTTGCTAGATTCGGTTGTCATACCTGTTTTCGAAATCCACAAACCGTTATAGTTTGGCGCATACGCACTTTTCATCAACTGTTACATATTTTCCTACCGAATGCGTCATTTAAACCTTATCCGGTTCGGATGGTTTTCATAGAAAAAAACATAGAAACAAGGATTCCAGAAAACTTCCTATAGATGCATTTGGTCTGTAGGAAATGCATACACGATTTTTATAGAAATATTATTCATTTTCTTTGTTCGGATAAACTACAGATCCATTCAAGGTTTATTTTTTTTGTAGGAATGAGACAAGATAATTCCTAAGAATGACACAGTCATCCTATCAAATTTTTATACTACTCATAATTCCTCTGTTTTGGTTTCCTCCAAACTAAACGAGGTTTGCTACTAGCCTCATGATCGACAAAGCTAGTTAGTGCCACATTGGTTGCACAACCCCGTGAACAAACATGTGCATGTCCAATTCTAGTGAGAATGTTGGTATTAATTTGCACAATCTGAAATTGTCCAAATGATATTGTTTTAACAAAATGAAAGTTCATTTTTTGCAGGTTATCCATACTTCAGAATAGGTATACCCGGGCAGCAGGACGATGGGTGCCACTATTTGAAGTTGGTCACAGGGGTTTATGCAACCGGCTTAGTTTAGTGGTTTGGCAATAGTATATTATCATTTTTTTTCTTTAGGGAGCCTTTATGTTTATTCTTCTTTAGAGAGTCTTCGAGTTTGGTTTGGGGCTCCACGCGGTTGCCCTAGGATAGGAATAATGTGCTTCCCGCCTATCCCGTTTCGTTGGTGTGTTTTCACCAACGAAGGGCGCGTGGAGCTGTCTTCGATGAGTCTCCTGAGACCTAGCCGGATTACGTTTTCTGTGAAATTCACCTGGCTTTTGTCGTCAACGCGGTCTTTAGAGTTTGTACATGCCCTTATCGATTTTTTTTCTAGGGGGTAGCAATTTGTTCACATATTGCGGCTGTGTTTGTCTCATGTTCTGCTTCGACGACCTCCCGGCTGTTGCTTCTACGAGTTCCTGGTTTTCAAAAGTTTGTTGCGTCGAGGCAGAGGTCCAAAGGCGACATCGAGCTATGCTCATTGCGTCGCAGGATGCATCCCAGAGATTTTGAATGTATTTCTATTTTTCTATAAGGGTGCGCTTATAAGGACCCACGACGCTTAATATATGACATTAAGCCCTTCTTCAAAACAAGAAAGGGTGGCGTTTTTCGCAAAAACACGCACGGAGAGAGATGGAGGAAGTTGGATGGTGAAACGCCGGCCCGTGGGGTCGGAGCGATTTCTTGGAAGGGGAATGGGAGTTTGGAGTAGGGAGTTGTGTTGAGATTAGACATGGGATGAGTCGGTTTAATCCCAAACCTCTGTTTGGTGCATAATAGGAATTATACTCTCAAGTTTGGTTCATGGAAATTGATAACGGACTAGACAAGTGAAGTTAAAATGAAGGGCTAAGATTGACTGGCTAAAATAATTCCCTTCCAACTTTCACCCCTTCCTTGTTAATAAAACGGTGAAAGTTGAAGTCTCATCATGAATTCTTAATTCCTTTAGCCAAACAATAGATTTAAAATCTCGTACCCCCTCAATTCTCATTCCCTGGCTCTAATTAGCCCCGACAAACACAAACACATAGAGAACAACGCGTAGGCATGCATTTCTACATAGTATTTTGGATGTTTTGCTTAAGGAAACTAATCGCCACTGGATTTTTTTTTTGATATTATATCGCGATAGGAATTCTCGTGGCACCAAGCGTAATATACGTTGCGTGCATGCAAGATTCCCCTGGCATAAACCATATTCCCATTTCGGCTCCAACGGCAATCTGCTACCACCACCACACAGTAGTACCGTGCGTCATTAGAGTTCCTCTCCCGATCGTCCGTACACGTGTCGGTGATGGATCCGGTTCGAGCGCCATCCACCCAGCAGGCCACCATCGATGCAAGCTGGCGTGGCATATCGACCTGCGCCACGCGTATACGTACCAACTGTGGAGTGTGTCCTAGCTGTCAGCTGAGCTGGGTTCCATACACAGGCCTGTAAATATGCTTCCATTCCGTTTCCGGTGTGTATATATGCACGGTTGCACGCGCTGACGGCCGGACCACCGGGCAGGGGAGGGTAGGTGTGGGTGCCTACGTGGCAGCCTGATCTCCACGTCACCTGCACGTACGCATCCATCCATCAATGGACGGATAGGTGATCGGCATCGTCGGTCCGATATACACGTACGCACGCATGAGTGGAAAGCACTTGTACAGGATTTCTTCTTCCTCTTCTGCTACTCCTATTCTAATTTGGCGTGCGTACATGCGTACGTGGTGGATTAACAGCTGGAGTACGTGCCCGTCCCCGTCCGTGGACGCGCGCGTACTGCTGTACAATAGTACAGATAATCGTACCTACTCTCTCTGTAAACAAATAAATATAAGAGGTTTTTGAATCACTCACTATAGATAAAAGTGCGATCGGGTCGTCTGCTTTCTTTCTTCCAGGAGAAGAAAGAAAGGCGATCTCCCCTCCTGCCGCCAGGGCACCTTCCTCCGCCGCCGTTCTCCGGCGGCTCCCCTCAGCTGATGACCTCGGTCGTCAGTGATGAGGGAGGTCATCGGATCCACGTGTGTGGATTGTTTTAGGCATTGGTTTCTTAGGATTTTGGGTTGTTCATCCTCATGGCTTCGGCGGTGGCGATGGCGGCGTCGACTAATAAATCTTCAGATCCTTCTCCGACAAGGCGATTCGTTTTTGGGGTGAATTTAGAAACCAGCCTGTTCAAGTAAGGATGGTGCGGCAGCGACGGCATCCTTGCGGTGGACCTGTGTCCTCGGGCTCCGCCGTTGCGACGGCGTTTGCTTCAGCGCCTACGTGTAGCTTTATGATATAAATGAGACACGTATTACCATGCAAAAAAAAGGAATCACTATAGATGTCTCATACTCGATAGGAAAAAAAATGACCTCTATAGTGTACCCTGAGCACGCAAAGCAAGCAAGCCCACCATGCAAGCACTTAGAGCATCTATAGCCGGGCGCCCCACACCAGCCTCAAACGACTGGGCAACCCGTCGGTCACTGACAGGTCACAAAAATATGATACAGACAGGCGTCTCGAACGGGCCTCAAACGTCCGGGCTGACCGACACTCCTCATATTCAGCCCAAATATGGGGCGGATATGGGGGCGCTCGGGCGCGTCCGTCACATAGGACTAACGATGTAGGCCCACATGGAAATGCCCGGAAACCTGATGATCTGACGGACGCCTCCTTCATCGTCGTGTGGCACCACTTTGGCTCCCCGCCCGAGGTCAAAGCCGGCCGACATCCCCGAACCCTAGCCCATCCACCTCCTCCCTCTCTATGCCGCCACCTAAGCCCGTCCGCCTCCTTTTCCCGCTCTCCCACGCTCTCCGGCATCGCCATGGTTCGCCTCCTTTCCCCGCTCTCCCACGCTCTCCGGCATCGCCATGGTCCGACGGATGATCAACACATATGCTATGCTCACGCGGGAGCACCGGAAGCAGATAGCAAAGGATATCCAGACACGTCACCCTCCTCCCCCTGCATCATTGTCGGGCTGCCTCTGAACTCGTCGAAGCATGAGGAGGAGGACGCGGAGCAGCAACCGGAGGAGAAGGAGGGAGAGCCGCTGCCGGAGCCGATGGAGGTGGCGGATCCGGAGGTGGAGGCGAAGCAGCCTGCTACGGGGTGGGGGGTTCAACATGGCGGAGGTAGAGGCAGAGGCGGTGTTCGCCGTCGCCCAAGCCGCGAAGAAGGCGGAGCGGCAGGCCATCATGGAGTCCATCCAGGATAAGGTATATGTGGAGGCCAACCGGCAGTTCCTCCGGAAGGAGCAGGCGGCGTCCGACGCGCTCTTCGCCGAACTCGACACGGAGATGGAGGTGGAGGAGGCCGGAGCGTAGCAGCCGGAGGCGCCGGAGCTGCAACTTTTGCATGCTTTTAAGTTTGCATGCTTTTGCATGGATTTAAGAATCTAGTATGGAATGTCATGATGCAGTTGTGTTGATTTGAGGAGTGCTCGGTCACTGCCCGTGGACGTGTTCGGGCACGTCCGCGGGTATTTGAGGGGCCATATTTGTCATATCCGGCTATAGATGCTCTTAGGGGCTTGTAAAGAATCTGTAAATGGACTCTAAATCTTGGGAACTTTTACTATGTGGGTTGTTTGATCGTGGGATGGTAAACCATGATATTTTTTCTTAGGATTCATTTGCACTGCATTTTATAAATAATAAACCATCCACTCCAACCTCTTGAAAATTGTAGATCACGAACAATTTTCACAAGGTTTCTTTTAGGAGGTGACTAGGAGGGGTGGCTACTCCTCCCCTTCAACCGCTAGTGTCATCATTGGTAGCCCTAGCCCCCTTCAGTCGCCACGGCAATGCGAGGATGGAGGGACCCCGAGTCTTAGTCTTCGGGTTTATGGTAGAGGTTGGAATAGTTTAGGATTTGTCACTGAGGGTGGTGTCGTCGGTATGGAATAAAGTCTTGGCTTCTCGCCCTCGTTTCAGTGGTGCTTTGGACCATTGGGAGGCGTGTGAAGCAAGTCCTCATGGAGGCAACCCTTCATCATTGAGATTATTGTCGTCTCCTTGGTGCAGCGATATTATAGTTTCTCAATGGACATACATGCCGACAAGTTCTGGTGTCAAGTGCTTCAGATCGATTCAGGCTTCAACAATAACGACTACGACTCCGAAGTTGGTCTCTAGGGCACGTGCATGATGACTTCCAGGCTGTTATCAACAAGGCCGGGCTGGGCCGGTACGGGGAGCGGCGACAGCGGCGTGTCATCCGCTCGTTATGACAACAATAGCGGTTGTTTGGTAGTCCACGGACCTCGATGCAATTTTTATTATATTTGGGGTGTCTTATACTTAGGGTGAACATTTAGTTGTTCCTAGTCATTTTCGTAACAACAAAGAACATCCTCACAACTCTGTAGTATTCAAGATGGCATGCCATTTTATTCATTTGTTTTTCATATTCCAACGTTAAACTCATGTGAATCAAATATGTCCTAAATATATTGGGAACACCTATGAATCGGTTCCTAAAAATGTTTCTTCCTTTAGTCGATTTCCCCTTCTTTCTTCCTCCTATCCGCCGCCTCCTTCCTACCTGTCCCGCTGTTCCTGTGTCGCCCTGCCCACGTTTGCCCTTGACGACGACGCGACGTCCAGCTCATTTCAGGCTGATTTTCATCGACGAGGCCACGGCCAACCATGACGCCCTTTTTCCGTAGCCACATGAGAATACACTAATGTAAGTCTTTCTAGAGATTTATAGTGGACTACATGCGGAACAAAATAAGTGAATTTACATTCTAAACTATGTTTATATATATATTCGTATATAGTCCGCATTGAAATCTCTATAAAGACTTATATTTAGAAACGGAGGAAGTAGTTGGTAATATATATAACTTGCTTGTAGGTACGGCCTACGGCGGCATTGCTGTATATTTGTCCCTCCCATGGCAGGCATGTGCGCGTACATGCTTTTCCTTTTGTCATTTTGTCGTCGGCCTAAAATCCCCTCGATCGGTTAATTTGGTCGGTCGATTCTTACAGGGCTACAGCATATTTCTGGCTCATCACAGGACGCAATAATGGATGGCATCTCCTGTCTTTAGACTGGCAAGTATATACTCTCTTCCTCCCTAATTGGACTGGTCGTATATACTCTTCCTGCAGCTGGCAGAGCAGAGCAGGGCTAGTTGATTAATGAATCATGATGGATGCCTCCAGTAATCAACAGGAAAACAACACTGTTTTCAGATTTGGGGATCCAGAGGAATAGTATAACACTACATATAACTGGATGATGCCTCGCACGTTGTTGCGGGAATGTTTGCAATATTTGAATAAGATTTTGATTATATGGAACATGAATTTTAGAAACAATAGTTTTTAAAAGTATATAAGAATTAAATGTAAATAGCATAATAAAATGAAATTTTACATGCATGCATGTTGTAGTGGATTTTTAATATGCATAGTTGCATGTTGAGGTGGGTCTTTCCTTATGCATGTTGAATGATGAGGTGATATGCTTGCATGTTGAGATAAACATGTTAGTGGGGGCTAGCTATTTAGATATAGAAGATGCATATATTGGTGATGCAGATGCATGCGAGTTAATGCAACTAGTGTTGTTCCAAAATACCAAGACGTTTTTGCAGTTTAATACCTTTTTTTTCAATGGGTGAGTCACACAATAACTATCCATATACATGGATGAGACGACCGATGCATTCTTCAGCGCACGCAACCACCCCCCGCACCCACACCATGTCAAGCCTCCTCCATTCACCTTTGTCGACGGCGTTGCGGCCAAATGGGCCTTCCCCGTCCTCGGCCCATTCCGGGTTCGCCCTTGTTGCGATGCCTCGGCTGACCATGACTTATCCTTCTCTGGCTCGGATGTGTTTCCTTGGGACACGTTTGGTAGCCTGCATTAGGGTCTGAAAGCCCCACTGGAGTTTTGGATCGTTTGGTTGCCTGGGTTGTACCATAATCTTGGCCCATACGAACATTAAAGCACACCGGGGTCAAGCTCTGGAGGAACGTTTGCATCGGCCGTTTTTTCATAGCCAGGCCTGAGCCATGCAACTCGAGGCATGTGGGCGTAGGCGGTTGCATGCCCGAGGCTGCGCACAAGACATCACGTTTTTTCCCGAAGCACCGCCATAACTACCCTCACTCTTCTCTCACCGCTCACCGTTCCCTCTCTTCACTCTCACACCGGTGGCGACGAGCACAAGATCTGAAGGGCAAGCAGTGACAACGAGCATCGGAGCAAAGATCTGGACGACGAGCACTGGTGTCATCACTGCACCATCAGGCGTTCGTCAATGGCAGTTTGTCCTTTGTCTTCTCGATGGCATTGATTTTATACCATGCCTGTGTTGGGGATCGTAGCAGAAATTTAAAATTTTCTACGCATCACCAAGATCAATCTATGGAGTAATCTAGCAACGAAGGGAAGGAGAGTGCATCTACATACCCTTGTAGATCGCTAAGCGGAAGCGTTGCAAGAACGCGGATGAAGGAGTCGTACTCGTAGCGATTCAGATCGCGGCTGATTCCGATCTAAGCGCCGAACAACGGCGCCTCCGCGTTCAACACATGTGCAGCCCGGTGACGTCTCCTACGCCTTGATCCAGTAAGGGGAGAATGAGAGGTTGGGGAAGACTCCATCTAGCAGTAGCACGACGGTGTGGTGGTGGTGGAGGAGCGCGGGACTCCAGCAGGGCTTCGCCAAGCACTACAAGAGACGAGGAGGGAGAGAGGTAGGGCTGCGCCAAGAGAGATCAGATTGTGTGTTGGGCAGCCCCCATACCTCAAGTATATATAGGGGAAGGGGAGGGGGCTGCGCCCCCTCTAGGGTTCCCACCCCAAGGGGTGCGGCAGCCCTAGATCCCATCTAGGGTGGCGGCCACAAGGGGGAGAGGGGGAGGCGCACCTGGGGTGGGCCTTAGGGCCCATCTGCCCTAGGGTTTGCCCCCCTCCCCTCTTGGAGGCGCCTTGGGCCTTGGTGGGAGGCGCCACAGCCCACTTAGGGGCTGGTCCCTTCCCACTATTGGCCCATGTAGGCCTCCGGGGCTGGTGGCCCCACCTGGTGGACCACCGGGAGGGTACGTTACCGATAGCACCCGAAACTTTTCTGGTGACTAAAACGGGACTTTCCATATATAAATCTTTACCTCCGGACCATTTCGGAACTCCTCGTGACGTCCGGGATCTCATCCGGGACTCCGAACAACATTCGGTAACCGCGTTCATACTTTCTCTATAACCCTAGCGTCATCGAACCTTAAGTGTGTAGACCCTACGGGCTCGGGAGTCATGCAGACATGGCCGAGACAACTCTCCGGTCAATAACCAACAGCGGGATCTGGATACCCATGTTGGCTCCCACATGCTCCACGATGATCTCATCGGATGAACCACGATGTCAAGGATTCAATCAATCCCGTACACAATTCCCTTTGTCCATCGATACGATACTTGCCTTTGTCCATCGATACGATACTTGACATTAGAAAAGCTTTTAGCATACGAACTACATGATCTTGTGCTAGGCTTAGGATTGGGTCTTGTCCATCACATCATTCTCCTAATGATGTGATCCCGTTATCAACGACATCCAATGTCCATGGTCAGGAAACCGTAACCATCTATTGATCAACGAGCTAGTCAACTAGAGGCTTACCAGGAACATGGTGTTGTCTATGTATCCACACATGTATCTGAGTTTCCTATCAATACAATTCTAGCATGGATAATAAACGATTATCATGAACAATGAAATATAATATAATAATAACTAATTTATTATTGCCTCTAGGGCATATTTCCAACAGCCTGCATTCGATTTAGCATCGCGCACTCTATTTAGGCATCAAATCTACCTCTCTTTGATTTGGGACTTGATTTAGGCATATCCGATTAGGGATTTGAGCGGCCGAGTAGGATTTTTATTAGGAGGGAGGGGTTAAATCGAGGTTACATCCCTTCAAATCCAACCCAACAAGCAGTAGCCGCGGCGAGCCTGGAGGAGCTTGGAGCAGCGGTAGCTTTGAGGCATGTAATCGTCGACCTTAGGAGCCCCGACCACCATCTCCATCGTTTCCTCGGCATTGTTGGCATCCTTTACCTCCAGCGCTACACCATTGCCAACATCCACCATATCCTCCAAGTGTAGTGGATTTTTTAACCCGCACTGATGTGTTCATATGCGAATTACATTTTTTCCGTTCATTCATCTTCGTATTCATATGTTCGATGCAAATCGGCAATCGTGCTTCGGGGAACTCCTCCAAGGGCATGCATGTTGTGGCCGACAAGAAGGGCAAGGCAGTGGTGGAGCTCGGTAGCGCCGCTAAGAGGTTGAAGAACTACGAGCATTTCCATGAGAACGTCGGCCCAAGCCACTTCTGCAAGGTCACCTTGCACACAAGATGGAGAGCTGCCCATGCCAGTCGAGTTCACCAAGCACTTGACCATCGTCCCAGAGTAATTTTGTTGAGGACAAACACCGGCTGCACCTAGAGGATGACGTTCGGAAGATCAACGATAGGCTCACCCTTGATAAGGGTTTGGCCCCCTTCGTCGTTGCTCATCACATCAGGATTGGCTACCTTGTCACCTTTAAGCTGGCGACACTCAACACCCTGAAGATGATTGTCTTCAACGATGATCACATCAAGGTGGTGACCAAATGCAAGAGGGACGCAGATGCATTTGTCGTGGATCGTTAGGAAGTTATCTCCGCACCGTTAAGACTTTTGCGTAGGATGTTTAAGATTGTGCTGCAACTGTTTTGTCATTTAACTGCATGTGATTGTGTGCAAGACTCGTTTATGGGTTTATGCTATGCATATTTATCGATGTTGTGCCCGTGTGTGCCGGTAATCTCATCACTCCAACAAGAGGTTACCAGAACACATGTGTTGCATGTCACCAAACACCAACAGTCCGGATCTTCCTAGAACAGATCTGCAACCAAACACCATGTGTGCGTCTCTGCTCTGCCAGCTGGAGGGATGCAGGCAAACGAACTATGTGCAGAACATGGGTTTTTGCCTGTTTTCACTCGGTCCGACCGAGTCAGGCCGCTGATGCAAAATGCCTAAAATCCATGCAGTCTACCAAACACGCCTTTTTGTGTAGGAATCGACTTAACCGAAGTAAAATATAAGTTGCCTTTTAAATACCAAATGTGGAATGTATCCCAATTTCTCTTGGCGGCGGAAACATATGCGGTATACTATCTCCTTTATGGTATTAGGCTCGTGCATATTTCAAGATTTATAATTTGACCAATGTAGTATAATTTATATATCACAAAAAATATCATTAAAAACTTCAAATGGTACATTTTCAAGTGATATAATTTTTCGCAGAAGATATTGTGATTCAGCGACCTGCAGTTCTCGGGGATCATCCTCGGCTCAAGTACGTCCAACGATAAGGCTTCCCATCTTATTGGATGGGTGATTCAAGGTGCTTTCAAAAACCTTTATTGATAATATTCGTGTGGGTGGGCGACGTAGTTTTTCTTGCGAGTGAAAGGGTGACATCGTTGTTTCAGTCTAATTACAGTTTTTTTACCGAAGTCTTGGGAGTATTTGTTTTAGCAAAGATTGATACCACGAAGTAGTTTACATGCTTTTTTTTGTTTTGTCCTTTCGTACATGTGATCGGTTAATCTGGTCGGTCGGTTCTTATAGCAAGCTTAGCTCATTTTAGGACAATAATAATGCATGGCATCTCCTGTCCTAATCCTAATAACAGCCTTGGACCGGTCGTATATACTCTTCCTGCAGCTGGCAGGGCAGAGCAGGGCTAGTATTTAATTAACGGATCACGGATGCCTTCATTGATTTGATTAATCAACAGGAAAACAACACTGTTTTCGGATTTGGGGATCTAGAGGAATAGTATAACATTGCACATAATGCATATGCAGATGTATAGTCATATTGCTACCTATTTTTTCTTCTTGTTAGTATTATTCAATGGATCGGCCATGCAATAACTATCCACAGTATATATGGATGAGATGAAGTGAGGAGTGATTGTTAAACAAGACTATCCCTGTAAGTAAGTAACTGTCTGTAATACAACTTCCGTTCTAAATTAATTGTTTTAGATTTGTCTAGATAAGAATGTATCTAGTGTCTCCATGGCATGTTATATATAGACATGGCTCAACTCAAATAAAATAAAAATACAGTGGTTGCCTAGAGCTAGTATTAACCAGCCTTGCCGACCGTCAATCAGAAAACGATGGAAGTGTCTGCCCATCCGTGCATTATAGCATCTCCTAGCCAGTTAACATGCATGTTGAGTCTCTCGAATGAAGGATTTGACCTGGATTAGTCAGATCATGCTCATCCAGCTAGCAGCTAGAAAAAAAACTGATTAGGCTAAAACACTAGCGCAATTTAACATCAGAACCTATTTTCAGTTGCCCTGTAGTTCATTTCATTCAATCCATGTTGTAAACTGCGGTTGAGCTGAATATACGGCGCCAAAGTCTTTTGCGATGAAAACAAAAGTGCATTGTCCCATGCTAGCACCGTAAATTAATAGAGTAAGTATTATTCTCAGTTTTTTTGCGACAAAAAATCCGTATATTCTTGGTCGGTTAGCTAACAACCTCGTGTTAAAAAAAATAGTAGCTATACGTACGGCGGCATTACATAGAGTGTTTTTACAGACAGGCTGCAATATGTCCCTAGCATCCGAGGCATATGCATCTTTTTGTCGTCGGCAGAGACAGGATAACCAAAACTAATTCTCTGCATTTGGTCGGTTCTTACAGCGCGATCTCGCCCCTTAATCCGCATCGCAGGACCCTTTTCTTTGCGAGGTATCGCAGGACCCGAATTAATGGCGTCCTCTAATTAATCACCCTAGACTGGCAGCAGTAGCAGTAGCAGCGATGGTTAATTAACTAATCCATTACTAGTACTAACAGATCACAAATGCCATCAACAGGAAAACAACAGCTGCTTGAATATTTTTTCTGGCGGGGAACCGCTTGAAGATTTGGGGATCTAGATGAATGGATTAATAATGTTGCACCAAAACAATTTTGCCCTTCCACATGCATGCAAGCATGGGAGGTCAGACCAGACAATAATGCAGATGCAGTGCAGTGCGCAGATGACATGATTGGTTGTTGAATATGACTACGTACCCCTGTTAAAAATAGAGTAACTACCTGTATATGTACTTCATCTCGATGACATATGTATATATACAGTGTTGAACACTCTGGCTTGCCGGTACTCGGGAGCGATGGATGTGGTCTGGCCAGTTAACATGTTGAGTCTGTCAAATGATTTGATCATGATTTTGATTTGACCGGTCCTAATCCAGGCCCAATCACACTCTCGGCCAGCTAGCCAGAAACGTGTGTGCATGTGTGCACTGCACTGTATGCACACTCCATGAACACATCCAGCTGATTTAACCCAACCGTCTCTGTCTGATGCATCCAATTAATTACTGAAACCTTGCAATGCCCCATGGAGTTTTTTTCTTCTTCTTCTTCAAATAGTTAACTAGAAGAGGTCAGAAGTAGACCGGGTGCAAAGCAAGGTACGTAGGTAGCATTGTAGCCATGTTCCCAAGATTTGGTGCCCTTAAACAACTAGATTTGATCTAGGCTTACACTTAATTAGCAGAGGAGGAGGCCATGTGAGCGATGCCCTGCCTGCCAGGTCAGGCCTGCAGGTCCAGTGAGACACTTAACTGCATGCCATGCCACAACAGCTGATGATGATGATGATGATGATGAGATCCACAGATTAATTCCCTTGCGCTGTTGTTGGAGCAATTAAGAAAAAACAGCGCAGGCTCTTTCTGCTCCTAGATTAATTATCAAGCGATTAACCAAACGTGGCGTCGTTTATATTTGTAGTGGTAATGAAGAACAGATGAATCTGGATAATTTACTCACACAGTAGTGTACTAGGCTTTAATCTCAGGCAGGGTTCAGTCTTGACTCTTGACTTCATTTTTTTTGTGGGTCGACTCTTGACTTCTTGGTTATTTATGCATAAGTACCTTTCTTTTTTCACCAATGAAGGAAATGGAAGATGAGCCCCCTTTGCCTTGTACTAGTACAAATGAATGATGACTTACTTGGATGTTAATTGCAGGTTAAGGATTAATCATGTGCTTTGCATCATCAGCCTAAACATGGAAATTAATGCCTACCCATTTGAATCAAGGGCAGGTAAGCAAGAAACAAGAATGATTGAGCTGGCCAGGTTGTGTGGCTTTGGTATACCTAAGCCCATGGAAATCTAGCTAGCCCCAAGAAGACACACCCCACCAGCATCAGCAGGAGCTGTCAAGCATGGCAAGAGCCAAGGAACAAGTGTGTTATTGGATAGTGGCTGCAGTGCAGGAGCATGTGAGCCAGTAGCATAGTGAGTATTGAGCTTTCTTGACACCCCAGCCCAGAAGAACATAACATAAATGTTGTTGGGGGAACAATCCTGAACCCTAAAGGAGTGGAGAAAAGCAGGTGGGGGTGCATGCACACCTGTCCTCCTTACTCAATGCACATACATATGCAGATCACTCACTCAGCACCCCCACCTGTGATGGCACCATTATTTATTCTCCTCCTTGCTCAGATGCTTCACACACAGCCTTGGAAGAACCACACATAGACATTGCTTCCAACTCAAGGCCTGGCTGTACTTTGTAACCTGTGATGCATGCTCCACCAGCCAGCAAACCCATATTTTGTAATATAATCATGCATGCATGACCTCAGATGACACCAGCAGCATCATGTGATGGATTAATGTGCATCAGGATGCATGGAGGGTCAATTGGTTCTTATAATTAACTAATATAATCTACCATGCAACTAGGTCTCAAGACCATAAAACAAGGGTTAGGTCTGTGGTGAACTGGTTATCCTCTTGTTTAAATTTTGTTGTCACTGTCAGATGATTGGGCCTCAAGGGCTGTGCAGGGAAGGGATCCGATGAAACACCGGAGCAAGATCATTGGCCACATCAGGATCAGATTAAGGGCTGCATCCTGCATGCATGTGCAGGTTCAGTCCTTGCTCAGTCACTAACTAGATTTTATATCATATTTCTTGCTCTTTGAGCAGATGGAACCAAACTGAACTAAACTATGGTAGGGTATATTATAAAATTACTTATCAGGCTCTAATCAAAAGAACTAACACGTATATCTTTGATAGTTACCATTGCAAATTTTTAGTTAGCATGTCATATCATGGAAAGGCAGTGCAGCCGACGGTGGTGGTCATTTCCTAAGTCAGAGACCCTCGGCCTGAGGCTGGGTGGTCGGATCTCGAGATCGGCCATATCTTCCAGGCTGTGAGTCGGGCAAACATAGTTAACGGTGAAAACCAAACCGATGACGGCGTTCTGTGCCATTACCTTGATAAAGGCATTGTCGTGTAACTACGTATTGTCGACCCACTCATGCTGCTCAGCGGAAACCCTAGGATCTGATCTTCCTGATCAGACGATGGCGGCATTGCGGTGTCGTTTCTCTCTTGGGAGCATCATTTGTGGAGCAGCGCCGGAAGACAGAGGCAGGTGGTGGAGTAGCTTCATCTTCCATGAAGCTTCGATGGACATGTCAAGTCATGCCTGACCGACATGTGCTATGCTGTGTCATTCCTGTTCGGCAGGTGCTACACACGATAGATCTTCTAGAGACTTCAAGCTGTGTTGGCTGGTGGTACTTGGCGGCATGGTGCTGCGGTGTAGCGGCAGCGACCACGATGTGCTCAGCGGTTTGCGTGCGGGGAGGTGGTGTCGTTGGGCGCCGTGGTGACGTCGATAGATGGCCGGCAGGCAAGGATGATGCGGATCTATTTCTTGAAGATGGGTCAGCGGTTCGATAATGATGGCGGCTTCTAAAACGTGTACATGTGGTGTACTCTTTAGGTTTGCTACACCGGCTGTAGGTTTCGATACGTTATGTGAATGGATTGGCGACGACACCGGTTTTAGATATGGTGAGTGAGACCACTCCACATTATCGAGTTTGTAGGTGTGAGTGGTAGCTTCGGATGGCTTGATGTATATTTTTGTCAGACCTTTGTTGAATAACTAATAAAGATGGCTACATGCATTGATTGTTGAAGAGACAGGTGTTTTAACCTCCTTTTTCAAAAAATCATGGAAAAGCAGACATGGGTTAAGTATGTACGTATGTATCATGCTGATATGACTTGCAAGCACTAGAATAAAATGCAGGGCAGCTAGCAAGCAAGCTAGCCACTTCCAAATCTCAACTGGCTTGTCTGTCTTGTTGACATGTGCATATCGTAGTAAAGTGGCACACTGAAAGTTGGCGGCTTGGCCTTTTCTACAGATCTAAGAACGGTGGACATGACATGTTCCGCTCTCCACTTTTCTGTATGCCTTCTTCTTTCCCATCAGATTACAGTGCAGTTGCTCGGTGGCAACACATAAACCACAATGGACGGCAGAGAAAAAACAGAGCAAAATCAACAAGAAGATGAAGCGACATGCATGCACGGTGGATATATATTTCATCCTAGTACTACAAACACAAAAATGAGAAAATTTCGTCGAGAAGTTCTACGGCGACCCATAGGAAAAAGAGGTATGAGCACACATCGATCTAAATTCAGATTGGGTTCCTGGATAATAGATGGATAGGATAGGGTTGCTTTTGGGGCTGGTCATGTGTTGGGAGCGTGCTCATTGATCTCAAGGTTAATCATGCATGCAAGCAAGCAAGCAATGGGCATTGCATTTGTCACGTGAGTGGGGCCACGTGCATGTGTTTTTCCTTCATAAAACACTGCTTGGCATTGAAGCCTGAACTGCAGTGGTCAGCGAGAGATAGATAGAGAGAGAGGGGTTACTATAGCTAGATGAAAAGTGGTGGATGTGGATATGGTGAAGGGAGGAGGATGAGAAGAAGATGACAAGGGAGGAGTGCCAGTGCCTTTTCATTCACGCAGGGATCCCCTACCCCTACCCCCTATCCACAAGACCACAAGCCCTCTTCCTTCATACTATGCCCACTCTACTTCTTTATCTATCGTCTTGCCGTCTTGGCATGCATGCTCATGCTTGCAGATACTCACTCCAACTCTCCAACTCTTCAAGCTCATGTCGCTGAAACTTATGTGTAGATATGCACCGAGGTGTTTACCCAACATGGATGGCAGCATAATCTCCGGCTCGGTTCACCATCTCTTTCGATATAGGCATAATGTCGGTCTATGGACTCTACTGTTGCTGAATTGTCGGTCTTTTATCTTTCTATTTATCAGACTACTGGTGTTTGGCTATGTGCATCCTAGTTATGCAGAGGCCGGATGATACTTTTAATGCTTTGTATCACTTTAATGCTACATCTTGAGATAATAAAAGCGCCCTTTATCGAAAAAGATGATATGTGTAGTTCCAAACTAACTGTATGTACTGCATCTATCTGTGTGCGTGCTACTGGCTCTGAAATGAATGCGCTGATCACAACAGCAGCAGCAGCAGCATTTCCCAGTTTACTTTACACACGCAACAGATGATCTCTATCAGCAGCACAAATCATGTACGCATGCATGGCCAGTGCCCTGCCCTCCACTGCACTGCAGGCCATCCATCTATCATCTGTGTGTGTGTGAGCCGAGGTCACACCCCATACTTGACGGTTTGCAGGTCATATCCCATACCTGATGATTTGCACTGACCATCTGTCGATGATGCTGTTGTTTGAGTCCAGGTTGCCATGTCACATGAAACCAATGCATATGCAGTGCAACAGCAACACAGTTAGGTAAGTGGGTAGGTTTAGCTTAGCTAGCTGGTTTTAGGTACTCCCTCCATCCGCGAATAAGTGTATATCTATCTTTTGTTCTAAGTCAAAATTTATTTTTTTGACCAACTTTATACAAAATAATAGTAACATATCTGACATCAAATTGGTATATTATCAAATTACATTTCAAAATGGATCTAGTGATACTGATTTAGTGCCATAAATGCTTTTATTTTTCTCTAGAAAGTTGGTCAAAATTTTAAAACCTCGACTTAAGACAAAAGCTAGATGTACATTTACTAAAGATCCTCCATAGCCATAAGCCTTCTCTTTCTAGGCAGGGACTTTACTGTAGCATGGTCAATGTCCTGCGTGCGTGCACAAGCAAACGATTCTCCAGCATGCATGCATGCCCACCCTTGGCCAAAAACCATGTAGATGTAGTAGATGCATTGCATTATTTCCTTGCTCCTCTCACATTCTCGTGTCTCTAGCAGCATCATATGTAGACCCATGCATGCATGTGAGGGCCATGCATATGCATCTACCTCGTGCTATGCGTCGCCCTCTGTCCTTGTCCGACCTGTGACAAATGGCTCTGGATGGACGGTCGGATCAATCATCCAGCTCCCTGTGCCGTGGCCGTGAGGGCACTGCATGCTGCCTGCTAGCTGCCTCCTACCAGCTCGACGAGGGGCCATGGCCGTCCGTCACCGGGCGATCTGGACCGTCGGGGTGCCCCAAGGACGGCCTGGATCGGACCGTCGGAGAAGACCCGTGTCAGCAGAAGAAACCCATGACCCTCCTCCTCCTACATATATACAGGCAATACAGCCTATCCAGCCTCTTGTTTGTTGCTACTCATCTTTGACACATGGCATTCTTTTTGGCTAGTGAGGAAAAATCATTGACGATCAGCAGGGATGGAGCCAGGATTTGGACATGATCGGATCAATGTTATCTAGGCCCCATTGGAACGCGGGAACTTTCCGCGACCACTACGGGGAGTTTTGCTGGAGTATATGGATCTATACTACTACTAGGAAAATTTATGGATGCATGTGACTAGTTGCAAGGGAAGATCAACCTCTCACGTCAATGTAGACCTTAGCTAGATGCCATGCCATGCCATGCCATGGATCAAGTTGAAGACCTGCGGGAGGAGTTGACCCTATGTGGATATCTAATCCCAGTGAAGAAGAAGCTGGCTGCATGCTGCATGCACTTGGCAACATCATGGGCATCTTGGCCTTCTTCTTTCTTCCCATGATGGTGGATTGGAGCAGAGTGATTGAGGTCTAGTTTTGCCACCATCTTCTCTGCAAGCCCATTCCTCTTGGTTGGTTCTCATCAAAATGGGCACCAAAACTAGGAACTGCGGCTCCTGCCACCACACAAGGATTCAGTGATGAAGTGCCATGTTTTGGTCATGTGCTCCAGTGCACCAGCCACAACGACAAGTGCTGCTGCCACATGCATTTTTTTTTTTTGCAGGACAATGGCAAACTCAGAAACATATACAGTATAGTTAAAGATTGTCACTGGAATGAAGAAAACACATTACTATAGTCTACAGCCAAGAGAAAAAGATTGCTTCATAACTTAACAATCAAGCAAAGAACTAAACAGATGAACTCCATGCTGCACAGAGTGGAATGTTAATACAGGTTGTGATCGATGTCCATACACATGAAGGCCTCATTTGTTACTGGCTGCTCAATCAATTTTCTGGAGTGAACTGACCTATCTTTGCAAACATAATGCATCAAAAGCACACCCGAAAATAAAACATTTATCATCGAAAAAGAAAAAGAAGAAAAGCCATGCATGCATGGCAGACGGGTCAAACTTTAGAGATGTCAACGTTGACAAATTCGAAGCCACACAATGATCTAAAAGATGCTGCCATTCGCATGCCCGTTGGTGGCATCGATCTGGTTGCCAGCTTCCAGCTTGCAAGGGCTTGTCGTGGCCTCGTGGGAGAGTGCTTCTGCCACACAATGATCTGCCATGATCTTCCTTAGCTGCTCGATCTTCCTCTTGGATTCGAACAGATCTCGGTTAGCACCATTCAGCCGAGACTGTAAAATGGCGGTCTGCGTCTCCTGGATGCTGCGAGAGTTCTTAAGATGCTGCCGGCGTCAATGCCGATGCTCTTGGCGGGGGCCATGCTGCCCCGCATGATGCTGCCGTGGCCGTAGTGGCCGGGGCCGGATTCGAGCACCTCCGGGCGGGCGCGCAGCCGGGGAGTGGCCGGCGCCACCGCGACGCCGCCAGACGAGGAGATATTACCAGTGGGGAGAGCATTGGTGAGCGGGGATCTTGCCGTGCTCCCGCTGCCTTCTCCTCCACCACCCCCGAGCTGCCGCTCCCGCCGGAGAAAATCAGCGTGTCCCAGATCCGGAGCGTCGGTGCCCGAGCGGCCGCGGCGGGTTGCGTCCGCTGCTCGGTCGGTTTCCGACGACGCCATTGCCACTCGCTCATCACCAGTGCCACTCCTTCACTGACCGAGCAGGCATACAAGTAGGCGACCTATCTAGCAACACGAGCAACAGAGAAGCACACACGCACACGCAAGCCCAAGCAAGAGTGAGCTGGAGGAAAGGAAAAGAAGAAGGAAGGAGGGTGAGTGGCGTCGAATCAGGGGCCGATTCATATTAATTTACAAGTAAACTCTGAGCTGTAATTTTTTATCTTTCTTTGAACCATGATCAAGGTGTTTTGATTTCTTTATTAGTGTGATTTAAATATATTTTATTTTATTCCCTTGCCTTTTACATTTTGATTTTGTTATTAGTGCGATTAAAAGTATATTATATTTTATTTCCTGGCCTTTTACATTTTGATTTTGTTAGTGCAATTAAAAGTATTTTTATTTCCTTGCCTTTTCTAGTTTGATTTTGTGAGGGTAATAGTTTTTTATTATTGCCTTGTCTTTTCTGGTCTGATTCATTTTACACTCAACTAAAAGAGTAATGTTACACCTACACAAAACAACTTCCTACGGACTGTTATAGTTCGGCGCATGCATTTCCATCAACCGTTATATATTTTCCTACCGAATGTATCATCTAGACCTCATCCAGTTTAGAGTTTTTTCATAGAAAAAAACATAGAAACAAGGATTCTGGAAAATTTGATGCATTTGGTTTGTAGGAAAGCGTGTACAATAATTTTGTGGGAATACTACTCATTTTCTTTGTTTTTAATTGTGAACTACATATCCTTTCAAAGTTCATTTTCTATGTAGGAACTAGACAAGACAATTCTTGAGGATGACAAGGTCATCCTATCAAAATTGCGTACTACCCCTAATTCCTATGTTTTAGTTTTGTCCAAACCCTCGTGAACAAACATCTGCATATCCAATTCGAATGAGCGTGTCAATCTTAATTTGCACAATCTAAAATTGTCCAAATGATATTGTTTTCGACAAAGTGAAAGTTTCAAATCTGTTGCAAGTTATCCACATGGTTACATGATCCTTACTCCAGGATAGGTATACCTGGGGTATCGGGACGATTGGTGCCACTACTTGAAGTTGGTCGCACGGGGTTTATGCAACCGGCTTAGTTTAGTGGTTTGGCAATAGTATTATTAGTTTTCTTTTCCTTTAGGGATCCTTTGTGTTTGTTTTCCTTTAGGGAGTCTTTGAGTTTGGTTTGGGGCGCGGCGCCGTTGTCCCAGGGTGGGAATAATGTTCTCCCTGCCGATCCACATTTCGTTGGTGTGTTTTTTGCCAGTGAAAGGTGTGTGGAGTTGTCTCTCCGACAGGTCTCTTGGGACACGGTCGAATTAGTTTTCCGATGGATTTGTATTGATTCGCCCAACTTTTGTGGTCCATGTGGTCTTTGGAGTTTCTACAGACCCTTATCGATCTACTTTTTTTTCTTCAGGGCAGCAATTTGCTTGACAGATCAGGGCCGTCGTCGGCTCCTTTTCCGCATCGACAACTTCCCAACCATTGCTTCCACAAGCTTTTCAGTTTAGAAAGTTTGCTCCGCTGAGGTGGAGGTCCAGAAGCGACATCGTGCTCGTGCCGCCGCAGGTGGATACGGGAGAAAGAAGACTTCGGCATCCCAAAGATTTTGATTGTATTTCTATTTTCTGTAAGGGTGTGTTAGGACATGGGATACTTAATACTATATATGGCTTTAAGCATTTTTATAAAAAGGTGGTGTTTCTGAAAAGACACATGGAAAGAGACGGAGGAAACTGGATGGTGACACGCCGGTCCGTGGGCCCGGGCCAGAGCGATTTCACCATTGGATTTTGTTGTTGTTGAGATTATTATCACTATTTATGTTCTTTGTACTTTAAGAAAACAACACGTCCATTCAAAGCTCATCTTTTACATAGGAACAAGACAAGACAATTGCTAACGATGACAAGGCCATCCTATCAAATTTTTGTATTACTCGTAATTCCTGCATTTTGGTTTCCTCCAAACCAAATAATATGAGCACTAGAATTTGAATGGGTGGATGGAGCAGGGTATATGTGTGGTCATGGTATATATATTCGAATTCAGGCCTCAATTAGGCTTTTTTCTAAACGGTTTTTATTCATATAAATTTCCTGTTTTAGTTGTATGTTAGTTGTATGTATCTGGACGTGTTTGCTTCAAACCTCATTATCGACAAAGCTAGTTCATGCCACATTAGCTAAATAACCCTGTCAACAAACATATGCATATCCAATTCAAGTCGGAGTGTCAGTCTTAATTTGCACGATCTAAAGTTGTCCAAAGGATATTTGTTTTTAATAAAATGAAAGTTTTGGATTTTTTGCAAGTTACCCACAGGGTTACATGATCCTTACTTCGTTATATGGGCATCGGGACGACGGGTGCCACTATTTGAAGTAGGTCGCACGGGGTTTAAGCAACCGACTTAGTTCAGTGGTTTTGCAATAGTATTATCAGTTTTTCCTTTAGGGAGCCTTCGTGTTTGTTTTACTTTAAGGAGTCTTCGAGTTTGGTTTGGGGAGCGGCGGCGTTGCCCCAATGCAGGAATAATGTTTTTTACTATCTATATCCATTTTGTTGGTGTGATTTTCACTAGCGAAGGGCGTGTGGAGTTGTCTCGCCGGCGGGTCTCCCGGGACCCGGTCGGATTAGGTTTCCGGTCGATTCGCCTGGCTTTTGTGGTCTACGCGGTGTTTGGAGTTTCTGCAGGCCCTTATCGAAGATTTTGTTTGGGGCAGCAATTTGCTTTGCAGATCATTGCCGTCTTCGTCTCGTGTTCTGCATCGACGACTTTTCGGCCGCTCCTTCTACAAGCACCCGTGTTTAAAAAGTTTGCTCCGCCAAGGCGGAGGTCCGATGCGACATCGAGCTATGCTCAAGGCGCCGCAGGTGGATGCGGGAGACAGAAGATTTTGGCATCCCAAAGATTTTGAATGTATTCATGCTTTTCCTGCAAGGGTGTGTTTATAAGGACATGCGATACTTAATATTGACTTTAAGCCTCTTTTCAAAAAAGTGTTGTTTTTGTAAAAAAAAACACGGAGAGAAAATGGTGGAAGTTGTATGGTGACACACTGGCTTGTGGGCCGGTTCGAAGCGATTTGACAATTAAGGATTTCCCCCGCTTTATATTTTAACGCAACCACTGGTACAACAAGCTTGCTGGGGCCGCAACACAACGAAGCCCAAAAGGAAAAAAGAGAGAGAAAGAAAATAAACAAATGACGACACCAATAGATCAACAAAACGAAGATGACCGGCAACCATTGTGCCCTCCAGAGATGTCCCGCCGCGCTCCAAGCACTCTGGACCATCGTGTACCGAGCAACACTTCAAGAAGGAATGTGACAACGAGCCGCAAGGGATTTCTCCTGACCGAAAACAACCACCACCACCCCGGACGCTCCGTCAAGCTCCACCTAGCTTGCCGCCCACCAGCATGTGCCACCACAGTCTTGGAGCCATCCTCGTCGTCTCAATGTGGTCACCGATAGGAGGCCAAGACGAAGGAAGAGAGGACACAAGAATCGGGTCTATCAGCAACACAGCCGAGCAGGAGGGAACTTCCTCCACCGCCACGTAGTAGCCGAGCGGATGCGTCAACAGGGGTATAACATGCCTCTACTGGCCCGACCGGCCCAATTTGGGCCCACGAAACCCCTATCGCTGCGCTCCAGCACGCCGGCTGACAGCGCCGCCACCGCCCGGAGACCGCTGACGCACCACCTCCACTTTCAGGGAGTGTCATCGCCGTGCGAAGGACAACCGGCCCACCCCAACCCATATGGGGCCCAAATCTGGGCAGCATGGGCGCCGCCAGCCATGACTGCACCACCACGCCGACAACGCCTGCACTGTAGTAGCAAAGAGCACCTGGCCTGCCCGCGTTGAGGTGCAGCCGCCCTAGAAGCACCGCCACCGGGAGGGAGGAAGCCTCAACTTGGCCTCCAAATGCGCGGGAAGAGAAGTCGTCCGCTGCCGACGACGCGAAGGGGGGCCGAGACGGGAAAGTGGGGTGGTGGTGCTCTGTCGCCTCGGGGGGTGACGAGAGCGAGGGGGACACCACACATAAGATATTTGTTTGGTTGGGCTAATGAACCCTCGTTCGGAGCGATTTCACGGGGAATTAAAGGAAACCAGTGCGTAGGCATGCATGCCATGGATGTTTTGCTTAAGGAAACTAATCTCTATTGGATTATTATTTTGAGATTATCGCCGCTGGAATTCTTGTGGCACCAAGCGTAATATTCTTCTGTTGGCTGCATGCAAGGTTCGGTTCCCTGGCATAATCCATATTCCCATTTCTGTCCCAACGGCAATCTTCTACGAGTACGCAGTAGTAGTACCGTGCGTAATTAGAGTTTTCTCTCTAGATCGTCCGTACACGTGCCGGTGATGGATCCGGATCGAGCGCCACCCAGCACGCCACCATCCTTTTTTTTTAAACAAGGCAAAAAACTTGTCATTTTCATTGATTAAGAAGAAGTGAGAATTGCCCGGTTAATTGACAGAAAACTGGCCTAAAATCGATGCAACCCAACCCATATAACATGGGCACCACCGGCCAACCTCCGAACGGGCGACTCGACCTACGCTACGCGTATGCTGGCAGGCATATCGACCTACGCTACGCGTATGCTACTATAGACTGTGTGTGTCCTAGCTGTCAGCTGAGCTGGCATCCATATACAGGCCTGTAGATCCGCTTCCATTCCGTTTCTGGCCGATACGTTACATATATGTCCCCATCCGACGAGCCGGCGTGTAAATGCACGGTTGCACGCGCTGACGGCCGGACCAGGGAGGGTAGGTGTAGGTCAGTAGGTGTCTACGTGGCAGCCTGATCTCCACGTCACCTGCACGTAAGCATCCATCCATCCATCCATGGACGGATAGCGGGATAGGTACTGGTAGACGAGACTATCCATTATAACTTGGACGGAACATTGTATAGCTTGCCCGCAAAAAAAAAAGGAACATTGTATAGCTGGCGTGCGAACGTGCGTACGTGATTACGTGGGCAGTCTCCCGATCCAGCTGGGTACGTACGTACTTGTGTGGATAAACAGCTGGCGTACGTGCCCGTCCGTGGACTGGACGCGCGCGCCTACTGCTGTACAACAGTACAAATACAGGTAGATCCCCCGCAAAAAAAAAGGTAGATCGAAAAAAAAATCACTACGTGTGTACTCGAGAGAGAGAGAGAGAGAAAAGTGAAATCTACCATGTACCGAGAGTACACAGAGCCAACAGGCCCACCCTGCAAGCACCCGAGGGCTTTAGAGGATTTGCAGAGAAATTTCAGAGGACTCTAAACCTTGGGAATTGTTTCCATGTGGGTTGTTTGATCCTGCATGGCAAACCATGGCATTTTCCCCCTTAGCATTCATCTGCACTAGATTTTATAGAAAAAGAAATTCATCGCTCCAACCTCTTTGGAAATTATATATACTCCAAACAGTTTTTATAGGTTTTTTTTTGTAATTTTAGGAGGTGATTAGGAGGCTCCCTTCAACCGCCCGTCGCCACTGCGCAGTTCCACTAGCCTCCGCCTGCTGCAGCGGCGGGAGGATGGAGGAACCCTGGATTTGGGTCTCCGAGTATGTGGTACAAGTTGGATAGTTTTAGGATTTGTCATTGATCGATACACATCTCCTTGGGCCAGCGACATTATGGTTTTTTCAAGCGCTTCAGATCGATTCAGGGATTCGACAATGGCGACTAGTACGACTCAGGTATGGTGATCTAGGGATACGTGCATGACGACTTTCCAGTTGTCATCAACAAGGTCAGGCCGGCTCCGATACAGGGAGCACGTGTCATCGGCTCGTTATGACGGCAGTAATGATCGTTTGCTGGTCCAGAGACATCGGTGCAATTTTTTATTATGTTTGGGGTGTTTTATATTTCGAGTGAACTTTAGTTGTTCCTAGTCATTTTTTGCAACAACAAAAAACACCCTTGTGACTCCATAGTATTCAAGATGGCATGCCATTCTATTCATTTGTTTTTCATATTCCCGCATTTAAAAAATATATGAATCAAGTACGCCCTATATATATTGGGAACACCTACCTGTGAATACACTGAACTCAAATAACTTGTTTCCCGTTTGCCAACCTAGTTTGTAATACTAGTAGTATATAACTTGTTTGTACGTACGGCGGCATTGCTGTATACTCTCTTCATCTCAGTTTATAAGACTTACACGTATATCTAGATCATCAATTTAACTTATATAAAATAAATTATTTAACATAAAAATTATGTCATTAGAAAATAGAATATCTGAAGTTTCTAATGATATATTTTTTGTAATGTATGGCTCTTATTAAGTTGGTTAAATTAACGATCTAGATACATGTGTAAGACTTGTAAATTGGGATGGAGAGAGTATTTATCCCTCCTGTGGCAGGCATGTGCCGATGTGCGCGTACATGCTTTTCCTTTTGTCATTTTGTCGTCGGCCTAAAATCCCCTCCCCTCGATCGGTTAATTTGGTCGGTCGATTCTTACAGGGCTACAGCATATTTCTGGCTCATCACAGGACGCAATAATGGATGGCATCTCCTGTCTTTAGACTGGCAAGTATATACTCTCTTCCTCCCTAATTGGACTGGTCGTATATACTCTTCCTGCAGCTGGCAGAGCAGAGCAGGGCTAGTTGATTAATGAATCATGATGGATGCCTCCAGTAATCAACAGGGAAGCAACACTGTTTTCAGATTTGGGGATTTAGAGGAATAGTATAACACTACATATAATGCATATACTGATGATAGTTTATGCAACTAGCTCTGTTGCACAATATAGGACGTTTTTGCAGTTTGATATATCTTTTCCAATAGGCGAGCCGGACAATAACTATCTGTATACATGGATGAGACGACCGATGCCTTCTCCCCCCGCACCCACACCACGTCAAGCCTCCTCCCCTCACCTCTATTCCCGCTTGGCCCTTGTTGCGATGTCTGGGCTGACCACGACTTATCGTTCTCTCGCTCAGATGTGTTTTCATTGGACACGGTTGGTAGCCTGCATTAGGGTCTGCAAGCCTAGCTGGATATAGTTTTGGGCCGTTTGGTTGTCTGAGTTGTACCGTAATCTTGGCCCATAAGAACCTTAAATCACATGGGGGTCTAGCTTAGAGAAACGTCTGAATCAACCATTTTTTCACAGCGAGGCCCGAGCGATGCAACGCGTTGTTTCCCAATGCACTGCCATAACTCCCCTCGTCCTTCTCTCACCGCTCACTCTCCCCTCTCTCCACTCTCACACCGGCGGCGACAAGCACAAGATCTAAAGGGAGAGCAGCGACAACGAGCATCGGAAGAAAGATCTGGACGGCAAGCTCCGGTGTCAAATGTGTTCTCCAAATGTTATACTTTTTTTTTGTTTTTTTCACTGACGAAGCAACATCATCCCGTTTCACATGAAAATTGACAAGCACACTTGTTACACTAACAAGTACATCTAAAAAGAAACCGAATTTTTGAAATTTATTTACTATTTATTTTCAATTTACTGTTTATTAGGAAGTATATGTATCTCAGGCCAAAACGGCCCTCCCGGTGTTTACATGCTTTTCTGTTTTGCCCTTTAGTACATGCGACCGGTTAATCTGGTCGGTCGGTTCTTATAGCACAGTCTAGCTCATTTCAGGACAATTATAATGCGTGGCATGGCATCTCCTGTCCTAATCCTAATAAACAGCCTTGGACCGGTCGTATATACTCTTCCTGCAGCTGGCAGGGCCAGTAATTAATTAACGGATCACGGATGCCTTCATTGATTTGATTAATCAACAGGAAAACAACACTATTTTCATATTTGGGGATCTAGAGGAATAGTATAACACTACACATAATGCATATGCATATGCAGATATATAGTCATACTGCTACCCTTTTTTTATTTGTTATTATTCAATGGGTCAGCCACGCAATAACTATCTGCCAGGGCCGGCCCTGAGGGGGGGCAGCGGGGGCGGCCGCCCCGGGCCCCCAAGATGCAGGGGCCCCTCCTCAGGTTCACACTAGCCCATGGCCCAGGTATTCAGCAGGATAGTCAAGGCCAAGTTCTGGGAAACAGTGGGCATTTTCAGGTAGACACGGTGCGCGCGTAGATGCTCTGCTCAAAAGGAAAGAAATATGGCATGCAGATTGCCCACGATCTCAAGACGCCACGAGCCCAGAATATCGCCCTGCCTTCTTTTCCTTCCATGGCTACGATCCCTAATTCTACCTGGCCCCGTCGCTCCAATTACGAATCGCGAGCGGCAGCCGCAACGCGACGACGCCTACGAACTCCGATCTCCAAGCGCTGGATGTACACGCGTGCTGGCTAGACTACATCGCCGAGCACATCCTGCTAGATGCCAGTCTACTCCACATCGGTTCATCGCCAAAAGCCCGATCACCGACCGACCGATGCCAATCCGAGGTATACTACTGTTTTGAAATTCAACCACTTCCGAGTATACATGCTGGTTATCGCACAAAAAAATCAAACCACTTATGCTAGACATAATTAATTAGACCAATTATGGAGTGACTATCTTTCAGTTTATAGTACCTGTAGATTTTTAAAGCTGAAGGTTTCAGATTTGATTGAGATATTTTCATATGTCCCACAAAAAAAGGATATAGTTCCGTATGATTTTTGTAGAACATTGCTACACATTTATTTTCATTTGATTTGAGTTTAGAGCTCTTACAAATTTTTATTATGTTTATTATATTCGTGCTCACGCACATCATTACAAATTCAATTTCTTTGGATTATTATGAAATTAAGAAAGCCATGGTGTTAAATATTTTTGTGCATTCTACTAGAATCCATCCTTTCAAAAGAAAAAGAAAAAGAAAAATTATACTTCTTTTAGAAATTTACTTATGAATTAATGTGGTGATGTGATCGTATATAATTCTATATGTGCAAAGTATGTACCTCTATTAGCATTGAGGGGCCTGCATTTTAGTTTCGCCCCGGGCCCCCAAATTCTCAGGACCGGCCCTGCTATCTGCAGTATACATGGATGAGATGAAGTGAGATTATCGATTGTTAAACAAGAAGAACTATCCCAGTAAGCAGTAAGTAATGCATATGATCTCCATGGCGTGTTATATATAGACAGGGCTCAACTCAACTCAAATAAAAATAGTCAGTGCTTGCCTAGAGCTAGTACTGACCAGCCTCGCCGACCGTCAATCAGAAAACGATGGACGTTGTCTGGTTGATCTGGACGTGTCTGCCCATCCGTGCATTATAGCATCTCCTAACCAGTATGAGTGATTTGACCTGGATTAGTCAGATCATGCTCATCCAGCTAGCAGCTAGAAAAAACGATTAGGCTAAAAAAAGCTAGTGCAATTTTCAATTGTGTAAACTCAGCTCATGCGACTAGATGTTGCCCTGTAGTTCAGTCGCTAGCTCATTTCATTTCATCAGGATTTTGTAATCCGTGCTGTAAAATGTTGTTGGGCTGAATATATACCGCCTTGGGCCCCCCCTTCAAGATTCAAAGAAGTAAAAAGGAAATATGATTTGTTTTCAGACAACAACAACAACAACAACAAAAGAAGTAAAGAACACACACTTTCTGGTAGTAGCATGCATGCACGCTCATGCTATTGTTAGCAGCAAATTAGTACTGTACTATTCCAAGTCTTTTGCAATGAAAAAAAAGTGCATTCTTTCATGCTACACTGGTAGAAAAAGGGCCTATAGTCCCGGTTCGTAAGGGTCTTTAGTCCCGGTTCCGGAACCGGGACTAAAGTGTCGGTACTAATACCTTCCCCCTTTAGTCCCGGTTCAATCCAGAACCGGAACTAAAGGCCCTCCACGTGGGCAGTGCGCAGAGCTCAGTCAGGAGACCCTTTGGTCCCGGTTGGTGGCACCAACCGGGACCAATAGGCATCCACGCGTTAGCACTTCTGTGGCTGGGGTTTTTGTTTTTTTTTTAAAGGGGGGGGGGGGGGGTTGGGGGTTTTGGGGGGTTAATTTAGGTGTTTCATATATTGTGTTAGCTAGCTATAATTAATAGAGAGAAGTGTCCTCTGTTATGTCCGTGCTTGGTCGACGCTACGTACTATACATACGTATATAGAGAGGACTAGACACGCTAGCTAGCTAGTAAGCAAACGAAGGAAACAGAAGATCGTCATGAACATATATGCATATATACAGAGAGAAGTGATATCGACCACCTCTCCTTCTCCGAGAGATTGGTCGAACAACAAGTTCTCGTATATCTATCTGACACTACCGGCTACATATATACAATAATTATCTCTTACAAATATAATCATACGGACTCAGGGTCCACATAGAATTCTCCGTCTTCAGGGATCACGTGGTCAAGAAAGAATGCCGCCAATTCCTCTTGAATTGCTCGCATGCGAGCTGGTGCTAGGAGTTCATCCCGCTTCCGAAACATCTAATTTGAAGAAGGGGGTCAATACATATATATATATATATATAAATGAATGAAACTCAACACAAATGATGGTAATAAAATAAAATTGTGAATGTTGTTATTTACGTACTTCATATTGTTCATTAGAGTACCCGCCCCGCTCACAGGTCGTGTGGCGGATGGACTCGCAGATGTAGTATCCACAGAAATCATTCCCTTGTTCCTGCCACAACCACTTTACAAGAAATAGAGGTCAATCAAACTGATAAGTAAGAATGCTAAATGGTATTGATGAAACTAGCGCTTGAATCACTAGGAGATGCGCGGAACATGCTACTATAGTACTTACTTTCGGGTGTCTAAATTCCAGCTCCTTCGGCAGTCCCGGAACTGTTTTGGTGAATTTTCTCCAAATCCTGCCGGACAAAGAAAACAATAACTTGATATCAGGAAATGAACAAAGCTGCTGATATGGTGGATAATGATCGATTTAACTTACTTCTTGAGGATTTCAGTCATGTCCGCATACTCCTTGGGATCTTTTCGTTTAGAGTCCAAGACGGTAACTACTCCCTGCTCAAGCTTAATCTCTAGGAGAATATAGTGGAAACTGCACACACATGCATAACTCATGAATTACATTACTATAACCTTGACTAATATATAAGGGAAACCGAATACGCACAAGACAGTAACACTCACCTGAAGTTGTAAGGAAAGAGTATTATATCTTTGTTTTGATTTATTACGAACAATCGTAGCAAGTTGGCCTCGGTAGCTGCGGCATGAAGTTTAACCTGAGTTGCATCTATGAGATATGTGTTAATGAACCCAATATCACCGACTTGTCTTTTCTTCAATTCGGCGATCTTCAATCTGCATAATATAGTGAGGATGATTATAAATACATGCAATGAAAGAGCTAAGCTATATAGAGAAACTTAATGACAGAAGTAGTACTACTTACAGACAGTAGCAGGCGACCGTTGTTTTATCGAGGGCCAATTGATTGAAAAACTGATAGAACTCCTCAAATGGAACAGGCAACAGATCAATTCCAACAAGGTCATGCTCCTTCTTAACTTTCACATACAAAGTACTCCTCCCCCCAGAGTCTCTGCAGATTTTCAAGTACCAATCATGCAATCTTCGCATCATCGTTGATAGAGATCTTTCATCTTTGACGAGAGGCTTCCCGTACTCGTATCTTTGTATTTGCACCTCCATGGGTTCATAATGTACTTCGTCGGGCAGGTAATCTGCAAGATTGCTATAACCGGGCACCATCCTCGGATCATTATCGACGTTGTGGCTAGGCACCTTGAGCAGGGGGCACGATTGCTTCGCTTGTTCGCCGAGCTAGGCAATTTGTTTCCCAGCTCGCCGTTCTTTCAGCCTTTGATCACTGACAGTACTTCCCGACCGCTCCACTTCGGCAAATTCCTTTCCAATAATGCGGTCATAGTTTCCTTTCGGCGGATCAGACTTCGGTGGGTTTGTCAGGGCAGCCAGAGTGCGCTTCACTTTCACCCGATCTACCTTCTCCTCCGGAGGTGGATGTTTCTTTGCTTTCACCCCTTCAAAGAAGTTCCTCACTTCTTCTCGCGCGATCTCGGCATTCTCCTCCAGGGTCCTCTCATATGGTAACTTCTCTGGAGTCTTTAGAGAAGGACCGAATCTGTATGTCCTCCCGCCTCTGGTTGTACTGCTAGACGCCGACCGAGCAGACGGAGCGGTTGTCTTCTTTACTTGCTTAAGTGGCGGAGGAGAAGGACTACGACGCACCGGAGCAGCTGGAGCGGCGGCAGGTCTCTTCCGCCCTTGCTGACGAGGCGGAGAAGGAGGAGGCTGGCTGCTCGGGCGCGTCGGCGCAGGCGGAGAAGGAGGCGGAGTGCCGCCACGCGCCGGAGAAGGAGCCGACCGAGGGCCCTGATCGTCACTCGCCGGAGGAGGAGGCGGTGGAGGCGGAGTGCCCTGACTCGCCGGAGGAGGAGGAGGAGGCGGTGGCGTCCAGTTCGGAAGGTTGATGAGCTCCTTCCGCCATAGGCATGGAGTCTTCAGAGCAGACCCCAGCCGAGTCTCCCCTTCACCGGTAGGGTGGTCAAGCTGGAGGTCCTCAAATCCCTCCGTTATCTCATCCACCATCACCCTAGCATATCCTTCTGGAATCGGCCGGCAGTGAAAAGTTGCGCCGGGTTCAGTAGGATAAACAGAGCCAACAGCCGCCTTGACCTTCAAATTCATCCATTGCGTCATAAGGTGGCAATTTTGAGACTCCGTTATATCATCCACGGGATAGCTGGCAGGAGCCGTCAAGGCATGCTCCAGCTGAAGCAGCTCAGTGGAAGCCACGCTGCTTCTGCGCTGAGATGGCGGGGTAGCTTCGGGGGAGGCTTCGGCAGTACGTTTGCTGCGATTTGCTTCTCGTTCCTCTATCGCGTCTACCCTTGCTTGCAGCGCCTGTATTTGGGTCTGGTGCACTTTTTTCCTCCTCTCATGGGATTTGTAACCGCCTGCGTCCGGAAACCCAACCTTCCACGGAATGGAGCCTGGCGTGCCTCGTGTCCGTCCAGGGTGCTCAGGATTCCCGAGGGCCATTGTGAGCTCGTCGTTCTCTCTGTCTGGAAAGAACGTCCCTTCCTGCGCTGCTCCGATATACTGCTTAAGCTTACTGACTGGTATGTCCATTTGATCGTTCGTCCAAATGCACTTCCCTGTTACAGGGTCCAGTGTTCCGCCAGCCCCGAAGAACCAAGTCCGGCAACGGTCTGGCCAGTTAATTGTCTCTGGTTCGATCCCTTTATGAACCAGATCATTCTCAGTCTTGGACCACTTAGGCCGGGCTACAAGGTAGCCACCTGACCCCGTGCGATGGTGAAGCTTCTTCTTCGCAGCATTTTGCTTGTTTGTCGCCGACATCTTCTTACTCTTTTCTGATGTCTTGTGGGCCACAAATGCGGGCCAGTGATCTCTGATCTTCTCATATCTGCCCTTGAATTCTGGTGTCTCATTATTTTCGACAAACTTATTCAGCTCTTTCTTCCACCTCCTGAATAGTTCTGCCATCCTCTTCAGAGCAAAAGACTTGATTAATTTCTCTTTAACTGGGTTCTCTGGATTATCCTCAGGCGGTAGGGTGAAATTTGACTTCAGCTCAGTCCAAAGATCATTTTTCTGCATATCATTGACATAAGACACCTCAGGGTCTTCTGTAGCCGGCTTAAACCATTGCTGGATGCTTATCGGGATCTTGTCCCTAACCAGAACCCCGCACTGAGCAACAAATGCGCTCTTTGTCCGGAGGGGTTCAATAGGTTGGCCGTCGGGCGCGATTGCTATGATCTCAAACTTTTCATCCGAGCTCAACTTTTTCTTCGGGCCTCGTCTCTTTACCGAAGTTGTGCTCGATTCGGAGGGTTAGAAAAAAGAACAAAGACTTAATTAATATATGTATATACCAAAACAATGAATGCATCAATCAGCTAGTCAGCATAGGCTTAACTAATATATATACCTGGCCGGACTCGGTTCGGTCACCGGAGCCGTCATCACGGTCTCCTTCTTGCACCGGCATTGGGTCACCGGAGCCGTCCTCATGTTCTTCTTCTTGCACCGGCATTAGGTCACCGTAGCCAGCTTGTTCACCCTCTCCTTCCAGACCATCGGTTTCGTTGAGAAACAACGAGATGGCATCACTTCCTTCTGCGATTATGTCCCTCAACAATGCTTCTTTTGTTGCTTCGTCTAGGGCGGTGTCCATAGTTTCTACAAATATTTACAACATGGCAATTATTATTCAAACATGACAGATGGATATATTAGTGCCAAACGTAGAACTAGCTACCTAATCATAGTAAGCTATCGGGAGGGGGTATATATCGACAACGACGACACTACATCTATGTCCCTCGACGACCCTCGTTCCCGATAAAAAAAAGAGGAAGAAGAAGAAAAATAAGAGGAGAAGAAAGAATAGAGGAGAATATCTCCTCTATTCTTTCTTCTCCTCTTTTTTTCTTCTTCCTCTTCTTTTTTTATCCTCTTCTTCCTCTCATGTTCGATAGGATCGCCGAGGGGTCGGGAGGTTGCCTAGTGTCAAGGGATTTAACAAAACCATGTCTTCATCATTAGGCGAAAGTAACATGTGCATGATGGTACGAAGCTCTTCAAAGTTGTTCTGGAACGGAGTCCCAGATAGGATAATTCTCTTTTTGGTACAAAGTTCAGCAAGAGCCTTCCGAATATCGCTATTTGGAAGGCCTTTGCTGAATTCGTACCAAAAGGCGGATTATTCTATCCGGGACTCCATTCCAGAACAACTTTGCAGAACTTCATACCAACATGCCCTGGTTACTTCCGGCTAATGATGAAGGCATGGATTTCTTCAATACTTTGACACTAGGAAACCTCTCTCTACTTCCGGCTAATAAGAATAAGAAAAGAAGAAGAAGAAGAAGAAAAGAAGAAAAAAAAAGAGGAGAAGAAGAAAGGAATAGTGGAGAAAAGAGAAAATAGAATATATTCTATTTTCTCTTCTTCTCCACTATTCCTTTCTTCTTCTCCTCTTCTTTTTCTTCTTTTTTCTTCTTCTTATTTATTTCTCCTCTTCTTTTCGGTAGAGGAAACCCTAAATAGCTAGCAAGTATCGTGGGTGTGAGATACATGTGGCCTTCGGTGTCGGACACTACATCCACGTCCCACAAGTGACGTGGGCGTCGAAGCCCGCGCCACTTGTGGGATGTGGGTGTAGTGTCCGACACCGACGGTACATGTATCTCACACCGACGATACTTTCTATTTAGGGTTTCTCCTCTACCGCTCCTCGACCTCTCGACGACCCTCGTTCCCGATAAAATAAAGAGGAAGAAGAAGAAGAAAAAAGAAGAGAAGAAAGAATAGAGGAGAAGACTTCCTCTTCTTCCTCTCCTCTTCTTCTCCCTCTTCTTCCCCTTCTTCCTCGCCTCTCTCATGAATGTCTGGCGTTCTCGACCCCCCCCCCACCCTCGACCCCTAGGCGACCGTCGACCCCTCCCGATAAAAAAAAGATGAAGAAGAAGAAAAAAAAGAGGAGAAGAAAGAATAGAGGAGAAGCTCCTCTATTCTTTCTTCTCCTCTTTTTTTTCTTCTTCCTCTTCTTTTTTATCCTCTTCTTCCTCTCATGTTCGACGACCCTCGACCCCGATAACATTCTTTTCCCCGATAACATTTTTTTCTCCGAGATAGTTAGTGTTCCCGAGTGAACCGGAGGGGGACATTTTTTTCTACGAATGTTCTATATACATACATCCATCGATATCATTCCATACATACATATACATCTACATTATATATGAACAAAAAAATATCAAAATTCATCATACATACATGTACAGTATATATGAACAAAAATTATAAACTTTCTCCCCAACTCATACATACATACATACATACATCTACATCATATCAATATTTTGCAAATTAAGGAGCAGGGAAGGAAGGAAGGGGGAGGATGGGGCGGTAGCTACCTCTCCCGGAGGGATCGGGGAGGAGACGCGGGCGGCCGGCGTCGGGGGCGACGGCGACGAGGACGGGCTCGGGGTCGGCGAGGGCGAGGGCGACGGCGGGGCGCGCTCGGCGGCGGCGGACGGGCTCGGGGGCGCAGGGGGTGCTCGGGGGCGGCGGATGGGCTCGGCGGCGCAGGGGGTGCTCGGGGGCGGTGGACGGGCGGCCAGCGACGACGACGAGGCAGGGCGCGCTCGGGGGCGGGGCAGGGGCAACGGCGGCGACGGCGAGGCGAGCACAGGGGCAGCCTGGCGGCGACGTCGGGGCGGGATCGAAGAAACTGAACCAAAATTTTCACAAGTGTGGCTTATATAGACGGAGCATTGGTCCCGGTTGGTGGCACAAACCGGGACTAATGCCCCATTTAGTCCCGGTTGGTGCCACGAACCGGGACCAAAGGCCAATTTTCAGCAGCCCAAAGGGCGGGAAGCGGCGGCCTTTGGTCCCGGTTGGTGGAACCAACCGGGACTAAAGGGTGGCATTGGTCACGGTTGGTGCCACGAACCGGGACCAATGCCCCCTTTAGTCCCGGTTGGTGCCACCAACCGGGACCAATGGCCTTTGCTGCCCCGAGCCCAAAAGTTTAGTCCCACATCGCTAGCTGAAGGGCGCCGGCACTGGTTTATAAGCGCTGGTGTTCCTACCCATTCGAGCTCCTCTCTAATGCAGGCTTTCGGGCCTAAACTTGCTACTGCCTGTGGGCCTATTGAGCCTTCTGCGGGCCTGAATCCTGGCCCATGCTCAGTAGGAGGCATTTTTTTTGGTTTTTTCTTTTTTATTTCTATATTTTTTTGGTTTTTTATTTTTTTATTTCTACTTAAAACTAAATACTTACAGTTTTTTAGTGATTTCTTTTTGCTTTTAGGTCACAAAAATTATAAACTTTCTGTTAGTGCCATTAGTTTTAAATTTTAAATAGTTTAAATTTGAATTTTTAAAAATTTGTGTGAATCACTAGTTTATGAATAACTTTACTATAAAAATAGAATTTTTTTTTCTATTTATTTTTTATTTCTACTTACAACTAAATACTTACAGTTTTTTAGTGATTTCTTTTTGCTTTTAGGTCACAAAAATTATAAACTTTCTGTTAGTGCCATTAGTTTTAAATTTTAAATAGTTTAAATTTGAATTTTTAAAAATTTGTGTGAATCACTAGTTTATGAATAACTTTACTATAAAAATAGAATTTTTTTTCTATTTATTTTTAATTTCTACTTACAACTAAATACTTACAGTTTTTTAGTGATTTCTTTTTGCTTTTAGGTCACAAAAATTATAAACTTTCTGTTAGTGCCATTAGTTTTAAATTTTAAATAGTTTAAATTTGAATTTTTAAAAATTTGTGTGAATCACTAGTTTATGAATAACTTTACTATAAAATTAGAAATTTTTTCTTCTTTGCTATTTATTTTTTATTTATACTTACAAATAAATACTTATAGTTTGATTTTAGGTCACAAAAATTATATTCTTTTTGCTATTGAAGAATATTATAGTTTTATTTTAGTTGATCATAACATAATATTTTAATTGATTGTTTTTATTTTCATAAAAGTTTTGTAGTTTATTCTGTTTGCTATTAATTCATTCTTTGAGCTAAATGACTCTGAAATTGGAAAGCATTTCAAAATGAACTCTGAAAAGGTTGAAAGTTGGCATAGTATCATCATTTCACCCACATAGCATGTTCCAAAAAGTAGAGAGGGTTACGACAAAAACTTGATGCACTTCGTGTACAAAATGGACAATCACTTTCGAAGTATCAAAGTTTCAAACCATAAGACATGAAAGCATTTCAAATGAACTCTGAAAAAGTTGAAAGTTGGGATGGTATCATAATTTCACCCACATAGCATGTGCATGTACAAAACGGACAATGGTAGCATGTTCGTCTGTTACAAATGTGGCATGGTATCATCATAATAGTTGCGGGAGAAAGTCTTCATTTTTTCTTCGCTTGTGTCATTTGCTTATTGCGCCGTAACCATGGATAATCTTCATTGTTTATCAGGATGCTTGGGTCAGCCTTGACATTGAAGACATGTTTGTCTTGCCGTCCACTCCCAGGATGTCTCTTTTTCCTGAAAGAACTATGTGGCGCTTTGGCTCATCGTATGATGTATTTGCTTCCTTGTCTTTTCTTTTTCTCGGTTTGGTAGACATGTCCTTCACATAGATAACCTGTGCCACATCATTGGCTAGGACGAACGGTTCGTCAGTGTACCCAAGATTTTTCAGATCCACTGTTGTCATTCCGTACTATGGGTCTACCTGTACCTCGCTGCCTAACAGATTGACCCATTTGCACTTAAACAAAGGGACCTTAAAATCAGGTCCGTAGTCAAGTTCCCATATGTCCACTATGTAACCATAATATGTGTCCTTTCCGCTCTCGGTTGCTGCATCAAAGCGGACACCGCTGTTTTGGTTGGTGCTCTTTTGATCTTGGGCGATCGTGTAAAATGTATTCCCATTTATCTCGTATCCTTTGTAAGTCAATACAGTCAAAGATGGTCCCCTGGACAACAAGTACAACTCATCACAAACAGTGTTGTCACCTCTGAGACGTGTTTCCAACCAACTGCTAAAAGTCCTGATGTGTTCACATGTAATCCAGTCATCGCACTGCTCCGGGTGTTTGGAGCGCAGACTGTTCTTGTGTTCATCGACATACGGGGTCACCAAGGTAGAGTTCTGTAGAACTGTGTAGTGTGCTTGAGACCAAGAATATCCGTCCCTGCATATTATTGAGTCTCTTCCAAGAGTGCCTTTTCCAGTCAGTCTCCCCTCATGCCGCGATTTAGGGAGACCTATCTTGTTAAGGCCAGGAATGAAGTCAACACAAAACCCGATAACATCCTCTGTTTGATGGCCCATGGAGATGCTTCCTTCTGGCCTAGCGCGGTTACGGACATATTTCTTTAGGACTCCCATGAACCTCTCAAAGGGGAACATATTGTGTAGAAATACGGGCCCCAGGATGACAATCTCGTCGACTAGATGAACTAGGACGTGCGTCATGATATTGAAGAAGGATGGTGGGAACACCAGCTCGAAACTGAGAAGACATTGCGCCACATCACTCCTTAGCCTTGGTACGATTTCTGGATCGATCACCTTCTGAGAGATTGCATTGAGGAATGCACATAGCTTCACAATGGCTAATCGGACGTTTTCCGGTAGAAGCCCCCTCAATGCAACCGAAAGCAGTTGCGTCATGATCACGTGGCAGTCATGAGACTTTAGGTTCTGAAACTTTTTCTCT
Organism: Triticum urartu; assembly: GCF_056163025.1. Lineage (NCBI taxonomy): Eukaryota > Viridiplantae > Streptophyta > Magnoliopsida > Poales > Poaceae > Triticum > Triticum urartu. The sequence goes on from NC_141873.1 coordinate 578,030,787, forward strand.
GGCATATTTATTATTCCCTTTATATTCGACGAGAAGCCAGTCGTGACCTTCATACTGAGCAGGCATTCAAAGAAGATTTCTTTCTCTTCTTTCGTAAGAGCGTAGCTGGCAGGACCTTTATACTGCTTCGGAGGCATGCCGTCTTTTTCGTGCAAACGTTGCAGGTCCTCTCGTGCCTCAGGTGTATCTTTTGTCTTCTCATACACGCCCAAGAAGCCTAGCAGGTTCACGCAAAGGTTCTTCGTCACGTGCATCACGTCGATTGAGGAGCGGACCTCTAGGTCTTTCCAGTAGGGTAGGTCCCAAAATATAGATTTCTTCTTCCACATGGGGGCGTGTCCCTCAGCGTCATTCGGAACAGCTAGTCCACCGGGACCCTTTCCAAAGATTACGTAGTGTAAATCATTGACCATAACAAGCACGTGATCACCGGTGCGCATGGCGGGCTTCTTCCGGTGATCTGCCTCGCCTTTGAAATGCTTGCCTTTCTTTCGACATTGATGGTTGGTCGGAAGAAATCGACGATGGCCCAGGTACACATTCTTCCTGCATTTGTCCAGGTATATACTTTCAGTGTCATCTAAACAGTGCGTGCATGTGTGGTATCCTTTGTTTGTCTGTCCTGAAAGGTTACTGAGAGCGGGCCAATCATTGATGGTCACGAACAACAACGCCTTAAGGTTAAATTCCTCCTGTCTGTGCTCATCCCACGTACGTACACCGTTTCCATTCCACCGCTGTAAAAGTTCTTCAACTAATGGCCTTAGGTACACATCAATTTCGTTGCCGGGTCGCTTAGGGCCTTGGATGAGAACTGGCATCATAATGAACTTCCGCTTCATGCACATCCAAGGAGGAAGGTTATACATACATAGAGTCACGGGCCAGGTGCTATGATTGCTGCTCTGCTCCCCGAAAGGATTAATGCCATCCGCGCTTAAAGCAAACCATACATTCCTTGGGTCCTTTGCAAACTCATCCCAGTACTTTCTCTCGATTTTTCTCCACTGCGACCCGTCAGCGGGTGCTCTCAACTTCCCATCTTTCTTTCGGTTCTCACTGTGCCATCGCATCAACTTGGCATGGTCTTCGTTTCTGAACAGACGTTTCAACCGTGGTATTATAGGAGCATACCACATCACCTTCGCAGGAACCCTCTTCCTGAGGGGCTCGCCATCAACATCACCAGGGTCATCTCGTCTGATCTTATACCGCAACGCACCGCATACCGGGCATGCGTTCAGATCCCTGTATGCACCGCGGTAGAGGATGCAGTCATTAGGGCATGCATGTATCTTCTCCACCTCCAATCCTAGAGGGCATACGACCTTCTTTGTTGCGTATGTACTGTCGGGCAATTCGTTATCCTTTGGAAGCTTCTTCTTCAATATTTTCAGTAGCTTCTCAAATCCTTTGTCAGCCACAGCATTCTCTGCCTTCCACTGCAGCAATTCCAGTACGGTACCGAGCTTTGTGTTGCCATCTTCGCAATTGGGGTATAACCCTTTTTTGTGATCCTCTAACATGCGATCGAACTTCAGCTTCTCCTTTTGACTAATGCATTGCGTCCTTGCATCGACAATGACCCGGTGGAGATCATCATCATCGGGCACATCGTCTGGTTCCTCTTGATCTTCAGCAGCTTCACCCGTGGCAGCATCATTGGGCACATCGTCTGGTTCCTCTTGATCTTCACCAGCTCCCCCCGTTGCAGCATCACCGTATTCAGGGGGCACATAGTTGTCATCGTACTCTTCTTCTTCGCCGTCTTCCATCATAACCCCTATTTCTCCGTGCCTCGTCCAAACATTATAGTGTGGCATGAAACCCTTGTAAAGCAGGTGGGAGTGAAGGATTTTCCGGTTAGAGTAAGACCTCGTATTCCCACATTCAGTGCATGGACAACACATAAAACTATTCTGCTTGTTTGCCTCAGCCGCATCGAGAAGCTCATGCACACCCTTAATATACTCGCGGGTGTGTCTGTCACCGTACATCCATTGTCGGTTCATCTGCGTGCATTATATATAATTAAGTGTCCAAATTAATAGAAGTTCATCATCACATTAAAACCAAAGTGCATACATAGTTCTCATCTAACAACATATAGCTCTCCAGAGCATCTAATTAATTAAACCATACATTAAAACTATGTAAAACATTTCAATGCGAAAACAAATGCGATCATAATCGCAACCAAGGTAACAATTGATCCAACGGCATAATGATCTTCTCCTCCTCAATTTTTTTTTATTTTTTCCTTCAACAAATTGTTTTCTTCTTCAACTAAATTTAACCTCTCGACAATAGGGTCGGTTGGCATTTCCGATTCACATACATCCTAGATAAATAAAATCTATGTCACGTTGGTCGGCATAATTTTCATAAACAATAAATGAACCAATAGTTATAAAGATAATATACATACTAAATCCGAATCATAGATAGGACGAGGGCCGACGGGGGCGGATACCAAAACTATCGCACTATATAAGATGCAATAATAAATGTAAGAAAATGATACAAGTATCTATCTAAACATACAAGTAAGAATATTTTTCCTTTCAGAAAGAAGATAAGAACAAGAGGCTCACCACGGTGGTGTCGGTGATGAGATCGGCGCGGGTGATCGACGGCGGTGAAGACGGGGACGGGGCGTGACGGACCGCTAAATCTAGACAAATCTCGAGGAAAATGGAGCTTGGAGGTCGAGCTTCGAGAGGAGAAAGCTTAAGTAGTGTGGCTCGGGCATTCCATCGAACACCTCATGTGCATAGGAGGTGAGCTAGAGCACCACAAAGCCCTCTCCCCCTCGGCCAGAAAAAACAGAGCACTGTGCTCTGCTCTTGCGCGAGGGGGTATATATAGGCACCTCATTGGTCCCGGTTGGTGGCATGAACCGGGACTAAAGGGGAGCCTTTGGTCCTGGTTCAAGCCACCAATCGGGACCAATGGTGGTGGGCCAGGAGCGAGGCCCATTGGTCCCGCTTCGTCCCACCAACCGGGACCAAAAGGTCCAGACGAACCGGGACCAATGGCCCACGTGGCCCGGCCGGCCCCCTGGGCTCACGAACCGGGACCAATGCCCACATTGGTCCCGGTTCTACACTGAACCGGGACTAATGGGCTGAGCCGGCCTGGACCATAGCCCTGTTTTCTACTAGTGCTAGCACGGTAAACTAATATTATTCTCAGTTTTTCCTTCAAAAAATAATATTATTCTCAGTTTTTTGCGACAAAGAAATCCGTATATTCTCGGTCGGTTAGGTAGACTACTTCAAGTATTTTTTTTTTCTTCGCATCGATAACTACCTCATGTATGACTGTACGTCGTGTTAAAAAAATGTACTATAACTGTACGTATGGTGGCACTTCATACAGTGTTTTTACAGACAGGCTGCAATATGTCCCTCGCATCCCAGGCATGCATCTTTTTGTCGTCGGCAGAGACAGGATAACCAAAACTATTTCTCTGGATTTGGTCGGTTCTTACAGCGCGACCTCGCCCCTTAATCCGCATCACAGGATTAATCACCCTAGACTGGTCTTCCTGCAGCATCTACTCCCTCCGTTTCTAAATATTTGTTTTTTTAGACATTTTAAATGACTACTATATACGGATGTATGTAGACATATTTTAGAGTGTAGAATCACTCCTTTTGCTTCGTATGTAGTCACTTGTAGAAATGCCTAGAAAGACAAGTATTTAAGAACGGAGGGAGTACAAATCAACAGGAAAACAACAACTGCTTGAATATATTTTCTCGCGGGGAACCGCTCGAAGATTTGGGGATCTAGATGAATGGATTAATAATGTTGCACCAAAACAATTTTGCCCTTCCACATGCATGGATGCATGGGGCGGTCAGACCCAGACAATAATGCAGATGATATGCAGATGCAGTGCAGTGCGCAGATGAGATGATTGGCTGTTGAATATGACTACGTACCCTTGTTAAAAATAGAGCAACCACCTGTACGTGTACAGTGCACTTCATCTCCATCACATATGTATATATACAGTGTTGAACACTCTGGCTTGCCGGTTGATTGTTAACCAGGATTTAGGAACCGTGGATGTGGGCTAGCCAGTTAACATGTTGAGCCTGTCAAATGATTTGCTCATGATTTTGATTTGACTGGTCCTAATCCAGGCCCAATCACACTCTCAGCCAGCTAGCTAGAACACATGTTCATGCGTGTGTGCACTGCATGCACACTCCATGAACACACAGAAAACCTAATTAACCAAACCGGCTATGTCTGATGCATGCAATTAATTACTGAAACCTTGCAATGCCCAATAGAGGAAAAAACAATGAAATGCTAGTTAACTAGAAGAGGTTAGAAGTAGACCGGGTGCAAAGCAAGGTACGTAGGTAGCATTGTAGCCATGTTCCCAAGATTTGGTGCCCTTAAACAACTAGATTTGATCCGGGCTTACACTTAATTAGCAGAGGAGGAGGAGGCCATGTGAGGGATGCATGCCCTGCCTGCCAGGTCAGGTCTGCATGCAGGTCCAGTGAGACACTTATCTGCATGCCATGCCACAGCAGCTGATGATGATGGTGATGAGATCCACAGATTAATTCCCTTGCGCTGTTGTTGGAGCAATTAAGAAAACCAGCGCAGGCTCTTTCTGCTCCTCGATTAATTAGCAAGCGATTAACCAAACGTTGTGTGTGTGTGCGCGCGCTTATCTGTATAGTGAAGAACAGATTCATCATTAATCTGCATAACTTACTGAGCAGAGAGTTTTATTTACTGACATAGTGTACTAGACTTTGGTTCAGTCTTGACTCTTGACTTCTTGGTTAGAGAATATTTATGCATAAGTAGGTTTCTTTTTTCACCAATGAAGGCACTGGAAGATGAGCCCCTTTGCCTTGTACTCCCTCCGTCCGGAAATACTTGTCCTCGAAATGGTTGTATCTAGGTTTATTTTAGTTATAGATACATACATTTTATCCATTTCTAGGACAAGTATTTCCAGAGGGAGGGAGTTGTACAGATGAATGATGGCTTACTTGGATGTTAATTGCAGATTAAGGATTAATCCAGTACTTTGCATTATCAGCCTAAACATGGAAATTAATGCCTACCCATTTGAATCAAGGGCAGGTGAGCAAGAAACAAAAATGATTGAGGTGGCCAGGCTGTGTGGCTTTGGTATACCTAAGCCCATGGAAATCTAGCTAGCCCCAAGAAGACACACCCCACCAGCATCAGCAGGAGCTGTCAAGCATGGCAAGAGCCAAGGAACAAGTGTGTGTTATTGGGCAGTGGCTGTAGTGCAGGAGCATGTGAGCTAGTAGCTTAGCTGAGCTTAGGCCAACTCCACCGTGCGACCCTATCCTGTCCGCCCCCGTCCGTTTGGGGTAAAAGGGACAAACGAGACGGCCCAGCGCGCGGGCGCAAACGGACTTTTGTCCGCTTTGTGTCTGCTTTCAACTCATCCCCGGCCCAAGTTTGCGCCGGTTTTGCGGTGAAACGGACAGCGCGCGAGGGGCGGGACGCGCGCGCTTGTCCTTCCCTGGCCCGCCTGTCGGTGGGAGAAACCAAAACCCCCCCACGCCCATTTGGCGCCATTTGCCCCAAACCCTCCCACGTCCCTCCCGCCGCCCCCTATCTCCCCCGTCCATGGCCGACGCCCCGCCGAGTTCCGGTGGCCTGGCCGTCGACCCGACCGCAAAGGTGAAGAAGAAGGCGCCAAGGAAGCCGCGGTCGGAGTGCACGCCGGAGGAGATCGCCAAGTTGGACGCGGATTCGGCGAAGAGGAGGGAACGGAGAGCGGCCGTCAAGGTCAATGCCGCCGCGGCCAAGTTCGCCGCCCAGCGCGAGGAGCTGGAGGTCGCGCGGCGAGAGGCCGCGCGGCGAAAGGCCGCTGCCGACGAGAAGGAGGACCTCGTCAACAAAGCGCACGCCATCCTCATGCTTGGCATGGGCCGTTCGGCGGGGTTCCATGCAGCGGCCGTCGGCCCGGCGAGTACATGCTCGTCGGTCGCCCGGCCTATGCACTGCCAGTCGCCGACGTCGCGCGCCGCGCCCATGTCGCCCGGCTTTCCTCCGCCAAGGCATGACGGCCAGACCCGTTTCTCGGCGTCGCCGGACGTGGGCTTGTTCGCGCCGTCCACACCACGCCCCGCAGCCGTCATCGACCTCAACGTCACGCCTGGGTCCAGCAGCGGCGGGCGGCCGTCCGTCGAGATGCAAAGAAAGCAGACGCGGGCACCGTTCACGGGCACCATGCCGGCCCCCCGCGTGTTGTTTGACGGAATGCCAACCTCAACGCCAACGATCGACGACCCCTTCTACAACCAGTACATGGAGGACATGATCTTCCAGGGTGGGCATGGCCGTGCCTACGACCCCGAGGAGACCCAAAGTCAGGATGGCCGCGCCCAATACGTGCCCGATGAAGAGGCCGACGACCGTGCTGACTACGACCATGGTGATTCGTGGCATGAAGACAATGACATCTATGTCGAAGGTGAAGATGAAGATGAAGGCAATGATGTTGATATTAGTGGCGAGCCATTGTTCATCGACGAGCTCACCCAAAGAGCGGAAGCACAAAAGAAGCGGAAGAGCATTCGCATGGGTTCATATACACAAGATGAGGACAAGTTGATTTGCCAAGCTTGGATGGAGATTAGCCAAGATCCAAGGCCGGCGCGCAACAAAAGGGCATTGTTTTTTGGACGAGAGTCCACAAAACATTTCATGAAAGGAAGATGTTTGAGCCCTATCAAATTACATGCAACCGTGGCATCGGCTCGATTCAAAAAAGATGGTTGTTCATCCAACAAGAGTGCAACAAGTATTGCGCCGCATTTGAGAGCGTTGAAGCACGGCCCGTGAGTGGACTCGGCGTTGGGGACATGGTATGCTCTCCTCTTTCTTGCCCTTTCCGTTGCTACGGCCATGAGACTTCGGCCGTGTATATGTTTGCATGTTCACTTGTTGTTGATCATGTGCTGTAGGCATTTCAATCTTTGGAGGCATTCAAGGCCCGGCACAATGACAAGCCATTCACTCTTACGCATTGTTGGACGCTCATCAACAATTGCCCTAAGTTCAAGGACCAATACCGTGAACTACAAAGGAAGAGAGGATTGAAGACGGCCAAGTTCGCCGGAGGTGGAGATGGCGAGGCGTTGAAGAGGCCGAGGGGAAAGACCAACTCCAAGGTTGATGACATACATGATGCCTCGTCCATGGCATTGCATGACACTTTGCATGGCATGATGTCTCAAAAGGATGTGAGGGACGAGAAGAAGCGACAAAGCAAGGACGAGCAAATGAAGCAATACCTAGACCTTCAAAGAAAGAAGCTTGAGATGGAGGAGGCGGCCAAGAAAAGGAAGATAGACATGGAGGAGGCGGCCTGGCAAAGGCAGCTCGACATGGAAGAGGCCGCCCGGCAAAGGCAACTCGACATCGAGGTCGACAACGTCAAGGCCAGTCAGAGGCAGCTCGACATTGAGGCCACCAATGCCGCCACCAAAGCGAAGGAGGTGGCCCTTGCGATCATGAGTGTGGACTTGTCGAAGATGAGCGACAAGACGAGGGCCTGGTTCGAGGCCAAGCAGAAGGAGATGCTCGACGCCGAAGGCCTGAACTAGGTCGTCCGATCGGCGTGGCCGTTCTTTTTGGAGGCTGGCATGGGTGCCGCCCGCCCGCTGGGCCGCTGTCAGTGTGCCGGCAAAAAAACATTCATTTTGAAGGCCGGCTGTGTTGCCGGCCGCTGGCTGTGTTGCCGGCGAGGACAACTATTCATTTTGGAGGCTGGCTGTGTTGCCGGCCGCTGGTGGATGCCGGCGATGGTCGTGTAGGCCGCTGGCTTTGTTGCCGGCGTGATGAACTGGGGTCGTGAACTGGGGCTTGGCATTTGAAACGTCGCTTTTTTTTTAAAATAGACGCGGACAGGATGGGGCAAAAGGATGCGGCCGCGCGCTGGGCGCACGGCCACCGCATCCCAGGACAGGCCCGGACACGGTCCCAAATCCCTACCCAAACGGACAGAATCCGGACAAAACGGACGTCCGTTTAAGGTCGCGCGGTGGAGTTGACCTTAGTGCTGAGCTTTCTTGATACCCCAACCCAGAAGAACACAACATAAATGTTGTTGGGGGATTGTTGGGGGACAATCCTGAACCATAAGGCCTCCTTTGGTTTGGAGGAATTTCATAGGAATTCTAGAGGATAGGATTTTTATAGGATTTTTTCCTTTAGAGCCCTTTGGTTCATAGGAATGGATTCCTATTCCTACATAGGATTGGTTCCTATCCTCCACATTTCATAGGAAAATAAAGATGAGCCTAGACTCAATGGAAAAATTTCTTTGGTGTCAACCAAATGACATCTCGTTTCCTAATCCTACTCATAGGATTTGAGATACATGTCATCTCATTTCCTACAAAATTCCTATTCCTACGATAATCCTATCCTATGAACTAAAAGAGGCTTAAAGGAGTGGAGAAAAGCAGGTGGGGGTGCATGCACAACTGTCCTCCTTACTCAATGCACATACATATGCAGATCACTCACTCAGCACCCCCACCTGTGATGGCACCATTATTTATTCTCCTCCTTGCTCAGATGCTTCACACACAGCCTTGGAAGAACCACACATAGACATTGCTTCCAACTCAAGGCCTGGCTGTACTTTGTAACCTGTGATGCATGCTCCACCAGCCAGCAAACCCATATTTTGTAATATAATCATGCATGCATGACCTCAGATGACACCAGCAGCATCATGTGATGGATTAATGTGCATCAGGATGCATGGAGGGTCAATTGGTTCTTATAATTAACTAATATAATCTACCATGCAACTAGGTCTCAAGACCATAAAACAAGGGTTAGGTCTGTGGTGAACTGGTTATCCTCTTGTTTAAATTTTGTTGTCACTGTCAGATGATTGGGCCTCAAGGGCCGTGCAGGGGAAGGGGATCCGATGAAACACCGGAGCAAGATCATTGGCCACATCAGGATCAGATTAAAGGTTGCATCCTGCATGCATGTGTAGGTTCAGTCCTTGCTCAGTCACTAACTAGATTATATATCATTTATCTTGCTCTTGCATCCAGCAGATGGAACCAAACTGAAGTACTGAACAAGGGCATAGGGACATCGCATAAAAATCAGCAGGGACTAATTAAAAGAACAAGTAAATATGGTTTGGGCCAATTACTCCCAGATTAGTTGCAGCTGGCTTTTCAGTTAGCATGTCATGTGTGGTACTGTACCTATCCCTCAGGGTTGTGAGCGTATATATGTATCATGGTGACATGACTTGCAAGCACTAGAATAAAATGCAGGGCAGCTAGCAAGCAAGCAAGGTAGCTACTTCCAAATCCCAACTGGCTTGTCTGTCTTGTTGACATGTGCGTTGTAGTAAAGTGGCACACTGAAAGTTGGAGGCTTGGCCTTTTCCTACAGATCTAAGAACGGTCGACATGACATGTCCCTCTCTCTACTTTTCTGTATGCCTTCTTCTTTTCCTTTGAGATTTCTTCTCTGAAGAGAAAGAAAGAAAGACAGTGCAATGCTCGGTGGCAAACACAGAAACCAGCAATGGACGGCAGAGAGAAAATGAAAGAAAACATAATGCATATCTCATCAAGAAACTCTAGGGCGAAAAACTCTGTCGAAAAAGCACGCGCAAGTCATTCTGTATATGCATGCATTATCAGATCACTTTCAATTCAGATAGAATTCCAGGGTAAATAGGTAGACGGATAAGGTTGCTTTTGGGGCTGGTCATGTGTTGGGAGCGTGCTCATTGATCTCAAGGTTAATCATGCATGCAAGCAAGCAAGCAATGGGCATTGCATTTGTCACGTGAGTGGGGCCACGTGCATGTGTTTTTCCTTCATAAAACACTGCTTGGCATTGAAGCCTGAACTGCAGTGGTCAGCGAGAGATAGATAGAGAGAGAGGGGTTACTATAGCTAGATGAAAAGTGGTGGATGTGGATATGGTGAAGGGAGGAGGATGAGAAGAAGATGACAAGGGAGGAGTGCCAGTGCAGTGCCTTTGCCTTTTCATTCACGCACGGGACCCCCTACCCCAACTCCTACCCAACCCCTATCCACAATGCCCACTCTACTTGTTTACCTATCCTGGCATGCATGCTCATGCTCGCAGACACTCACACTCACTCCAAGCTCATGATGCTGAAACTTATGTAGATATGCATGGGCATTGATGTGTGTAGCTCCAAACTAACTGTACGTACTACTGCATCTCTCTATGTGACCGTGTGTGCGCTTGCTTTGAAATCAGTACATTGTACACAGCGACACAACACTGATTCCCCATGTTAACCAAGACACACACTACCAGCGGTGCAAGTATATGCACACCTGTCTGTACATGCCCAATGCCCTGCCCTGCACTGCATGCTATCCATCTGTGTGTGTGTGTGAGCCGACGTCACACCCCATACCCGACGATGGATTTGCACCGATCACGTACCCGTCGCCATGTGACATGACAAACCGGCTCCTTGCCATGTTCCCCGTGTCACACGAAGCCAATGCATATGCACTGCAACAGCAGCACGGTGCACTGGTAGGTAGGCTTAGCTTAGCATCGGCTAGCTGGTTTTAAGTACCAGGCACAAAGGTCCTCTCCTCCCTCCGTAACCATAAGCCTTGCAGCCTTGCAGGTAGGAGGAGGAGGAGGAGGAGGAGTAGAGTGGGCATGGACTGCACTGTAGCATGGTCAATGTCCTGCGCGCGTGCACAAGCAAACGATTCTCCAGCACAGTGCGCATGCATGCACTGCACGCCCACCCTCGGCCACAACCCCAAACTCCATGTACGCTGCCCGCATTATTTCCTTGCTCTCCTCTCACATTCTCGTGTCTCTAGCTAGCACCATGCATGATGCATGATGCATGATGCATGTGATGTGAGGGCCGGCCATGGCATGGCATGCGTCCATCTCCATCCCGCTGTCCCTGTCCGGCCTGTCACAAATGGCTGGCTGGCCGGCCGAACGGATCAATCATCCAGCTCCCTGTGCCGTGGCCGCGAGGGCACTGCCCCCTACCAGCTCCACGAGGGGCCGCGGCCGTCCCTCACCCGACCGACGGCCCGGATCGATCCGCCGGCCAACAAGACCCGTGTCATGAGAAGAAACTCCTCCTATATGTTGCTCATCCAGCTTCCTGTTTGTTGCTATTCGTCGTCTTAATGACACGGGGGCATTTATTTCTGGCCAGCGAAGAAAAATTGTCGTCGTCGGCGACGATTCGATCAATCAGGGATGGATTTGGACATAGATCAGGTCAATGCGATCGAGGAGGCCCCGTTTGGAACTCGGGAGCTTCCCGCGACCACTATGCCAAGTTAAGCTGGAGTATGGATCTGAACTACTCCTTAGGAAGATATGGACGCATATGCCCAGTTGCAAGTTGCAAGGCAGTGTCAACCTCTCACATCAATGCATGCAGACCTTGGCTAGATGCTGTGCCATGCCATATTGCCATGCATGGATCAAGTTGAAGACCTGCAGTGCTAGGAGTTGACCATATGTGTCCATATCTGATCCTAGTGAGGAAGAAGCTGGCTGCATGCTGCATGCACTTGCACTAGAACTGGAGCAAATATGGCCTTCTTTCTTCCCATGATGGTGGACTGGAGCAGAGCACAGCAGAGGAGAGCAAGTGAGGTCCAGCTCTGCCTAGCCATCATCATCATCTTCTCTGCATGCCCATCCCTCTTGGTTGGTTCTCATCAGAAATGGCACCAAGATTAGAAACTGCAGCTACTGGCAGTGGCACCACAGGAGGATTCAGTGATCAAGTGCCATATTTTGGTCATGTGCTCCAGTGCACAAGCCACAACAGCCGAGTGCTGCTGCCACATGCCATACATTTTCTAGGCAGGGCAACAGCATATACAAGAAACATACTAGTTAAGATTGTCACAGGAATGAAGGAAACATTACTACATTCTATTCTAGGATAGAAACTCTTCGGTGATGAAGCAAAGCACCAAGCAGGTATCACTCATTAACGGGTACTCTCTAGTTACACAAGCCTAATCAGATTATAACAAGGTCTGGGCTTCCTGTTTGGAATCTGAATGGATGAGCTCCATTGGTGCCCATACACATGAAGCCCATTTGTTATAGGCCGCTCAATCCATCAATTTTCTGGAGTGAACTGAACTGTCTTTGCAAACACACGGCATCAGACTCTCTTTTAAACATGCATGGCAGATGTGTCTAGCAAAGCAAACTTCAGAAATGTAAGCATCCACATATTCGAAGCCACACCGGCGTAAACCACGCTGAGCTAAAAGAGGGGGCACATTACACGATCACGCCTCAAGACCGAAATACCTGTACAACACTCATCCAAGTTCAATCTAAAGCTACCTTAGCCCTAGCAACTGAAAAAGAAAAAACTAAGCCCTTTTTCTGACACTGAGCAACCAATGACAAAAACTGAGAGGAAAGAAACAAATCAATGTAAACATTCTGCAAAGACCCTAGCACGTGCGACGAAATCTTTTCCTGTGAATCCCTTGACGACACCAATTTGCTAGCTACATTAGCCCTTGCAAACTGCGCCTTAGCGAGGTTGACGAGTAGATCCTACAAGATGTTGGGCACCTGTGCCGAGAGCCTTTCCTGCAGCTCTCTCATCTTCGAGCAGAGCTCCACCTTCTGCTCCTTGTAGCTCTGGAGCAGGAAGTCCTTCCCTTCGATGACCTCCTTCAGCTCGCCGACCTCTCTCTTGAGCATCTCCACCCTCTCTGCCTCGCCGTTCCTCTTCTCAATACCAATACAATGCAGCTCAGGGTCATCGATGCTGCTATCAGCATAGCCATTAGCATGCCCATTGGCGGCATCTGGTTGCCAGTTTCCAGCTTGCAAGGGCTTGTCGCGGGAGAGTGCTTCAGCCACACAATGATCTGCGATGATCTTCCTTAGCTGCTGGATCTCCCTCTCGGATTCGAACAGATCTCGATTGGCACCATCCAGCTGGGACTGCAAATTGGCGGTCTGCGTCTCCTCGATGCTGAGAGAGTTCTTAAGATCAGCTATCTGTGCTTGCATCTCCATGATCATCTCATCACGTCTCCTGAGGTGCTGTCTCAACTTCTGTATGACCTCTCTCTTGATATAAATGTCAGATCCTGATTCTGAAACACAGGGAGAGCCAGAACTGTTTGAGTACTGCAATGGTCTGCGATGATCTTCAAGCCGGTCAGGCGATGACGTCCACATGACGCCACTGTTCTCTTTGCTTGATTCTCGCCCTGGTATCTTTGCAAGAGGAAGGGAGAATTCATCAGGTTTCGATAAATAACTTGCAGGTGCTTGCTTGATTTCCACTCCACCATCTGCAATTCCCGCACATAACAACCAACAGTTAACATTGTTTCTGCCTTTTTTGCAACAACTATTAAGTCAAATAAAAATAGCAAGACAGCGTCCAGTGTTAGCCCAGTCAAGGGTGTAACAGTGCAATTTAACAATGCTAAACTCGCTATATAGCCACTTTGTCAGTATACTGCCAGTTTGTGGATTAATTTTTTGCTTCATGCTTAGTACTCATGGATTATGTTCAAGGTATGGAAGATTACATAACTGTAATCTCATAATCCAATGATGCAATGATAGTTAATGACATCAACTGTGTTACTGTATTTACAATGCCAGCTGAAAAAACTCAACACTGCAGAGTGCAAAGTTTGCTGCAACCTCATGAATACTCGGCAACAAGCATAAATTAAGCTGTAGCACAAGTTACCTGAGACACAGCAGTAGCAATTGGTTTCATCATCAAACCGGTACAGATTGGAGTGTAGTTCACAAGCTCCAGGTCTTCTTTTGGCTGCAAATTCAGATAGTCAGCACTCAGCAGACTGCACATATGACTGCAATTAGAACTAGAACTGCAAATGGGAGCATCAGACCTCTGGATGTACTATTTTGCTTCTTGGTATCAAACATCTGCTTCAGCTTGCATCCAAGTCTGACCGAGAGCGTGCTAACCAGAACTCCTCCCGCGACAAGAACCCAGCTCGGCCCTTCTCCCTGGGCATGGCTAACTCTCCCCGCCTTCTGCACGCTCCCATTAGTCTTGGAGGACCTCATCCTAAGAACAGCTTGACCTAGACAGACATGTACGCATCGCAACATGTTCGGCATCATTATTTCCATGCAGTATAGGAAAAGGAGTGGTACATTTCACTCATACAAATACAGAAAAGGAAGTGCGAAGGCCACTATCCGATCTTAGTCTCGCCCATACAAATATGGATCACAGTGGTAAGACAAGATTATGCTGCTGCTGCTTCAGCAGCAACATCAGATATGCAAATATGGATCACAGGGGCAAAACAAGGTTATGCTCTGCAGCAGCAATTTTTGTTGCAGTGAACTGAATTACACGACCCAAGTGAGTGAACTGGGCACATAACACGGGCATCTCGCTTGGCATTCAAGTCTGAGGGTGGCGTGTACATGAGTGAAATGGAGGACCACACCACACATGTACAAATGCATCCTAGGTTCCTTTTTTGAGTGCATCCTAGATTTCTGACCAAGAGGAGTTGCGTCTAAGCAAGAGGAGTTGCATCTCCCTCGAGTCTGGCGGCTCGGGATCTCACCACAACAGCAATAATCCATCCATGGAGGGAGCTAGCTCGAGAAACGGCGGCGGCGGCCAGCTAGTTCTAAGGACAACCACAGCCACCCCCGCGGTTCCTAGAACCCTAACGGCGTCGACTCCTGCTCCTCTGGGCGGCGCTAATGGCACGCCCAGCGCCTCAGTCGGCCATTTCCAGCCAGACGGGACCTGGCGCTACTGGATCTGGGGAGGTTACGGGGCGAGGAGGGGTCTCACCACTCACCAGACGGTCGGCCTATCGGTCGGCAGCTGCTCCGGCAGCTCCCGCGTGCCTGCCCGGTGCACGGACGCCGTGGACCTGCCCCGCCGATCGCCCGCCCGCCGCCGCCGACGCCGCCACCTGGCGAGAGTTGGGGGAGTGAGGGCTCTGAGCGGAGGGACAGACGAACTGCGGGGGCTGCTTGGGATTTCGGCCTGCGTTATGTTGGGCCTGGGCCGGGCTGAGGAGAACCATCGAGCCCTTCGCTGAAAAGTAGGTATCGGCTAGCTTTTAGGCACCCCTCAATAAAAAAAGGCTGGCTTTTAGGCCAGAGAAAGATACTAATCTCGGTGCCTCACTAAAAAAATTAAAAGATCCTAAAAAAAATAAAAGTCATTAACCAAAAAAATGCAATTCTCTCAAAAAATAAAAGGCAAAATAATTCAATTCACTTGATAACAGAAGAAAAATAATAGAATCATCAAAGAGTAGGCGAAAAGCGCCTTCCAAAATTGGACAATGATTAATAATTGGTTAAATATAATATCTGCCTCTCTTTGTAGAGAACTTGTAAGAGAATCTTACATTGTACTCCCTCTGTTTCATTTCATAATGTAAGACGTTTTTTCACACTACACTCATGTCAAAGAAGGTCTTACATTATGGGACGGAGGGAGTACATTTGTACTACTACATGCGAGGCTATATATTGTCAATGCATGAAAATGCATGGCGATTTTTGTCTGCTCAGCTGAAATCATGGCAAAGAAAACACACAAGTTCATAGAGGGGCCAAAAAAATAATGTAACCAGCCTACACAACACAAGAGCTCACAGCCTGTTACAGACACCATCACTTGACTGGTCATCATCCACAGAGGCCAACTAAAGCAAGACATCATCAACATCAATGTAAGAACTCCATGAATGCATAAATGCTACCCTGCTGCCTGAGCTCAACAGTGCAGGTTCTTCAGGTGTCACCGCAGGGGAGCCCATCCTTGCAAGGCGAGTGAAGCTCCTTCAGCCGGCCAGGGGGAGCCCCAGGCTCCGTCACCAGGTCCACCTCGGCTCGCCTCTCCACCGCTCTTCGCCTCGCGACCGCAGGCTTACGCAGCCCTCCACCACCCCTTGTCCGTGCGCTTATCATGATCTCGAGCTCCTTTTTGCGACCGTGCCACTTCGATCATGAAAAGTAAGAGCTTGGAGTTAGTGTCAGGACAAGATGAAGATGAAAAAAACCGTGTAGCGTGCAGCAGCATGTTTCAATGGGTGCAAGGAGTAAGACCAAAGGGTGAACGAGTCTAGATTTTTGGGGCATTCTAATAAAACAAAAATGATTTAAATAATTATGGCAGTAACTGATGGACCTTTTTTCAGACAAAGGAATTCAGATTATGTCACCAACCATCTCTGTAAGCGGGGAGTACTGCAAGCAAAAAGTAACAAGCCTAAAAGCTTTAGGATCAATCAGAAATGTATTAGGATGTACTCCGTAAATGTCTATATAGGCTCGACCACAAAAGTATTAGGACGTAAATGTCTGTACTTATCACATTCTCATAAAACAGAACTGATCTAAATAGTTAAGAAAATGGTGAACCTGTTCCAGATCAAAACAAAAATAGCTTCAGATTATGTAACTAACCATCACTGTAAACAGAGGGTCAGAATAGTATTAGGACATAAATGTCAGAAAAACGTATTAGGACGCAATGCAGACAAATATAGGAAATGTCCACTACCTTGGTCAGCCTCTCTTTAAGCTTCGGTCTTGTGGATGCCAACACCCGTCTTGGCTGAGCATCTGACTTTTGCAGCACCAGCTTCTCAGGTTTCGCCTTCTTTGTTCTTTTAGTCAGTAGCTCCATTTTCGCTGCTGCTTGAAGCTTCTTGGCAACAATTTTTGTCACCACCCTTTTAAGCTTCTTGGTTACCCGTTCTTTCTCTTTGTTCCAAAGGAACACAGACATCATCTCAGACTGTATCTTGTCATAGCTGTCCCAGTCCAGCTTATCTTGCCCGTGGTCACCTTCTTTCGCTGCCTCAGCGATACTCTCTGACCATATACGAAGGATCATCTGTCTTGACCTGACAGAAATCATTCTCCTCTCCCATACCTTTCTCAGCGCGGCGCTTATTTTGTCTTTGCTCGATTGTCTGAAATACGACCAAACAGAATTTCAGAGCTACATACCAGCTATTTATCTATACACCTTAAAATAACAGAAACATGTATTTACGATTTACCTATGCAACTGACAGTGTCCTAGCATTTTCTTCTTAACCTGGGATAACAAAAGGAAAAAGGAGAGCAACTGGATTGAATTTTCAGAGAGTTCACAGACCATAACAAGAGCAGTTTATTCTTTGCCAGATGCAAAAAACGGTGTCTTACATGACATCACCTTGGGATCTCTCAGAGCCTCGATAGTGCCCTGCTTGATGCGCTGCCTGTGCTCTACAACACAAGAGATAATGTATTACTCCTCCAGATTGTACTGTCATGGCATATACTGCTTGTGTACCACATTGTCATGCACAACTGTTTTGCTGAGGTAAAAAAATCTTGTCAAGAGCGTGGCCGACATACCTTGGGTTAATTTCCTTCCTTTGGTCCAGGGAGCCTTCCCCTTGTTTGCAGCACTAATCTTTCGTCTTCTTTCGATTTCCTTCTCTGACAAACCAACGGGATAGGCACTGCCTAACTCCACATTTGATGGTGGACAATCGTCTTGCACTTGCCCCATCATATCGCCCTGCTTGGCTGAAAGTGCAGAAGAACAAATATGGGCCCATCGTTCATCCATGTCGTCGGACGGTCGTCCTGTGCAAGCCAGTGTTCTGAAGGATGGCCGGGGCGAAACAAGCCCTCGATGCTGTATTGACCCATCAAGGCGCCGAATTCCTTTCTGCTCCGACAACACGCGGCGCTTGCAGCGCGCAAGCTTGACTGTTCGGTACCCGGTAGCAGCAGCGCACTGGAAGGCCGTGGAATGCATGGTCGCCCTGTATGTGCCATTTGGTTCAGTAAGCATTCAGGCTATTTGTTCACTGAAAAAATTCAGTAGAAAACGACAGCCTCGTCGAGTTACATTAGGAGGCTGAGCCGATGTCAATGTATTCATTCACAAACGCAGTGAAGAAGGGGACCTAACTAGGCAGCACCTGTACGTATGCACAATTTGGTGCAGTGAGAGTTCAGGTTCGTTGTTCACTGAAGAAATCCAGCAGGACCCGGCACGACAGCCGAGTTACTTACAGTAGGAAGATGAACTGGTGTCAAGACATTCATGTACAAGGGCAGTGGGGAAGGCGAGCTACTATAAGTACAGTACTAGGCAGCAACGAAGTAAATGGACGGAGCCTGAGCATCCGAAGTGAGCAGTGTAGAGAAGAGAGAGAGAAACAAGGAGAAAGTGTAGGGATGTTGGAAGTATACCTGGCACAATGCGCGGCCGCAGCCATGGATTTCGCGGAGAGCAAGCAGGCTAGAGGAAGTCGCCGCCGCCGGCGGCGGCCTGAGCCGGAGGGGAGTGGAGGAACTGGTCGGGCAGTGGATAGGAATAGGATACTCTTTGATGAGGCAACTTGGGCCTGTCGCCTGTGTGTGTGTATGCGTCAATTCTGGGCTAACAAACTGGGCCTGTAATCCATAGCCAGACGACTCCTCGATTTTTTTCCCTTGATTATCATATATGATGAGGAGTCTGTGTATATGCATATGCCTTCATTTGTATAGGATGCCCTTTGATTTTTCAATAAAGGGCGTTTTTACTAACTCAAAATGTAGCATCAGGCGGATACAAAGATCAACACCCAGAACAAACTAAGAGACGATAAAAGGCTGAAATATCGACAATAGTAGAGTCATATAGGACCGACACTATGCCTATGTCGAATGTGGCCGTAGACCGATCCGGGGATTATGCTACCACCCATGTTGGGTAAAACCTCCCTGGCCACCCGCTCCAACCACATACATACCGGCTTGAACTGTGGATGACATTGCGTTCGGTATAGCGTAGACCACGTACGAAGCGAGTGCGTACAACAGAAAATAACCCCCCTAAAAAACCTAATAATTTCTACATAGCCAAATTGCCTACAATACGGTTGAATGGTATGTTGGTTTACTGTCTGATGTGGGGAGGTGCAACAATGAATCTTTTCAATACCTCAAGGACTAAATATGGGCGAAGGCGCAAGGGTGGATTGATAAGTCTATGCCATCGTTGGGAAAATAAATTTTGATCAAGTCGGTAGTGCAACAAATCCTCACGTACTCCATGTTATGCTTTATAATGCCAAGAGTTTTATGTAATCATATTAACACCACGTTCACGAAATTTTATTGGGGATTTAAGGATGGAACTGCGGAAAACTGTGTGGATCTCATGGGAGGATGTGACAATGCCAAAGTATATAGGCGGTTGGAGTTTTTGTAATACCGAGCTCTTTAGCTTGGCCATGTTGGCGAAGCATGGATGGAAAATTCTACAAGAGCCCAAATCACTTGGTGCGAAGATATTGAAAGTTTTTTGTTACCCCTTTGCAGATATTCTTGATTTAGAGCTTGGCAACCACCCTCGGCAAGCGTGTTGCATTATTCATGCAGGGATGCCAGTACTTAAACATGGAATAATTAAGAGAATTAGTGGTGGAGAGTCAACAAATATCCAGAATCATAACTGGCTACCATGCGATAATATGATGTGGGCTTTATAACCGGTTTCTGCTAATCACCAACAATTGTTTCAGTGTTGATTGATGGCCTGTCAAGGCAATCAAATGGTGTTGTCATCAATGAACATATCTGTCCTATGAATGCACAAACCATACTCAATATACCTATGAGGATGATTGCAACAGAAGACTGTTGGTATGAATAGTCAGGTAACTTCTGGATGAGGCCGACGAGCAGCTATTTGGATACGAAGCGTCGGAGGGAAGATTGGTTAGAGAACCGGTCAAGTCATTCAGATACTAGAGGTTCTCAGAATCAATGGATCAAGTTGTGGAGGGCCAACATTCCCGCTAAGACGAGAAGTTTTGTCTAGCGTTTAGCAAAGAATTCTATCCCAATTGGAAGTCCAACCGTTGGCGAGCTCGTGGGGTCCATGGTGAGGCGATGGCTAGGGCTCGCCCGAGTTGCGTACTCGCTAGCAAACTTCGGGCGTGGTTGTCCAGCTCGATTCCGAGCACTCCTGGACATGCAATTTGGTCAGGGTGTGTGGTCGATCGTGACGAACACGAGGTTCACGACGACAAGGTCAAATTGATGCTTACCTTGCCGGAATCAATGGCATGATGACGACGCGACTCGGGTGTCGTCGTGGACATGTTCTGGGGCATCTCCGAACGTGCGCCTGGTATCCAGACAATGCG
The DNA here is from genome assembly GCF_056163025.1 of Triticum urartu. Lineage (NCBI taxonomy): Eukaryota > Viridiplantae > Streptophyta > Magnoliopsida > Poales > Poaceae > Triticum > Triticum urartu. Next base: position 578,051,033 of record NC_141873.1, read on the forward strand.
CTAATGAGAGGGGGACCGAACAGTGGTGAGGTCGGGGCTCGGGGTGGAGTAGCTCGCCGGGATTTCACCACCAGCTAAGATGAATCAATTCAATCAACTCCTAGTCACAAGAATTATTTTGAGCCACAATATCAATCAATTCCTAGTCACCGGAATTATTTTGAGCCACGGTATCAATCAATTCAATCAACTCCTAGTCACCACTAGCTAAGATGAATCAATCACAGAAAATCTAAATAATTTTTAATTCACTCTAAATTAATAGTTCACATTAAAAAATTGACAAATTTAGGATTTGGATTAATTTTTTAAGAAAATCTTTTAGGGTAATTTTTTTGAGAGATAAGGAAGAGCCAGTCTTGGGCTGGGCCTCTTCCACCAAGGCTGGCCTAGTAGAGTTTGCTGTCGGGGATCCGAGCCCAGCCCAGCCCAACCAACGAAGGCTCTTCCTTTGGTTTCGTTTGGCTTATAGCCGAGGCGGAGTCGCGGAGGAGGCGGTGCTGCTTCGCTTCCTTCCCGCTGCCGGCGTCTGGCGTCGCCGTCGGTCGCGTCTCCGCCGCCCGCAGGTGAGCCGCCGGCCTCCTCTCGCCGCTCCCCTCCCCCTCCGCCTCCTCCGCCTAGGGTTTTGTGCTTCGCCAACCAGAGCTGACGAGCATTTCTTCCCCCCGTTCCGTTGTTCGTCGCAGCCGCAGGCACCGCCGCCCCCTCGCTCCTCCTCTCCGGCGAGCTCGGCGACTCCCTCGCCGCGGAATCCGCCGCTCCTCCCGCTTCCGCACGTCCGCAGGTGCAGGTGAGAAGCGCGCGCCCCCACCTCCCTCCCCCTCTCCGACTCCCGCAGCAGCGCCATCCCCTGCTCGTAGTCAGCAGTTAATCAGCGGGACGGAGGGCCCGCGTTTCCGGCCGGGAGCCGCACGCTCCGCGGCGGACTTTCGCATCTGGGGTCGGGATTTTGGCCGGGAAGGTTGTGCGGTGAACTGTTCTTGGCCGGGAATGTTTCTGCAAACTGCTCTTGGCCGGGATTTGGGATCGCTACGCTTCTGCAAATTTTGGATCGGGATTTTGGCCGGGATTCGCGTCCCGGGCTCCCGCCTCGTCTGTTCTTAGTTATTGGGTATCATATTACTCGAGTTCTTAAGTTATTGCTGTGATTCATGAATCATGCCAATGATGCTTGTATGGATCAGATATTGCTGTTATTGCTGTCCGAGCAGATATTGGATGGATCAGGGGAGCTGTATTGGTTTGTTACTTGTTAGTGTATTCCGTGCAGATATTGCAACTGATTACTTGACTTGTTCTTAGTGCGTTGCTTAGCCCAATTTGTGTGCACATTGCTGTAAGATGAGCTGTGCTGTATGATGTTCCTTTACGATGACAGGTTCTGTCTGCCTTGCAGTCGGATGCATTTGTATTTCAATCTTCTGCTGATGTTGAGATTCATTTGCTAATTGCTAGTTTACTCGTGTTCTTACTTATTGGTGTGATTCATGAATGCTTGCTATAAGGGTGCCACCAACGGTTTTGTTTGCTAGCGTATCCTGAGCGAAAATTCCTTCTGATTTTCTTAGTTTCTGAGCAAAATTGGTTGCTGAACCCATTGTATATCTGTCAACCCTTGCTGAGTGTTAAGTACTAGGTGGTTTCTAGGATGCATATGCTTTCACAAAGTTAATTAGCTCCAATTTTCCAGGCAAGCATTCATCTTTTGATCGACATTCATCTTGCATTGCATCGAATATGCTGCATGCAACCTATTTCATACGCCAACCATGTAGATGGATGCATGTATTTTCTGCCTAGACAAGATTGCGTGCGTGTGTTCTCCCGAATTAGTTCTAGTTCATTGTTGACTATAGTTGTAAATTCCATGGGCATGGTGCATTTGGATCCATAATTAATGAACTATTTCATTTTATTAAAATTTCTTGGTTCCTGCTCTAAACCATATGTATTTATTGCACCTGCTGATGTTGAGATCCATCTGCTATAATATATAGTTTACTTGGGTTCTTAGTTACTTGTGTAATTCATCAATGATTGTTAATGGTGCCACCAACTCTTTGTTTGTTACCGTATTCTCAGCAAAAAAATCCTACCAACTGTTTTGTTTGTTAGCGCATTCTCAGAAAAAAATCCTTCTGATTTTCTTAGTTTCTGAGCAAAATTGGTTGCTGAACCCATTATATATCTGTCAACCCTTGCTGAGGGTGGTTTCTAGGATACAGATGCTTTCACAAAGTTAATTAGCTCCAATTCTCCAGGCAAGCATTCATCTTCGTTTGATTGACATTCATCTTGCGTTGCGTCGAAATATGCAGCATGCAACCTATTTCATCGCCAACCATGTAGATCGATGCATGCATTTGTTTCCTTGCGAAGATTCCCCGTGAGTTCTCCCAAATTATTTCTAGTTCATTGTTAGTATAGTCTGTAAATTCCATGCGCACGGTGCATTCAGATGCATAATTAATGAACTGTTTCATTTTATTAAATTTTCTTGGTTCCCGCTCTAAACCATATGTACTTATGGCAGTTGCTGATGTTGAGATCCATCTGCTACAATATATAGTTTACTTGGGCTCTTAGTTATTGGTGTACTTCATGAATGATTGCTACTGTTTTTTTTTGTTAGTGTATTCCCAGGAAAAAGTCCTACCAACTGTGTTTGTTACCGTATTCTCAGAAAAAAATCCTTCTGATTTTCTTTGTTTAGAGCAAAATTGGTTGCTGAACCCATTATATTTATCTCTCCCCTTGCTGAACCCATTATATTTATCTCTCCCCTTGCTAAGTGTCAATATTTTGTTGCTTCCACAAAGTTAATTAGTCAAGTACTAGTTGGTTCATCTGCTATGATGTATAGTTTACTTGAGTGTTAGTTACTGGTGTTGTTCATGAATGCTTGCTAATGGTGCCACGACTGTTTTGTTCGTTACTGATATTGCAACTGATTGCTTAAGCTCTGGTGATCGTCTTACTGAGTGGCATGCAATTTTACTTGACTTGTTCTTGGTGCGTTGCTTAGCCCAACTTGTATGCATACTGCTGTAAGATGAGCTGTGCTGTGGGATGTTCTGTTGGAATTAACTTACTGCATGGAGTATACAGAGGGAGTACTTACTGTTTCGTTTGTTCCCAAGAAAGATTCTTGATGTGCTTTCGATGTTTCGCTGCTTTATGATGATGAAAGCTGAACCTGAATGTCGGTGGCATGTGTCCTCCAGAATTAGTTCTAGTTAATTGTTTGAGTACGGTTGATCTCCTTTGCAATAATGAATTGTTGACAAGTTGGTGCCTCCTTCAAAAATTGTCTAGCTGAACAGAAACAGTTCTTTCCCTTCACTTTTGATCTGTACTAGTTTTGTTTTCCGAGCAAAAAAAAAGAAAAAGAAAAAAAGAGCCAAAACTGGTCGAATGCCTGAATTGATTTATCTCCAATCAAGTACTATCTGTTCGATACTACATACTTAAAAATTCTGCATCACATTGCAGAGATACCTCATCATGTCAGCTGCTGCCGTGGACTCTGCTGCTGTGGCGGTGCGGAACACATGTGGCTGCAAAAACACCGGATGCAAAACCAGGTATGCACAGACACACTTGTTGAATTGTATGAACCAGATCCATCCAATCAACTAGTAGTTAGTTCGTAGTGCTGCTATCTAACTGTTGCTTGTTGATATGCTACATGCAGAAAGTGCGCTTGTTTCAGGGATGGTTTGCCTTGCATTCGTGGGCGATGCAAGTGCGAGGGCTGCGAGAACAATTCGAAGGGGCTGGTAAGATATGCTTCTTCCTTAGAGCACACTTCATTAATGAACACCTTGCTGCTCTAGCCTCTGCCAAGAACCTGAAAGAAATGTGTTGCACGTATTCCAGGCTATAGATGTGTTGCCGACGAAGTGCAGCTGCAAAAGCACCAGATGCAAAACCAGGTATGCACAGACACACTGGTTGAATTATATGAACCAGATCCATCCAATCAACTATAGTAGTTAACTGGTGCTGCTGCTATCTAACTGTTGCTTGTTGATATGCTGCGTGCAGGGTGTGTGCATGTTTCAGGGAGAATTCGCGTTGCACTGGTCTATGCAAGTGTGTCGGCTGTGAGAACAATCTTCGTGGGCTGGTAAGATATGCTTCTTCCTTAGAGCACACTACATTCATGAACACCGTGCTGCTCTTGCCTCTGCCAAGAATCTGAAAGAAATGTGTTGCACTTATTCCAGGTCAATGAGGCAGATAGCAGGCCGAAGAAGTGCAAATGCAAAAGAACCAAATGCAAAACCAAGTATGCGCAGGCACACTGGTTGAATTATATACTCCCTCCATTCGAGAAAAAGCTTGTCCCTCAAATGGATGTATCTAGCACCAAGTTAGTGCTAGATACATCCATTTGAGGGACAAGCTTGGGACAAGCTTTTTCGGACGGAGGGAGTTTGAACCAGATCCATCCAATCAACTATAGTAGTTAATTTGTAGTGCTGCTATCTAACTGTTGCTTGCTGATATGCTGTGTGCAGCATGTGCACATGTTTCTGTGCGGATTCGCGTTGCACTGGTCTATGCAAGTGTGAGGGCTGCGAAAACACTCCGCAGGGGCTGGTAAGATATGCTTCTTCCTTAGAGCACACTACATTCATGAACACCATGCTGCTCTTCCCTCTGCCAAGAATCTGAAAGAAATGTGTTGCACTTATTCCAGGTCAATGAGGGAGATAGCAGGCCGAAGAAGTGCAAATGCAAAAGAACCAAATGCAAAACCAAGTATGCGCAGGCACACTGGTTGAATTATACTCCCTCCGTCCGAAAAAGCTTGTCCCTCAAATGGATGTATCTAGCACCAAGTTCGTGGTAGATATATCCATGAGGGACAAGCTTTTTTGGACGGAGGGAGTTTGAACCAGATCCATCCAATCTACTATAGTAGTTAATTTGTAGTGCTGCTATCTAACTGTTGCTTGTTGATGTGCTGCGTGCAGCATGTGCACATGTTTCAGTGCGGATTCGTGTTGCACTGGGCTATGCAAGTGTGAGGGCTGCGAGAACACTCCGGAGGGCCTGGTAAGATATGCTTCTTCCTTAGAGCACACTACGTTCATGAACGCCGTGCTGCTCTGGCCTCTGCCAAGAACCTGAAAGAAATGTGTTGCACTTCTTCCAGGCCAATGAGGGTGATAAGGGGTGCACGTGCAAGTTAATCAAATGCAAAAACAAGAACTGTGGTTGCCGGCAGGTATGCGCTCTACATGCATGGTCCTTCCTTGTTCTGCATTTTTGTCTCTCCAGAAACTAGACATGCTGCTGTTGCTTGACTGAAATTCTTCTTCTCCTGAAGCGCGGGGCCAGGTGCACCTTAAAATGCAGTTGCCAAGGGTGCTTAAATGGAAAAGGGACCGGAGGGGGTGAGCAACCACATTCTCCTCTCTTTATGTGTGACTCCTTGTTTGCATGATGGATCACGCTTGTGTATTTCTCTCTGCTGTTCTGCATGCACAAAGCAGCTGATACGTCCCAGGATAGCAGGGAGGCTCAGGTTCCAACAAGCGAATAAGAATCGGGGTAAGTTTGTGCTTCCACTTGGGCAGTTTGTTGAGAGAAATCATAGGTTAATTCTGTGTATGTCTGCCCCAATCTGTTGAGGGATAAGCAACTAATCCTGGTGATGTGCTCCTTATGTGCAGTGATGACAGTAGGCTTGAGACATACCAGAGCATGATGCAAGTCACCTTACATACTTACCATCCTTGTAATGATTACTCGAAGCAAGCACGGCGAGAACTCCATGATCTGCGATGTCGTTAGCCTCAGCCTCAGGGGGCTCTTGATCAGACTGATGAATACTTGATGCATATATATACTCCTGTAGGAATTGTTGCCCTCATCGGTTGCCGTCCATACTCGTTCTTATGCATACATACTTGCTGCAAATGATTTCTCTCTTATAAACTTTAGGAATTTTCTGATGGTGTTTGAAAATTGAAACCCAAACTACTACTAGTATGCATGGACAAAGAGGCCCTGGTGGCTTTATTTCTGCATTGCGTTACATACTCTGATGATATGCATGCTCTCATCAACTTGTGAATTCCTTCACTGATGGCTCTGCTTGAAAATTGCCTGCAAGCTCTACTCTGAAGGAGGCAACCATGTCCAACTGATACACACGACATTTGTAGCACAGGAGCTTGGCTTAAAACTTGTCGACCAACTCAGAGGCCATAGGACATAGCACCCTCTTCTTTTACATACATATGCGCAAACTGATGATCAAGGTTAAGACACTTATTTTGGGACGGAGTGAGTATTACCTTAGTAGAACTGTATTGCCGGAGTGAGTTTCTTTTTACAGAAAGGGCCAAGTCTATATGTTGATAAACTAGCCCTTACAAGAACATCACTAAAAAGGGAAAATTATAGGCAAGTTCTTGATATAGGTTTTTGTAGACTGAAAATATAAAAACAACAAGGTAACAAGTGGTAAAAGTGAGCGTAAACGGTATTGCAATGATAGGAAACAAGGCCTAGGGTTCATACTTTCACTAGTGCAAGTTCTCTCAACAATAATAACATAATTGGATCATATAACTATCCCTCAACATGCAACAAAGAGTCACTCCAAAGTCACTAATAGTGGAGAACAAATGAAGAGATTATGGTAGGGTACGGAACCACCTCAAAGTTATTCTTTCCAATCAATCTGTTGGGCTATTCCTACAAGTGTCACAAACAGCCCTAGAGTTCGTACTAGAATAACACCTTAAGACACAAATTAACCAAAACCCTAATGTCACCTAGATACTCCAATGTCACCTCAAGTATCCGTGGGCATGATTATACGATATGCATCACACAATCTCAATTCATCTACTCAACCAACACATAGAACCTCAAAGAGTGCCCCAAAGTTTCTACCGGAGAATCACGACGAAAACGTGTGCCAACCCCTATGCATAGGTTCATGGGCGGAACCCGCAAGTTGATCACCAAAACATACATCAAGTGAATCACGTGATATCCCATTGTCACCACAGATACGCACGACAAGACATACATCAAGTGTTCTCAAATCTTTAAAGACTCAATCCGATAAGATTACTTCAAGGGGAAAACTCAATCCATTACAAGAGAGTAGAGGGGGGAGAAGCAACATAAGATCCAACTATAATAGCAAAGCTCGCGATATATCAAGATCGTGCCAAATCAAGAACACGAGAGAGAGAGAGAGATCAAACACATAGCTACTGGTACATACCCTCAGCCCCGAGGGTGAACTACTCCCTCCTCGTAATGGAGAGCATCGGGATGATGAAGATGGCCACCGGTGAGGGTTCCCCCCTCTGGCAGGGTGCCGGAATAGGGTCCCGAGAGGTTTTTGGTGGCTACAGAGGCTTGCGACGGCGGAACTCCCGATCTAATTTATGTTCTGGAAGTTTTAGGGTATGTAGGTATATATGGGTGCAGGAAGTACGTCGGTGGAGCTTCGGGGGCCCCACGAGGCAGGGGGCGCGCCCTAGGGGGTGGGCGCGCCCCCACCCTTGTGAGCACCTCCCTTTGCTCCTGACGTGGGGTCCAAGTCCATCCGGTAGCTTTCCTTTCAAAAATAACTTCTCCAATTGATTTCGTTCCGTTTCGACTCCGTTTGATATTCCTTTTCTTCGAAACACTGAAATAGGCAAAAAGACAGCAAATCTGGGCTGGGCCTCCGGTTAATAGGTTAGTCCCAAAAATAATATAAAAGTGGATAATAAAGCCCAATATTGCCCAAAACAGTAGATAACATAGCATGGAGCAATCAAAAATTATAGATACGTTGGAGACGTATCAAGCATCCCCAAGCTTAATTCCTGCTCGTCCTCGAGTAGGTAAATGATAAAAAATATAATTTTTGATGTGGAATGCTAGTTGGCATAATTTCATTGTAATTCTTCTTAATTGTGATATGAATATTCAGATCCGAAAGATTCAAGACAAAAGTTCATATTGACATAAAAATAATAATACTTCAAGCATACTAACAAAGCAATCATGTCTTCTCAAAATAACATGGCCAAAGAAAGTTATCCCTACAACATCATATAGTCTGGCTATGCTCTATCTTCACCACACAAAGTATTTAAATCATGCACAACCCCGATGACAAGCCAAGCAATTGTTTCATACTTTTGACATTTTCAAAACTTTTTCGATCTTCACGCAATACATGAGCGTGAGCCATGGATATAGCACTATATGTGGAATAGAATGGTGGTTGTGGAGAAGAAAAAAAGAGGGGAAGATAGTCTCACATCAACTAGGCGTATCAACGGGCTATGGAGATGCCCATCAATAGATATCAATGTCAATGAGTAGGGATTGCTATGCAACGGATGCACTAGAGCTTTAAGTATATGAAAGCTCAACAAAAGAAACTAAGTGGGTGTGCATCCAACTCGCTTGCTCACGAAGACCTAGGGCATTTTGAGGAAGCCCATCATTGGAATATACAAGCCAAGTTAGAGCTTAATTCACTTGGCTTATTTTTCACACGCCTTATTGATAATGATCATTGCCAGGATGACGCTGAAGTCAGTCATGCTGATGCTGTAGAGGTAATTGCTCTCTCCTCCGATTCAAATCCTTTGCCTTCACTAAAAATCCGTCGGGCAAACCGAAAAGTTAAATTTTCTCATCCTCTTGCTTATTTGGATCCAAACTTTCTTGTGAAGACACAACAGCACGAAGCTCGCCGCACAACCCGGCACAGCGGCCAAGTAGTTACCTCCGCCGGTTTACCGAACAGTCCAGTTCGGAAACGCCGTTCAGAGGTCTCTAACTCTCTTGTAAATGCTTGTCCTAAAGCGGGCTGTTTTCGTCAGCCTCTTAATCCATCTGACTCCGATTATCAGGGCACTTCCCATTCATCGTCTGGCGAGTCATCAGCCACCCAGCTGCCACCACTCAAAACGGTGCTTGGGTGAGTCATATTTCTTATGATGTTTCTGATGTATTACATTATAACATATACTGTATTGATCCTTTTTATTTCTTTCAGGGCCAAGCCTAGGCCAAGCAAGAAGGCTCGCCTGGATAAAGCGGCCGAAGAGAACACCGTTCCTGAACCAGACAGAATACCAGATCCTGAAGCGGCTATTCGTGAAGATGTGCCAAACGACCCACCACCGCAAGATGATGACTTTGTTGCTGAAGAGACACATATTGATACCTCAGGTCCTGTTGATCAGCCCACAAGCCCCGTCCGGATTGATAGATCCACTAGCCCATCAAAGCCTACCGACAAGCCGACGGCCCCAGTGCAAACCGGCAATGCAAAAGATGATGAAGTTGTTATTACTGGCATTGGCCGCACAGAGCCAGGCAACCCCGTCGCTTTATCCAGACACACTGCCAAAGAGGAATTTGCTGCTATTGGCAAAGGCAAATGGAATGCTGATCTGGCAACTTATGCCGCTCTGAACGCCCAATATCTCCATTCCGGCTATCTGAACCGGCTATATACCAGTCGTGACTATGAAGCCGGTCTAGTTAACATGATGAAAGACAAATATGAGGTAACTTCCATATGCTTTTCTGTTTGTACGTTTCAATTCTTGTTATGTGGTTGGTACTTCAATTCTTGTACCATTATCTGAATCGTATTACTGTCTATATGTAGGCTGAGCTGAACAAAAGAGAAAGCCAAATCGCCGATCTACAAGAAAATCTGAAGTCCCAACAAGCTGAAACCTCCAAAGCAAAAGAGGAATTAACCAGCGCTTTAAGCACCATGGAACAGCTTAAGGAGGGCTTCAACAAGGAGCGGGCGGATTGGGCCACTGAAAAGTCCGCTTTAACCAAGCGAGCAGAAAATGCCGAGGCTGCACTGAAACCGGTAGTGGACGAACTGACCAGCATAAAGCGGCAAGTGCATGCCATGACTGCTGCCATCTTTGGTAAGCCTTCTTGATTTCTGGAGTAACTCGGCCTTCTTATGGAATTGTCGGTTTGTTAATCCTTTGTAATATTACAGGGACACGCATTAGTCACTTGGGGTCGGACGTGCGGAAGTAATTGAAAGCCGCCTATACATTGATAAAGCAATTGTACACTGGTGCTCAGCGGATCATCTCTACTGCGTCCCATAACAACCCGGCGCCCACCTTGATCCAGGACACTCGTAAGAGACTGTCGATGCTTCCTGCCCGGGTTGAAGAGATGAAGAAATCTGCTGCTCGAACTTGTGCTATCAATGCCTTAATCCGGGCAAAAGCGTGGGTGCCGGATTTTGATCCTGTTGAAGTGGCTCAAGGCTATCCCAGCTTGAAGGAAGATGGGTCAGAGTTCAATGAAGAGGATCTGCGAGCGATAAACCGGGAGGTGCGCCCTCTTGCTTGTCAATTGGTTGAAGAGGCAGATTTGTCTCACTATCAAGCCCAATATAATGACCAAAACAAACGAGTGGCTGCACCAATTCCTGAAGCGGAGAACTTTATCCCTCCAATCCGTAAGCATACTTACGCTCCTGACATTGAACTGTCGTTGCTGATCAATGATGAAGCTGTCTTTCAAGCATTAACGGGAATCGACTGGACAACTGTTGATTTCCAGCCACTGGGTAAAGAAGCAGAGGTTGAAGCGGCGCGAGAGGACCCGCAACCATCGGGCCAGGCTGGTGACCAAGCTTGAACCGGAAGCCGGTTTAAATTGCTGCTCCTTTATATTCTGCGAAAAAACAATGATCTTATTTGGGCACTGTGTTGCCTTGTAATAGGCTAGCCAATACTCTTGATTTTGATATGCCTTCGTGCATAATTGCTGCAACTTGTGCTTCCTTTGGATGATCAAATCTCCAAACTATTTTCCGCAATCAAAAAAATCTTAAAGCGCCGCCGCGGTTGTACCGCCAGGCGGATTATAATTTCTGTATATATGAAATCAAATATTTTAGATTGAATCATATGATCAAATTGTGTGATACATAATACCTGCCATCGTTGGGCATGAAGTTGGCTTGGCCAATCTTGAAGCGGAGGTTTATAAACCCATACCGTCGGAGGAGAAAACAACTCCTGTATATATAATACCGGTTTACCATGTAAACCATGCCGGGTTATGATAAACACCGTGTTACTCCATGATAGGATGTTAACAAAAAAACCAAACCGGGCAAATAGGCTCCGGATTAAGAATTGACCGTGTTCCGTCAATTGATAGGCGAACCGGTTTTAAGAAGTTGTCGGTTTAAAAACACAACAAAAGAAATATTTATGAAAAGAAAAGCACAATTTCAAGCAAAGGCAATGATAAAACCGTTTGCAAAAATAGGCTATTGAGCCGATCAAGTGGCATTACCATGGTCGGACACGACCAAGCCCCCAATAGGCGTAGCTATGGTTCAAGTCAGCCAGGTCCCCAAATGATGCAGTGGCATTATGCCGATCAAGAGGTGTAGCGATGGTTCGGGTTCGACCAAAGACCCCAAGTGATTCTTTGGCCTTAGGCCGATCAAGAGGCGTGACTGGTTCAGACATGACCAAGTCCCCAAGTGATCTTGTGGCTTTCGCCTATCAAAAGGTGTTGCATTGGTTCGGACACGACCAAGGCCCCAATTGATATAACATGAAGCTTTGAAAAGCTAACTCAAGGGGTAAACCGGAGGCCACTTTAAGACAGAAAAAACTCCGTGTAACCACACATGATGTAAAAAGAACAGAGACCCCGCTTTAGCTGAGGCTCCGGTTTATTGTATTGATCATAATATATACATTGTCATAATATGCACATAAGTAGAGCCGATGGCTCAGGTATAGTAAGGCCGAAGATGAGCTATGTTCCACGGCCTGTTGGTCTCCTCCTCTGACGTACGTGAGTCTTTATGCTCTCGAATATCGATCAGATAGTATGACCCGTTGTGCAGATTATTGCTGACCACGAAAGGTCCCTCCCAAGGTGGGGATAACTTGTGCATATCAGTCTGGTCTTGGATGAGCCGAAGCACCAAATCTCCTTCTTGAAAGGTTCTGGTTCTGACTCGGCGACTGTGATAACGACGAAGATCCTGTTGGTAAATCGCCGAGCGGGCAGCTGCTATGTCACGCTCTTCGTCCAACAGGTCCAAAGCATCTTGCCGTGCTGCCTCGTTGTCCGCTTCAACATAAGCCGCTACACGAGGTGAATCATGACGGATATAACTAGGGAGAACCGCCTCCGCTCCGTAGACCATGAAGAACGGCGTGTATCCTGTCGATCTGTTGGGTGTGGTGTTAATGCTCCATAATACAGATGGTAACTCTTCAACCCAACAACTCGGCGTTCGTTGCAAAGGAACCATAAGCCGGGGCTTGATGCCTCGCAAGATCTCTTGATTAGCCCTCTCTGCTTGACCATTGGAATGTGGGTGAGCCACCGATGAAACGTGAAGCCGGATGTGCTCATGTTGATAGAACTCCTTCATAGCACCCTTGGACAAGTTGGTACCATTATCAGTGATGATGCTGTGTGGAAAGACAAACCGGAAAATCACCTTTTTGATGAATTGAACCGCCGTAGCCGCATCACACTTGCTAATGGGTTCTGCCTCCACCCACTTTGTAAACTTGTCAACCGCCACCAAAAGGTGGGTTTTCTTGTCCTTGGACCTTTTGAAAGGCCCAACCATATCCAGCCCCCAAGTCGCGAACGGCCAAGTGATTGGAATCATCCTCAATTCTTGAGCCGACACATGAGCACGTCTTGAGAACTTTTGGCAACCGTCACATTGTCTGACCAGATCTTCTGCATCAGCATGAGCAGTCAACCAATAGAAGCCGTGGCAAAATGCTTTAGCCACCAAAGACTTTGAACCGGCGTGGTGACCACAATCTCCTTCGTGGATCTCCCGTAGGATTTCACAGCCTTCCTCAGGAGACACACAGCATTGAAACGCCCCTGACACACTGCAATGATGCAACTCGCCATTGACAATAGTCATGGATTTAGATCGCCGGATTATCTGCCGGGCCAGAATCTCATCTTCTAGTAACTCGCCCTGGTTCAAGTACGCAAGATAAGGAATCGTCCAATCCGGAATGACATGAAGAGCTGCCACCAATTGAGCCTCCGGACCAGGAATAGCCAAATCCTCTTCACCAGGGAGCTTGACCGACGGGTTATGCAGCACATCCAAGAAAACATTAGGCGGGACCGGTTTGCGTTGAGAGCCCAACCGGATTAAAGCGTCCACCGCTTCATTCTTCCGGCGGTCCACGTGGTCCACCTGATAACCTTTGAAGTGACCTGCAACAACATCCACCTCACGATGATATGCTGCCATGAGTGGGTCCTTGGAATCCCAAGTGCCAGACACATGCTGAGCCACCAGGTCCGAGTCGCCGAAGCACCTAACTCGGCTTAGATTCATCTCCTTAGCCATCCGGAGACCATGGAGTAAGGCTTCATACTCAGCTGCATTGTTAGTACAAGGGAACATTAAGCGGAGAACGTAACAAAACTTATCACCTCGTGGGGAAGTTAACACGACTCCAGCCCCCGAGCCCTCCAATTGCCTGGACCCATCAAAATGGATAGTCCAATATGTGTGATCCGACTTCTCTTCAGGTGCTTGCAGTTCTGTCCAATCATTGATGAAATCCACAAGTGCTTGAGACTTGACCGCCGTCCAGGGCACGTATTTCAATCCGTGCGGTCCAAGCTCTATGGCCCACTTGACAATCCGGCTAGTTGCTTCCCTGTTCTGGATTATATCTCCCAAGGGAGCAGAGATGACCACTGTGATGGGATGACCTTGGAAGTATTGCTTGAGCTTCCGGCTTGCCATGAAAACTCCATATACCAGCTTCTGCAAATGCGGGTACCTTTGCTTGGACTCAATAAGTACCTCGCTGATATAGTAAACCGGACGCTGAACCGGATACTCCTTGCCTGCCTCCTTGCGCTCCACCACAATAGCCACGCTGACTGCACGCGCATTAGCTGCAACATATAGCAGCAACGGTTCCTTGTCAATTGGAGCGGCGAGAACAGGCGGATTGGCTAACTGCCGCTTTAAATCTTCAAATGCTTTATCAGCAGCAGAACTCCAGACGAATTGATCCGTCTTCTTCAACATCTGATACAAAGGGATCGCCTTCTCCCCCAGGCGACTGATAAACCGGCTCAACGCGGCAATCCGGCCTGCCAAGCGTTGAACGTCATTGATACACTTCGGTTTAGCCAGGGAGGTGATAGTTGTGATCTTCTCTGGATTAGCCTCGATTCCCCTGTTGGACACCAGAAAAACCAATAATTTGCCTGCCGGTACACCAAAGACACACTTGGCCGGGTTGAGCATCATCTTGTATGTCCATAGGTTATCAAAGGTTTCCTTAAAATCGTCAACCAGAGTCTCCTTCTCCCTTGACTTAACTACAATATCATCCACATAGGCATGCACATTACGACCAATCTGTTTATGAAGGCAATTCTGTACACACCGTTGATAAGTTGCCTGGGCACTCTTGAGCCCAAAGGGCATAGATACATAGCAGAAGGCTCCAAAAGGAGTTATGAAGGCCGTCTTCTCCTGGTCCTTAACTGCCATCTTGATCTGATGATAACTAGAATATGCATCCAGAAAACTCAAACGCTCACAACCCACCGTAGCATCAATAATTTGATCAATACAGGGGAGGGCAAAAGGATCTGCTAGACAAGCCTTGTTAAGATCTGTGTAATCCACACACATGTGCCAGGTGCCGTTTTTCTTAAGGACCAACACCGGATTAGCCAGCCATTCAGGATGGAAAACTTCAACGATATAGCCAGCCGCTAAGATCCTGGCTACCTCTTCTCCAATAGCTTTGCGTCTTTCCTCGTTAAACCGGCGGAGAAACTGTTTCACCGGTTTGTACTCAGGATCCACATTAAGAGTGTGCTCAGCGAGTTGCCTCAGTACACCTGGCATGTCAGAAGGCTTCCATGCAAAAATGTCCTGATTCTCATGGATGAACTCGATGAGCGCGCTTTCCTATTTCGGATCCAAGTTGGCACTGATACTGAACTGCTTGGACGAATCACCGGGTATGAAGTCAACAAGCTTAGTCTCAGCTGCCGATTTGAACTTCAGGGCCGGATCATGCTCCGTGGTTGGCTTTTTTAACAGAGTCATGTGTGCCGGATCAACATTATCCTTGTAATATTTCAACTCCTCCGTGGCACAAACCGACTCTGCATAAGCTGCATCACCTTCTTCACACTCCAAAGCAATTTTGCGGCTTCTGTGAACCGTTATTGTTCCCTTGTGACCAGGCATCTTGAGCTGCAAATATACCTAACAGGGCCGTGCCATAAATTTGGCGTAAGACGGCCGCCCAAACAGGGCGTGATATGGACTCTGGATTTTTACCACCTCAAAAGTCAGTGTCTCCGACCTGGAATCATGATCATCTCCAAAGGCCACTTCCAAAGCTATCTTGCCAACAGGATATGCTGACTTACCAGGCACCACACCATGGAACACCGTATTGGACGGTTTAAGATTTCTATATGTTAATCCCACACGACGGAAGGTCTCATAGTATAAGATATTAATGCTGCTCCCTCCATCCATGAGCACCTTGGTGAACTTATAACCTCCCACCTGAGGTGCCACCACCAACGCTAGCTGACCCGGATTGTCAACCCGGGGAGGGTGATCCTCTCTGCTCCATATGATTGGCTGTTCAGACCAGCGTAGATAACGGGGCACAGCCGGTTCAACAGAGTTTACTGCCCGCTTATGCAGCTTCTGGTCTCGCTTGTCCAAGCTAGTGGTGAAGACATGATATTGCCCACTATTCAACTGCTTCGGGTGACTCTGATAACCCTACTGTTGCTGCTGCTGGTTGTAGCCACCCTGGCTATTCTGATTACCTTGATTGTTATGTCCGCCCTGATTACCATTAAATCCTGAACCGGAATTTCCTCCGCCGTAACCCGGCCCGGATCCTGAGCCACCACCTGATCTGTGGTCATACCGGAAAGCATTAGAGTTCTTGAATTCCTGCATAATGTAGCAATCCTTCCAAATGTGATTGGTTGGCATCTCCTTCGTCCCGTGCTTTGGACAGGGCTGATTTAACAGATAAGTCAGGCGGTCTGGGTTAGGATTAGGCGCTCCACTGTGATTCGGCGGTTTACCCTTACGTCGCTGGCCCTTGTCCTGCGTGTTGGTATTAGCCACAAAGTCCATGCTGCTATCCGCTTTACGCTTGCCTCCGTTTCCATGACCTGCCGGATTATGCTGCTGTCCTTTGGAATTGCTGTTCTTCTTTCCCTTCCCTGTCTTGTCGTCATCAGACTCGGGGTCCTTGGTACTATCAGAATCAACATACTTCACTAACGCAGCCATGAGGGTCCCCATATCGTTGCAGTTGCCTTCCAAGGTTATAACCGCGGTGTCGGCGTTGATACGGTCTGATGAATGCAAAATTTGCGAGACCCGGCGCACCCAATGAGTCGTTGATTCTCCTTCTTCCTGGACACAGGCTGCTAAGTCCACTATTGACATGGGTTTTTTACATGTATCTTTGAAGTTCTGGATAAACTGGGCTCGCAATTGGGCCCATGAACTGATAGAGTTGGCCGGTAAACTTTTCAACCAGGTATGGGCCATTCCTTCGAGCATCATGGTGAAGTACTTTGCACATGCCGCATCATCCACATCAAGCATCTCCTTGGCCATCTCATAGCTCTCTACCCATGTCTCTGGAGGATGATCGGCAGTGTAATTCGGCACCTTGCGCGGACCCTTGAAATCTTTGGGCAGGCGCATGTTGCGTAAAGCGGGGACAAGGCATGGTACCCCCAAAGAGCTAGAAGTAACCCTGGCTCGACCGATGTGGTCGGCCGAACCGGCGTAAGCTGACGAGCCTCGTACCGCGCTGCTAACTCGGCCTCCCTGCGTGCTCGGGCCCGGTCCACCACCTCCTGGGCGTCACCAATACCCGCCGGGTTGTTGCCACGGGGCACTCCACGGTTTCATGCCTTGCTTGAAACAGCCGGTTTGTCCATATGCCTACTTTAGCTCCGGCTTGGGCGAGGGGTAGAGTGAATTCGGTCGCGGCTGTATGAATACGCTTCCTGTTGAATCAAAGCTGTTCGAAGAAGCTCCTTAACCCGACGCGTTTCCACCGCTTGCGGCAAATCACCCTCAATTGGGATGGCCTCTAGTCGTGCAGCAGCCGCAACAAGGTTGTCCATCGGGTTGGAGTAATGACCTGGAGGTGTCGGGAAAGCCTGAGATACAATAGCGTTCTGACGAGGTGGATCCATCAAGCGAGGTTGAACCGGCGCGCCCGTCCCTGGTGCTTCCGCCCGGTTTACCACCGGCGGGTTGCTGGTTCCTGCTCCTGGGGTGTTGAAGAGATCTCTAGCTTCGAAAACCGGAGGCAAACGAGACCGGTGCTTCCTCTTCAAGACCTCATGCGACGCGTTCTGATCCAGCATAAGCCGGTAAGCTTGCGCATCCAAAGTGGCCCGCTCTACAGTCATTCTAGCATTCTCGGCTGCCAGGTCGGCCTTGGCTTGAGTGATCTGATCCTTCACCTTCGCAATTTCCGCATCGTGGGTGTTCTGATCCGCCGGATTAGCCTCGCCATGAGCATAGCCAACGTCTCAAACAGATCAGATAAAACTTGAGCCGGCGGGTGCACAGGGCCTCCTGCCCTGGCTGCCGTCGCCGTCCCTAACCCAGAGACCATTGCTGCTGCAGTCGAAGAGTGGACCGTTGCTTGTGTCCCGACCATGAATATTCCGACCCGGTTTGGCAGATCAGAGGGGTCCGGAATACTGTCTCCATCGGAACAGCCCTCAATCCGGCCATCTTGCAGCTGATATAACGATTTGGTTTTGCCGGTCGAGGACTCGTCGCCGGAATACACGACGGTCTCGCTACCAGATTCTGAACCGCCCTCGTATTCCCCTCCATGGATGACTCCCACGAAGGCATGCTTCATGGCCGGTTTAACTAGGGCAGATCGTGCACGCTGAGCCGTTTCGACGAGGTCGGTGCAGATATCCGGCTCAGGGCCCGGTTCACCGATCTTGCCAATGAAGACGTGTATGCCACCAAAGGGGACCCGGTACCCGTACTCGATTGAGCCGGCCTCGGGGCCCCATCCTGCATCGTCGATGTAGAGCTTGCCGCGACGACTCTTGGTCATCCGTCCCACAGCGTAGCCCTTGAGTCCTTCGAAGTTGCCCTCCAAGAACTTGAAACCATCATGCGATAGCCCCACGGTGGGCGCCAACTGTCGTGGTTTTGTCACGGCAGATGTCCTCATGAAAGGACTTAGTCGTCGAGCCATCGCGACGGGTTAGCTTGAAGGGGTTAAAGCGGACACAGGGACGCAAGAGAGTTTATACTAGTTCGGCCCCTTCGATGAAGGTAAAAGCCTACGTCTAGTTGTGTTGGAATTGATGGGGTTTCGATGACTAGGGAGCAAACAAGCTTCGCCTAAGTCTCCAGTTGTTCTCTGTTGTCCTTGGACCGCCGTCGGGTCGTCCCCTTATATACATGGGTGACGCCCGTCGGTTTACAGAGTCCCAACACCGGCTCATAGACGTGTCCGGTTTGGTCTCTACTTATTCCTAACTTACAATACAAGTTACATACCAATGCCGGTTTACGGCTACAGGCCTTGAACCGACTATGGGCTTTGAGCCCCCCTCTGCCTTCATGGGCTTGAATATACTCAACTACTGACGAAGTTAACCCGACCCGGATAGGCCGGTTTACGCCCAGTAGTAATATCCCCAACAGGTCGGACGCCGCGCTGGCCTCCGCACGGGTTGGCAGGCTGGCCTGAGCGTGACTCATGAGTGAGCAAGCCTCCGCGCTGGCCTTCGCTCAAGCCAGATGGCTGGCCTTAGCGCGGTGCGCGCGAGCAAGCCGCTGCGCTACCGTGCCAATCTAGCTAGCAAACCTTGCAGACAAGCAGCTAGACGGAGCTATCTTGGCTAGCTAGCGGCCGCGAGCGCCGGACGGAGCTCGCATCCGGGCTGCCGCAACATGGGCTCCGCACCGCCGGCGGTTTTGACCTCGCCTTCTGCCGACGGCGGTAGCTGCGTCCCATGGCCGAGGATGACTAGGTGGACAGGCCGGAGGTAGGAGGTCACTCGAGGATTTTTGTTGGTAAGAGCATGTACAATGGTTGATAAGGTAGTCTTATCTTAACTCTGCCACGTATGCAAGTGGTAGTAGTTTCTTGGCATTTTAGTGGTTTCTTGCTGAGTCAGCGGGCTATAAGAAATAAACTAGTATATTTCTGCTTAGTTGGAGGAAAGAGAAGAGGAGAGAGAAGGTAAGCGGGCTCTTCGTGAAGAGCCATCTCTAGCACGTGCTACTAGGCACTTTGTGAGAATGAGAAGTGGGCCACATAATAAAAAAGTAGTACACTCTTTTGATGTATTATTGTACATGTTGGCTATAAGATGGGCTGTAGATGACATGGCAATGGCTTATAGCCAGCAGCTGGCTATACTATTAACCATGCTCTTAGGGGTTTCTTGCAAGGAACAATGTACGTACTACTAGCGAGAAAAGGCGATTCTAGGTTGCGTTGTACTCCAACGAGTTCTACTAGTGGTCGCGGGAGTGTATACCTCGTTTTGTGGGTTCGATCCCGGCCGAACGCACGGCGGCCTTTTTTTTAAAATAGTACTACTACACTTTGCTGCAAGCCAATATTTTACACGGGTAGTTTGAGTTTTGAAGTCAAACGGACGTGCGGCCCCACAATTTGGGTGCACTGGACAGCCTAGCCACGTGAACGGGTTTTCCTTCCCAGCATCCCGTGGCTCGCGTGCTCGCCCTAGCCGCACCTCGCTTGTAGCTTCCTCATCAACTAGTAGCATATTTAAACTAGCGCCTCCCAATTAAGCCCGAGGAGCCAGAAAAGCCTGGCGGGGCATTGGGAACTGTGCAATATGGCTCTGTACGTAAAGTGCTCTACTACTACTCTGTAGCTTGTGCCGTAGCACGCATGGACTTCACTCCATTATCGGCTCTACTATAAAAGAAATTCCTCTTGGCGTGCTTTTTTGAAAGGAGGCAAAAGCTTTGCTTCATCTCATTCATAAAGAAGGAACTACTAACAAAGTTCGACGAGATCCATTGCACCTCCACAAATGGAAGCGAAAAGCCTAGTCTCATTGAGTATCAAATAACTCAAATGTTCTGCCCCCGCAGTAACCGTCGCTGATAAACAGGCTGCTAGTGTGTGCGTGAGAGGAGTGATACGTCTCCAACGTATCTATAATTTTTGATTGCTCCATGCTATATTATCTACTGTTTTGGACTATATTGGGCTTTATTTTCCACTTTTATATTATTTTTGGGACTAACCTATTAACCGGAGGCCCAGCCCAGAATTGCTGTTTTTTTGCCTATTTCAGTATTTCGAAGAAACGGAATATCAAACGGAGTCCAAACGGAATAAACCTTTCTGGAATGTGATTTTCTTCCCGAATATGACCCAGGAGACTTGGACCCTACGCCAAGGAAGCTTCGAGGTGGGCACGAGGTAGGGGGCATGCCCTATACCCCCAGGCGAGCCCCCACCCTCGTGGGCCCACCGAAGCTCCACCGACGTACTTCTTCCTCCTATACATACCTACGTACCCCCAAACAAACAGATACGGAGCCAAAAACCTAATTCCACCGCTGCAACTTTCTGTATCCACGAGATCCCATCTTGGGGCCTATTCCGGAGCTCCGCCGGAGAGGGCCGTCATCACGGAGGGCTTCTACATCATCATAGCCTCTCCGATGAAGTGTGAGTAGTTTACCTCAGACCTTCGGGTCCATAGTTATTAGCTAGATGGCTTCTTCTCTCTTTTTGGATCTCAATACAAAGTTCTCCCCCTCTCTTGTGGAGATCTATTCGATGTAATCTTCTTCTTTTTGCGGTGTGTTTGTTGAGACCGATAAATTGTGGGTTTGTGATCAAGTCTATCTATGAATAATATTTGAATCTTCTCTGAATTCTTTTATGTATGATTGCTTATCTTTGCAAGTCTTTTCGAATTATCAGTTTGGTTTTGCCTACTAGATTGATTTTTCTTGCAATGAGAGAAGTGCTTAGCTTTGGGTTCGATCTTGCGGTGTCCTTTCCCAGTGACAGAAGGGGCAGCAAGGCACGTATTGTATCGTTGCCATCGAGGATAACAAGATGGGGTTTATTTCATATTGCATGAATTTATCTCTCTACATCATGTCATCTTGCTTAAAGCGTTACTCTATTTTTAACTTAATACTCTAGATGCATGCTGGATAGCGGTCGATGAGTGGAGTAATAGTAGTAGATGCAGAATCGTTTCAATCTACTTGTCACGGACGTGATGCCTATATACATGATCATGCCTAGATATTCTCATAACTATGCTCAATTTTGTCAATTGCATCTGATCAATAAACAAATTTTCTAGGTCTTCCAATTTTGGTAGATTTTTTGGAGTTCCATAAGTTTGCGTTAGTTACAGATTACTACAGACTGTTCTGTTTTTGATAGATTCTGTTTTTCGTGTGTTGTTTGCTTATTTTGATGAATCTATGGTTAGTAAAATAGTTTATAATCCATAGAGAAGTTGGAATACAGCAGGTTTAACACCAATATAAATAAATAATGAGTTAATTACAGTACCTTGAAGTGGTCTTTTGTTTTCTTTCTCTAACGGAGCTCACGAGATTTCTATTGAGTTTTGTGTTGTGAAGTTTTCAAGTTTTGGGTGAATTCTTGTGATGGATTATGGAACAAGGAGTGGCAAGAGCCTAATCTTGGGGATGCCCACGGCACCCCCAAGATAATCCAAGGACACCAAAAAGTCAAAGCTTGGGGATGCCCCGGAAGGCATCCCCTCTTTCGTCCACTTCCATCGGTAATTTACTTGGAGCTATATTTTTATTCACCAACATGATATGTGTTTTGCTTGGAGCGTCTTGTATTATTTGTGTCTTTTTTTGTTAGTGTGCCACAATCATCCTTGCTGTACACACCTTTTGAGAGAGCCATACATGAATTAGAATTTTATAGAATACTCTATGTGCTTCACATATATCTTTTGAGCTAAGTAATTTTGTTCTATGTGATTCACTTATATCTTTTGAGCGTTATAATTTTGCTCTATGTGCTTCACTTAGATCTTTTAGAGCATGGTGGTGTATTTGTTTTAAAGAAATTATTGATCTCTCATGCTTCACTTAAATTATTTTGAGAGTCTTAATAGCATGGTAATTTGCTTAATAATAACATGCTTGGTATTCAAGATTTGTGAAACTTTATTTTGAGTGTGTTGAATACTAAGAAAAGTTGGATGCTTGATAATTGTTTTGAGATATGGAGGTAGTAATATCAAAGTCATGCTAGTAGAGTAATTGTGAATTTGAGAAGTGCTTGAGTTAAAGTTTGCATGTCCCGTAGCATGCACGTATGGTAAACGTTATGCAACAAATTTGAAACATGAGGTGTTATTTGATTGTCCTCCTTATGAGTGGCGGTCGGGAACGAGCGATGGTCTTTTCCAACCAATCTATCCCCCTAGGAGCATGCGCATAATACTTTGATTTTTGATGGCTTGTAGATTTTTGCAATAAGTATATGAGTTCTTTATGACTAATGTTGAGTCCATGGATTATACGCACTCTCATCCTTCCATCATTGCTAGCCTCTACGGTACCGTGCATTGCCCTTTCTCACATCGAGAGTTGGTGCAAACTTCGCCGGTGCATCCAAACCCCGTGATATGATACGCTCTTTCACACATAAACCTCCTTATATCTTCCTCAAAATAGCCACCATACCTACCTATTATGGCATTTCCATAGCCATTCCGAGATATATTGCCATGCAACTTTCCACCATCCAGTTTATCATGACACATTCATCATTGTCATATTGCTTAGCATGATCATGTAGTTGACATAGTATTTGTGGCAAAGCCACCGTTCATAATTTTTTTCATACTTGTCACTCTTGATTCATTGCATATCACTAGTAGAAAAAGGGCCTGTTGTCCCGGTTCGTAAGGGCCTTTTGTCCTGGTTCCTGAACCGGGACTAAAGGGTCGGTACTAATGCCCTGTCCCTTTAGTCCCGGTTCAATCCAGAACCGGGACAGATGGGCCTCCACGTGGCCTGTGCGCGGAGCCCAGGCAGGAGGGCCTTTGGTCTCGGTTGGTGGCACCAACCGGGACCAATAGGCATCCACGCGTCAACATTTCTATGGCTGGGGTTTTTGTTTTTTTTGAAGGGGGGGGGGTTGGGGGTTTTGGGGGGTTAATTTAGGTATTTCATATATTGTGTTAGCTAGCTATAATTAATAGAGAGAAGTGTCCTCTCTTATGTCCGTGCTTGGTCGACGCTACGTACTATACATACGTATAGAGAGGACTAGACACGTTATCTAGCTAGTAAGCAAACGAAGGAAATAGAAGATCTTCATGAACATATATGCATACAGAGAGAAGTGATATCGACCACCTCTCCTTCTCCGAGAGATTGGTCGAACAACAAGTTCTCGTATATCTATCCGACACTACCGGCTACATATATACAATAATTATCTCTTACAAATATAATCTCCTAACATACGGACTCATGGTCCACATAGTATTCTCCGTCTTCAGCGATCACGTGGTCAAGAAAGAATGCCGCCAATTCCTCTTGAATTGCTCGCATGCGAGCTGGTGCTAGGAGTTCACCCCGCTTCCGAAACATCTAATTTGAAGAAGGGGGTCAATACATATATATATATGAATGAATGAAAATCAACACAAATGATGGTAATAAAATAAAATTGTGAATTTTGTTATTTACGTACTTCATATTGTTCGTCAGAGTAGCCCCGCTCACAGGTCGTGTGGCGGATGGACTCGCAAATGTAGTATCCACAGAAATCATTCCCTTGTTCCTGCCACAACCACTTTACAAGAAATAGAGGTCAATCAAACTGATAAGCAAGAATGCCAAATGGTATTGATGAAACTAGCGCTTGAATCAATAGGAGATGCGCGGAACATGCTACTATAGTACTTACTTTCGGGTGTCTAAATTGCAGCTTCTTCGGGAGTCCTGGAGCTTTTTTGGTGAATTTTTTCCAAACCCTGCCAGACAAAGAAAACAATTACTTGATATATCAGGAAATGAACAAAGTTGCTGATATGGTGGATAATGATCGATTTAACTTACTTCTCGAGCATTTGAGTCATGTCCGCATAGTCCTGGGGATCTTTTCGTCTTGAGTCTAAGACGGTTACTAGTCCCTGCTCAAGCTTAATCTCTAGGAGAATATAGTGGAAATTGCAGATGCATGCATAACTCATCAATTATATTACTATAACCTTGACTAATATATAAGGGAAACCGAATACGCACAAGACAGTAACACTCACTTGAAGTTGTAAGGAAAGAGTATTATATCTTTGTTTTCATTTATTACCAACGATCGTAGCAAGTTGGCCTCGGTATCTGTGGCATGAAATTTAACCTCAGTTGCATCTATGAGATATGTGTTAATGAACCCAATATCACCGACTTGTCTTTTCTTCAATTCGGCGATCTTCAATCTGCATAATATAGTGAGGATAATTATAAGTACATGCAATGAAAGAGCTGAGCTATATAGAGAGACTTAATGACAGAAGTAGTACTACTTACAGACAGTAGCAGGTGACCGTTGCTTTATCGAGGGCCAATTGATTGAAAAACTGAAAGAACTCCTCAAATGGAACAGGCAACAGTTCAATTCCAATGAGGTCATGCTCCTTTTTAACTCTCACATACAAAGTACTCCTCCCCCCAGACTCTCTACAGATTTTCAAGTGCCAATCATGCAATCTTCGCATCATCGTTGATAGAGATCTTTCATCTTTGACGAGAGGCTTCCCGTACTCATATCTTTGTATCTGCACCTCCATGAAATCATAATGTACATCGTCGGGCAGGTAATCGCCAAGATTGCTATAACCGGGCACCATCCTCGGATCATTAGCGACAATGTCTTCCTTGAGCGGGGGGCACGATTGCTTCGCTTGTTCGCCGAGCTGGGCAATTTGTTTCCCAGCTCGTCGTTCTTTCAGCCTTTGATCACTGACAGTACTTCCTGACCGCTCCGCTTCAGCAAATTCCTTTCCAATAATGCGCTCATAGTTTCGTTTCGGCGGAGACTTGGGTGGTTTTGTCAGGGCAGCCAGAGTGCGCTTCGCTTTCACCGGATCTACCTTCTCCTCCGGAGGTGGATGTTTCTTTGCTTTCACCCCTTCAAAGAAGTTCCTCACTTCTTCTCGTGCGATCTCGGCGTTCTCCTCCGGGGTCCTCTCGTATGGTAACTTCTCTGGAGTCTTCAGAGAAGTACCAAATCTGTATGTCCTCCCGCCTCTGGCTGTACTACTAGACACCGGCAGAGTAGACGGAGCGGTTGTCTTCTTTACTTGCTTACGAGGCGGAGAAGGACTACGACGTGCCGGAGCAGCCGGAGCAGCGTCAGGTCTCTTCCGCCCTTGCTGACGAGGCGGAGAAGGAGGAGGCTGGCTGCTCGGGCGCGCCGGTGCAGGCGGAGAAGGAGGCGGAGTGCCGCCACGCGCCAGAGAAGGAGCCGGCCGAGTGCCCTGATCGTCACTCGCCGGAGGAGGAGGCGGTGGAGGAGGCGGAGTTCCCTGACTCGCCGGAGGAGGACGAGGAGGCGGAGGCGTCTAGTTCGGAAGGTTGATGAGCTCCTTCCGCCATAGGCATGGAGTCTTCAGAGCAGAACCCAGCCGAATCTCCCCTTCACCGGTAGGGTGGTCAAGCTGGAGGTCCTCAAATCCCTCCGTTATTTCATCCACCATCACCCTAGCATATCCTTCTGGAATCGGCCGGCAGTGAAAAGTTGCACCGGGTTCAGTAGGAAAAACAGAGCCAACAGCCGCCTTGACCTTCACATTAATCCATTGCGTCATAAGGTGGCAATTTTGAGACTCCGTGATTGCATCCATGGGATAGCTGGCAGGAGCCGTCAAGACATGCTCCGGCTGAATTAGCTCGGTGGAAGCCACACTGCTTCTCCGCTGAGATGGCGGGGTAGCTTCCGGGGAAGCTTCGGTAGTTCGTTTGCTGCGATTTGCTTCTCGTTCCTCTATCGCTTGTACCCTTGCTTGCAGCGCCTGCATTTGGGTCTACTGCGCTTTTTTCCTCCTCTCCTGGCATTTGTAACCGCCTGTGTCCGGAAACCCAACCTTCCACGGAATGGAGCCTGGCGTGCCTCGTGTCCATCCAGGGTGCTCAGGATTCCCGAGGGCCATTGTGAGCTCGTCGTTCTCTCTGTCCGGAACGAACGTCCCTTGCTGCGCTGCTTCGATATACTGCATAAGCTTCTTGACTGGTATGTCCATTTGATCATTCGTCCAAATGCACTTCCCTGATACAGGGTCCAAGGTTCCGCCAGCCCCGAAGAACCAAGTCTGGCAACAGTCGTCTCTGGTTCGATCCCTTTATCAGCCAGATCATTCTCAGTCTTGGCCCACTTAGGCCGGGCTACGAGGTAGCCACCTGACTCCGTGCGATGGTGATGCTTCTTCTTCGCAGCATTTTGCTTGTTTGTCGCCGACATCTTCTTACTCTTTTCCGATGTCTCGTGGGCCACAAATGCGGGCCAGTGATCTCTGCTCTTCTCATATCTGCCCTTGAATTTTGGTGTCTCTTTATTTTCGACAAACTTATTTAGCTCTTTCTTCCACCTCCTGGATAGTTCTGCCATCCTCTTAAGAGCAAAAGACTTGATTAATTGCTCTTTAAATGGCTTCTCCGGATCATCCTCTTGCGGTAGGGTGAAATTTGACTTTAGCTCAGTCCAAAGATCATTTTTCTGCATATCATTGACATAAGACACCTCAGGGTCTTCTGTAGCCGGCTTTAACCATTGCTGGATGCTGATCGGGATCTTGTCCCTAACCAAAACCCCGCACTGAGCAACAAATGCGCTCTTTGTCCGGAGGGGTTCAATCGGTTGGCCGTCGGGCGCGATTGCTGTGATCTCAAACTTTTCATCCGAGCTCAACTTTTTCTTCTGGCCTCGTCTCTTTACCGAAGTTGTGCTCGATCCGGAGGGATAGAAAAAAGAACAAAGACTTAATTAATATGTGTACATACCAAAACAATGAATGCATCAATTAGCTAGTCAGCAGAAGCTTAACTAATATATATACCTGGCCGGACTCGGTTCGGTCACCGGAGACGTCATCACGGTCTCCTTCTTGCACCGGCATTTGGTCACCGGAGCCGTCCTCACGGTCTCCTTCTTGCACCGGCATTAGGTCACCGGAGC
Organism: Triticum urartu; assembly: GCF_056163025.1. NCBI lineage: Eukaryota > Viridiplantae > Streptophyta > Magnoliopsida > Poales > Poaceae > Triticum > Triticum urartu. The sequence goes on from NC_141873.1 coordinate 578,078,326, forward strand.
CATCATAATCATAGCCAGCTGCTTCCAGACCATTGGTGTCATTGAGAAACAACGAGCAGATGACATCACTTCCTCGTGCGATTATGTCCCCCAACAACTCTTCTTGTACTTCGTCTCGGGCGGTGTCCATAGTTTCTACAAATATTTACAACATGGCAATTATTATTCAAACATGACAGATGGATATATTAGTGGCAAACGTAGAACTAATATTAATTAGTGGCCTCGACGCTGCTACTCTAGGGTTTGGGGTGGCCTCGACAACGCTTCAAGGATAAAAAAAGAAGAGGAAGAAGAAAAAAAAGAGGAGAAGAAAGAATAGAGGAGTAAGAACTCCTCCATTCTTTCTTCTCCTCTTTTTTCTTCTTCTTCCTCTTTTTTCTTATCGGGAACGAGGGTCGTCGAGGGTCACCGAGCGGTAGAGGAAACCCTAAATAGCAAGTATCGTGGGTGTGAGATACATGTGGCCGTCAGTGTCGGACACTACATCCACGTCCCACAAGTGACGTGGGCGTCGAAGCCCGCGTCACTTGTGGGACGTGGATGTACTGTCCGACACCAACGGCCACATGTATCTCACACCGACGATACTTGCTATTTAGGGTTTCCTCTACCGCTCGGCGACCCTCGACGACCCTCGTTCCCGATAAAAAAAGAGGAAGAAGAAGAAAAAAAGAGAGGAGAAGAACTCCTCTATTCTTTCTTCTCCTATTTTTTTTCTTCTTCCTCTTCTTTTTTTATCCTCTTCTTCCTCTCATGTTCGACGACCCTCGACCCCTCGGCGACCCTCGACGACCCTCGTTCCCGATAAAAAAAAGAGGAAGAAGAAGAAAAAAAAGAGGAGAAGAAAGAATAGAGGAGAAGAAAGAATAGAGGAGAAGAACTCCTCTATTCTTTCTTCTCCTCTTTTTTTTTCTTTTTCCTCTTCTTTTTTATCCTCTTCTTCCTCTCATGTTCGGTGACCCTCGACGACCCTCGTTCCTGATTAAAAAAAGAGGAAGAAGAAGAAAAAAAGAGGAGAAGAAAGAATAAAGGTCTTCTCCTCTATTCTTTCTTCTCCTCTTTTTTTTTCTTATTCCTCTTCTTTTTTATCCTTTTCTTCCTCTCATGTTCGACGACCCCCTCTCGACCGTCGACCCCCTCTCGACCCTCATATATAGAACATTTTCTTCCTTCTTCTTCCTTCTATTCTTTCTTCCTAAATATATAAAACTTTTTTTAAAATGAAACTAACCTAAAATGTACTAAATCAGAGAACATATATAGATAAAAAAATTCTAATTAAAAATCTAACTTTTGCATATATGTATTTTTAAAACATCATTACAATTGAAAAAATACATACATACATACAAAAAACATGTAAAAAATACATACATACATATATGAACATACATCAAAAAATACATATATCTAAAAAATACATACATACATATATATATGAAAAATCTAAAAACATGTAAAAAATAGCATGTATAATAAAAAAATTGCACGGCGGGGGCGGGGGCGGCAGACGTGCGGTGCTCACAGAGGCGGCAACGCGTCGGGGCAGGGGACGGCGGCACGGCGACGGCGACGGGGCAGGGGCGTCGTGCCTCGGGGTAGGGGACGGCGGCGCGGGCGACGGCGTCGGGCGAGGGCGCGGGCGACGGCCAGCGAGGACACGGGCGACGGCGATGGCGGGGGCGGCAGGCGGCGTTGGGGCAGCCTGGCGTCGTCGATGTGCTCGGCGTCGTCGGGGGCAACTGCGAGGGAAATGTGAAAATTTTCTAAGTGCTGGCTTATATATGCATACAGAGAGAAGTGATATCGACCACCTCTCCTTCTCCGAGAGATTGGTCGAACAACAAGTTCTCGTATATCCATCCGACACTACCGGCTACATATATACAATAATTATCTCTTACAAATATAATCTCCTAACATACGGACTCATGGTCCACATAGTATTCTCCGTCTTCAGCGATCACGTGGTCGAGAAAGAATGCCGCCAATTCCTCTTGAATTGCTCGCATGCGAGCTGGTGCTAGGAGTTTTCTTGTCAACCGCCACCAAAAGGGGGGTTTTTCTTGTTCTTGGACCTTTTGAAAGGCCCAACCATATCCAGCCCCCAAGTCGTGAACGGCCAAGTGATTGGAATCATCCTCAATTCTTGAGCCGACACATGAGCACGTCTTGAGAACTTTTGGCAACCGTCACATCGTCTAGACAAGCCTTGTTAAGATCTGTGTAATCCACACACATGCGCCAGGTGCCGTTTTTCTTAAGGACCAACACCGGATTAGCCAGCCATTCAGGATGGAAAACTTCAATGATAAAGCCAGCCGCTAAGAGCCTGGCTACCTCTTCTCCAATAGCTTTGCGTCTTTCCTCGTTAAACCGGTGGAGAAACTGTTTCACCGGTTTGTACTCAGGATCCACATTAAGAGTGTGCTCAGCGAGTTGCCTCAGTACACCTGGCATGTCAGAAGGCTTCCATGCAAAAATGTCCCGATTCTCATGGATGAACTCGATGAGCGCGCTTTCCTATTTCGGATCCAAGTTGGCACTGATACTGAACTACTTGAACGAATCACCGGGTACGAAGTCAACAAGCTTAGTCCCAGCTGCCGATTTGAACTTCAGGGCCGGATCATGCTCCGTGGTTGGCTTTTTTAACGGAGTCATGTGTGCCGGATCAACATTATCCTTGTAATATTTCAACTACTCCATGGCACAAACCGACTCTGCATAAGCCGCATCACCTTCTTCACACTCCAAAGCAATTTTGCGGCTTCTGTGAACCGTTATTGTTCCCTTGTGACCAGGCATCTTGAGCTGCAAATATACATAACAGGGCCGTGCCATAAATTTGGCGTAAGCCGACCGCCCAAACAGGGCGTGATATGGACTCTGGATTTTTACCACCTCAAAAGTCAGTGTCTCCGACCTGGAATCATGATCATCTCCAAAGGCCACTTCCAAAGCTATCTTGCCAACAGGATATGCTGACTTACCAGGCACCACACCATGGAACACCGTATTGGACGGTTTAAGATTTCTATATGTTAATCCCATACGACGGAAGGTCTCATAGTATAAGATATTAATGCTGCTCCCTCCATCCATGAGCACCTTGGTGAACTTATAACCTCCCACCTGAGGTGCCACCACCAACGCTAGCTGACCCGGATTGTCAACCCGGGGAGGGTGATCCTCTCTGCTCCATATGATTGGCTGTTCAGACCAGCGTAGATAATGGGGCATATCCGGTTCAATAGAGTTTACTTCCCGCTTATGCAGCTTCTAGTCTCGCTTGTCCAAGCTAGTGGTGAAGACATGATATTGCCCACTATTCAACTGCTTCGTGTGACTCTGATAACCCGACTGTTGCTGCTGCTGGTTGTAGCCACCCTGGCTATTCTGATTACCTTGATTGTTATGTCCGCCCTGATTACCATTAAATCCTGAACCGGAATTTCCTCCGCCGTAACCCGGCCCGGATCCTGAGCCACCACCTGATCCGTGGTCATACCGGAAAGCATTAGAGTTCTTGAATTCCTGCATAATGTAGCAATCCTTCCAAAGGTGATTGGCTGGCATCTCCTTCGTCCCGTGATTTGGACAGGGCTGATTTAACAGATAAGTCAGGCAGTCCGGGTTAGGATTAGGCGCTCCACTGCGATTCGGCGGTTTACCCTTACGTCGCTGGCCCTTGTCCTGCGCGTTGGTATTAGCCACAAAGTCCATGCTGCTATCCGCTTTACGCTTGCCTCCGTTTCCATGACCTGCCGGATTATGCTGTTGTCCTTTGGAATTGCTGTTCTTCTTTCCCTTCCCTGTCTTGTCGTCATCAGACTCGGGGTCCTTGGTACTATCAGAATCAACATACTTCACTAACGCAGCCATGAGGGTCCCCATATTGTTGCAGTTGCCTTCCATGGTTATAACCGCGGTGTCGGCGTTGATACGGTCTGATGAATGCAAAATTTGCGAGACCCGGCGCACCCAATGAGTCGTTGATTCTCCTTCTTCCTGGACACAGGCTGCTAAGTCCACTATTGACATGGGTTGTTTACATGTATCTTTGAAGTTCTGGATAAACTGGGCTCGCAATTGGGCCCATGAACTGATAGAGTTGGCCGGTAAACTTTTCAACCAGGTACGGGCCGTTCCTTCGAGCATTATGGTGAAGTACTTTGCACATGCCGCATCATCCACATCAAGCATCTCCTTGGCCATCTCATAGCTCTCTACCCATGTCTCTGGAGGCTGATCGGTAGTGTAATTCGGCACCTTGCGCGGACCCTTGAAATCTTTAGGCAGGCGCATGTTGCGTAAAGCGGGGACAAGGCACGGTACCCCCAAAGAGCTAGAAGTAACCCCTGGCTCGACCGATGTGGTCGGCCGAACCGGCGTAAGCTGACGAGCCTCGTACTGCGCCGCTAACTCGGCCTCCCTGCGTGCTCGGGCCTGGTCCACCACCTCCTGGGCGTCACCAATACCCGCTGGGTTGTTGCCACGGGGCACTCCACGGTTTCGTGCATTGCTTGACACGGTCGGTTCGTCCATACGCCTACTTTAGCTCCGGCTTGGGCGAGGGGTAGAGTGAATCTGGTCGCGGCTGTATGAATACGCTTCCTGTTGAATCAAAGCTGTTCGAAGAAGCTCCTTAACCCGACGCGTTTCCACCGCTTGCGGCAAACCACCCTCAATTGGGATGGCCTCCAGTCGTGCAGCAGCCGCAACAAGGTTGTCCATTGGGTTGGAGTAATGACCTGGAGGTGTAGGGACAGCCTGAGATACAATAGCATTCTGAAGAGGTGGATCCATCAAGCGAGGTTGAACCGGCGCGCCCGTCCCTGGTGCTTCCGCCCGGTTTACCACCGGCGGGTTGCTGGTTCCTGCTCCTGGGGTGTTGAAGAGATCTCTAGCTTCGAAAACCGGAGGCAAACAAGACCGGTGCTTCCTCTTCAAGACCTCATGCTATGCGTTCTGATCTAGCATAAGCCGGTAAGCTTGCGCATCCAAAGTGGCCCGCTCTGCAGTCATTCTAGCATTCTCGGCTGCCAGGTCGGCCTTGGCTTGAGTGATCTGATCCTTCACCTTCGCAATTTCCGCATCGTAGGTGTTCTGATCCGCCGGATTAGCCTCTGCCATGAGCGTAGCCAACATTTCAAACAGATCAGATAAAACTTGAGCCGGCGGGTGCATAGGGCCTCCTGCCCCGGCTGTCGTCGCCGTCCCTAACCCGGAGACCATTGCTGCTGCAGTCGAAGAGTGGACTGTTGCTTGTGTCCCGGCCATGAATATTCCGACCCGGTTTGGCAGATCAGAGGGGTCCGGAATACTGTCTCCATCGGAACAGCCCCCAATCCGGCCATCTTGCAGCTGATATAACGATTCGGTTTTGCCGGTCGAGGACTCGTCGCCGGAATACACGACGGTCTCGCTACCAGATTCTGAACCGCCCTCGTATTCCCCTCCATGGATGACTCCCACGAAGGCATGCTTCATGGCCGGTTTAACCAGGGCGGATCGTGCACGCTAAGCCGTTTCGACGAGGTCGGTGCAGATATCCGGCTCAGGGCCCGGTTCACCGATCTTGCCAATGAAGACGTGTATGCCACCAAAGGGGACCCGGTACCCGTACTCGATTGAGCCGGCCTCGGGGCCCCATCCTGCATCGTCGATGTAGAGCTTGCCGCGACGACTCTTGGTCATCCGTCCCACAGCGTAGCCCTTGAGTCCTTCGAAGTTGCCCTCCAAGAACTTGAAACCATCATGCGATAGCCCCACGGTGGGCGCCAACTGTCGTGGTTTTGTCACGGCATATGTCCTCATGAAAGGACTTTGTCGTGGAGCCATCGCGACGGGTTAGCTTGAAGGGGTTAAAGCGGACACAGGGACGCAAGAGAGTTTATACTAGTTCGGCCCCTTCGATGAAGGTAAAAGCCTACGTCTAGTTGTGTTGGAATTGATGGGGTTTCGATGACTAGGGAGCAAACAAGCTTCGCCTATGTCTCGAGTTGTTCTCTGTTGTCCTTGGACCGCCGCCGGGTCGTCCCCTTATATACATGGGTGACGCCCGTCGGTTTACAGAGTCCCAACACCGGCTCATAGACGTGTCTGGTTTGGTCTCAACTTATTCCTAACTTACAATACAAGTTACATACCAATGCCGGTTTACGGCTACAGGCCTTGAACCGACTATGGGCTTTGAGCCCCCCTCTGCCTTCATGGGCTTGAATATACTCAACTACTGACGAAGTTAACCCGACCCGGATAGGCCGGTTTACGCCCAGTAGTAATATCCCCAACAGGCCGGACGCCGCGCTGGCCTCCGCACGGGTTGGCAGGCTGTCCTGAGCGTGACTCATGAGTGAGCAAGTCTCCGCGCTGGCCTTCGCTCAAGCCAGATGGCTGGCCTTAGCACGGTGTGCGCGAGCAAGCCGCTGTGCTGCCGTGCCAATCTAGCTAGCAAACCTTGCAGACAAGCAGCTAGACGGAGCTATCTTGGCTAGCTAGCGGCCGCGAGCGCCGGACGGAGCTCGCATCCGGGCTGCCGCAACATGGGCTCCGCACCGCCGGCGGTTTTGACCTCGCCTTCTACCGACGGCGGTAGCTGCGTCCCATGACCGAGGATGACTAGGTGGACGGGCCGGAGGTAGGAGGTCACTCGAGGATTTTTGTTGGTAAGAGCATGTACAATGGTTGATAAGGTAGTCTTATCTTAACTCTGCCACGTATGCAAGTGGTACTAGTTTCTTGGCATTTTAGTGGTTTCTTGCTGAGTCAGCGGGCTATAAGAAATAAACTAGTATATTTCTGCTTAGTTGGAGGAAAGAGAAGAGGAGAGAGAAGGTAAGCGGGCTCTTCGTGAAGAGCCATCTCTAGCACGTGCTACTAGGCACTTTGTGAGAATGAGAAGTGGGCCACATAATAAAAAAGTAGTACACTCTTTTGATCTATGATTGTACATGTTGTCTATAAGATGGGCTGTAGATGACATGGCAATGGCTTATAGCCAGCAGCTGGCTATACTATTAACCATGCTCTTAGGGGTTTCTTGCAAGGAACAATGTACGTACTACTAGCGACAAAAGGCGATTCTAGGTTGCGTTGTACTCCAACGAGTTCTACTAGTGGTCGCGGGAGTGTATACCTCGTTTTGTGGGTTCGATCCCGGCCGAACGCACGGTGGCCTTTTTTTTAAAATAGTACTACTACACTTTGCTGCGAGCCAATATTTTACACGGGTAGTTTGAGTTTTGAAGTCAAACGGACGTGCGGCCCCACAATCTGGGTGCACTGGACAGCCTAGCCACGTGAACGGGTTTTCCTTCCCAGCATCCCGTGGCTCGCGTGCTCGCCCTAGCTGCACCTCGCTTGCAGCTTCCTCATGAGCTAGTAGCATATTTAAACTAGCGCCTCCCAATTAAGCCCGAGGAGCCAGAAAAGCCTGGCGGGGCATTGGGAACTGTGCAATATGGCTCTATACGTAAAGTGCTCTACTACTACTCTGTAGCTTGTGGCGTAGCACGCATGGACTTCACTCCATTATCGGCTCTACTATAAAAGAAATTCCTCTTGGCGTGCTTTTTTGAAAGGAGGCAAAAGCTTTGCTTCATCTCATTCATAAAGAAGGAACTACTAACAAAGTTCGACGAGATCCATTGCACCTCCACAAATGGAAGCGAAAAGCCTAGTCTCATTGAGTATCAAATAACTCAAATGTTCTGCCCCCGCAGTAACCGTCGCTGATCAACAGGCTGCTAGTGTGTGCGTGAGAGGAGTGATACGTCTCCAACGTATCTATAATTTTTGATTGCTCCATGCTATATTATCTACTGTTTTGGACTATATTGGGCTTTATTTTCCACTTTTATATTATTTTTGGGACTAACCTATTAACCGGAGGCCCAGCCCAGAATTGCTGTTTTTTTGCCTATTTCAGTGTTTCGAAGAAACGGAATATCAAACGGAGTCCAAATGGAATAAACCTTTCTGGAATGTGATTTTCTTCCCGAATATGACCCAGGAGACTTGGACCCTACGCCAAGGAAGCTTCGAGGTGGGCACGAGGTAGGGGGGCATGCCCTATACCCCCAGGCGCGCCCCCACCCTCGTGGGCCCACCGAAGCTCCACCGACGTACTTCTTCCTCCTATACATACCTACGTACCCCCAAACGAACAGATACGGAGCCAAAAACCTAATTCCACCGCTGCAACTTTCTGTATCCACGAGATCCCATCTTGGGGCCTATTCCAGAGCTCCGCCGGAGAGGGCCGTCATCACGGAGGGCTTCTACATCATCATAGCCTCTCCGATGAAGTGTGAGTAGTTTACCTCAGACCTTCGGGTTCATAGTTATTAGCTAGATGGCTTCTTCTCTCTTTTTGGATCTCAATACAAAGTTCTCCCCCTCTCTTGTGGAGATCTATTCGATGTAATCTTCTTCTTTTAGCGGTGTGTTTGTTGAGACCGATGAATTGTGGGTTTATGATCAAGTCTATCTATGAATAATATTTGAATCTTCTCTGAATTCTTTTATGTATGATTGCTTATCTTTGCAAGTCTTTTCGAATTATCAGTTTGGTTTGGCCTACTAGATTGATTTTTCTTGCAATGAGAGAAGTGCTTAGCTTTGGGTTCGATCTTGCGGTGTCCTTTCCCTGTGATAGAAGGGGCAGCAAGGCACGTATTGTATCGTTGCCATCGAGGATAACAAGATGGGGTTTATTTCATATTGCATGAATTTATCTCTCTACATCATGTCATCTTGCTTAAAGCGTTACTCTATTTTTAACTTAATACTCTGGATGCATGCTGGATAGCGGTCGATGAGTGGAGTAATAGTAGTAGATGCAGAATCGTTTCAATCTACTTCTCACGGACGTGATGCCTATATACATGATCATGCCTAGATATTCTCATAACTATGCTCAATTTTGTCAATTGCTCAACAGTAATTTGTTCACCCACCGTAGAATACTTATGCTCTTGAGAGAAGCCACTAGTGAAACCTATGGCCCCCGGGTCTATTCTCATCATATCAATCTCCATCACTTTAATCTTGCTTTGCTTTTTTACTTTGCCTTTTACTTTTCACTTTGCATCTCTATACCAAAAATACTATCTATCCGATCTCAATCTCGTAAGTGACCGTGAAGGGTTGACAACCCCTAATCGCATTGGTTGCGAGTAGCTATCGTTTTGTGCAGGTACAAGGGACTTTAGCGTGGCCTCCTATTGGATTGACACCTTGGTTCTCAAAAACTGAGGGAAATACTTACGCTACTTTGCTGCATCATCCTTTCCTCTTCGGGGAAATCCAACGCAAGCTCAAGAGGTAGCAAGAAGAATTTCTGGCGCCATTGCCGGGGAGTCTACGCAAAAAGTCAACATACCAAGTACCCATCACAATCCCTATCTCTCGCATTACATTAGTTGCCATTTGCCTCTTGTTTTCCTCTCCCCCACTACACCCTTGCCGTTTTATTCGCCCTCTCTTTCTCAATCTCTTTCTCCTTCTCTTTCTCCGTTTGCCTTTTTCTCGCTTGCCTTGTCGTCATGGCTAGTCCTCTTTCTGCTCCTTTGTCCCCCGAGTTTGAAGTCCTTCACTTCAAACAAAAGCAAGGAGAAAACTTAAAGGATGCTTGGTTTAGAATGATGGAATCTTATTGTAAATGCACCCTAGAAGTAAATTTCAGAATTTTGCTTCACAACTTTTATGTTGGGCTTAATATGTCTCATAGACAACTTTTGGATTGTGTTGCCAAAGGCAATTTTATTGAAATTGATCCCAGTATCGCGCATGAAATTATAGAAGGTATAGTAGGAACTTTACCTCAAAAAAGGGGCCCCATCATACCCAAGAGGAAACACAAATTTTTGAGAAAATTTGCGAAGTAACTAAGATTTTACAAAAATCTCTTGAACCTCTTAAGAGCGTTAGCGGAAATCTTCACCGCATGAATATGTTGATTACTCTTTGCAATAAGCGGTTGGATTCTTTAGATCTCAAGATCTCTGAATATGAAGGGAAACGTAAGGAACCTCCCGGATTCGAGCATAACATTGCTAAAAGAATTAAGAATCAAGATGACAATACCTAGATCTATCCTCGCTTTATACCTAGCTAGGGGCGTTAAACGATAGCGCTTGTTGGGAGGCAACCCAATTTTATTTTCAGTTTTTTTGTGTTTTTCTTCTGTTAGGGAATAGATAACCCATCTACCTTCTGTTAGGATGTGGTTTTGTGTTTTAATTAGTGTTTGTGCCAAGTTAGACCTATTGGATCTTCTTGGATGATAGTTATTTGATCTTGCTGTATTTTCCAGAAACTTTGCATTCAGTGGTCGAATTGTTAAAAATCACCAGAACGTGATAAAATACTGATTCCAGTTGCGTCTGATCAATAAACAAATTTGTGAGGTCTTCCAATTTTGGTAGATTTTTTGGAGTTCCATAAGTTTGCGTTAGTTACAGATTACTACAGACTGTTCTGTTTTTGACAGATTCTGTTTTTCGTGTGTTGTTTGCTTATTTTGATGAATCTATGGTTAGTAAAATAGTTTATAATCCATACAGAAGTTGGAATACAGCAGGTTTAACACCAATATAAATAAATAATGAGTTAATTACAGTACCTTGAAGTGGTCTTTTGTTTTCTTTCTCTAACGGAGCTCACGAGATTTCTATTGAGTTTTGTGTTGTGAAGTTTTCAAGTTTTGGGTGAATTCTTGTGATGGATTATGGAACAAGGAGTGGCAAGAGCCTAATCTTGGGGATGCCCATGGCACCCCCAAGATAATCCAAGGACACCAAAAAGTCAAAGCTTGGGGATGCCCCGGAAGGCATCCCCTCTTTCGTCCACTTCCATCGGTAATTTACTTGGAGCTATATTTTTATTCACCAACATGATATGTGTTTTGCTTGGAGCGTCTTGTATTATTTGTGTCTTTGTTTGTTAGTGTGCCACAATCATCCTTGCTGTACACACCTTTTGAGAGAGCCATACATGAATTAGAATTTGATAGAATACCCTATGTGCTTCACATATATCTTTTGAGCTAAGTAATTTTGTTCTATGTGATTCACTTATATCTTTTGAGCGTTATAATTTTGCTCTATGTGCTTCACTTAGATCTTTTAGAGCATGGTGGTGGATTTGTTTTAAAGAAATTATTGATCTCTCATGCTTCACTTAAATTATTTTGAGAGTCTTAATAGCATGGTAATTTGCTTAATAATAACATGCTTGGTATTCAAGATTTGTGAAACTTTATTTTGAATGTGTTGAATACTAAGAAAAGTTGGATGCTTGATAATTGTTTTGAGATATGGAGGTAGTAATATCAAAGTCATGCTAGTAGAGTAATTGTGAATTTGAGAAGTGCTTGAGTTAAAGTTTGCAAGTCCCGTAGCATGCACGTATGGTAAACGTTATGCAACAAATTTGAAACATGAGGTGTTATTTGATTGTCCTCCTTATGAGTGGCGGTCGGGAACGAGCGATGGTCTTTTCCTACCAATCTATCCCCCTAGGAGCATGCGCGTAATACTTTGATTTTTGATGGCTTGTAGATTTTTGCAATAAGTATATGAGTTCTTTATGACTAATGTTGAGTCCATGGATTATACGCACTCTCATCCTTCCATCATTGCTAGCCTCTACGGTATCGTGCATTGCCCTTTCTCACATCGAGAGTTGGTGCAAACTTCGCCAGTGCATCCAAACCCCGTGATATGATACGCTCTTTCACACATAAACCTCCTTATATCTTCCTCAAAACAGCCACCATACCTACCTATTATGACATTTCCATAGCCATTCCGAGATATATTGCCATGCAACTTTCCACCATCCAATTTATCATGACACATTCATCATTGTCATATTGCTTAGCATGATCATGTAGTTGACATAGTATTTGTGGCAAAGCCACCGTTCATAATTTTTTTCATACTTGTCACTCTTGATTCATTGCATATCACTAGTAGAAAAAGGGCCTGTTGTCCCGGTTCGTAAGGGCCTTTTGTCCTGGTTCCTGAACCGGGACTAAAGGGTCGGTACTAATGCCCTGTCCCTTTAGTCCCGGTTCAATCCAGAACTGGGACAGATGGGCCTCCACGTGGCCTGTGCACGGAGCCCAGGCAGGAGGGCCTTTGGTCCCGGTTGGTGGCACCAACCGGGACCAATAGGCATCCACGCGTCAGCATTTCTATGGCTGGGTTTTTTTTGAAGGGGGGGATTGGGGGTTTTGGGGGGTTAATTTAGGTATTTCATATATTGTGTTAGCTAGCTATAATTAATAGAGAGAAGTGTCCTCTCTTATGTCCGTGCTTGGTCGACGCTACGTACTATACATACGTATAGAGAGGACTAGGCACGTTAGCTAGCTAGTAAGCAAACGAAGGAAATAGAAGATCGTCATGAACATATATGCATACAGAGAGAAGTGATATCGACCACCTCTCCTTCTCCGAGAGATTGGTCGAACAACAAGTTCTCGTATATCTATCCGACACTACCGGCTACATATATACAATAATTATCTCTTACAAATATAATATCCTAACATACGGACTCATGGTCCACATAGTATTCTCCGTCTTCAGCGATCACGTGGTCAAGAAAGAATGCCGCCAATTCCTCTTGAATTGCTCGCATGCGAGCTGGTGCTAGGAGTTCACCCCGCTTCCGAAACATCTAATTTGAAGAAGGGGGTCAATACATATATATATATATGAATTAATGAAAGTCAACACAAATGATGGTAATAAAATAAAATTGTGAATGTTGTTATTTACGTACTTCATATTGTTCGTCAGAGTAGCCCCGCTCACAGGTCGTGTGGCGGATGGACTCGCAAATGTAGTATCCACAGAAATCATTCCCTTGTTCCTGCCACAACCACTTTACAAGAAATAGAGGTCAATCAAACTGATAAGCAAGAATGCCAAATGGTATTGATGAAACTAGCGCTTGAATCAATAGGAGATGCGCGGAACATGCTACTATAGTACTTACTTTCGGGTGTCTAAATTGCAGCTTCTTCGGGAGTCCTGGAGCTTTTTTGGTGAATTTTTTCCAAACCCTGCCAGACAAAGAAAACAATTACTTGATATATCAGGAAATAAACAAAGTTGCTGATATGGTGGATAATGATCGATTTAACTTACTTCTCGAGCATTTGAGTCATGTCCGCATAGTCCTGGGGATCTTTTCGTCTTGAGTCTAAGACGGTTACTAGTCCCTGCTGAAGCTTAATCTCTAGGAGAATATAGTGGAAACTGCACGTGCATGCATAACTCATCAATTATATTACTATAACCTTGACTAATATATAAGGGAAACCGAATACGCACAAGACAGTAACACTCACTTGAAGTTGTAAGGAAAGAGTATTATATCTTTGTTTTCATTTATTACCAACGATCGTAGCAAGTTGGCCTCGGTATCTGTGGCATGAAATTTAACCTCAGTTGCATCTATGAGATATGTGTTAATGAACCCAATATCACCGACTTGTCTTTTCTTCAATTCGGCGATCTTCAATCTGCATAATATAGTGAGGATAATTATAAGTACATGCAATGAAAGAGCTGAGCTATATAGAGAGACTTAATGACAGAAGTAGTACTACTTACAGACAGTAGCAGGTGACCGTTGCTTTATCGAGGGCCAATTGATTGAAAAACTGAAAGAACTCCTCAAATGGAACAGGCAACAGTTCAATTCCAACGAGGTCATGCTCCTTTTTAACTCTCACATACAAAGTACTCCTCCCCCCAGACTCTCTGCAGATTTTCAAGTGCCAATCATGCAATCTTCGCATCATCGTTGATAGAGATCTTTCATCTTTGACGAGAGGCTTCCCGTACTCATATCTTTGTATCTGCACCTCCATGAAATCATAATGTACATCGTCGGGCAGGTAATCCCCAAGATTGCTATAACCGGGCACCATCCTCGGATCATTAGCGATGATGTCCATTTGATCATTCGTCCAAATGCACTTCCCTGATACAGGGTCCAAGGTTCCGCCAGCCCCGAAGAACCAAGTCCGGCAACAGTCGTCTCTGGTTCGATCCCTTTATCAGCCAGATCATTCTCAGTCTTGGCCCACTTAGGCCGGGCTACGAGGTAGCCACCTGACTCCGTGCGATGGTGATGCTTCTTCTTCACAGCATTTTGCTTGTTTGTCACCGACATCTTCTTACTCTTTTCCGATGTCTTGTGGGCCACAAATGCGTGCTAGTGATCTCTGATCTTCTCATATCTGCCCTTGAATTTTGGTGTCTCTTTATTTTCGACAAACTTATTCAGCTCTTTCTTCCACCTTCTGGATAGTTCTGCCATCCTCTTAAGAGCAAAAGACTTGATTAATTGCTCTTTAAATGGCTTCTCCGGATCATCCTCTTGTTGGGGAACGTAGCAGAAATTCAAAATTTTCCTACGTGTCACCAAGATCTATCTATGGAGAGACCATCAACGAGGGGAAGGTGAGTGCATCTACATAACCTTGTAGATCGCTAAGCGGAAGCGTTCAAGTGAACGGGGTTGATGGAGTCGTACTCGTCGTGATTCAAATCACCGATGACCAAGTGCCGAACGCACGGCACCTCCGCGTTCAACACACGTGCAGCCCGGTGACGTCTCCCACGCCTTGATCCAGCAAGGAGAGAGGGAGAGGTTGAGGAAGACTCCATCCAGCAGCAGCACAACGGCGTGGTGGTGATGGAGGAGCGTGGCAATCCTGCAGGGCTTCGCCAAGCACCACAGAAGAGGAGGGAGAGAGAGATGCAGGGCTGCACCAACGAGAGATCGAATCGCGTGTTATGGGCAGCCCTATGCCTCACTATATATAGGGGAGAGGGAGGAGGGTGCGCCCCCTCTAGGGTTCCCACCCCTAGGGGGGGGGGCGGCAGCCCTAGATGGCAAAGGGGGTGGCGGCCAAGAGGGGAGAGTGGAGGGAGGCGCAGCTAGATGGGCCCTAAGGCCCATCCCCTTTAGGGTTTGCCCCCTTCCCACCTCTTAGGCGCCATGGGCCCTTGTGGGAGGCGCACCAGCCCACTAAGGGGCTGGTCCCTCACCACTCTTGGCCCATGCAAGCCTCCGGGGTTGGTGGCCCCACTTGGTGGATCCCCGGGACCCTCCCGGTGGTCCCGGTACGTTACCGATAAATCCCGAAACTCTTCCGGTGACCAAAACAGGACTTCCCATATATAAATCTTTACCTCCGGACCATTCCGGAACTCCTCGTGACGTCCGGGATCCCATCCGGGACTCCGAACAACATTTGGTAACCACATACAAACTTCCTTTATAACCCTAGCATCATCGAACCTTAAGTGTGTAGACCCTACGGGTTCGGGAGACATGCATACATGACCAAGACGTTCTCCGGTCAATAACCAATAGCGGGATCTGGATACCCATGTTGGCTCCCACATGTTCCACGATGATCTCATCGGATGAACCACGATGTCAAGGACTTAATCAATCCCGTATTCAATTCCCTTTGTCTAGCGGTACGATACTTGCCCGAGATTCGATCGTCGGTATCCTGATACCTTGTTCAATCTCGTTACCGGCAAGTCTCTTTACTCGTTCCGTAACACATCATCCCGTGATCAACTCCTTGATCACATTGTGCACATTATGATGATGTCCTACCGAGTGGGCCCAGAGATACCTCTCCATTTACACGGAGTGACAAATCCCAGTCTCGATTCGTGCCAACCCAACAGACACTTTCGGAGATACCTGTAGTGCACCTTTATAGTCACCCAGTTACGTTGTGACGTTTGATACACCCAAAGCACTCCTACGGTATCCGGGAGTTGCACAATCTCATGGTCTAAGGAAATGATACTTGACATTAGAAAAGCTTTAGCATACGAACTACACGATCTAGTGCTATGCTTAGGATTGGGTCTTGTCCATCACATCATTCTCCTAATGATGTGATCCCGTTATCAACGACATCCAATGTCCATGGTCGGGAAACCGTAACCATCTATTGATCAACGAGCTAGTCAACTAGAGGCTTACTAGGGACATGGTGTTGTCTATGTATCCACACATGTATCTGAGTTTCCTATCAATACAATTCTAGCATGGATAATAAACGATTATCATGAACAAGGAAATATAATAATAACTAATTTATTATTGCCTCTAGGGCATATTTCCAACAGTCTCCCACTTGCACTAGAGTCAATAATCTAGTTCACATCGCCATGTGATTAACACTCACAGGTCACATCGCCATGTGACCAACATCCAAAGAGTTTACTAGAGTCAATAATCTAGTTCACATCACTATGTGATCAACACTCAATGAGTTCTGGGTTTGATCATGTTGCTTGTGAGAGAGGTTTTAGTCAACGGGTCTGAACCTTTCAGATCCATGTGTGCTTCACAAATCTCTATGTCATCTCCTAGATGCAGCTACCACGTTCTATTTGGAGCTATTCCAAATAACCGTTCTACTATATGAATCCAGTTTACTACTCAGAATAATCTGGATTAGTGTCAAAGTTTGCATCGGCGTAACCCTTTACGACGAACTCTTTTACCACCTCCATAATCGAGAAAATTCCTTAGTCCACTAGTTACTAAGGATAACTTTGACCACTGTCCTGTGATCCGTTCTTGGATCACTCTTGTACCCCTTGACTGACTCATGGCAAGGCACACTTCAGGTGCGGCACACAGCATAGCATACTGTAGAGCCTATGTCTTAAGCATAGGGGACGACCTTCGTCCTTTCTCTCTATTCTGCCGTGGTAAAGCTTTAAGTTTTAACTTCATACCTTACAACTCAGGCAAGAACTCCTTCTTTGACTGATCCATCTTGAACACCTTCAAGATCATGTCAAGGTATGTGCTCATTTGAAAGTACCATTAAGCGTTTTGATCTATCCTTATAGATCTTGATGCTCAATGCTCAAGTAGGTTAATCCAGGTTTTCCATTGAAAACACTTTCCAAATAACCCTATATGCTTTCCAGAAATTCTACGTCATTTCCGATCAACAATATGTTAAAACATATACTCATCAGAAATTCTATAGTGCTCCCACTCACTTCTTTGGAAATACAAGTTTCTCATAAACTTTGTATAAACCCAAAATCTTTGATCATCTCATCAAAGTGTACATTCCAACTCCGAGATGCTCACTCCAGTCCTCAGAAGGATTGCTGGAGCTTTGCATCCTTATTAGCATCTTTTCAGGATTGACAAAACCTTTCGGTTGTATCACATACAACCTTTCCTCAAGAAAATCGTCGAGGAAACAATGTTTTGACATCCTATCTGCAAGATTTCATAAATAATGTAGTGACTGCTAATATAATTCCAACAGACTCTTAGCATCGCTACGAGTGAGAAAATCTCACCGTAGTCAACTCCTTGAACTTGTTAGAAAACATCTTAACGACAAGTCGAGCTTTCTTAATGGTGACATTTACCATCATTGTCCGTCTTCCTTTTAAAATCCATCTACACTCAACAGCCTTACGACCATCAAGTAGTACTTCCAAAGTCTACACTTTGTTTTCATACATGGATCCTCTCTCGGATTATATGGCCTCAAGCCATTTATCGGAATCCAGGCCCACCATCGCTTCTCCATAGCTCGTAGGTTCATTGTTGTCTAGCAACATGACTTCCAAGATAGGATTACGTACCACTCTGAAGTAGTACGCATCCTTGTCATCCCACGAGGTTTGGGAGTGACTTGATCCGAAGTCTCATGATCAATATCATAAGCTTCCACTTCAATTGGTGTATGTGCCACAGGAACAACTCTTTGTGCCCTGCTATACACTAGTTGAAGTGACGGTTCAATAACCTCATCAAGTCTCCACCATCCTCCCACTCAATTCTTTCGAGAGAAACTTTTCCTCGAGAAAGGACCCGATTCTAGAAACAATCCTTTATTGCTTTCGGATCTGAGACTGGAGGTATACCCAACTGTTTTTGGGTTGTCCTATGAAGATGCATTTATCCGCTTTGGGTTCGAGCTTATCGGCCTGAAACTTTTCCACATAAGCGTCGCAGCCCCAAACTTTTAAGAAATGACAGCTTAGGTTTCTCTAAACCATAGTTCATACGGTGTCATCTCATCGGAATTACGTGGTGCCCTATTTAAAGTGAATGTGGTTGTCTCTAATGCTTAACCCATAAACTATTGTGGTAATTCGATAAGAGACATCATGGTATGCATCATATCCAATAGGGTGCAGTTATGATGTTTGGACACACCATCACACTATGGTGTTCCAGGCTGTATTAGTTGTGAAACGATTTCCACAATGTCTTAATTTTGTGCCAAACTCGTAATTCAGATATTCATCTCTATGATCATATCATAGATCTTTTATCCTCTTGTCACGACGATCTTTCAACTTCACACTGAAATTACTTGAACCTTTCAATAATTCAGACTTGTGATTCATCAAGTAAATGTACTCAACATCTACTCAAATCATCTGTGAAGAAAGAACATAACGATATCCACTACATGCCTCAGCACTCATTGGACTGCACACATCAAAATTTATTACTTCCAACAATTTGCTTTCTAGTTCCATTTTACTGAAAGCGAGGCTTTCAGTCATCTTGCCCATGTGGTATGATTTGCATGCCTCAAGTGATTCAAAATCAAGTGAGTCCAAACGGTCCATTTGCATGGAGTTTCTTCATGCATACACACCAATAGACATGGTTCGCATGTCTCAAACTTTTCAAAAATGAGTGAGTCCAAAGATCCATCAACATGGAGCTTCTTCATGCGTTTTATACCGATATGACTTACGTGGCTGTGCCACAAGTAGGTGGTACTATCATTACTATCTTTTGGCATGAACATGTGTATCACTACGATCGAGATTCAATAAACCATTCATTATAGGTGTAAGACCATTGAAGGTATTATTCAAATAAACAGAGTAACCATTGTTCTCCTTAAATGAATAACCGTATTGCGATAGACATAATCCAATCATGTCTATGCTCAACACAAACACCAATCTCGATGGTAGAAGGAGCGTACGATATTTGATTATATCAACATTGGAAACACTTCCAACACATATCATCAGCTCACCTTTAGCTAGTCTCCGTTTATTCCGTAGCTTTTATTTCGAGTTACTAACACTTAGCAACCGAACCGGTATCTAATACCCTGGTGCTACTAGGAGTACTAGTAAAATACACATCAACACAATGTATATCCAATATACTTCTATCGACCTTGCCAGCCTTCTAATCTACCAAGTATCTAGGGTAATTCTGCTCCAGTGGTTGTTCCCCTTGTTACAGAAGCACTTAGTCTCGGGTTTGGGTTCAACCTTGGGTTTCTTCACTAGAGCAGCAGCTGAATTGCCGTGTCATGAAGTATCCCTTCTTGCCCTTGCCCTTCTTGAAACTAGTGGTTTCACTAACCATCAACAATTGATGCTCCTTCTTGATTTCTACTTTCGCGGTGTCAAACATCGCGAATATCTCAAGGATCATCATATATGTCCCTGATACATTATAGTTCATCACGAAGCTCTAGCAGCTTGGTGGTAATGACTTTGGAGAAACATCACTATCTTATCTGGAAGATCAACCCCCACTTGATTCAAATGATTGTTGTACTCAGACAATCTGAGCACAAGCTCAACAATTGAGCTTTTCTCCCTTAGTTTGCAGGCTAAGAAAATCGTCGGAGGTCTTATACCTCTTGACGTGGGCACGAGCCTGAAATCCCAATTTCAGCCCTCAAAACATCTCATATGTTTCGCGACGTTTCAAAACGTCTTTGGTGCCTCAATTCTAAACCGTTTAACTGAACTATCACGTAGTTATCAAAATGTGTATGTCAGATGTTTGCAACATCCATAGACGACGTTCGAGGTTCAGCACACTAAGCGGTGCATTAAGGACATAAGCCTTCTATGAAGCAATGAGGACAATCCTCAGTTTACGAACCTAGTCCGCACAATTGCTACTATCAACTTTCAACTAATTTTTCTCTAGGAACATATCTAAACAGTAGAACTAAAGCGCGAGCTACGACATAATTTGCAAAATCCTTTTGACTATGTTTAGGATAATTAAGTTCATCTTATGAACTCCCACTCAGATAGACATCCCTCTAGTCATCTAAGTGATTACATGATCCGAGTCAACTAGGCCGTGTCCGATCATCAAGTGAGACGGACTAGTCAACATCGGTGAACATCTTCATGTTGATCGTATCTGCCATACGACTCATGCTCGACCTTTCGGTCTTCTGTGTTCCGAGGCCATGTCTATACATGCTAGGCTCGTCAAGTTAATCTAAGTGTTTTGCATGTGTTCCGAGGCCATGTCTGTACATGCTAGGCTCGTCAACACCCGTTGTATATGAACGTATGAATCTAACACCCGATCATCACGTGGTGCTTCGAAACTACGAACTGTCGCAACGGTGCACAGTTAGGGGGAACACTTTCTTGAAATTTTAATGAGGGATCATCTTATTTACTACCGTCGTTCTAAGCAAATAAGATGTATAAACATGATAAACATCACATGCAATCAAATAGTGACATGATATGGCCAATATCATATTGCTCCTTTTGATCTCCATCTTCGGGGCTCCATGATCATCATCGTCACCGGCATGACACCATGATCTCCATCATCGTGTCTTCATGAAGTTGTCACTTCATCTATTACTTCTACTACTACAGCTAACGGTTAGCAATAAAGTAAAGTAATTACATGATGTTTAAGTTGACACGCAGGTCATAAATAAATAAAGACAACTCCTATGGCTCCTGCCGGTTGTCATATTCATCGACATGCAAGTCGTGATTCCTATTACAAGAACATGGTCAATCTCATACATCACATATATCATTCATCACATCCTTTGGCCATATCACATCACATAGCATACCCTGCAAAAACAAGTTAGACGTCCTCTAATTGTTGTTTGCATGTTTTACGTGGCTGCTATGGGTTTCTAGCAAGAACGTTTCTTACCTACGCAAAGACCACAACGTGATATGCCAATTGCTATTTACCCTTCATAAGGACCCTTTTCATCGAATCCGATCTGACTAAAGTGGGAGAGACAGACACCCGCCAGCCACCTTATGCAACTAGTGCATGTTTGTCGGTGGAACCGGTCTCATGTAAGAGTACGTGTAAGGTTGGTCCGGGCCGCTTCATCCCATAATGCCACCGAATCAAGATTGGACTAGTAACGGCAAGCATATTGAACAAAATCAACGCCCACAACTACTTTGTGTTCTACTCGTGCATAGAATCTACGCAATAGACCTAGCTCATGATGCCACTGTTGGGGAACGTAGCAGAAATTCAAAATTTTCCTACGTGTCACCAAGATCTATCTATGGAGAGACCAGCAACGAGGGGAAGGTGAGTGCATCTACATACCCTTGTAGATCTCTAAGCGGAAGCGTTCAAGTGAACGGGGTTGATGGAGTCGTACTCGTCGTGATTCAAATCACCGATGACCAAGTGCCGAACGCACGACACCTCCGCGTTCAACACACGTGCAGCCCGGTGACGTCTCCCACGCCTTGATCCAGCAAGGAGAGAGGGAGAGGTTGAGGAAGACTCCATCCAACAGCAGCACAACGGCGTGGTGGTGATGGAGGAGCGTGGCAATCCTGCAGGGCTTCGCCAAGCACCACAGAAGAGGAGGGAGAGAGAGATGGAGGGCTGCACCAACGAGAGATCGAATCGCGTGTTATGGGCAGCCCTATGCCTCACTATATATAGGGGAGAGGGAGGAGGGTGCTCCCCCTCTAGGGTTCCCACCCCTAGGGGGGCGGCAGCCCTAGATGGCAAAGGGGGTGGCGGCCAAGAGGGGAGAGGGGAGGGAGGCGCAGCTAGATGGGCCCTAAGGCCCATCCCCTTTAGGGTTTGCCCCCTTCCCACCTCTTAGGCGCCATGGGCCCTTGTGGGAGGCACACCAGCCCACTAAGGGGCTGGTCCCTCACCACTCTTGGCCCATGCAAGCCTCCGGGGTTGGTGGCCCCACTTGGTGGACCCCCGGGACCCTCCCGGTGGTCCCGGTACGTTACCGATAAATCCCGAAACTCTTCCGGTGACCAAAACAGGACTTCCCATATATAAATCTTTACCTCCGGACCATTCCGGAACTCCTCGTGACGTCCGGGATCCCATCCGGGACTCCGAACAACATTCGGTAACCACATACAAACTTCCTTTATAACCCTAGCGTCATCGAACCTTAAGTGTGTAGACCCTACGGGTTCGGGAGACATGCATACATGACCAAGACGTTCTCCGGTCAATAACCAACAGCGGGATCTGGATACCCATGTTGGCTCCCACATGTTCCACGATGATATCATCGGATGAACCACGATGTCAAGGACTTAATCAATCCCGTATTCAATTCCCTTTGTCTAGCGGTACGATACTTGCCCGAGATTCGATCATCGGTATCCTGATACCTTGTTCAATCTCGTTACCGGCAAGTCTCTTTACTCGTTCCGTAACACATCATCCCGTGATCAACTCCTTGATCACATTGTGCACATTATGATGATGTCCTACCGAGTGGGCCCAGAGATACCTCTCCATTTACACGGAGTGACAAACCCCAGTCTCGATTCGTGCCAACCCAACAGACACTTTCAGAGATACCTGTAGTGCACCTTTATAGTCACCCAGTTACGTTGTGACGTTTGATACACCCAAAGCACTCCTACGGTATCCGGGAGTTGCACAATCTCATGGTCTAAGGAAATGATACTTGACATTAGAAAAGCTTTAGCATACGAACTACACGATCTAGTGCTATGCTTAGGATTGGGTCTTGTCCATCACATCATTCTCCTAATGATGTGATCCCGTTATCAATGACATCCAATGTCCATGGTCAGGAAACCGTAACCATCTATTGATCAACGAGCTAGTCAACTAGAGGCTTACTAGGGACATGGTGTTGTCTATGTATCCACACATGTATCTGAGTTTCCTATCAATACAATTCTAGCATGGATAATAAACGATTATCATGAACAAGGCAATATAATAATAACTAATTTATTATTGCCTCTAGGGCATATTTCCAACACCTCTTGCGGTAGGGTGAAATTTGACTTCAGCTCAGTCCAAAGATCATTTTTCTGCATATCATTGACATAAGACACCTCAGGGTCTTCTGTAGCCGGCTTTAACAATTGCTGGATGCTGATCGGGATCTTGTCCCTAACCAAAACCCCGCACTGAGCAACAAATGCGCTCTTTGTCCGGAGGGGTTCAATCGGTTGGCCGTCAGGCGCGATTGCTATGATCTCAAACTTTTCATCCGAGCTCAACTTTTTCTTCTGGCCTCGTCTCTTTACCGAAGTTGTGCTCGATCCGGAGGGCTAGAAAAAAGAACAAAGACTTAATTAATATGTGTACATACCAAAACAATGAATGCATCAATTAGCTAGTCAGCAGAAGCTTAACTAATATATATACCTGGCCGGACTCGGTTCGGTCACCGGAGACGTCATCACGGTCTCCTTCTTGCACCGGCATTTGGTCACTGGAGCCGTCCTCACGGTCTCCTTCTTGCACCGGCATTAGGTCACCGGAGCCACCATAATCATAGCCAGCTGCTTCTAGACCATTGGTGTCATTGAGAAACAACGAGCAGACGACATCACTTCCTCGTGCGATTATGTCCCCCAACAACTCTTCTTGTACTTCGTCTCGGGCGGTGTCCATAGTTTCTACAAATATTTACAACATGGCAATTATTATTCAAACATGACAGATGGATATATTAGTGGCAAACGTAGAACTAATATTAATTAGTGGCCTCGACGCTGCTTCTCTAGGGTTTGGGGTGGCCTCAACGCTGCTTCTCTAGGGTTTGGGGTGGCCTCGACAACGCTTCAAGGATAAAAAAAGAAGAGGAAGAAGAAAAAAAAGAGGAGAAGAAAGAATAGAGGAGTAAGAACTCCTCCATTCTTTCTTCTCCTCTTTTTTCTTCTTCTTCCTCTTTTTTCTTATCGGGAACGAGGGTCATCGAGGGTCACCGAGCGGTAGAGGAAACCCTAAATAGCAAGTATCGTGGGTGTGAGATACATGTGGCCGTCAGTGTCGGACACTACATCCACGTCCCACAAGTGACATGGGCGTCGAAGCCCACGTCACTTGTGGGACGTGGATGTACTGTCCGACACCAACGGCCACATGTATCTCACACCGATGATACTTGCTATTTAGGGTTTCCTCACCGCTCGGCGACCCTCGACGACCCTCGTTCCCGATAAAAAAAGAGGAAGAAGAAGAAAAAAAGAGAGGAGAAGAACTCCTCTATTCTTTCTTCTCCTATTTTTTTTCTTCTTGCTCTTCTTTTTATCCTCTTCTTCCTCTCATGTTCGACGACCCTCGACCCCTCGGCGACCCTAGACCCCCTCTCGACCCTCGACCCCTCGGCGACCCTCGACGACCCTCGTTCCCGATAAAAAAAAGAGGTAGAAGAAGAAAAAAAGAGGAGAAGAACTCCTCTATTCTTTCTTCTCCTCTTTTTTTTTCTTTTTCCTCTTCTTTTTTATCCTCTTCTTCCTCTCATGTTCGGTGACCCTCGACGACCCTCGTTCCTGATTAAAAAAAGAGGAAGAAGAAGAAAAAAAAGAGGAGAAGAAAGAATAGAGGAGAAGATCTCCTCTATTCTTTCTTCTCCTTTTTTTTTCTTATTCCTCTTCTTTTTTATCCTTTTCTTCCTCTCATGTTCGACGACCCCCTCTCGACCGTCGACCCCTCTCGACCCTCATATATAGAACATTTTCTTCCTTCTTCTTCCTTCTATTCCTTCTTCCTAAATATATAAAACTTTTTTTAAAATGAAACTAACCTAAAATGTACTAAATCAGAGAACATATATAGATAAAAAATTTCTAATTAAAAATCTAACTTTTGCATATATGTATTTTTAAAACATCATTACAATTGAAAAAATACATACATACATACAAAAAACATGTAAAAAAATACATACATACATATATGAACATACATCAAAAAATACATATATCTAAAAAATACATACATACATACATATATATATGAAAAATCTAAAAACATGTAAAAAATAGCATGCATAATAAAAAAAATTGCACGGCGGCGGCGGGGGAGGCAGACGTGCGGTCTCACAGAGGCGGCAACGCGTCGGGGCAGGGGACGGCGGCACGGCGACGACAACGGGGCAGGGGCGGCGCGCGTCGGGGCAGGGGACGGCGGCGCGGGCGACGGCGTCGGGCGAGGGCGCGGGTGACGGCCGGCGAGGACGCGGGCGACGGCGATGGCGGGGGCGGCGGGCGGCGTTGGGGCAGCCTGGCGGCGTCGATGTGCTCGGCGTCGTCGGGGGCAACTGCGAGGGAAATGTGAAAATTTCCTAATTGCTGGCTTATATAGCAAAGGCATTGGTCCCAGTTCTTGGCACAAACCGGGACCAATGCCCCCCTTTAGTCCCGGTTGGTGCCACCAACCGGGACCAAAGGCCTCTTTTCAACAACCCAAAGGGCGGGAAGCGGCGACCTTTGGTCCCGGTTGGTAGCACCAACCGGGACTAAAGGGGAGCATTGGTCACGGTTTGTGCCACAAACCGTGACCAATGCCCCCTTTAGTCCCGGTTGCTGGCACCAACCGGGACCAAAGGTTGTGTGCTAGAACTGGCGCAGTGCGGTGGGATGTTTAGTCCCACCTCGCTAGTCAAGAGGGGCTTGGAGTGGTTTATAAGCTCTGCCGAGCCGACCACTTCGAGCTCCTCTCTACTGCAGGCTTACGGGCCTAAATCCACTGTCTGTGCCTGTGGGCCTACTGGGTCTCCTGCGGGCGTGAATGCTGGCCCATGGTAGGGTTTCTAGTCGTATTCAGGCCGTGGGGGCTCAGTAGGAGGCACTTTTTTGTTTTTTTACTTATTGTTGCTATTTTTAATTTTTTTTCCAATTTTTTTATTTTGTTTTCTGCATTATTTATTTTCTTTTGTTTTTTGCTTTATTTTTTAATTCTTTTTGCTTTTAGTTTTAGAAAAATTATAAACTTTCTATTAGTGCCATTAGTTTTCAAATTTGAAAACACTTTTTTTGTTTTCTTTACTTATTGTTGCTATTTTTAATTTTTTCTAGTTTTTTTGTTTTGTTTTCTGCATTATTTATTTTCTTTTGCTTTTTGCTTTATTTTTTTAATTCTTTTTGCTTTTAGTTTTAGAAAAATTATAAACTTTCTGTTAGTGCCATTAGTTTTCAAATTTGAAAACACTTTTTTAGTTTTTTTGCTTTTAGTGCCTATTTTTTTCTAGTTTTTTGTTTTGTTTTCCACATTATTTATTTTCTTTTGTTTTTTGCTTTATTTTTTAATTCTTTTTGCTTTTAGTTTTAGAAAAATTATGAACTTTCTGTTAGTGCCATTAGTTTTCAAATTTGAAAACACTTTTTTAGTTTTTTTGTTTTCTTTGTTGCTTTATTTATTTTATTTTGTTTCTACTAACAACAAAATACTAATTGTTTACTACAGGAATCCAGTACTTTGCCGTCTGCCACAGCGGACGGCAAAGGCACGGACGGCTGACGGCAAAGAGCTTTGCCGTCAGCGGCGGACGGCAAACAGTGACGGCAAAGACAGGATCGGCAAACAGGTCCTTTGCCGTCTGCTTTTGATGGCGGACGGCAAAGAGCCCTTTGCCTACAGCGGCGGACGGCAAAGAGGAGGGACGGCAAAATACTGGACGTTAGTCCGTTAGGCGGCTAACGGCGGCCTTTGCCGTCTGCCAGCGGAGGACAAATTTGAGCGCCTCTTTGCCGTCCGCCAGTTGACGTCAGCAATACGTCAGCGCTCGCTGTGTTTTGCCGTCTTCCCGGCGGACGGCAAAGGCAAAGTCTTTGCCATCAGCTTAGCTTTGCCATCCGCCACGGTAGGCAAATTTGCCAAATGGCCCATCCCCCAGGAAGCACAGGTGGGCGTCACGTGCCCCCTTTGCCGTCTGCCACCGACGGCAAAGGGGTCTTTGCCGTCTGCCGCGGACGGCAAAGAGCCTGCACTGCCTCTTTTTTATTCTGTTTTTCTTATATCCAACAATTATCACAGCAAATATATCACAACACATATATTTCCATCACACAAATATCCAGCACATATATATCCAACATAATAAATATCCATCCATCCATACATAGTAGGTTGCACATAGTTCCATCAATCCATACATATTACAATATGCAAAGTTTCATCATAGCAATCTAGTTTCATCATAGCAAGCGAGCAGAATACAAGAAGTGCATCAAAGGAAAAAACAAGCAATCCATCATAGGAAGCTGGCTTCCGTGAAGTGAATGAAACCTGAAAAATGACAAATAAGAAAGTCAGAAAAAGAAGACTAGAAGAAGAATTAGACTAGAAGAAAAAGAATAGAAGAAGAAGAATACTAGAAGAAGAAGTATATGCCATTTATTAGCTAACTTAGGTGAAATGTATCGTTTATGAGCTAACCTAGGTGAAATGGGTAGTTTATGAGCTATCCTAGGTGAAATGGATCATTTTGGAGCTAAGTTAGGTGAAATGGGTCGTTTATGAGCTAACCTAGGTGAAATTGATCATTTTGGAGCTAACCTAGGTGAAATTGATCATTTTGGAGCTAACTTAGTTGAAATGGGTCGTTTATGAGCTAACTAAGGTGAAATGCCATGTTTTTGAGCTAACTAAGGTAAAATGGATCGTTTTTGAGCTAACTTAGGTGAAATGGGTCATTTTGGAGCTAACCTAGGTGAAATGGGTCATTTTGGAGCTAACCTAGGTGAAATGGGTCATTTTAAAGCTAACGTATGTAAAATGGATCATTTAGGAGCTAATCTACCAAAAATGGGTCATTTTAGAGTTAACTTGGATAAATTGGATCACTTGTAAGCTAACTAAGGTAAAATGAGTCATTTTAGAGCTAACTTAGGTAAAATGGATCGTTTATGAGCTAACTAAGCTAATTATGCAATTTTTGACATAAGTAAGCTAAGTACATATTGTTTTAGAGCTAATTTAGGTAAAACGGATGGTTTATGAGGTCAGTAAGCTTATTAAGTCATTTTGGAGGAAAAGAAGCTAACTCTAGGTCATTATGGTAAGCATATTGGAGGAAATAAAGCTAAGTCTAGGTCCTTATGCATTTGTTAAGCAAAACACTAGAGAAACTTACCATGATCACGGAGGTGTAGGAGCGGGCTGGCTCGCGCCGGTAGC
Source organism: Triticum urartu (assembly GCF_056163025.1). Lineage (NCBI taxonomy): Eukaryota > Viridiplantae > Streptophyta > Magnoliopsida > Poales > Poaceae > Triticum > Triticum urartu. The sequence continues at coordinate 578,106,583 of NC_141873.1, forward strand.
TGGAGAAGGATCGTGCGATGCGTTTCTGGAGTTAAGCTACACCAAAGATCATTTCCAATGTCTCGTTAGCATTATGACACTCAAATGTTAAGACTAGCAAGTAATGTCCATTCAAATTAAACTCACCGTGCTCCCAGGAGCAATCACTGGCATCGGCGGAGCGGTCTGACCGGACTTCTCGCACACAAACTGCACATTTGGTTTTCACAACAGAGTCATACTAGTTAGTAATGAGACTCAAATGTTAAGACTAGCAAGTAATCTGCAGAAGAAACTTACCACAAGGAGCTCGTACATGGCCCTTGCCTGCATGTCATTCCATGCCCTCTCCTCCTCCAACATCTTTGTCGTCCTCTCCTCCAACTCCCGCTGCCTCTCCGCCGCCTCCGCTAGAAGTTTCTCCGTTCTATCTCTCTCACTCTGTATAGCAGCCTGCAACACCACTCACATGACCATTTGTAATCATTGATGGAAGCGCACACAATGTAATGGAGAAAGATAGCTGAGTACGTATAACTAACCTTGAATGCAAGTTGGACTGGCCGTTCACAAGGCCTTATCTCAGGAGCGGAGCTCGACTGGCGCGCCTTGATCTTCGGGAGAGTGCTAGGACAATGGATAAGTCCATCTCCCATGGCTATGGAGCCATGGGACCTCCCGCCACCAGATACCATCAGCAGCTCTGTATCAATGGGACCCTGGCTCGGGTTAAAGTCCTCCCCTTTCCTCGCCTTCCCCTGATCTCTATATTGCACGAGCTTGTCGTGGGCGTAGATGTTGGTGAAGTTCTTTGGATCATCGAGGTCAGACGCAGAGAATGCCTTGACTTTCTTGTAAGGGCCAGTGTGGGCCATGGCATACAGGTCGTACACCTCTGGCACCTTATCCGCCTTATTGTAGCGTTCCTGAAAGAGAGAAATAAAGTAAATTAGTAATTAAAGGGCTAAAGCTAGCATGATGCATGAATTGCATGAATCATGAAGCAAACCACATACCCAGTTCTGCCCGTACTGAAATAAGTTGGAGCTGCCTTGGTGGTGTGGCACACCTTCCATTTGGGCACGTTTGTCCTTGGCCTCTTTGTGGGTGGCCAACCATTCTTTTGAGCACCACGCATTGACCAACACCTCCCAACAATCCATCCAATCCGCACACCATCTCGGAGGGGCCTAACTTAGCAAATAGAAACTTGAGCGCTACGGCTATGAATTACTAAATGAAGGAAGTAAGTACAAGGCCTTAAGAATTACCTTCATGTACTGCTCCTTACTCAAGAACTTATCGCGGCACTCCTGCTTGGGCTTCTTGATACCATGCCCGGCGTAGTAGTCTCGAACAGCCTGCACCCGAACCTCATGCCGTAAGTTCTGAAGTAGGCGCTTGCACTCCTTGTGGATAACATCTGCCGCCTCCTCCTCGTATCCCTCCTCACACCTGTAGAATGTCTGCAATCAAATGAGACAATATTGATTAGTACAATTAATAACTAGCTAGTTGAAGATTTTTAATTGTGTAAAGGAGCAATTAACCAAAACTTTCTGATCACCACGTCTGCCCTCGTCTTGCACAAGACACCATCGATAATCTCACCCGGCGGGGCCGAGGCAGACAAGTAGTGCTCCCAAGTCAATCCAACCTCTGGAAGCCGACCCTCACCAGGCAACGTGACAAACCCCGGGAAGTTTTGCCGAATCAGAACTCCAAGGACGGAGTTGGGCCGGCGGACACTTTCATGGTGGTCCCAACCCCTGCAGCATGACAAGGCCAACACATCAGTTATTTGAAGAAACGTGAATGCAGAAGGTACAAAAAGATTAAATGCACTTACCTCTCCCCATCAGGGAAAATCAACCACCTCTGCTCGCGGGTCGCCGGCACGGACGGGAGCCGTGTAGCACCACGCTGGTAGACGTTGCCCCCCTCCTCCCCCTCCTCCTCAAAATCAGTCGGCTCCCCGCCATCATCAGCATGGCCACTCGGCTCCTCAGGCTGACCTGACCAGTTACCCCATCCAGACGTGTGCTCCTCTGGGGTGTCGTGGGCCGAAGGCCCATTGACTCGAGGCTCGTGGGCCAAAGACCCGTGGATCAGAGGCTTGTGGACCGGAGTCCGTGCAGCCTCCTCCTCAGACGAGTCCACCCTAGCAGTCACGTGCTCGGGTGAAACAGCTGGGGGCGGCGGCGAGGAAGGCGCCATAAGAGTCACCCTACCTCCGCTCCCGCGACCACGTGCTCCACCTCCTCTCTTCTTCTTACCTCGTCCCCTGCTGGGCACCGCGGTCGACGAAGAAGGGCCTGGCGGTGTCGCCATACTGTCCAGCAACGCTCGGCGGAGACGTGCATGTGGAATGGAAGACCTCGCACCACGCGCCGACGAAGAAGGGGCCTCGGCGCGCTCCCGACCAGCGCCCACCATCTTTCAACACCTGCCATGACAAAGAATAAACGAAATTAGTACAACATAAAAAAAGTACCGACATGAATAATAATATGTATATCACTTAAGTGTATCATCATCAAGTACAACATAAAAAAATGGAATACCTGACACTACTAATAATCTCGATCAGTATCATCAATAAATGCATAATCATCATCATCACTATAATCAATGATGGACTCATAGGGTTCATTGGCATCAACATGTGCAAGGCCACCTTGACGTAATCGGTCAAGCATTGACAGGTCATCCGCAGCAGTAACCTCTTCTTGTTTCGGCTCTTCTTGTTCCTCCTCTGGGGTGATGTCGGATTCATTGTCGCTTTCTACTTCAATGTTTTGGGGTGAAGTATAGCGGTTCTTGAAACGCTTTTTGGAAAGACGTGTCTCTTGGAAGAATTCTCCTTCATATGTGTCTGGGTTAATGTGAGGTTCATAATCCTCTTCCTATGGGGGAGAAAGTCTAGCACGTGGCGGCACTTCATAAACGACATCCCAACCTTTCAGATTTGGATTAGTTTGGCAGGCCCACGGTAGATAGAATACTTGGGTCTCCTATTGAGCCGTAATATAGACATCAGGAACATCTAAATGGGTGCTTTGGTTGATTTCAACTAGCCCTATATGTTCATGAGTCCTTCTAGTCTCCTTCGGCTGAAACCAATAACATTTGAAGACTACGACATTCGGTGGGTTTTCACCATAGAACAGAAGTTCATAAATTGCTTCAACTCTCCCATAATACTCGGTACCTCCTTCGCCAATAGCAGATACACAACAATTTGTAGACTTTCGGTCGGCCATAGATAGCTCTTTGCCATAGGTACGAAAGCGATACCCGTTGATGTCGTACTTGTCAAATGAACGGACCTTATAGTCAAAACCATTAGCGACTTGTCTCAATTCGGCGTCCATAGACTATGAATTAGCCTACAAGTTTAATATGAAAGGATTGTTGCATTACGCACAAATTAGCGAATGAAATGAAATTTTCTAATAAAAATTACCGTTTGTTTGAACCAAGAGATGAAACCGGCATAGCCACATCCTTGCTTTGCGAGAAGCTCATACTCTTCGACGGAATCCTTTTGGATCTCCGCTCCATACGAGAATATGGCGACGTATCGACTGTATGACATATCCAGGAATAAGAGCAGTTCAAAGGAAATAGAAGTTGCGAAACAATGTACCGAGAACTTACTCGATGTACGGCCACACTTCTATCAGGTTGTTGAAGATATACAACGAAATGGTCTGCCATTCTTTGTTATCCAAAGATACTGGATGTGAAACACTAGCTGGTGCGAGATTCCCTTTGAATAGGCTGAGGTTGGATCTACCCTTTTTAGGGTCCTCAGCATTGTACCGAGGCTTCGGATTATGCAAATGACGATTTTTGGCTTCGTAGTGTGCTGTTACGAAGTTTGCCGCCTCCTCTGTGATGAATGCCTCAGCCATCGATGCTTCAATTCTACGTTTATTTTTACATTTTTCTCGAAGCGTCTTCTGCATCCTCTTAGTTGGGTAGCACCAATGATTTTGCACGGGCCCCCCCAATCTTGCCTCGGTCGGGAGATGCAAAATCAAATGCTGCATTGGATTAAAGAAGCCCGGTGGAAAGATCTTCTCTAACTTGCAGATCAACTCCGGCGCCAACTCTTCCATTTCTTCTAGCACACCAGGCGATAGTTCTTTCGCACAAAGAACACGGAAGAAATAGCTGAGTTCTGCCAGTACTAGCCATTCATCCTCAGGTATGAAGCCACGCAACATCACCGGCATTACCCGCTCAATCCATATGTGCCAATCATGACTCTTGAGACCAAATATCTTCAGTTTATCAAGATTCTCCCCTCTTTAGATTCGCTGCATACCCATCGGGGAACATCAACTACTGTTGCACCCACAAGATAATTTCCCTCATAGCTGGCCTTCCAAGATTGAACCATGCCTTTGGCTTCGTCCAATTCTGCTTTCCTTTCGGTTCTTTCATGTTTTGTAACGGCCTATCACATAGCGCCTCCAGATCGACTCTAGCCTTAGTATTATCCTTTGACTTCCCATCTATGCCGAACAATGTACCAAAAAGTGCCTCGGCGATATTCTTCTCAGTGTGCATCACGTCGATGTTGTGTGGGCAAAGGAGGTCTTTGAAGTAAGGCAGATCCCATAAGCATGTTTTGTGAGTCCATGTGTGCTTACTATTATACCCCTTGAAGTACCCTGGACGTTGTGGATCTGGCTCGAGAGCGTTTAACTGATCCAGGGTCTGTTGGCCTGTCAATGCAGGTGGTGCAGAGTTTTTGACAACTCTACCCCTGATGAAGTTCTTCTTGTCTTTCCTGGACTTATGGCAAGGATCCAGGAACTGTGCATGTCGAAGCAAGAAAACTTGCGACTGGCCTGAAGCCAACGAAACTCAAGAGCTCCCTTGCATGTGGGGCACGGGAACCTTCTATGCACACACCAACCAACGAATAGCGCATACGCCGGCAAGTCATGCGTCGAGTACATGTACCAGACACGCATTATGAAGTTCCGTTTGCTATAGGCGCCGTATGTCTTGAACCCATTATCCCAGGCTTCATGCAATTCGTCCTTAAGCGGTTGCATGTACACATTCATATTTTTCCCCGGATAGTTGGGCCCTGGAATTATCAACGTCAGGAAAATGTTCTTTCTTTGCATAATCTGTCCGGGGGGAGATTCAGTGGAAATACAAATACGGGCCAACAACTGTATTGGGCTGCCGTCATACCAAACACACTGAACCCATCCGTGCTGATGCCGACTCGAGGATGCCTCGGATCTACCGCTTTGTCAGCATGTAATTCATCAAACTTTTTCCACGCAACACCATCCGATGTGTGTACCATCATCAGATTCCCATCTGCATCTAGTTTGGTTCTTTTGCCTGTTTTGTGCCATGTCATCTGTCTGGCCATCTCTTCGACCATGAAAAGACATTGAAGTCTTGGTACGATTGGCATATACCGAAGAACACTAACGGGGATTTTGGTCTGTGTCTTCTCACCCATACCGTTATCTACCACAATATACCTGGAAGACTTGCAAATGGGACAATAGTTCAAGTCCGCATAGTCAAGCCTAAATAAGGCACATCCTTTCTCACAGGCATGTATCTTCTCATAGGGCATCTTCAGTGCACGGAGGATTTTGTCCGACTGGTACAGGTTTGTAGGCATTACATGGCCTTTGGGTAGAAAGCATCCAAATACTGTCATAATTGCGTCATAGCATTCTCTGCCCAAGTTGAACTGAGCCTTCAGAGCCATTACTTGTGAGATGGCATCCAACTGACAAAGCTCAGTGTGCTCGTGGAGCGGACGTTTTGAAGACTCCAACATTTCATTGAAGGCCTTTGCAGATTCCTCCATCTCCTCGTCCGAATCCCGAGCATCATCATAGTCTTGCACCTTGTTTTCCATCCCGGTACCATGCTCGTTGGTGCGACGACGATCCACCTCAGCTCGGTCACGTTGGGCAGACTCACCATGAAATGTCCACACCGTATAATCGGGCGTAAAACCACTCTTCTGCAGGTGTTTGCCCATTTCAGCCTCTGACCTCTTTTCCCAATTGCCGCACCGGAAACAGGGGCACCAGGTTTTCTTCTGGCCATTTGCAAATGCGGCTTGCACAAACCCCTTGGTTTTTGTGAACCATTCAACGCTCCATTTGTTCTGACCAGTGTGATCGGTATACATCCACGCACGATCACTCATCTTGACTTTCAGAGCTACTGGACACACAACAATTATATATGTAATTCACCATGTATATATTCATCAGTTGATCTACTTTGTCAATTTTATTACGTCCATGCAACCTACACTCTAATAGGTAATGATAGGTCCTAATCCCACCCGTGTATGTGTAGATTGGGTTCATTTTCCCATGTTATGCTTCGGATCCGACGCAAAATTTCGGTAGCACCTCCCCGCTGTTCTCCTGATGCACGTCTCTGCAATAAACAGAGAGGATGTGTACCCGGAGAACAACATTGGAGGCACTGACGAAATTTATGCGTCAGACCCGGAGCAAAGCATATGGGAAAACAAACCCAATCTACACATACTCGGGCTGTCCATGGATAGCGTTGGACAATTCGAAAGAATCAAGGTTATAAATATGCAAATGCATGCATATTTATAACTATGACGCTTTCGAACGGGAGACACATATTGGTTACGCGTACTGATGATTCAAGACACATATATAGCTAGCTATCAAGTTTCATCGGAATAGATCAAATAATTAATGGGGGAGGAGGACATGTCATTTGTGCTCACCCACGAACGAAGGGGCAGAGCCCATCAAACGCATGGCGAGGTTGTCGAACACCAAACCTCGTAGCGATGAAACAAATGCACATTTAAAACTACCCGATCAACACAATTATATATGATGTTTTTCATAACAAAATCGAAAAATATATGACCTAACTAATAATTCACAAATATATGACCTCGTCGGCCTCTGGAAGGCCAAAGAACACCTTTTCGGGGGGTGTCGGGGGTCGGGGTGTCGTGTCGGTGTCGGGGTGCCGTGTCGTGGTCGGGATGCTGTTTCTGGGTCGGGGGGTCGGGGTGTCGTGTCGGTGTCGGTGTGCCGTGTCGGGGTCGGGGTGCTATTTCGGGGTCGGGGTGTCGTGTCGGGGTTGGTGTGTCGGGGTCAGGGGGTCGGTTATCGGGGTCGGGGTGTCGGGGTCGATCGGGGTCTCGGGGTCGGGGTGCCGGGTCGGGGTCGGGGTGCCGTGTCGGTGTCGGGGTCGGGGTGTCGGGTCAGGCTCGGGGTCGGGGTGTCGGGGTCGGGGTCGATCGGGGTGTCGGGGTCGGGGTCTCGGGGTCGGGGTGTCGTGTCGGGGTGCCGGGTCGGGGTCGGGGTGCCGGGTCGGGTCGGGTTTTTTCCCTCTTTTTTCCTTTTCTTCTTCTTCCTCTTCTTCCTTTTCTTCCTTTTTCCTTCTTCTTCTTCTTCCTCCTTTCCTTTTTCCTCTTCTTCTTCTCCTCCTCTCCTCTTTTTTCTTCTTCTTCTTCTTCTTCTTCTTCCTCTTCTTCTTTTTTCTTCTCCTCCTCCTCTTCTTCTTCCTTTCCTTTTTCCTCTTCTTCTTCTCCTCCTCTCCTCTTTTTTTCTTCTTCTTCTTTCCTAAAACTAAACTAAACCTAAACCTAAACCTAAATCTAAAACTAAAACTAAGACTAAAATTAAATCTAAACTAAACATAAACCTAAAACTAAAAAACAAAAAAAGGAAAAAACTAAATCTAAACCTAACACTAAACTAAAACTAAACCTAAACCTAAACCTAAAACTAAAACTAAAACTAAAACTAAAACTAAATCTAAACTAAACATATACCTAAAACTAAAAAAACAGAAAAAAAGAAAAAAAAGAGGAGGAGAGCTCACCTGGGGCAGGGCCGGTGGAGGAGGTGGCCGGTGGAGGAGGGGGCCGGTGGAGGAGGGGGGCGGGGCGGCCTGGGGCGGCGGCGCCGGGCGGCAGTGGCGACGGGGCCGGGCCCGGCCAGGGCGGTGGGGCGCGGGGGGGGGGGGGGGCGGCGCCGAAGCGGTAGGGCGGCGGGGCTGACGGGGCGGGGGACCGGTGGGGCGCCGGGTGGTGGGGCGACGGCGCCGGGCGGCAGTGGCGACGGGGTGGGGGGCTGATGGGGCGGCGGGGTGGTGGGGCGACGGGGCGGCGGCGAGTGGTGGGGGCGGCGGCGCGCGTGTGAGGGAGAGAAACAGAGAGAGAGGGGGGGCGGGGTGGGGCGCGGCCATTAACGTTATGTTAAATCTTTGCCGTCTGCCCCCCTTTGCCGTCCGCTTATTTGCTAGCAGACGGCAAAGAGGGGGGCCCGTTAAGTTTTTTTTAAGCAGCTCGTCAGTGGGGCCCCCCTCCCTCTTTGCTGTCTGCTAGCCGACGACAAAGAATCTTTGCCGTCAGCTAGCGGATGGCAAAGAACTGGCTGATGGCAAAGAAGGTCTTTGCCATCAGCCAGTTCTTTGCCGTCTGCTTTTGGGTAGCTGATGGCAAAGAGCTTCTTTGCCGTCTGCTAGCAGACGGCAAAGAGCTGGCAGATGGCAAAGTAGCTGATTCCAATAGTGGTTGCTATTTTTTTCCAGTTTTTTGTTTTGTTTTCTGCATTATTTATTTTCTTTTGTTTTTTGCTTTATTTTTTTATTCTTTTTGCTTTTAGTTTTAGAAAAATTATAAACTTTCTCTTAGTGCCATTAGTTTTCAAATTTGAAAACACTTTTTTAGTTTTTTAGTTTTCTTTGTTGCTTTATTTATTTTATTTTGTTTCTACTTACAAAAAAAATACTTATTGTTGCTATTTTTTTTGTTTTCCAGATTTTTTGTTTTGTTTTCTACATTATTTATTTTCTTTTGTTTTTTGCTTTATTTTTTATTTCTTTTTGCTTTTAGGTCAGCAAAATTATAAACTTTCTGTTAGTGCCATTAGTTTTAGAAAAATTATAAACTTTTTGTTAGTGCAATTAGTTTTCAAATTTGAATAGTTAAAATTTGAATTCTTTGAAATTTGTGTGAATCACAAGTTTGTGATTAACTTTACTAAAAAAATGAACATAGATGCACCTATAGAGAAAATTCGACCTAAATTCATAGTTTTCAAATGAACTCTGAAAAAGTTGGCATAGCATACTCATGTGTTACAAAGTTGGCATGGTATCATCATAATAGTTGCGGGAGAAAGTCTTCACTTTTTCTTCGCTTGTGTCATTTGCTTATTGCGCCGTAACCATGGATAATCTTCATCGTTTATCAGGATGCTTGGGTCAGCCTTGACATTGAAGGGAGGAATTTCATGAAACTTTTCGTAATCTTCAGACATGTCTTTCTTGCCGTCCACTCCCAGGATGTCCCTTTTTCCTGAAAGAACTATGTGGCGCTTTGGCTCATCGTATGATGTATTCGCTTCCTTATCTTTTCTTTTTCTCGGTTTGGTAGACATGTCCTTCACATAGATAACATGTGCCACATCATTGGCTAGGACGAACGGTTCGTCAGTGTACCCAAGATTTTTCAGATCCACTGTTGTCATTCCGTACTGTGGGTCTACCTGTACCCCACCGCCTGACAGGACCCATTTGCACTTAAACAAAGGGACCTTAAAATCAGGTCCGTAGTCAAGTTCCCATATGTCCACTATGTAACCATAATATGTGTCCTTTCCGCTCTCGGTTGCTGCATCAAAGCGGACACCGCTGTTTTGGTTGGTGCTCTTTTGATCTTGGGCGATCGTGTAAAATGTATTCCCATTTATCTCGTATCCTTTGTAAGTCAATACAGTCAAAGATGGTCCCCTAGACAACAAGTACAGCTCATCACAAACAGTGTTGTCACCTCTGAGACGTGTTTCCAACCAACTGCTAAAAGTCCTGATGTGTTCACATGTAATCCAGTCGTCGCACTGCTCCGGGTGTTTGGAGCGCAGACTGTTCTTGTGTTCATCGACATACGGGGTCACCAAGGTAGAGTTCTGTAGAACTGTGTAGTGTGCTTGAGACCAAGAATATCCGTCCCTGCATATTATTGAGTCACTTCCAAGAGTTCCTTTTCCAGTCAGTCTTCCCTCATACCGCGATTTAGGGAGACCTATCTTCTTAAGGCCAGGAATGAAGTCAAAACAAAACCCGATAACATCCTCTGTTTGATGGCCCATGGAGATGCTTCCTTCTGGCCTAGCACGGTTACGGACATATTTCTTTAGGACTCCCATGAACCTCTCAAAGGGGAACATATTGTGTAGAAATATGGGCTGCAGGATGACAATCTCGTCGACTAGATGAACTAGGATGTGCGTCATGATATTAAAGAAGGATGGTGGGAACACCAGCTCGAAACTGACAAGACATTGCGCCACATCACTCCTTAGCCTTGGTATGATTTCTGGATCGACCACCTTCTGAGAGATTGCATTAAGGAATGCACATAGCTTCACAATGGCTAATCGGACGTTTTCCGGTAGAAGCCCCCTCAATGCAACCGGAAGCAGTTGCGTCATAATCACGTGGCAGTCATGAGACTTTAGGTTCTGAAACTTTTTCTCCGGTATATTTATTATTCCCTTTATATTCGACGAGAAGCCAGTCGTGACCTTCATACTGAGCAGGCATTCAAAGAAGATTTCTTTCTCTTCTTTCGTAAGAGCGTAGCTGGCAGGACCTTTATACTGCTTCGGAGGCATGCCGTCTTTTTCGTGCAAAGGTTGCAGGTCCTCCCGTGCCTCAGGTGTATCTTTTGTCTTCCCATACACGCCCAAGAAGCCTAGCAGGTTCACGCAAAGGTTCTTCGTCATGTGCATCACGTCGATTGAAGAGCGGACCTCTAGGTCTTTCCAGTAGGGTAGGTCCCAAAATATAGATTTCTTCTTCCACATGGGTGCGTGTCCCTCAGCGTCATTCGGAACAGCTAGTCCGCCGGGACCCTTTCCAAAGATTACGTGTAAATCATTGACCATAGCAAGTACGTGATCACCGGTACGCATGGCGGGCTTCTTCCGGTGATCTGCCTCGCCTTTGAAATGCTTGCCTTTCTTTCGACATTAATGGTTGGTCGGAAGAAATCGACGATGGCCCAGGTACACATTCTTCCTGCATTTGTCCAGGTATATACTTTCAGTGTCATCTAAACAGTGCGTGCATGCGTGGTATCCTTTGTTTGTCTGTCCTGAAAGGTTACTGAGAGCGGGCCAATCGTTGATGGTCACGAACAGCAACGCCTTTAGGTTAAATTCCTCCTGTCTGTGCTCATCCCATGTACGTACACCATTTCCATTCCACAGCTGTAAACGTTCTTCAACTAATGGCCTCAGGTACACATCAATGGCGTTGCCGGGTTGCTTAGGGCCTTGGATGAGAACTGGCATCATAATGAACTTCCGCTTCATGCACATCCAAGGAGGAAGGTTATACATACATAGAGTCACGGGCCAGGTGCTGTGATTGCTGCTCTGCTCCCTGAAAGGATTAATGCCATCCGTGCTTAAAGCAAACCATACATTCCTTGGGTCCTTTGCAAACTCATCCCAGTACTTTCTCTCGATTTTTCTCCACTGCGACCCGTCAGCGGGTGCTCTCAACTTCCCATCTTTCTTTCGGTTCTCACTGTGCCATCGCATCAACTTGGCATGCTCTTCGTTTCTGAACAGACGTTTCAACCGTGGTATTATAGGAGCATACCACATCACCTTTGCAGGAACCCTCTTCCTGGGGGGCTCGCCGTCAACATCACCAGGGTCATCTCGTCTGATCTTATACCGCAATGCACCACATACCAGGCATGCGTTCAGATCCTTGTATGCACCGCGGTAGAGGATGCAGTCATTAGGGCATGCATGTATCTTCTCCACCTCCAATCCTAGAGGGCATACAACCTTCTTTGCTGCGTATGTACTGTCGGACAATTCGTTATCCTTTGGAAGCTTCTTCTTCAATATTTTCAGTAGCTTCTCAAATCCTTTGTCAGCCACAGCATTCTCTGCCTTCCACTGCAGCAATTCCAGTACGGTACCGAGCTTTGTGTTGCCATCTTCGCAATTGGGGTACAACCCTTTTTTGTGATCCTCTAACATGCGATCGAACTTCAGCTTCTCCTTTTGACTTTCACATTGCGTCCTTGCATCGATAATGACCCGACGGAGATCATCATCATCGGGTACATCGTCTGGTTCCTCTTGATCTTCAGCAGCTTCACCCATTGCAGCATCATTGGGCCATCGTCTGGTTCCTCTTGATCTTCACCAGCTCCCCCCGTTGCAGCATCACCGTATTCAGGGGGCACATAGTTGTCATCGTACTCTTCTTCTTCGCCGTCTTCCATCATAACCCCTATTTCTCCGTGCCTCGTCCAAACATTATAGTGTGGCATGAAACCCTTGTAAAGTAGGTGGGAGTGAAGGATTTTCCGGTTAGAGTAAGACCTCGTATTCCCACATTCAGTGCATGGACAACACATAAAACCATTCTGCTTGTTTGTCTCAGCCGCATCGAGAAACTCATGCACGCCCTTAATGTACTCGCAAGTGTGTCTATCACCGTACATCCATTGCCGGTTCATCTGCGTGCCTTATATATAATTAAGTGTCCAAATTAATAGAAGTTCATCATCACATTAAAACCAAAGTGCATACATAGTTCTCATCTAACAACATATAGCTCTCCAGAGCATCTAATTAATTAAACCATACATTGAAACTATGTAAAACATTTCAATGCGAAAACAAATGCGATCATAATCACAACCAAGGTAACAGTTGATCCAACGGCATAATGATACGAAGCCTCGGTATGAATGGCATATTTTCTAATCTTTCTAATATTCAAGTGCATTGCATCCATCTTGATCTTGTGATCATCGACGACATCCGCAACATGCAACTCCAATATCATCTTCTCGTCCTCAATTTTTTTTATTTTTTCCTTCAACAAATTGTTTTCTTCTTCAACTAAATTTAACCTCTCGACAATAGGGTCGGTTGGCATTTCCGATTCACATACATCCTACATAAATAAAATCTATGTCATGTTGGTCGGCATAATTTTCATAAACAATAAATGGACCAATAGTTATAAAGATAATATATATACCACATCCGAATCATAGACAGGACGAGGGCCGATAGGGGCGGATACCAAAACCATCGCACTATATATGATGCAATAATAAAAGTAAGAAAATAATACAAGTATCTATGTAAACATACAAGTAAGAATATTTTTCCTTTCAGAAAGAAGATAAGAACAAGAGGCTCACCATGGTGGTGCCGGCGATGAGCTCGGCGTGGGTGATCGACGGCGGTGAAGACGGGGACGGGGCGTGACGGACCGCTAAACCTAGACAAATATTGTGGAAAATGGAGCTTGGAGGTCGAGGTTGGAGAGGAGAAAGCTTAAGTAGTGTGGCTCGGGCATTCCATCAAACACCTTGTCTGCATAGAAGGTGAGCTAGAGCACCACCAAGCCCTCTCCCCCTCGGCTAGAAAAAAACAGAGTAGTGTGCTCTGCTCTTACGCGAGGGGGTATATATAGGCACCTCATTGGTCCCAGTTGGTGGCATGAACCGGGACTAAAGGGGAGCCTTTTGTCCCAGTTCAAGCCACCAACCAGGACCAATGGTGGTGGGCCAGGAGCGAGGACCAATGGCCCACGTGGCCCGGCCGGCCCCCTGGGCTCACGAACCGGGTCCAATGCCCCCATTGGTCCCTGTTTTGGACTGAACCGGGACTAATGGGCTGACCCGGCCTGGACCAAAGCCCTGTTTTCTACTAGTGTATCCCGGTACACCGTCGGAGGCATCCATATAGAGTCATACTTTGTTCTAGTATCGAGTTGTAATCATTGAGTTGTAAATAAATAGAAGTGTGATGATCATCATTCAATAGAGCATTGTCCCAAAAAAGAGAAAGGCCAAAGAAAAAAAAGAAGGCCCCCCAAAAAGAAAATAAATAAAAAGGGGCAATGCTACTATCCTTTTTTCCACACTTGTGCTTCAAAGTAGCACCATGTTCTTCATATAGAGAGTCTCTTGAGTTATCACTTTCATATACTAGTGGGAATTTTCATTATAGAACTTGGCTTGTATATTCCAACAATGGGCCTCCTCAAGTGCCCTAGGTCTTCGTGAGCAAGCAATTTGGATGCACACCCACTTAGTTTCGTTTGTTGAGCTTTCATACATTTATAGCTCTAGTGCATCCGTTGCATGGCAATCCCTACTCCTTGCATTAACATCAATCGATGGGCATCTCCATAGCCCATTGATTAGCCTCGTTGATGTGAGACTTTCTCCTTTTTGTCTTCTCCACATAACCCCCATCATTATATTCTATTCCACCCATAGTGCTATATCGATGGCTCACGCTCATGTATTGCGTGAAAGTTTATGAGTTTGAAATTATTAAGGTATGAAACAATTGCTTGGCTTGTCATCGGGGTTGTGCATGATGAGAGCATTCTTGTGTGACGAAAATGGAGGATGACTAAACTATATGATTTTGTAGGGATGAACTTTCTTTGGCCATGTTACTTTAAGAAAACATAATTGCTTTGTTGGTTTGCTTGAAGTATTATTATTCTCTATGTCAATATGAACTTTTGTCTTGAATCTTCCTAATCTGAATATTCATACCACAATTAAGAAGGTTTGCATTGAAATTATGCCAAGTAGCACTCCGCATCAAAAATTCTCTTTTTATCATTTACCTACTCGAGGACGAGCGGGAATTAATCTTGGGGATGCCTGATACGTCTCCAACGTATCTATAATTTTTGATTGCTCCATGCTATATTATCTACTATTTTGGACTATTATCGGGCTTTATTTTCCACTTTTATATTATTTTTGGGACTAACCTATTAACCGGAGGCCCAGCCCAGAATTGCTGTTTTTTGCCTATTTCAGTGTTTCGAAGAAACGGAATATCAAACGGAGTCCAAACGGAATAAACCTTTCTAGAACGTGATTTTCTTCCCGAATATGACCCAGGAGACCTGGACCCTACGCCAAGGAAGCTTCGAGGTGGGCCCCCACCCTCGTGGGCCCACCGAAGCTCCACTGACGTACTTCTTCCTCCTATACATACCTACGTACCCCCAAACGAACAGATACAGAGCCAAAAACCTAATTCCACCGTCGCAACTTTCTGTATCCACGAGATCCCATCTTGGGGCCTATTCCGGAGCTCCGCCGGAGACCGCCATCATCACGGAGGGCTTCTACATCATCATAGCCTCTCTGATGAAGTGTGAGTAGTTTACCTCAGACCTTCGGGTCCATAGTTATTAGCTAGATGGCTTCTTCTCTCTTTTTGGATCTCAATACAAAGTTCTCCCCCTCTCTTGTGGAGATGTATTCGATGTAATCTTCTTCTTTTTGTGGTGTGTTTGTTGAGATCGATGAATTGTGGGTTTATGATCAAGTCTATCTATGAATAATATTTGAATCTTCTCTGAATTCTTTTATGTATGATTGGTTATCTTTGCAAGTCTTTTCAAATTATCAGTTTGGTTTGGCCTACTAGATTGATTTTTCTTGCAATGAGAGAAGTGCTTAGCTTTGGGTTCGATCTTGCGGTGTCCTTTCCCAGTGACAGAAGGGGCAGCAAGGCACGTATTGTATCGTTGCCATCGAGGATAACAAGATGGGGTTTATTTCATATTGCATGAATTTATCTCTCTACATCATGTCATCTTGCTTAAGGCGTTACTCTATTTTTAACTTAATACTCTAGATGCATGCTGGATAGCGGTCGATGAGTGGAGTAATAGTAGTAGATGCAGAATCGTTTCGATCTACTTGTCACGAACGTGATGCCTATATACATGATCATGCCTAGATATTCTCATAACTATGCTCAATTCTGTCAATTGCTCAACAGTAATTTGTTCACCCACCGTAGAATACTTATGCTCTTGAGAGAAGCCACTAGTGAAACCTATGGCCCCCGGGTCTATTCTCATCATATCAATCTCCATCACTTTAATCTTGCTTTGCTTTTTTACTTTGCCTTTTACTTTTCACTTTGCATCTCATATACAAAAAATACCAAAAATACTATCTATCAGATCTCACTCTCGTAAGTGACCGTGAAGGGATTGACAACCCCTAATCGCGTTGGTTGCGAGTAGCTATCATTTTGTGCAGGTACGAGGGACTTGAGCGTGGCCTCCTACTGGATTGATACCTTGGTTCTCAAAAACTGAGGGAAATACTTATGCTACTCTACTGCATCATCCTTTCCTCTTTGGGGATATCCAACGCAAGCTCAAGAGGTAGCAAGGAGTGGCTGAGTAGGCCAGCTACGTGAGAGGAGCGGCTGAGTAGGCCAGCTACGTGAGAGGAGCGGCCGAATAGAGCACCGAGAGTACCCACTAGGCTATTAGGTGTACTTCCCCTGCATTGATAGTACATCGATGGTTCTAGAGAACAGTAGTACCCTCCACTTCCAACTGTAGCTCCTTGGCCCTGAGATTCAAGAGTTCAAAACTGGTGCACTATACTAGACTAGACTAGAAGTACAGTACATCGCACTACTAGTTGAGAAAAGTAGTACTAGTACTGCTACAGTACGAGTACGTACTCCTCCGTCACATAATGTAAGACGTTTTTTGACACTAGTTGGCGTGTACAAAAAATGGCAAAAACATACCCAAAATTTCTTAATCCACGCCAAAAAGTACTACCTAGTGCCAAAAATTTCTTACTAGTGTTATTATTTACAGTATAATGCAATCCCATAACGTTCCATAATGCTAGTACTAGTAGTAAATAATAGCCTCACCCCTTCGCTGAGGAACGATCTATAGTTGGAAGGGACAAGGCCCTGCGGTTACTATGCTCTTATCTCCTCTTCGCCAGTTCCTCTCCCCCCGAAGAGAAGGCAGTTCATCGCTGCTCCCATGGATTCGCCAGGCGGTTCTCCTCCTCGTCGGGGCTGGGAGACCTTGGATGACGATCCTCTGGAAGAAATCGCACGCCGCTCCGACGTCCTCGCCGCCGCAAGACTCGGTGCTTCCTGCACCAACTTTTTCAAGACGCTGCTTAAACAGGCTTGGGAAAAGGCCATGCTTGTTGGTCTTCCATGCGTCCTCGAGGAGAAGGTTCTTCTATGGGACGATCCTTCGAACAGTCCACCGCTCCTTGGCCATGGTTGCACGTTGACTCCACTAGAGTTGCCGACGTTGAGAGGTAGTCGGATTTTGTCCGATGAGCAGGTCAGTAATGGAGTTTGATCATGTAGTACTTAGTTATTCCATTTCCATCCCGTAATTTCTCCGCTGCCCACCGTCTTATATATAGGTCTGGGTTGGTGCCAACGAAGATTGACTTGCATACCTCCGGCCGAATACCACCATGATTTTGCACAACATCCACAATAGTGCGGGCGTTCTGGTAGACCCCTTCTCCACCATTGGGATCGGCCTTCTGGACTGGCTGGGCAAGAATACGTATGATGATGCCTACATGAGATTGAAGAAGATAGCAATTGCGGACCCGCCGACAAAGCGACGCGGCTACGACGATTACTATCTCATCGCGGTGTTTGACATAAGGATTGCCATCAATGCAAGAGGTAGTAACGGCAGTGGCTGGCGCATGTTGGCGGTGGCAGATTTGTACCCCTACACGTTTGAAGACGCCGTGCGCCATCTAGGCCGCATCTTCGCGGTGACAAGCCAGGGGACTTGTTTCATCTGGTTGCCATCCTACGGTACGGGAGATTACAAACGGAATGCACAAACCATCATTTGCATCCCTAACGGTACTCAATTATTTTGCAGGGACCAGTCATCCCCCGATTAAAATAAGATCGCCGATCCTGGATGTGCATTTGCATCCGCGCTTCGGTCTAACCTGGAACCTTGTAGCTGACTTTGGCATATTGGGATCAACTATCTTAGCAGTTGTTACCCATGGTACCACTGATGTGCAACATGGTCACACAATCTACCACGATCGGACCGTCACCATCTACCCAGGTATTCCATTTTTTAACCCTCTCGCCTTCTCTTTCATTGTTGTACTAGTAGTACACTTTGTAGTACTAGTAGGAGTACTTTTTACCTTGGAGGACGCATATAGCTAGCTAGGCCCTTGAATACTTGAACCCACTAGCTGCCACCATTTTTGTTTTTCCATGTCTTACTATCTCATCCATGTAGCCAAGAGTGGCTATATATAATAAGCCGGTTATTTTACTTCCTCTATACCGGAGTAGTACTATTTGCTGCACAGTATTACTGACCGCCATATTTGAGCACAACATTATTATGCATGGACCTTGACTATGTACGTCACCATGTGTCCAGATCTGGTATGCCGCGTGTACCAGATGAACGGCGCCGAGTTCGACCCCCGTGATGCTACGTGGGTGCCGAGGAACACTCTTGGAGAGTACTCACTTTTCATCGGGGGCAGCTACCCCATTGTGAAGCGGATGCCACCTTCCGTGCACGACACGGAAGGCTTGCCGTTCATGAAGCATGGTTGTGTCTTCAGTGCGCACCGCCGGATGAAGGACATGTTGGGACACGCTATCCCTGATTTATGCCGCTTCAGCTTGGATGAGTCTCCATCGTGTGGAACCAGACTAGAAAGCTGCGACATTGATTCCCGTTGCCCACCGCTATGGATCGTGCCGTCCATGAAGAACATCTGGGATTGGAACCTGGAGGAGGACATGTATCCCATCTATAACATGTAAGTGGAGTACGGTAATTGTGAATGGTAGCGCTGTGAAATATGTAGTCTAGTCGTGCACAAATTTATCACATTAATTGGAGATGAACTTGTGTGGCATACTGGCATTTGTCCTTTAGAATTTATTACTAGTAAATGTGTTATGTGTACGTGCAACTTGTGTGGTTGTTGCACGGGCTCCAACACGCTCTTTGAGAAAAAAAGGTGGCACAGCTTTGGATATACGTGACATGGCGGCACCATACAGTAGCATCGTTTGCTATAGTTGTAGTACACTCCTACTAGGACGACAACTCCTATAAAACCTTGCGCTTGGATCTTTGCCTCTTTGGGAGGTTCAACAGTTCGTACTCGTGTGAACCTTGCACTTGGCTCTTCGCCTCTTCGGAAGGTCCAACAATGATTATACTACAGTACAATATGCTTCTGGCAATCTGACACCGATTGAACTGCTGCACGTCCACCGCGAGGGTGAGGGCGAGGGCGAGGGTGAGGGAGAGGGAGAGGGAGAGGGCGCTGTAGTCAAAACTCTCTCCTCGTCCTGCGAACCACCGCGGGCGTGGGCGAGGGAGAGGCGTAGTAAGCAAGCTTCTCCTTGTTCGGCGAGTTTCCATACTGCGTCCTTTCCGATTAAATATGGCTTAATTTGAAACGAGGAAAATACACTGGCGGTCAACGTATGTAACAATACGCTCTTTACGGTCACTATATATAGTTTTGCGGCGATTATACAATTACTAGCTCATCGTATAGCACCGTATTGCACCCTACTGACCGGTCACATAGTCGACGTGGCACTTTGTTGACTGGTTAAATTTTCACCTGGTTTCTGGGTCCCACCTGTCAGTTGGCAGAGCAAAGAAATCAGTTAAACAAAACTTTACGCAGGCGCGACACGAGTCCAACCCTTGCGCGCGAACCGCCCTGGTCGTGTATGTGAGTGCATGCACGTGTCCTCCCTCGGTCTTCCAACAAAGAGTGTACATCGGCTATAAAACAAAGAGTGTAGTACATGATGTACATCTACACTTCCAATGCATTTAGCCTTTAATCTAAATCGATATTGATTGACTAATGCACCAACTTGTGCTGTAGGTATAGGCTACATGTCTATCCTTAATTACAGCATGCAACAACATTCATTTAATCTTCTTATCTCAATGGTCGCATGCACACATAAGTCTGCTACTTTTGGGCGTTAATTATGCCCTGGTCAATGTGTAAATCTCTAAATGTACAGTATTTCACGGACGTAGGGAGTAGGTTGAGCACTTGAGCGTGAGCGTGTGTGTTGCGTCGTGTGCTGTGTGCCGCATGGGTGCGTGAGTGTTGCGTGCGTCCATGTGTACGTGTGAGTGTTGCATGTTGCATGCATGCATGCATGCATGGGGCTTACTCCCTCCCATTGACATGTTCATATTTCAAGCTTCCTCTGTTCCCTCCATATGGTGATACTCCCTCTGTTCCCAAATAGTACGGAGTAAAAGCCTCCCTTTGTTCCCAAATACGGAGTATTTGTCTTTCTACAGATTTCAACAAGTGACTAGGTACGGAGCAAAATGAGTGAAGTGAGCGTAGAGGCATAGGGATACTGTAGAAATGAAGTCCTCACGATCCATTATTCCCCATCTCGGTCAGAGAGAACTATTCAACTAGTCTTCGCAGTGAAGTGACAATACACGCTGCAGCAGATGGGACACGTAATTAATAAGCTGAACCAGCGTGTTGGTGTTACTAAATCAGCCTTACCCAGTACTGCCATCATGTTTGCCAGTAGAGCACGTTTCCGCAAATACACCTACGCACCTCTGTCCTCCATTAGCTGACATATGAGCCCTGTTGTGGTAGACCCACATGTCATCGGTGTAACTATTTACACTCCGAAGGACGGTATATCCTGGTAGTAGTACTACTACCTCTCTCTCAGTTTACAGGGCGTGCGCGTACTCCTAGGTCGTCAATTTGACCAACCAAATATAAGTCATATATTACAAAAAATATACCAATATAAACTTCAGATGTTCTATTTTTAAATGATATAATTTTTGTGTTATATAGTTTATATTAGGGTAATAAAATTGGCAACCTAGGTATACGCGTAGGACTTGTAAACTAAAACGGAGGTAGTAGTAGAATTGAGATTGAATGCACTTTCTTCCTCGTCTTCCACTCTTCTTCCTCCTCTCTTCTTCTTCCTCCTCTCTTCCCCATCGTCGGCCGCACACCATTTACCCCCGCTCACTGCTCGCCCGCCCGCGCCATCTTCCTTGGTAGCTCGCGCGTACCATACCCCCCCCCCCCCCCCCCCGCTCACTACTCGGCCACATGAGGAGAAGCTTCTTCGCTCGCCCGCCCGAATCCACTTCCCCACTGGCTCGCAGGCACCGAAAACCCCAATGGCAGAACCGACTCACATGCAGAGCCGCGATTGGAGTTCCCTCCCCGATGTTCTCTTGGAGCAGATCTGTAATCGTATGGACCTACTCAGCACCGTCCGTCTGGCTGCATGCTCGGTGTCTTTGTACCGTCTACTCGTCTGCAACCTGCCGGCTCTTTTCAAGACACCCTGCTTGCTGATGCCCGATCCTCGCAGGTGGCCCAAACAACGACTTGACAATCCTACGGAGGTTGCCGTGGTGCCCCTCGACATGCTACCACTACCCGTCCACCTGTCCTTCATGCACGGCCACTACTGGGCGGGCATGAAGGCCAACTGGATCGTCCTCATCCACCACACCGGTAGTCTGTGGCGTCTCGTGGATATCTACACCCAGCGAGAGATCACCCTTCCATCGTTGGATACCGCCGCCATCGAGCCTCGCGGCCCGCCGGACACTCCCGCCTACTACGCACGAGACGTGTCAAGCTTTTGGCTCGACCTCTGTTTGCAGAAAGTTGTAATCTGCGAAGTACCCACACCATCAGAAGACTACATGGATTACAAGCTCATTGCCTTGTTCAACATGGGATTAGTCTATCTGGAATCCCGTCGCCATACATTGTTATGGCTCATCATCAATCCTGTTGAGGCAACATTTCTGTCTGATGCTATAGTGCACGATGGCATTGTTTACGCGGTCAATGCACAGATTGGCTGCCTATACTGGTGGAATCTATCGTCGTGTAATTGTTCATATCTCATCTCATCTTTACCTTATGAATATGACTGCCTGTTCATTTGTTACAAATTTAGAATGCATAGCATGTCTATAACCACATCATTGCTATATGTTCCTCTCATTTCCTAGATTTTTATGGCCACACATGTTATTGTTAGAGTTGATATGAGAACAATTGGCATCTAATGATTGTTAGAATACATATTATGAGCATAACATCATGATTGCTATATGTTACTCTCGTTTACAAGATTTTTATAACAACGCATGTTATTGCTTAGAGCTGATATGAGAACAGTAGTAGTAAGTGCTATGGTAGAATATGAGTAGGCGTTGTCATAGCTGTTTTCCTCTCATTGTTACATGATGTTTGAACCATGACATATTGCTAGAATATGAAAGCCATTGGCTTATTTTTTAACTTGGGGTATGATTATGACCACGGCATTGCAATTCTCTGTCTATGATATGTGTCACTATTATAATAATCTTAATTCCACACATACTCGGAACATGATTGTTTATTTTTGTCCTTTTGGTCTCCAATTTGAATTGTTGCAGCAAACGCAAATGCGCTGGCCTTCATGATTCCAGGACCTGGAATCATACAAGCCGATGGGTGGTGGTTTATCGCTTGTTCAGCTGACGGCGGTCATTTGATGCTCATTCGCACGTACCAAATTGACCAAACCATTACATCAAACCACATGCAGTACAATGCGTGGGGCGTTCGTGACATTGATGGCTATGGCTGCTTTGTGTCCGAGAAAGATCCCAGCTCCGTTGGGCCAGGCGTATTCAACTGGAGGCGGGTTTACAGCCTCGGCAACCACTCCTTGTTCCTCGGGCTCAATTATCCGATCATCCAACCAATCATCGATCATATCACCGACGATGATTACTGTGCTATGCAACTTCCATTCGCGAGGGGGGGCGGTGTTTACACATCATACCATGGGTTTCATGAATCATCATATCCAGAGATTCGTCGACACAGCTTGTTGCCAGATAATCTTCAGTGTGTGAAAGGCATCAAGCTTCCATGCGATGGATGGCTTTTGCAAACCCGACATGCGGCGATGTGGTTCATGCCAACAGCAAATATGCACAACTTGATTCGTGCTGATATCTAGACTGAGCCATGTATTCTGATGCTGTAGCATGACCCTCTTTTGTTGGATATTATGTATTGTTGTTAGTTTGAAGCACTCCTCTGGTTTGAAGGATAGATACCTTCCTGGGATCAAGTGCATCCTAACTCACCTGCGTAGGATGTACTGATAATGATGATGGAGATGTTGTGCAGAAGCCACATATATATATAGGACAAATGTTTTCTACAAGCAGTGGTAGTTACCACCACTTGCATTTTGTATGTTGTAGTATATAACAAACACTATGTAGTATATAACAATGATTAGGTAGTATATATACTAATTTTTAGGTAGTATGCATCATTTTTTGAGTATGCTTTCTTTACGTACAAATATGTATGTATTTCACAAATATAACAAACACTATGGGCTCATATGCAATTTTTTCATGTAATTTGCTTTGAAATATCTTAGATATAGTATACGAGCATATTTAAAATAATAAAATAGTACATATAGTACCATATGGTAGTATATGATACATGTGGGGTAACTACCACCGGGTGGTAGGATGGATTTTCCCTATATATATATATATATATATATATGTATATATATATATATCAGTTAGGATTCAAGTCCATACTTGTTAGTTAAACCTATGTATAAATTGTGACACTAAATACAACTAGTAAGTACTACAGTAGCAGTACTAGTATAAGTCGGTCAAATTATTCATCATGTCCACACATTGAATTGACGTGACAACACGCTGCGCGTGAGGTGACACAAGAATCCCGGCGACGTGTTCGGGTATTCTGGACTTCAGATTTGGAGTACCACTTATCTGTCAAAATCTTTCATCATTCACTTAAAACAGTCGATTGATCATACATTGAGTACCATATAACTGGAATTACCGATGCAAGTCGAAGAAGGATTGGCCGGTGCTGCCGCCTGGCATCAAGTTCGATCCCACGGATCAGGAGCTGATCGAGCACCTTGAGGCCAAAGTGAGTGCTGAAAGCGCGAGATTTTAGTCTCTCATCGATTTGTTCATACCAACCATCGACAGCGAGCACACGGCATATGCTACACCCAACCTGAGAAACTTCCAGGTAAGACACCGATTGGCCGTCTACTTGCACAAACATATTCCTTTGTTTATAGCTCTATTTTTCTTTTTAGATGCAGACCTGGTGAAGCAATTACAATTTGACAGTTAATAAAAAGTGAAACAAGTAACTGCAACATGCCAAAGATGTTATGAAAATGCCAACTAGGTACACTAAAATCTGTATTCCACAATATTGCAGGTATCACACTGAGTGGCCTAAGGAAGCATTTCTTCCAGCGCAATTCCAGGGCGTTCAAAAGTGGCACGTGGACGCATCGCAAGATACAGTCGGAGTGCGGCATGCACGCGATGTAGCACAAGACCGGCAATACCTTGCTGGTGATGGTCAACGGCCGGCAGACGGGCAGCAAAAAAGGTTCTGGTGCTGCACACCAACAAGAACTTCGACCAGCAGAGGACCAACTAGGTGTAGTACCACCTCGGGGACCTGGAGCAAGAGAAGGAGCGGGAGCTGGTCCTCTGCAAGATTTTCTACCAGACAAACACTAGGGCCAGGAGTAAAAAGATTATAAGTTAGTTCGGTATTGGTAGTTGTACTACCTTGTCGTCCGCGAGTTGGTATTGTTGTTAACGATCTTTTGGTATGAACTTGCATTCGCTTCCAACCATCGTGCCGAGGGTCGACGTGGATATAAAGCTGAATCATTTGTTTCGAAACGAATTTTCAAGCACCTGATTTTTATTTGATGGGTAGCATAAGCACCTGCCGTTCGAATTCCCAGTTCTCCAATTTTTTCAAAACAAGTGCATGCACTTATTATCACGATAAAAAACAATATCCGTGCTGCATCCCAGTTATCAGTCTGTACTTGCAGAATTCTCTCGTTTATTGAGCACGTATATTGTTTTTTCAGGTCGAGCAAGTTTCAACTGGGCTGTAGACTGCCCAGGGTTGGTTTTGTTTTTAACAGGCCCAGCCCATGACGACAACGGGGCACAAAGATCCAGTAGGTATCTACTGGCCTCTAGCCCACCAGCGTTAGTTATATTTTGTCTTACAACATCCGCAGGCAGTTTTTTTTACTGAATCAAACACACAGCCCAGTTCTATTTTCCTCTTGGAACGCATGTCCTACATCCGTTTTCTAATCTCTACCTATAGTTTTACTAGTTCATATACACGTATCATTACATTGAAAACACATAAAATTCCCTTTTCAAATTTACATCCTTATTTTTGTTGTTTTTTCCCACCCAGCGCTGATTTTTTTACCACTGGTTTTCCCTTAAACCAACTCAATTGTCCCACGTCTTATTTGCTCACAAAAACAAAACGATTTTTGGCAAATCAATAAGTTCTTAAAAAATGTTTATCATTTCAGGATTACAATAGTTCAGACTCCACCAAAATATGCAAAATAAGGTTGAACTTTTTTACCGTGGTCCTGGGCAGAAAATGGGCTGTAATAAATTACTTAAGAATTAGCAAATGGGCTGCAAATTATAAAAAATAGCAAATGGGCTTTATGTTGTCTGCCACGGATTTGGAGGCTGACTTGTGGGCCTACTAAGTTCATGCGTACACAAGGTTTCTCAAAAAAGAAACTTAGTCAACAATCGACTCTACCAGCGTCAGACCGTTAGATGTCAATCTAACGGCAATCGTGCTTCTTCAGTCTCTGATCTTCCTGCCCCAGCCGCCCAAACCAGCGCCGTCGGAACCGCCTGCTCCCGCCTCCTATGGCCGGCAGTGCTGCCGGGTAGGCCTCACGGCCCCATCATACTCGCATCCCTGGCCTGTCTATCCCTCTACTCACCCACACCTCCTATTATTTTCCGGTGACGGCAGCCGAACCACTCAACCCTCGTACTCTCCACCGCGTGGGCAGCCACTGCCGTGTCTTCCCCGGCTCCGTGTCGTTCTCTTCGTAGGCCTCGCCGTCGTCCACCGCCCTGGTGCTCTCGACGCGGCATGGTCAACGATGTCCATCCAACGGTCGTAGTGCATTTTCAACCTCTGGTCTTCTTGCCCCAGCCGCCCAAAGCAGCGCCGGTCGTGCCGCATGCTCCTGCCTCCCGTGGCCGACTGTGCTGTCGCGGAGGCCTCACCGTCCTCATACTACTCCCACCGCTGGCCAGGCCATCCCTCCACTCACCCACTCCCCTTGTTATTCTGTGGCGACGGCAGCCTCACACCGCAGCCGAACCAGTGAACCCTCGTACTCCTCTCCGCGTGGGCATCCACTGTCGCGTCTTCCCCGGCTCCGCGTCGTCCCCTTCCTAGGCCTCGCCTTCGTCCACCGCCGTGGTGCTCTCCGTGCGGCGTGGTCAATGTGGTCAATGACCGACTTCCATCGGAAGAGTACTGTACATGGAGAGGCTGATAGCTGGGTCCACGGCAGCCGCAAGGAAGTGCCTCCTTATTACGCCCAAAATAATTATTCCTCCACCTGACAGCAGGGACCCACTGGACGGGCCACCAGTATTTCGTGGAAAAAACGTTTCCCCCCTAACTGCTGGGACCCACCGGACGGGCCACCGTATTTCGCGAAAAAACATTTGCCCCTGACTGCTGGGACCCACCGGACGGACCATCGTATTTCGTGAAAAAAAAACGTTCCCCTGCTGTCAGCTCGGACCCACCGGAAGTGCCTCCTTATTACGCACAGAAAAATGAATACTCCCCCTGCTAGCTGGGACCCACCATGGTGGGAGGCTGACCTGTGGGCCTACTAAGTTGACGGGGATGGAGGGCTTTGTCAACTTAGTCAATATGAATGATTCTAGCTCCAGTGACCGTACGATGTCCATCCAACGGCCGTCGTGCTTCTTCAATCTCTGCTCTTCCTGCTCCAGCCGCTCAAACATGCGCCGGCGGGACTGCCTGCTCCCTCCTCCCCGCGGCCGGCTGTGCTGCCGCGCAGGCCTCACCGCCCCACCGTACTCCCATCGCTGGCCTAGCCATCCCTCTACTCACCCACACCTGCTGTCATTCTCCGGCGACGGTAGACGAACCAGTAAATCCTCGTATAGTCGTACTCCCCTCCGCGTGGGAAACAACTGCCGAGTCTTCCCTTCCTCCGTGTCATTCCCTTCCTAGGCCTTGTCGTCGTCCACCGCCCTGGTGCTCTCGGCGTGGCCTGGTCAACGTGGTCAACGACCGACATGCATCTGAAGTAGACTGTACGTGGAGAGGACGACAGTTGGGTCCATGGCCGCACGCAAGGAAATGCCTCCTTATTACGTGCAAAATAATGATTCCTCCACCTGACATCAGGGACGCACCGAAAGGGCCTCTGTATTTCACGAAAAAACGTTACCGCCTGAGGGAGTCCTGGATTAGGGGGTGTCCGGATGGCCAGACTGTACCTTCAGCCGAACTCCTGGACTATGAAGATACAAGATTGAAGACTTCGTCCCGTGTCCGGGAGGGACTTCCCTAGGCGTGGAAGGCAAGCTTGGCGATACGGATATGTGGATCTCCTACCATTGTAACCGACTTTGTGTAACCCTAACCCTCTCCGTGTCTATATAAACCGGAGGGTTTTAGTCCGTAGGACAACATACAGAACAACAATCATATCATAGGCTAGCTTCTAGGGTTTAGCCTCTCCGATCTCGTGGTAGATCTACTCTTGTACTACCCATATCATCAATATTAATCAAGCATGACGTAGGGTTTTACCTCCATCAAAAGGGCCCGAACCTGGGTAAAACTTCGTGTCCCTTGCCTCCTGTTACCATCCAGCCTAGACGCACAGTTCGGGACCCCCTACCCGAGATCCGCCGGTTTTGACACCGACATTGGTGCTTTCATTGAGAGTTCCTTTGTGTCGTCGCCGTTAGGCTTGATGGCTCCTACGATCATCAATAGCGATGCACTCCAGAGTGAGACCTTCCTCCCCGGACAGATCTTCGTCTTCGGCGGCTTCGCACTGCGGGCCAATTCACTTGGCCATCTAGAGCAGATCGAAAGCTATGCCTCTGGCCGTCAGGTCAGATTTGGAAGTTTAAACTACACTGCTGACATCTGCGGGGACTTGATCTTCGACGGATTCGAGCCACTGCCGAGCGCGCCGCACTGTCACGACGAGCATGATCTAGCTCTGCCGCCGAACAGTGCCCTGGAGGCCGCACCCGCATCGGCTTCGACCCTTAATTCGGAGCCAACTGCGCCGATCGAGGATGGGTGGTTGGACGCCGCCTCGGGGGCTGCGATCCCAACAGCGATTGAGCCAAACACCAGCCCCACACTCCATGAGACTCATGACTCCAAGGAGCCGGACTCCTCTCCGGACTCCGAACCCACCGCGCCCCTGCCGATCGAATCCGATTGGGCGCCAATCATGGAGTTTACTGCCGCGGACATCTTTCAGCACTCGCCTTTCGGCGATATTCTGAAGACACTAAAGTCTCTCTCTTTATCAGGAGAGCCCTGGCCGGACTACAGTCAGCAAGGTTGGGATACAGACGATGAAGAAATTCAAAGCCCACCCACCACCCACTTTGTAGCCACTGTCGACGATTTAACCGACATGCTCGACTTCGACTCCGAAGACATCGACGGTATGGACGCTGATGCAGGAGACAATGAAGAACCAGCGCCTATTGGGCCCTGGAAAGCCACCTCGTCATATGACATATACATGGTGGACACCCCAAAAAAAGGAGATGGCGATGGAACAGCGGAGGATGACCCCTCCAAGAAACAGCCTAAGCGCCGGCGTCAGCGGCGCCGCTCAAAAACCCGCCAAAGAAAATACGGTGATTCCAGCACGGGAGATAATAATACTTCGGAGAGTGCCGAAGAAAACCCCCTCCAGCAAGATTCAGCACAGGAGGATGGAGAAGCCAGCCCTCATGAGAGAGCGGCAGACAGAGAGGTCGAGGACGATAATTAATGCCTCCCTCCGAAGACGAGGCAAGCCTCGACGACGACGAATTCGTCGTGCCAGAGGATCCCGTCGAGCAAGAGCGTTTTCAACACAGGCTTATGGCCACGGCAAGAAGCCTCAAGAAAAAACAGCAACAACTTAGAGCTGATCAAGATTTGCTAGTCGACAGATGGACTGAAGTCCTTGCGGCCGAAGAGCATAAACTCGAACGCCCCTCCAAGAGCTACCCAAAGCGCAGGTTGCTACCCCAATTAGAGGAGGAAGCACTTAAACCTACATCACCAGCACTTGATACGGCCGACCGGCCACCTCGTGGCCGCGACAGAGAGGCCTCTCGGCCCTCCACTCAAGCCGCACCCCATACCAAGGCACGAGAAAATGCGCCAGACCTGCGAGATATGTTGGAGGACAAGGCAAGGCAAACAAGATCGATCTATGGATCGCATGGGTGCCCCACGACTCGAGACAATAACCGTCACGCCGGACACAAATCCGGTAGGGCCGAACACAGTAGACAAAGCCCATTGGAGCTACGTCGTGATATAGCCCAGTACAGAGGCGCCGCACACCCACTATGCTTCACAGACGAAGTAATGGATCATCAAATCCCCGAGGGTTTCAAACCCATAAACATCGAATCATACGATGGCACAACAGATCCTGCGGTATGGATCGAGGATTATCTCCTTCATATCCACATGGCCCGCGGCGATGATCTCCACGCCATCAAATACCTCCCACTCAAGCTTAAAGGACTAGCTCGGCATTGGCTTAACAGCTTGCCAGCAGGATCAATCAGTTGTTGGGAGGACCTGGAAGCCGCATTCCTCGATAATTTCCAGGGCACTTATGTGCGACCACCAGACGCCGATGACCTAAGCCACGTAATTCAGCAGCCAAAGGAATCGGCCAGGCAATTCTAGACACGGTTCCTAACAAAGAAAAATCAAATAGTGGACTGTCCGGACGCAGAGGCCCTAGCAGCCTTCAAGCACAATATCCGTGACGAGTGGCTTGCCCGGCACCTTGGACAGGAAAAGCCGAAATCTATGGCAGCACTCACGACACTCATGACCCGCTTTTGCGCGGGAGAAGACAGCTGGCTTGCTCGTAGCAACAATATGACCAAGAACCCTAGTAATTCGGATACCAGGGACAGTAGTGGCAGGTCGCGTTGCAACAAGAAGAAGCACCGCATTAACGGCGACAATGCTGAGGATACGGCAGTTAATGCCGGATTCAGAGGCTATAAATCCGGTCAGCGGAAAAATCCATTCAAAAGAAATCCTAGGGGGCCGTCCAGTTTGGACCGAATACTCGACCGCTTGTGCCAGATACATGGCACCCCCGAAAAGCCGGCCAATCACACCAACAGGGATTGTTGGGTGTTCAAGCAGGCAGGCAAGTTAAATGCTGAAAATAAAGACAAGGGGCTACATAGCGATGACGACGAAGAGCCCCGGCCGCCGAACAACAGTGGACAGAAGGGTTTTCCCCCACAAGTGCGGAAGGTGAACATGATATACGCAACCCACATCCCCAAGAGGGAGCGGAAGCGCATGTTAAGGGACGTATACGCGGTAGAGCCAGTCGCCCCAAAGTTCAACCCATGGTCCTCCTACCCGATCACCTTTGATCGAAGGGACCATCCCACTAGCACCCGTCATGGCGGATTCGCCACATTGGTTCTAGACCCAATTATTGACGGATTTCATCTCACTAGAGTCCTTATGGACGGCGGCAGCAGCCTGAACCTGCTTTACCAGGATACAGTGCGAAAATGATCATAGATCCCTCGAGGATTAAGCCCACCAAAACGACCTTTAAAGGCGTAATACCAGGTGTAGATGCCAACTGTACAGGCTCAGTCACACTTGAAGTGGTCTTCGGATCTCCGGATAATTTCCGAAGCGAGGAGTTAATCTTCGAAATAGTCCCATTCCGCAGTGGCTATCACGCACTGCTCGGGCGAACCGCATTCGCCAAGTTCAATGCGGTACCGCACTACGCATACCTTAAGCTCAAGATGCCAGGCCCTCGAGGAGTAATTACGGTCAATGGAAACACCGAACGCTCCCTCCGAAGGGAGGAGCACACGGCGGCCCTTGCAGCGGAAGTACAAAGCAGCCTCTCCAGGCAGTTCTCCAGTCCGGCCATTAAACGTTCGGACACCATCAAGCGCGCCCGGAGTAACCTACAACAAGACCGCCTGGCACGTTCCGAGCAGGCGTAGCAATACGGCCCCAACCCCAGCCCTCACAAAAATGCAACACCAGTGCTTCGCGTACATAACTACGCTCTAGAAATACCATGGGTACAGGGGGAGGGGCACCATCACGGCACGCCCGAAACACGGCTTAAACCGCACTAGGGGCTGCCGATTTTTTAATTTTCTCTTACTTTCAGGACACCATTCTTCGAAAGGCCTGTTCGGCAGTTCAATTGCCGCACAAACGATGCAAGAACCAGGGAAGCAGACAAGCCATGCCGCATTACGGAACTCCCAGGTGGTCTCTATCACGAGCAGTATACCTGTTTCGCATACCATTCCGCAGCCTGCCCCTGGAACGGACATGTTAAATAGTCCAACCTTTTGCTTATCGCATTATTTGTATCGTTCTGCTTTGATCGCAGCCCTTTTTTAATAAACAATGCATAGCTTTTGTCTATTTTTGCATTACTTTTTTTACAAATATATGTTCCTTAACGACATGTAGCACCCGTACACTTTGGTACGCCCAAAATACTCCGTGGGCTTTAGTACCCCTCAATATGGTGTGAGAAGTCCGAACACTTTAACAAGTGCGGCACCCCGAACTTATAGCATTATATGCATCAGCTCCGAATCATGTCTTGGGTCAATAGTTGTGTTTGCCCGGCTCCTATGTTTTGGTGCCTTACGTTCCGCTATGTCGGCTAAGGTAGCACTAGGAGAACTACTGCGATTGTGCCCCAGTTGAGCTGGGTCGAGCACCTCAGTAGAGAAAGCTAAAACTGACTGTCATGATGAAGCGAGAGCTGGTCGCTGTTCGAGAGGTTTTTCGAGTCCCTAAAGACTTATGCCGCTTAGAGCGAGGAGTCGGCTCTGTCCGGCCAAGGCGTGGATAGCGCCCCGAACTTGGTCTTCCGAATACCAGGGGCTTTGCCGAAATTTAAAATTATAGAATTCTATGGCTAAGTGAGAGTGTTCACACATTATAGTCTGATTGCCTTGTTCGTTGTGCTGAGCGCCTCCCTCAAAGGACCCAAACATGGGAAAAAGAGCGCTCAGGTTTATCCCCGAACACCCCAGCACTAGCGGCACGGGGGCAGAAGCCGACGACTCGCCATCTCTCAGAATTGATAAACAACCGCACAGAAGGTAATATTTTAAATTCCAACAGCATTGCTTAGCGCATATGAACAAATTTTTAGCGCACGGGACAAAACGAGCGAGTTTTACTCAAAAAATACATCCCTGGAACATTCATCTGCCATAAGGCGGGCACCCTTCAGAACATCCTTATAATAATTCTCGGGCTTGCGATGCTCCTTCCCCGGCGGTGGCCCGTCCTTCACAAGCTTCTCAGCATCCAGCTTGCCCCAGTGCACCTTAGCACAGGCAAGGGCCCTATGGGCACCTTCAATGCAGACGGAGCGCTTGATGACTTCGAGCCTTGGACAGGCCCCCACCAGCCGCCGCACCAGCCCGAAATAGCTCCCAGGCAGAACCTCTCCAGGCCACAGCTGAACTATGAGGCCCTTCATGGCCTGTTCGGCCACCTTGTGGAGCTCGACCAGTTGCTTCAGCTGGTCGCTCAGGGGCACGGGGTGTCTGGCCTCAGCATACTGAGACCAGAACACCTTCTCCGTCGAGCTTTCCTCCTCGGCTCGATAGAATGCGGCGGCATCAGACACGCTACGGGGAAGATCTGCGAATGCTCCTGGAGAGCTCCGGATTCGGGTAAGTAACAAGTAACTCACATTTATGTGTTTGATTTGCATAAAGAATGCCTTACCCGCCGCTATCTTTTTCACCGCATCCAAGTCCTGGAGGGTCTTCTGGGATTCGGCCTTGGCAGACTTGGCATTTTCAATATCCACCGCGAGCTCGGACGCTCGTGTCTTTGAGTCAAGTTCCAAACTCTCATGTTTTTTCATGGGAGCCTGGAGCTCTTGCCGCACCTTGCCAGCCTGGGCCTCATACTTCTCCCGCTCGGTGCGCTCCGTGGCCGCCCTCTTCTCGGCCTCGAATAGCGCTTGCTTAAGGGTCGCCACCTCAGACGTGGCCCCTACAATAGCCACGATAATCCTGTCATTTTTTGCAATTGCACTTTTTTATATATATTTAAACAAGGTATTTCTTACCTTCCTTGTCCTCGAGCTGCTTCTTGGCACGCCCGAGCTCTTGCTCGGACTGCTCGAGGTTCTGCTTCAGCGTGCTCACTTCCGCAGTTAGTGCGGCGAACGCCAGCAGAGAAGCCTGCATACACATATTGACTCCTTTTTGTTAGACTCCTGCGAATTTTATTTGATCCTCTATTCGGCTTTTCTTCCCAAACGCCAAACAGAGCATCAGGGGCTACTGTCTATGCGGTAATATTATTTACACATTCTTTACTTACCTCAAAGCCTGTTAAAAGGCTAGCACAAGCTTCAGTCAGTCCGCCAAGTGGACTGAACCTTCTGGACCACCGCACTCATAATGGTGCGGTGCTCCTCGTCGATGGAGGCGCCTTTGAGCACCTCCAACAGATTGTCCGGTGCCTCCGGTTGGACGGGGGTCACCGGCATGGTGGGCTTGCTCCTCTTGGAAGGAGGGCGCCCGCCGGACTCTGGAACCTTTGAAGGTTCCGGAGCGGTGTCCGGCCTAGAGCCGGACTTGGAGCCCTAGGGGGTTTTATCCCCTTTACTCCTGGAGTCCGGGAGGTCGCCTTGCGGCGCCTCCAGGACCACCTCCTCCCGGCTTGGAACCTGTTGGGACAACACTTCGGCGTCGTCCGTAGGGCGGGGGGAGGTAGCCGTCGAAAGCGAATTTACATCCGACGAGTCCAGTGAACCGCTCGACGACGCGTCGAGCCGGTCTTTGGGTGGGCTGCATAATCATATTCAACATAAGGGAAAGCTGTGCGATAAAGGAATACTATGAATTACTCTGGTATCCGGATACTTACGATTTCGCCAGGGGCTTGGCCCTGAGCGGCCACTCCTCTCCGCCATCGTCGGCGTTGGTGGAGTTGTCCGGAGGAAGGGTTTTCCCCTTCTTGGACCCTTCGGCCTCCCCAGTGAGGGTGGCCTTCCTTTTCTTTTCTCCCCCCGATGGAGGGGGAGAGGTCTCTTCTTCCTCCTCCTCGTCTTCACGGGAGGAATGCGCCTTGGAGCCGTCGGATGATGAACCCGACACCTCCTGGTGCCGGGCACTTTTTCGAGTCCCCGTGGCCTTCTTCGTGGCCTTCTTCTCCGGCACCACATAGGGTGCCGGAGCCAGCAGCTTCGCCAAGCGGGCATCGGCTGGGTCTTCGGGCAAAGGAGCCGGACAGTCGATCTGTTCGGACTTCGCCTGCCAATCCTGTCAAAGGTAAGGGAGCTTAGATCCCGCATAGAGTTAAACTATGAAAAACTAATACCCTGTAAAAGGTACAAACAACTTACCGCACTAGCGTGACACTGCGCGCTGAATCCGCGATCCTCGGTAGCCGATGCGGGAGCCTCGGCGCCCTTCAAAAGCACCTTCCAGGCATCTTCGTACGTCATGTCGAAGAGCCTGCACAGAGTTCAGTGCTGCGCCGGGTTGAACTCCCACAGATTGAAGGCCCATTGTTGACACGTGAGGATCCGGCGGATGAGCATAACCTGGACTACGTTGACAAGCTTGAGCTGCTTGTTCACCAGGGTTTGGATGCATGTTTGCAGTCCAGTCACCTCTCCTTTGCTGCCCCACGACAGGCCCGTCTCTTTCCAGGACGTGAGCCGCGTTGGGGGTCCGGACCGGAACTCGGGGGCTGCGACCCACTCAGGGTCGCGCGGCTCGGTGATGTAAAACCACCCCGATTGCCACCCCTTCAGGGTCTCCACAAAGGAGCCCTCGAGCCATAAGACGTTGGGCATCTTGCCCACCATGGCGCCTCCGCACTCCGCCTGGTTGCCGCGCACCACCTTCGGCTTGACATTGAAAGTCTTGAGCCATAGGCCGAAATGGGGGCGGATGCGGAGGAAAGCCTCGCACACGACGATAAACGCCGAGATGTTGAGGATGAAGTTCGGGGCCAGATCATGGAAATCCAGGCCGTAGTAGAACATGAGTCCCCGGACGAATGGGTGGATAGGAAAGCCCAGTCCACGGAGGAAGTGGGGAAGGAACACTACCCTCTCATGGGGCCTTGGGGTGGGGAGGAGATGCCCCTCTTCGGGAAGCCGGTACGCGATGTCGTTAGACAAGTATCCGGCCTTCCTCAGTTTTCTGATGTGTCCCTCCGTGACGGAGGAGACCATCCACTTGCCTCCCGCTCCGGACATGGCTGGAGAAGGTTGAGGTGGGGAGTGCGGACTTGGGTGCTGGAGCTCGAGTGCACGAAAATGGATAGGCAAAGCAGGAAGAAGGCGTAGGTGAAAAGGTGGATCCTTATCCCCTTATATGGGTGGACGCAACTACGTGTCCCCACCAGCCTGGTAAAACTCGCTTATCTCCAAGCGCCGTAATCAATGGCGCAGTTGGGTTACCCACGCCCGTATTGATGAGAATCCCGGAATAAGGGGACACGATCTCTGCTTCGACGAGACGTGCCAAGGAAACCGCCTCGCATGACACGCTGAGGTGGGACAATAAAACGATTCGAATAAAGGCTTGGCCGTGGTGCGATGTCACACTATGGAATACGTCAGCAGATTAGATTTGTGTAAATATTATTCTCTCTATGGCAATATGTGGAAACTTATTTTGCAGAGCCGGACACTATCTTTGTGTTCAAAATCTTCTATGAAGTACTTGGAGGAGGAACCCGCCTTGCAATGCCGAAGACAATCTGCGCATCGGGCTCGTCGTCATTGAAGCCTGGTTCAGGGGCTACTGAGGGAGTCCTGGATTAGGGGGTGTCCGAATGGCCAGACTATACCTTCAGCCGGACTCCTGGACTATGAAGATACAAGATTGAAGACTTCATCCCGTGTCCGGGAGGGACTTTCCTTGGCGTGGAAGGCAAGCTTGGTGATACGGATATGTGGATCTCCTACCATTGTAACCGACTTTGTGTAACCCTAACCCTCTCCGATGTCTATATAAACCGGAGGGTTTTAGTCCGTAGGACAACATACAGAACAACAATCATATCATAGGCTAGCTTCTAGGGTTTAGCCTCTCCGATCTCGTGGTAGATCTACTCTTGTACTACCCATATCATCAATATTAATCAAGCAGGACGTAGGGTTTTACCTCCATCAAGAGGGCTCGAACCTGGGTAAAACTTCGTGTCCCTTGCCTCCTGTTACCATCCAGCCTAGACGCACAGTTCGGGACCCCCTACCCGAGATCCGCCGGTTTTGACACCAACACCGCCGCTGATAGCTCGGACCCACCAGCTATATCTTCGTACGCAAGGAAGTGCCTCCTTATTACGCATAAAAAAATGAATACTCCCCCTGTTAGCTCGGACCCAGTATAGTGGCAGGCTGACTTGTGGGTCTACTATGTTGACGGGGACGGAGGGCTTTGTCAACTTAGTCAATATGTACGATTCTAGCTCCAGTGACCGTACGATGTCCATCCAACGGCCGTAGTGCTTCTTCAACCTCTGGTCTTCTTGCTCCACCCGCCCAAACCAGCGCCGGGCGTGCCTCATGCTCCTGCCTCCCGTAGCCGGCTACGATGCGGCGGAGGCCTCACCGCCCCTACTACTCCCATCGCTGGCCAGGCCATCCCTCTACTCACCCACACCCCCTGTTATTATGCGGCGACGGCAGCCTCACACCGCAGCGAACCAGTGAACCCTCATACTCCTCTACGCGTGGGCATCCACTGTCGCGTCTTCCCCGGCTCCACGTCGTCCCCTTCCTAGGCCTCGCCATCATCCACCGCTCTGGTGCTCTCGGCGCGGCGTGGTCAACATGGTCAAGGAACGGCTTCCATCGGACGTGGACTATACGTGGAGAGGCTGTCAGCTGGGTCCACGGCCGCAGCAAGGAAGTGCCTCCTTATTACGTGCAAAATAATTATTCCTCCACCTGACAGCGGGGACCCACCGAATGGGCCACCGTATTTCACGAAAAAAACATTTGCCCCTGACTGCTGGTACCCACCAGCTACATCTTCGCACGCAAGGAAGTGCGTCCGGGCAAAAAAACGATTCGCCCCCCTGACTGCTGGGACCCACCAACTACATCTTCGCAGGCAAGGAAGTGCCTGATAATCGGGACCCACCTGGTCGAAGCATACGTAGCGTTGTCATTCTGGTCGTGAACGTGTACGTACATATATACTGGTGGATGTAGAGGTGCGCACGTGTCGTAGTAGAGGCGCGTACGTGTCGTACTAGAGGCGCGCACGTAGCATGTACACGTACGTACAGCGGCCAGGGTGCAAGAAAGAAAATACGGCCACGTATGTGTACATACGGGCAGGGTCTCGAACGCCTACTCGCGCATACGTACGGCGAGGGCTCATTGACATGGCTGGGTCGGAACGGAGAAACAGCGTCGTCGTCGTGTTCATGGGGAGGCAACGGAATGCGTCATGTCCATGGGGAGGCAACGGAATGCGTCGTGTTCATCGGGAGGCAACGGAACGTGTGGGAGCCAACCAACTGGGTCGCAACGGAATGCGTGGTCGTGCTCATCGGGAGGGCTTGAACGGAATAGGCAATGGAAACAAGGCCTGGCGTACCGCACAACGGAGGAAACAGACCTCCTACGTTCGGAACGGGGTCCTGTTGATCGGGAGGGGTGTGGCGTACCGCAAAACGGAGGAAACGGACCTCCTATGGTCGAAACGGGGGTCCTGTTGATCGGGAGGGGTGTGGCGTACCGCAAAACGGACGAAACGGACCTCCTACGGTCGAAACGGGGGTCCTGTTGATCGGGAGGGGTGTGGCGTACCGCAAAACAGACGAAACGGACTTGTGTTGGAGCGCTACGGTCGAAATGGGGGTCCTGTTCATCAGGAGGGGTGTGGCGTACCACAAAACGGGACTCCATGGGATATTGTTCATCTCCACCGTCGACCTCCTCCAGCCTCCACGGGCTACCGTCGACCTCCTCTAGCCTCCACAGGCTCCTGTTCATCTAGCCTCCACCGCGCGCTACTCCACCGGCTACTGTTCAACCACCCCTCCACCGTCTACTGTTCATCCAGCCCTCGACACCACGGGGTCCTGTTCAACCACCCCTCCACGGGCACCCCTCCACCGTCTACTGTTCATCCATCCCTCCACACAACGGGGTCCTGTTCAACCACCCCTCCACGGGCACCCCTCCACCTTCTACTGTTCATCCAGCCCTCCACCACACCATGGGGTCCTATTCATCCAGAGGCAACGCCACTGCTCACTGTTCATCCAACCCCCTCCCCCCCCCCCCCCCCGCACGCAAAGCTCACTGTTCATCCCAGAGGCAGCATCGATCGGCTTCAGTTAGCAGCAGTAGTGAAGGAATCGCTCAATCGGGTTCAGTTAACAGCCATCGATCGATCGCTCGGGTTCAGCAACGCGTAGCCTGCAGTGCAATCGCTCGGGTTCAGTTAGAGCCCAATGCCTCGCTCAGGTTCAGTTAGAGCCAACGCCTCGCACACACGCGCGTACGTGTACGAGAGAAATGCGCATCGCTCGGCCCCCGACCTCCCACCGTAACCGGGAACTCCCCGAAATTTTCCTCCCCCTCGCTTCTACCACGGTTTTTTCCGTCATGGACGGCCCAAAGAATGTCATGCAGCTGCGTCTCCGGCCCTCCCAGGATGAAAAGCCCATTTTCTGTCATGATTTTTTGTCATAGAAGTAGGAGCCCACCACATCTATGATGATACCGGGTTTTGTCACAATTATCATCATAGAAGTGTCATATGTATGATAGAAAAAAAATTGTTCGGCTCAAAATGTCAAGGATGTGTCTTTTTTTTGTAGTGCTGGTGGTGGCGATCTCATCCGCCAATGCTTTAATCTTGGCAAGATACTCCGCCATGGTGGAGTTCCCCTTCTGGAGATTGGCAAGAGCGATCCTGTTATTCACCTCTTGCGCCTGGGTTTGTGCAGCAAAGGTAGCATGGATCACCCTCCATACTTCAGCCGGCGTCTGCAGAGTCACCACCTGTGCAAGGACTTCACGAGAAAGCGAAGCCATCAGATAACCTTGTACCTGTTGCTGTTGGGCATACCAGATCGCGCAGGCGTAGTTCACGACCTGCTCCTCCTTCCCATCTTTGGTGATGGTGAGGGTAGAAGGCGGCGCCGGGCTTGTGGCGTCGAGGAAGTGCTCCATCTTCGCTCCTTTGATCTAAGGGAGCATGATTGCCTTCCACAAGAGGAAATTAGTCCTCGTGAGTTTTTCTATTGGTGGAGAACCGAGAGAGGTGCCGCTGCTGCTGGATGAAGATGACGCAAAGGTGGAAGCGGAGGATTGGGTAATTAGGGCACCCATGGTGCCGGCGAGGGTGGAGGGATCGGTGTATGCAGCGGTGCTTGTCATGGCCTTTTGGTTTCTCTCGCTAGTTCTCTGTTACGCTAGGTTTTGATTTCTCTCGTAAAGCTAGATGTGAGAGGAAGTGGCTCTGATTACCATGTAAGATTGTAGGAAGCGTATAACCCTCTCGGGCCGCGTGGTTTGTATATATAGTGAATATGTTGTGGCTTACAAGTTGTAGACGGTCGCAAGGATACGTCCGTGAAGTACACGAGAGAGAGAGGAAGAGATGTACATGCAGGTATAGAAGAAGAGATAGAAAGTAATTCAAACAGACTACCAAACCTATCTCTATCTTAAGCTATTCTCTAACAGAGCCTGCTCTGTATACCATGAAAGAATTATGGAAGTGTCTCAATCTCCATACAGGGAGACCCGCGTTGTATATATTGATAGATGATGGTGCGTACAATGTGCGTCAGCCCCTGGCTAACCATCGAGAGAATATACATGAGAGGTTACGTGGGAAAGAGGGTAGAGAGATAAGAGAGGACTCCTAACAACTCTAACCTCCTGGCAAATATTCTACGTACATGACTCTTCCGTATATTGTGACAGCACACAATACCACATATTGCATGTCTAACAAAGTGATGTTGGTTTTCGATGGAAATTTGCAAGAACCTCAAACGGTTGATAGAGTTTGTTGTCGCAAATTTCAGATTTTTTAGACATTGTTTGATCATGTTCTTTTTTTCAATTTTTGGGCAAACTCGAGTGTAGTACACCTGAGAGTAGCCACTACTTCCCCTTTTTTCATCTAGTTGGTTTTTTCCACCACGTCATATTTGACCACACCTTCCAAGTACGCCGCTAAATCACATTAATTCACTTACCTTTCGTGCCACTATATCAACTTCACATTCATTAACTAACCTTTTTTATGGAACACCTAGCATTCCAATTACTCTGGACCGACTAAATTGGCAGCCACGTCACGAGTTACATTGTTCAGGAAATCCTAGAGCCAAACATTCTGGCCATCAGGTAGCCCAGGCAATCATGAGCAGCCAGCACATACGCTGGATAGTTACAGGTCCTGGGATAATACACAATGCTATGCTCAATAAAGTCTAGCCGCAGCAGGAACTTTGCTTCGTGGTGTGGTGGATGCAATGGCTTGCTGGAGGGGAAGGCAGTCAGTCTCAAAATAACCCGTCCCATCCCACACTGCTTCGCAAGTTGGATTGCCTTGAGCAGTGCATTCGCTTCAGCTTGCAACGAACCAGTCTGAAAGTGCAGCGCACCAGCCACGGCCATGCACTAGTAGAAAACAGGGCTTTGGTCCAGACCGGGTAAGCCCATTAATCCCGGTTCAGTCACGGACCGGGACCCATGGGGGCATAGGTCCTGGTTCGTGAGGCCGGGGGGCCGGCCGGGCCTCAGGGAGCATTGGTCCCGGTTCATCTGGCCCATCTGGTCCCGGTTCCAAACACGAACCGGGACCAATGGGCCTCGCTCCTGGCCCACAACCTTTAGTCCCGGTTCATGGCTGGAACCGGGACCAAATGTGGTCCTTTTGTCCCGGTTCCAGCCACGAACCAGGACCAATGAGATGCCTATATATACCCCCTTGCCCGCGAGCAGAGCAGTGGAGTGCTCTAGTTTTTTGGCCGGCCGTGGAAGAGCTTTGTGGTGCTCTAGCTCACCTCCTATGCACATGAGGTGTTCGATTAAATGCCCAAGCCACACTTAAGCTTTCTCATCTCGAAGCTCCTTGTCCAAGGTCCATTTTCCTCAAGATTTGTCTAGATTTGGCGGTCCGTCCTATCCCGTCCCCATCCTCACCGCCGTCGATCACCCGCGCCGATCTCGTCGCCGGCACCACCATGGTGAGCCTCTTGATCCTATCTTCTTTCTAAAAGAAAAAAGTTATTACTTGTATGATTTAGATAGATACTTGTGTAATTTTCTTACTTTTATTATTGTTTGTTATTATATAGTGCGATGGTTTTGGTATTCGCCTCCGTCGGCCCTCGTCCTGTCTATGATTCAGATGTGGTATATATTATCTTTTATAACTATTTGGTTCATTTAGTGTTTATGACAATTATGCCGACCAACGTGACATAGATTTTTTTTACCTAGGAGGTATGTGAACCAGAAATTCCAACCTGCCCTATTGTCGAGAGGATAAATTTAGTTGAAAAGAAAACATTTACTTGAAGAAAAAATCGAAACAAATTGAGGAGGAGAAGATGATATTGGAGTTGCATGTTGCGGATGTTGTCGATGATTACAAGATCAAGATGGATGCAATGCGCTTGAAAATTAGAAAGATTAGAAAATATGCCATTCATACTAAGGCTTGGTATCATTATGCCATTGGATCAATTGTTACCTTAGTTGTGATTATGATCGCATTTGTTATTGCATTGAAATGTTTTACATAGTTTCAACGTATGGTTTAATTAGATGCTCTAGAGAGCTATACGTTGTTCAATGAGAACTATGTATATACTTTGGTTTTACTGTGATGATGAGCTTCTATTCATTTGGTCACTTTGGTTTTACTACTAGGAAAAGGCATGCTAGTGGCGCACCGAATTTGCCTTCTAATGGCGCACTACCGGTGCGCCACTGGCATCACGCCATTAGAATTAAATTCTAATGGCGCACCACCGGTGCGCCATTAGTATCTGGTGTTCTAATGGCGCACCACGTAGTGCGCCATTAGTATAGCCTGCAGTGCGCCATTAGAATGCCTCCCAGGGGGCCATATGTACCCATGTGCTTTGGCATTCTAATGGCACACCAGTAGTTAATGCGCCATTAGTGTGATGATCACAATGCGCCATTAGTGTCTTGTGTGGTGCGCCATTAGTATGAATATTAGGGTTTTTTTTTGCTTTTCTGATTTTTGCACAGGTTACAAAATATATTATTGGACAAAATATAGACAGCAGCACACAGCAACATCAGATTCATCGAATACAATAGAAGATTAGTCTCCGAATACAATTCATCATATTAGTCTCCGAATTCAAAAGACCGAACAAAGATAAAACATTACAAGTCTCAAGACCGCGAGTATCGAGTTTGTCGGATGTAATACTAATCCTAACAAGTCCTACTAATCATCATCATACAACTTCTACTCGTTATTCATAACAAGTCATACAATCATCATCTTGATAGTCTTCGAACCAACCCTACTTAATTGTTCTTAGCACATGATCATCAGTATTAGGCAGGACCTAAATATCATATTTAAGCTAAAATAGCATAAAACAATATAGACCCTGACTCTCCATTATGGAGAATGGAGAACATCCTGTCTCCAATTCTTGCTCTTCGCTTCCTTTTGCTTCCAAGAAGCTCCTTACGACTGTCCATACATTTTTCCAACATTTGATTTTCATGTCCCCACTTCTTTTAGAAATCTCGTATGGACAGTTGAGATTCGTAGGACGACCTGGCTGTATGTTCAAAACATTAACACTACCTTTCAGATACATCATATGAGGCACACAATTCTCTGGGATTATTTGTTGAAAAACATAGCAATAACTTCATAGTTAGCAATGATGTACTAGTTTTAGAAGTATGCAAAAGATGCACGGATGTCGTAATAGTAAAAATCTTACCAGGGTATCTCCATGGTAGTTACCGTAGTTGAACACATGCACTAGTGGCACGTATTTACCATAATGTTGAGGAGTTTGATTGTAGATATTGTAATTCTCAATGTCAGTACAAAATCTGACCAAATGATTTTTCTCCTTGTAAGTTGTTAATTCAGAGCCATCGGTGTAGTGGGTTTTGTCTACCATCTCCCGCACATTCTTTGAACAATAAAAATAAGCTGTCAATGGAAATAAGTTGTCAACTATTTTGAAATAAACAATATAAATTAGCTAATAACTATGTTTGAGAAACTCACATAGCGGTAGAACTGGAGGCGTATCAACA
The DNA here is from genome assembly GCF_056163025.1 of Triticum urartu. Lineage (NCBI taxonomy): Eukaryota > Viridiplantae > Streptophyta > Magnoliopsida > Poales > Poaceae > Triticum > Triticum urartu. The sequence continues at coordinate 578,149,998 of NC_141873.1, forward strand.
AGGACCCAAATGTCCATATTGTCTTGGTTGATGTCAAGATTACCAAGATCCATGGTGATAAGCATACCCTCATCAAAACCATACATCTTGTAAAATTCTTCCCAATTTTTGCAACCAAAATGGGTTATGCTCTCAGAATTATATAGATTTACTTCAAAGTCCACATCGTGATGAGTCCTTAGGTGAATTTTCTTTGTTTCAGAAATTTCATGGTCTTCAAAATCCATCCTCTCCAAGACATAGCGTCTTGCATGGCATGGGATAAGCTATACTCGAATTGTAAAAGATGAAAATTACATGTTGAAATAGTTGAAGTCATGATTAAGTATGAAAATAACACTTGTCGTTGTTGTGTACCGTTTCAACTTCGAAGGTCTCCTCGAGCTTAATGCTGAAGCGCCGATCATCGTCCAGGTGAGGCATGTCGCACAGACCTCGATCGTCGTGGCACCAGTCGCACTCCACCGGGAGACTTTCGTCGTCCCTTTTGTCGTCCGATGATGATGATGACATATCCTACGTTCATAATTCAAAACTACATCATTTAGGGTTTGTCGACACCGAGGCATCCTAAAAGCTAAGCTTTTATCATTTAGGGTTTGTCGACGCTGAGGCACCCTAAAAGCCTAAGCTTTCATCATTTAGGTTCTTATCGACACCGAGGCACCCTAAAAGCCAAGATTTCATCATTTAGGGTTTGTCGACGTCGAGGCACCCTAAAAGCCTAAGCTTTCATCATTTAGGGTTTGTCAACGCCGAGGCACCCTAAAAGCCTAAGCGTACATCATTTAGGTTCTCATCGACACCGAGGCATCCGGGGCAGCCAAGTTAAGTTTTCATCATTTAGGGTTTATCGATGCCGAGGCACCCTAGGTTGGGCCTAATCACTTGGCACTAATCACTTGGCTCTATTGCCACCTATGGTTTAATACAGCAAGAATAAAGGGGCAGTTGATCCTACTTAATTAAGTACTAAGATACCCCGGCCCATGCATTAGTAGCAAGTACCTCATATGTCCGATTTTTAGCAAAGTCATGCTAAAATTCACGGAAAATTTCAGCATGACCTTTGCTGAAAATAGGACATATGGAGTACCCGAATTTGCCGGAACGGAAGTTAATCGACATTCCGGCAAACTCAAGGGCCTCTCGGGGTACCTGCAAAATCATCACGACACGAAGGGCCTCTCAAGGGCCTCAAGCAGCAGCGGCGTCTCCCAGGACCCCTTTTTTTGCTAAATTTCTTTGAGCAACAATCAGAGCAAAAAAAATTCTGAAACAATTCAAATCTGAACTGTATCTTTGGTCATACAAATCTCTGAAACTATACAAATCTGAAATATATATTTGGTCATACAAATTTATGGAACTAATCAAATCTGAACTGTATCTTTGGTCATACAAATCTCTGAAAAATTTCTAAATCTCTGGTCATACAAATTTATGGAACTAATCAAATTCTGGATTCAGAAGTTGGACTTCAAAAATCTTTCATGCAAATTACTTGAAGTACTGAAGTTAAATTGTTTTCAATCTGTCCAGATATTGTCAGTGACAATTAGGGTCATTCAGAAAGATGCTGAAGAGAAGAAATTAACTATGTATAGTTTATTCTTTTTGTACCAGGAACTATTTTAGTTTATATTTATTGTACCAGGGAGGAATATAACAATCTTTTTTGGTATATATCAGGTTTTGGCTGCATTTGCAAATGCATTCCATGTACTGCAACCCTCGAGTCATCTGATGTTCCTGAATCATTGTAGTTTAGGCACCATACAAGATTGTTAGTTCAATGTGCTTTATATCCTAGTTATACTACTGCAGGAAAGGAGGATCATCATACACATATATATGTATAGCAATTGACAGGAGCTTCATCATTTTTAGTAACAACAATACATATATAGCAATTGGAAGCAAACAGATGTACACATAAGATAGAAATGTAGTGCTGAAAGTTTAATGCTTACAAAAGACTTGCTGAAATAGTGAAAAATATGGAGTCACCAAGCTGGCTAAGAAACTCCCAAAGTCCACTAGCAAATCCAAGATCTAATCCTGTTACACACATCATAACAATTTAAGATAATTAGGATAAGGATAGTAGGAAATGAAAAAGAAAGAGCTCAAAAAACAATCACAACAGAAAAATAATAAAAACCTAGTCCTAGAAGAAAAGAAATCCTAAAAGAAAAGAAATCCTAAAATCTGGAGCAAGTCCTAGAAGTAGTAGTCCAAATAAAAGGTAACAATGATATTGCAGGAATAGACTTTCCTAAAATAGGAATGATAATCTACTGTCAATAACCATTGAATAAAACAGATTTACCAACAAAATCTAAAAGGACACCTGCCTATCAGATTCAAACAGTTTATCATTTTCTAAAGCCATAAGCACAACAATCATGATCAGAACTAACACTACTTCAAACAAATAACCAATTAAGCGCCAAAAAAGCAAATAAACACTAATCAGCAGGCACTCTCCTACTACAGCTAACCAAATAATCAGTACTAATACAGCTAACAATGGCATAGCATGGTTAATAAGGCCACCGATTTACCTACCAGCATCCTTTGAAGCAAGGATAAGGACCCAAATAATCAGTACTAATACATAGGACAGTAGTTCGACAATTCTATCAAGAAATCATAACAGAGCACTAATTCCTTAGTCATCCTCCAGGAACACTACTGAACAATTTATAAGGACCAAAAACAATATGCAGGAGCACCAATTTGTATGACCAAATGGTAGCTACATGTATGGAAATCTTAACAACATGTGATTTGCACGCATCTATCTATAATGGCCATTACTTATATCTCTATCTGAGAAACCTTAGGAACCCTATGGTTAATTGAAGATAAGCATGGCAGGAATTGAAGGTATGGCAGCAAACTGACAACAAGAAGCAGCAGCCGCGTGATGGCGGCGGCGGCAACGCACGAGCACGTGGGGCCCAGCGTCCGCGCACGAGCGCGTGAGAAAGGCGGCCGCAAGAAGCAGCAGCAGCGGCACGACGGGGCGGCGGCGGCGAGCTCCTGCTCCTAACCCTAGGTCGCCGCCCCATGGGGGCATGGGGATGAGCAGGGGAGAGAGGGAGGGAGGGACAGAGACTAACCATCGTCGATGAGCAGTAGCCGCGCGGGGAGGCTCGCGCCACCGTCGAGGAGCGCGTCCGTCAAGAAGATACCTCCACAGACGGTGAGGCCACGGTGGCCGGAGGTGGAAGAAGGCGCAGACGGCGAGGAGGAGTCCGGCGAGGGTCGGGGCGGCAGGCGCGGGGGCGCGGGGGCGGCGGGGGTGGAGTCCGGTGAGGGTCGGGGCGGCGGCGTCGTGGGTCGGGGCAGCGCGCGGGTGGATCTGGTGGCGAGGGAGAGAGGGTCGAAGGGGATCTGGCGAGGGAGAGGGAGGATAGCTAGGGGAGGGTTCTAATGGCGCACCACCCAGTCGTGCGCCATAAGTATGACTATTCTAATGGCGCACCACCCCTCGGTGCGCCATTAGAATTTTGTTTTAATCTAGCCCACTAACCATATCTACAGCCTAACCCTATCTACAATAGAACCCACCCACTAGCCCGACTGGTCAGCACGCAGCACACACACCAGGAGGTCCTGGGTTTGATTCCCAGGCTCCCCAATATTTTTTTATGCATTTTAAATGCTGTTTTTGATATTTATTTGTGTTTAAATATGTTCAAACTTGTTTAAATCATAACCGTAATATTTTTTTAGAAAAACAGTAATAATTTTTTAAAAAATATGTTCAAATTTGTTACTTGAAAATATCATCGGCGGCGGCGGTGGAGCAGGGGAGGGTGCGGGGGGTGCCCGTTGGCGGCGGTGGAGCGGGGGAGGGTGCGGGGGGTCGGGTGCTCGTCGGCGGCGGTGGAGCGGGGGAGGGTTGCGGTGGGTCGTCAGCGGCGGTGGAGCGGGGGAGGGTGCGGGTGGGATCGAGATGGAGGGGGATCGAGATCGAGATGGAGGGGGAATCGAGATCGAGATGGAGGGGGAGGTGCGCCATTAGTAGTTTTGCAAAAAAGTAAAAAATAAATATATATATATATATACTAATGGTGCACCGGGTGATAGTGCGCCATTACTAGTTTAAACTAGTAATGGCGCACTGTGAAACGATGCGCCATTAGTAGTTTTGTAAAAAAAGAATAATTTTTTTACAGTAATGGCGCACTGTCTGCTTGGTGCGCCATTACTACTTAGAACTAGTAATGGCGCACTTCGACCTGATGCGCCATTAGTATGTATGAAAAAAATGGAAAAATAATAATTTAATACTGGTGGCGCACCCTGTTTCTGGTGCGCCATTAGTGTCTTCCACACTAATGGCGCATCACCAACCGGTGCGCTATTAGTATATAGTAGTGGCGCACTGCTTTCATGGTGCGCCATTAGTATCAATCCTATCTATAGCCCTTTTCCTAGTAGCTTATCTATTCATGATGTTCTGTAATGGTTTTTGACACACTTAATTATATATAATGCACGCAGATGAATCGGCAATGGATGTATGGTAACAGATGCACCTCCGAGTACATTAAGGGCGTGCATAATTTTCTCGCAGTGGCTGAGGCAAACAAGCAGAATGGTTTTATATGTTGTCCATGCCCTATATGTGGGAATACGAGGTCTTACACTGACTCGAAAACCCTTCACACCCACCTGCTTATAAGGGTTTCATGCCACACTATAATGTTTGGACCAAGCATGGAGAAAGAGGGGTTATGATGGAAGACAACGAAGAAGAAGAGGATGATGACAACTATGTGCCCCCCGAATACGGTGATGCTATAACGGGGGAAGCTGAAGATCAAGAGGAACCAGACGATGTGCCCGATGATGATCTTCGTCGGGTCATTGTTGATGCAAAGAGATAGTGCGAAAGTGTAAAGGAGAAGTTGAAGTTCGATCGCATGTTAGAGGATCACAAAAAAAGGGTTGTACCCCAATTGCGAAGATGGCAACACAAAGCTCAGTACCACACTGGAATGTTGCAGTGGAAGGCAGAGAATGGTGTACCTGACAAAGGATTTGAGAAGCTACTGAAAATATTTAAGAAGAAGCTTCCAAAGGATAATGAATTGCCCAACAGTACGTACGCAGCAAAGAAGGTTGTATGCCCTCTAGGATTGGAGGTGCAGAAGATACATGCATGCCCTAATGACTGCATCCTCTACCGCGGTGCGTACGAGGATTTGAACGCATGCCCGGTATGCGGTATAAGATCAGACGAGATGACCCTGGTGATGTTGACAGCGAGCGCCCTAGGAAGAGGTTCCTGCCAAGGTGATGTGGTATGCTCCTATAATACCACAGTTGAAACGTCTGTTCAGAAACAAAGAGCATGCCAAGTTGATGCGATGGCACAGAGAGGACCGTAAGAAAGACGGAAAGTTGAGAGCACCCGCTGACGGGTCGCAGTGGAGAAAAATCGAGAGAAAGTATTGGGAGGACTTTGCAGGTGACGCAAGGAACGTATGGTTTGGTTTAAGAGCGGATGGCATTAATCCTTTTGGGGAGCAGAGCAGCAATCACAACACCTGGCATGTGACTATGTATCTATAACCTTCCTCCTTGGTTGTGCATGAAGTGGAAGTTTATTATTATGCCAGTTCTCATCCAAGGCCCTAAGCAACCCGGCAACGACATTGATGTGTACCTAAGGCCATTAGTTGAAGAACTTTTACAGCTGTGGAATGGAATCGGTGTACGTGTGTGGGATGAGCACAAACAACAAGAATTTGACCTACACGTGTTGATGTTTGTAACCATCAATGATTGGCCTGCACTCAGTAACCTTTCAGGACAGACAAATAAGTGATACCACGCATGCACGCACTGTTTAGATGACACCGAAAGTATATACCTGGACAAATGCAGGAAGAATGTGTACCTGAGGCATCGTCGATTTCTTCCGATGAACCATCAATGTCGAAAGAAAGGCAAGCATTTCAAAGGCGAGGAAGATCACCGGAAGAAGCCCGCCGTCCGTACCGGTGATCACATACTTGCTATGGTCAATGATTTACAAGTAATCTTTGGAAAGGGTCCCGTCGGACTATTTGTTCCGAATGACGCTGAGGGACGCACACCCATGCGGAAGAAGAAATCTATATTTTAGGACCTACCCTACTGGAAAGACCTAGAGCTCCGCTCTTCAATCGACGTGATGCACGTGACGAAGAATCTTTGTGTGAACCTGCTAGACTTCTTGGGAGTGTATGGGAAGACAAAAGATACACTGGAGACACGGGAGGACCAGCAACGTGTGCACGAAAAATACGGCATGCCTCCAAAGCAGTATGAAGGTCCTGGCAGCTACGGTCTTACCAAAGAAGAGAAGGAAATCTTCTTTGAATGTCTACTCAGTATGAAGGTCTCGTCTGGCTTCTCGTCGAATATAAAATAAATAATAAATACGCTGGAGAATACCATGTGGAAGTTCAAATAGACCTTAGATGTTAGGGTTTGTAAGAGATATTATATTGTATATATGTAGCTAGTAGCGTCGGATAGATATACGGAAACTTGATGTTCGACCAATCTCGCGGAGAAAGAAAGGTCACTTCTCTCTGTATATGTTCATGACGATCTTGTGTACTTAATGCATGGTTCCTTCATTTGCTTACTAGCTAGCGTGTCGAGTTCTCTCTATACATATAGTAGCTAGCATCGACCAAGCACAGAGATAAAGAGAGGTTACTTATCTCTATTAGCTAGCTAACACAATATGAAACCCCTAAATTAATCCTCCAAAACCCCTAACCCCCCCCCCCTTTAAAAAAACAAAAACCCTAGCTCCTGCCAGCTGCTGATGCGTGGAGGTCTTTTGGTCCCGGTTGGTATTACCAACCGGGACTAAAGATCCCCCTGCCTGGGCGCCCCACAGCGGCCACGTGGAGCCCCTTCTGTCCCGGTTCGTAAGCGAACTAGGACTAAAGGTTTTTGGCTTTAGTCCCGACCCTTTTGTCCCGGTTCCAGAACCGGGGCTAAAGGGCCTCTGGAACCGGGATTAATGGGTCCTTTTCTAGTAGTGATGACAACCTCCCCTACAGAGCTGCGAGCAACCCTGAGGCAACGCACATGCACGTAAGGGCATGTACAATGGTGCTATCTTAAAAGCGTCACGTAGGATAAAAGATGAGGTGGAGGAGAGAGAACTCGTAAGAAAAGGCTTGTCTTCTCTTATTTAAGATAAGACAAGAGATGATCTCTTAGCAAAATATGTCTCACCATGTTTTTAGGAATATCTAGTTATTGAAGATAAGGCTAAGAGACGGCCCATTATAGACACATTTTTGTGTCATCTCTAAATTACATGCAAGGTTTAGGATAAGACTATCTTATCAACCATTTTACATGTCCTAACTGCTCAATGAAAAAGGAAAGGAAAAATGAAGGAGAACTAGATTGGTTTTTTTTAGCAGTAGAAGTACTAGATTGTTTTTTTTCTTTAGGGATAAACATGCTTTACTTTATTCAATAATCAAAACGTGTTTTCTATTTTTTTCCTTTCACGAGAGTCTCGGTTTTGCTTCCGCGAGAATCACGGTTGTGCTTTCGCGAGAGTCACGGCGTGCCTCTCGAAAATGGAAAAAACCATGTTTTCCTCTTTTTTCTTTCTTTCGCGAGAGTCACGGTTTTGCTTCCGCGAGAGGCACGGTGGTGCTTTCGCGAGAGTCACGGCCATACCTCTCGGACACGGGAAAAAACACGTTTTCTTTTTTTTTCTTTCACGAGAGTCACGGTTTTGCTTGTGCTTTCGCGAGAAGCATGGCCGTGCCTCCTCGGAAACCAAAAAAACGTATTTTCTGTTTTTTCCTTCCGCGAGAATCATGGTTTTGCTTCTGCGAGGGGCACGTTTGTGATTTCGTGAGAGGCACGGTGTGCCTCTTTCGAAAAGGGAAAAACCCGTGCTCCCGGTTCGGTTTTTCGTCCGGTTTTTTTCGTGAAAAAAAAGTTCGTCAAAACCTATCAACATGGGATCTAGTTTTGAAGATCTCGACACAAGGAATCCAACGGTGAAAGCGGTTCAATAACACTAGGTAATGCGCTTCTACATTGATAAAGAGAGAAAGATGGCGACCCTTAGCAAGAAATAAAGCATGCTTCGCTAGGTAATGCGCTTCCATATCCTATATACATAAGAAGTTGATCCCCACTATCCTATTTATCTTAACATGCACACATGCCACCTCATCAAAGGTCCACCACTACATGCATGAGAAAATGTTTTCCATTATTAGTTGATCTCATGCACACCTTTCACCTCACCACACATGCCACCTCATCAAAGGTTCACTCAAAATGCATAAATTTTTTTCATTACATTATGCCACTTATATTAAAAATCTAACTACACAATAATCAAATATAATATATAATATTTAATTTTAGCTTTAGTTCATATTTTTTGGCGGAATTAGTTATTAATTCAACTATGGAAGTTTCATACAATTAAATCACTAAAATATAGTGTAATCGGTTCCCGCAGCAACACGCGGGGTATTTTCTAGTTCACTTAAAATACCGGACGCCGTGCGGGTTTAGCTAGTAGGTAATCTATATCGTGGAGAAGTCGAAGCCACCGCCCACCAGCCTGCGAGAGTGCGAGAGGCGGCGACGATGACATTCTTGGCGGCATGAATATGCGTGGCTTCTAGTGAGTCCTGACAACGATTTTCTCCCCGTTGTACTCGGATTAACGGGGCAAAATCTATTTTTTACACATATGAATCAAATAAACTCGACAAAAGATGATATTAAAAGTTTCCTATATACATAAGAAGTTGGTCCCCACTATCCTATTTATCTTAACATGCACACATGTCACCTCATCAAAGGTCCACCACTACATGCATGAGAAAATGTTTTTCATTATTAGTTGATCTCATGCACACCTTTCACCTCACCACACATGCCACCTCATCAAAGGTTCACTCAAAATGCATAAATTTTTTTCATTACATTATGCCACTTATATTAAAAATATAACTACACAATAATCAAATATAATATATAATATTTAATTTTAGCTTTAGTTCATATTTTTTGGCGGAATTAGTTATTAATTCAACTATGGAAGTTTCATACAATTAAATCACTAAAATATAGTGCAATCGGTTCCGCAGCAACGCGCGGGGTATTCTCTAGTTGATAAAGAGAGAAACACTCTACATAAAAAAAAACACTCTAGCAAAAGAAATGCAAAGAAAATGCAACTAAGAAGGGGAACTGGGCCTGTGCATATGGATATGGTTCCATTTTGGTGGGCTGGGAGAGGATTCGCTCTGGCCTAAGAAACTGGGCCTGTAGTCCTTACCCAGACGACTCTTCCATCTTTGGTGCCGTGTCTCTGATCCACATTCCCCGCGCCGTGCGATTTCACCTCGATCACAGCCGCCGCCGGCGTCTTGTTCATCACCGAGCTCCAGGTATGCTGCCCTCCTCTTCCTTCTGATCTTGAAAGAGAGACATCCGAGTGGAGTGCATCTCAACCCTAAACAAACTGCCTCTACCACTCGTAGCAGGAGCAGGGCGCCCCGGGCACGGGATGGAAAAGAGGAGGAGGAAGGAGGAGGAGGAGGAGGAGCAGGCGGTAGAGGGCCTCCCCAACGACCTTGTCTGGGAGTTCCTGTCGAGGGTGCCGTACCAGTCGCTGTGCCGCTCAAAGTGTGTGTCGACGGCGTGGCTCGCACTGTGTTCCGACCCCGCCGTCCGTCGGAGATCGCCTCAGACGCTCTCCGGTTTCTTTGGCCTCTCCCACAGCGGCAGCAACCGTTTCGTCAACCTTTCCGGCAGAGGCCGGCCGCTGGTCGACCCTTCTCTCCCTTTCCTCCACGGCTTCGAAAGCGTAAAGCTCCTAAACTGCTGCAGCGGCATCCTTCTCTGCCACGGTATGCGAGCAGACGGCGCGCAATACATTGTGTGCAACCCTGCGACCGAGGAGATCTGGGCCGTGATACCCGCGCCTGATAGGCATGAGACACCACACCCTCTTGTTTACCGCACCATCTGCTTGTGTTTCGACCCGGTCGTCCCCTCTCGCTTCGCGGTGTTTGTCATCATTGATAATGGTCACGACACTATCCTGATGGAGGTCTACTCGTCGGATACCGGAGAATGGACGTCCATGTCGAGCCGATGGGGTCACCGAATTGTGTTGTATAACTATGAACCAGGGTACTTCTTCTTAAATGGTACTCTGCATTCCGATGCCTATGATTCTCGTGTGGAGACATTTGACTCGAATGGTAAATCAATAAATATGGTGGTTACGGTGGACACAGGCGGGAATACTTGGAGGACAACTCCACAACCGCCTCTAGCTCAATTTACTTCCATTGGGTTCTCTCAGGGACGCTTACATGGTATTGAGATGGAAGATGGTGGTGGTTACCGGATATCAGTCTGGATTCTCGAGGATTATGCTAGTGGACAATGGACCTTAAAGCACACAACCAGTGTGCAGGAGCTGCTAGGAAGGCCTTGTATAAAGAACAAAGAGTGCTACGCCTTTGTTGCACTCCATCCAGAACGTAACCTGATTTTTCTTAATGGTGGGGTGGATCCGGAACATACACTTATGTCCTATGATATGGATACCCAGAAGTTGCATGTTATCTGCAATCTTGAAGATTATGAGATGCAAGATTTTCGACCTTACATTCCCTGCTTTGTGGAATGGCGGCCGTCAAATGCTCCCTGAAGTTCAGAGCAGCTTCACATTTGGTTAGTTGGCATGACTCCTTCATGAAAATCAGTTGTTCGGTATGGTCAAGATCTTTTAGTTTTGGGCAGTGAGTTGAATAAGTCGTACATCTACTCCAATTTGGTTTTCTTATAAGTTGGCGTCCAGGTGCATGCGTTTTTTGTGGCTTTGAACAATGTTGGCTAGGCAATAAGAACTAGTAGGCTACTATTCACTTTTGAGAAAACAAGTAAGCTACCCTTCAATCCGTTATGATTTTGATGCATTTGAAATTGTTATGATCTCATTTGTTATTTGAAATGGTAATCTCTTGTTGTAGTATTACAATTATATGTTGGCGCCAACTTCTCTAGTTGTTGTATCTTGTGTGTACGAACAATATGTGCTAAACAATATGCATGCATGGTGTTCCACTGACGGTCCCAAACAATATGTGCTAGACCGAGTTACATAATCCTAACTTTTCTAAGGAGAGAGAACAACACACCTAATGTCATGACATGTTTGTAGTTACGACATGGCATGTGATGTCATGCGGGTTCCCCGATATGTGCAACCTGTCATGTGTGATGTTTGTTCTTGTTCTGACTAAGCTAGCAGTCCATGGCCAATATGTCTGTCTTGGATCCACGTTGTTGTATGGCTGAAACAATTTCTGAAAAATCCGATGCACAATGGACATGGAGTTCTTAAATATGCAAACTGGACTCTGTTCAAACTGCTAAAGCAAAGAGGTTAACTTGGACTTGGTCGAGCAAGACCAGATGCACAATGCCAGCTGACTAGGTGAGTGTTTCCTCTTTACATGCAACATTCTAAATTGTGAGCATTACGAATCTTCCGCCTGCCGGTGTACATATTCTGATGATGTAAATTGAGGGCAAGCGGACCCGATTACAAAACAGGAGCACTGGGATTACGTATTCTGATGATGGTATGCTCTCACTCTGTGTATCATCGCCTTCCTGATTCGATGGCTGGCCTATCAGGCTGATCGTCTTGGACATGTCACTCTGCTTGGTTGATGGGCTCTGCACTTGAAAATCACCTGCAAGCTGTACTCTGAACTTCTGAAGTGGGTAAGACAAGTTGTCGATGTCGAATCCATCGACTGGGTTGCTGGATTCTTTTCTTCAGCATTGCCGGCTCCGAGCGATGACGATGAAAACGGTATTTGTAGCACAGGATCCTGACTCTTGTGGACGTGATTGCAGCATCACACTCTGAGGCCATAGAACGCACGCTCGCCCTGCAAATACATACTGTATGTACCAACTGATTCAGTAAGCGTTCAGTTTTTTGCTCACTGAAAAAAAATACAGTTGGACAGTCTTCAGTTATAGTTCGAGAACGCCGGCCGGCCGGCCACCATCCCTGGCGTTGTGGCCGGCGGCCGCCGTGGCCCCCGGTTTTCTGGTTACAGTTGAGCAACGTCTCAAGGTCCTACTCGCACGCTCTCCTGAATCACACTCTGAAGACAGTGTTGACTGGAAGTAGACACGAAACGGTTCAGTCGTTCAACGGCCCGGATGCTGTCGGACAAAAGATGAAGATTTGCAGCTTCAGTTCAAAGCGTCGGCCTTTATGTTGTCTCAATAATAGAACTGTATTATCAGAGTGAGTTAACTGAAGTGCTCAAAACAAGAGTGAGTTAACTGAAAGTAAACAAAGTCCCTTAAAAAAACTCCCTGTAAACAAATCAAACGGAATGTTAACCAACTGATGTTCGCCAAGAATGTTTTGCGCAAGACGCTGCCGCACGCAAAGAAAAATACGGAGTGGCAACTGGCAAGTATTCACTCCAGAGGGCTGTTGGGCGCGACTTCTTTACTTGGTCTCGAGTATCAGATGGCAACGGGGACAAAGTAAACAAAGTGTTACCAGAGTGAGTTAACTGAAAGTAAACAAAATCCTTAAAAAAACTCCCTGTAAACAAATCCTCGATTGTGCTCTACTGTCACACCATATATGTTGGCAATTGGCGTGAATAAGAAGCAAGAAATTATTTGCACATGAGCACGTCATTGTGTATCCTTGACGCCTGGATGATGCACCGCAGCTTACGTCAAAGTAGCCTCGCAGGAAGCACGATTCAGAGCAACCCTTACTAAAAAAGATAGACGACCTGTCTTTATTTATAGGCCGGCGCAAGCCTCGGCTAGAGAACACCGGCCACCTAGCAGCGCTCAAACAAGAATGTGCCAAAGGGAGTAAGGAAGGGGCTGGTAGGACATGATGGCTCGGTGAACATACAGGGGCACAACCCGTACAACTTGGTATTGTGTCGGGGAAGGTTCTTCACATCGAGCAAGGGGCTTTAGCTCAATTGATGGCAATGTTATGTGCACGCATGGTAAAGTGTCGATCATCAAGAGAAGAAGGCAAGGAGAACGGGATGCATAGGAGGGTGATGATTTTATGAATGAAGTGGTCTCCCATGAGGAGGATCACCGGGCCCAATGAGCACCCAGTGTTGGAATTATTGCGTGATTGGCGACCCCATGACATTCAAGAGCTCAAAGAGCTCATTCGGGAGTGTGCATTGGAGGTGGTATGTTTGTTCTAGGCGCAGCTGTCGAAACATTGGGTGGAGGCCTCACAAGTGTGTTGGGTTATGAGGAAGGTATATTGTGGCTAGCAGTGGGAAAAGTGGAGGTTTTGTCGTGTTATGGAGGAGCCCGGTAACCTTAAGATCACTGAATTTTCCGAAGTATCACACTGAGAGCTTGGCCGAACCAGAAAAGGAAGAGTGGAGATTAACTTGTTTTTATGGCGAGGCAAACAGAAGATTACGACAGAAAAATTGGGACATGGTGGCCTTCTTGCGGGAGGGGGGGGGGGGGGGGGTCAACTTTGTCGTGGGCTTGCATTGGAGATTGTAATGAGATTCTTTGAAGGGAAGAACAATTGGCGCCAAATGAAAGGGATGTTCTGTAGATGGTAGGGTTCAGGGAGGCGGTTGATGTGTTGTGGGATATACGATGTGGTTTATATGGAGTTGACTGGAATTTTGAGAAGAAGGTGGCGGGTCATTATTGTCGAATCCGCTTGGATAGGGCGCTGGCGACAACAAGTTGGAGCGCCATGTTCCCTTTTGCATCGTTGTGGCACGTAGTTGCAGCTAAGTCAGTTCATTCGCCCATAGTTGTATTCAATGATATGGGCACTGCAAATAGGAGGATAGCTCTGATTGACCTTTCTGTTATGAGCAGATGTGGGAGACTCATGTTGATTTCTTTCTGATGCTTGAAAAGGTGTGGTGAGTACGTAGGGGGTAGACCAAGTCTGTCATTGATATGAATAAAAAAAATTGAAGCAGTGGCACGCTTGTTTGCTGCATGGGGGGATGTATCTTTTGGCCATGTCAGGAGTGAATTATGAGCACTAAAAAGCAGACTTTAAGAGCTTAGATCTGAACCAAACCGGCAAGGCCAGTCTTATGAGGAGAAGAAAATCGAGCATCGAATTGTGGAGGTGGACTATAGGGAGGAAATTATGTGGAAACAAAGGTCCCAAATCAAATGGTCGGAAGAAGGGGACTTGAGGTTTTTTTCCATCGGAAGGCATCTATGAGGAAGAGGAAGAATACAATTAATCAACTGAAGCGTGATGATGGCACCACATGTGATAGTGATATTGAGACTGGGTAATGGTTACATATTTCTATAAAAAAACTTTATACTTTCGAGGAGACAGTGGGAATGGAGGAAGTATTATCTCATATACCTTCTAAGTTTACTAATGAAATGAATGATATGCTTTGTGCCCCCTTTTCCAAATGTCCCTACAAAGGTTCCGAGACTTGATGGTTTTTCGATGCACTTTCCCCAAAGGAATTGGGGTTTGTGTGGTGATGAAATTACCGAGATGGTTTTGCGAGTACTTAATGGTATAGAGTCTTCAGAGGTTATAAGTAAACGTTCATCGTTCTTATCCCTTAGGTAAAATAACTCAACCTCTTTAGTTAGTTTGTGCAAATCTTTGAGATTATATATGAAGTGGCTAACCAGCTAAAAAAGATCTTACCAGAGATTATTTCCCAAGAGCAATCCACTTCCATCCCAAGCATGCTGATCACTGACAATGTGATTGTTGCATATGAGTGCCTTCACTTTATGAAAGTATCAACAAGAAAAATAACGCTCATTGTGCATTGAAGCTAGATATGATGAAAGTTTATGATATAGTTGGATGAAAGTATACTGAGGCAACAATATTAAAAAATGGCTTGCATCCAAGCTGGGTCCGGAAAGTTATGCAAGGTGCAACTACTCTATCTTTTTCAGTCCTACTAAATGAGGTCCGGTTGGAGGAGTTCAAGCCAACTAGGGATATTAGGTAGGGTGGCCCCGTTTCACCTTACCTTTTCTTATTGGCGTATGTTTTTTCTTATTTATTAAATGCCAAGAGTGATAATAAAAATGTCAGAGGTGTGATGGCTGCACCCTCGGCACATCTGTTTAATCACATTTTGTTTGCTAATGATAGTTTAAATTTGGTGGTGTTCAAAGAAGATCTTGAAGGAGATACAATCATAAGGGACACTGATAAGGAGTATTGTAATGCCTTTGGTTATAGAAGGTAAACATGGCTAAATCTTCCATCTTCTTTGGAAAATTCCGGAGGACAATAGGAACATGATCAAGCACACTAAATGTACCTAATGAGATGTTGGTTGAACCGTACGTTGGTTTACTGTCTGATGTAGGGAGGTGCAACAATGAATCTTTCCAATACCTCAAGGACTGAATATGGGTGAAGGCGCAAGGGTGGATTGATAAGTTTATGCCATCATTGGGAAAATAATTTTTGATCAAGTTGGTAGTGCAAGAAATCCTCACGTACTCCATGTTATGCTTTATAGTGCCAAGAGGTTTATGTAATCATATTAACACCATGCTCAAGAAATTTTATTGGGGATTTAAGGATGGCATGCGGAAAACTGTGTGGGTCTCATGGGAGGATGTGGCAATGTCAAAGTATATAGGCGGTTGGGAGTTGTGTAACACCGAGCTCTTTAGCTTGGCCATGTTGGCGAAGCATGGATGAAAAAATCTACAAGAGCCCGAGTCACTTAGTGCGAAGATATTGAAAGTTTTTGTTACCACTTTGCAGATATTCTTAATTTAGAGGTTGGCAACCACCCGCCGCAGGTGTGGTGTGCTATTTATGCGGGGATGTCAGTACTTAAACATGGATTAATTCAGAAAATTAGTGATGGAGAGTCAGCAAATATCTAGAATCATAACTGGCTACCATGCGATAATATGATGTGGGCTTTATAACTGGTTTGTACTAATCACCCACAAATTGATTTCAATGTTAATTGATGGCCCGTCAAGGCAATCGAACGGCGTTGTCATTAATGAACATCTCTTTCCTATGTATGCACAAACCATACTCAATATACATCTGAGAATGATGGCAATAGAAGACTGTTGGGCCTGGAATTATGAACAGTCATGTAACTTCTCGGTGAAGTCGGCCATCAGCTACTTATGGATACGAAGCTTCGGAGGAAAGATTGGTTAGAGAACTGGTCAAGTCATTCAGATGCTAGAGATTCTTAGGATCAATGGATCAAGCTATGGAGGGCCAACATTCCTGCTAAGATGAGAAGTTTTGTCTAGCATTTAGCAAAGAATTCTATCTAAACTGGAGGTCCAACTGTTGGCGAGCTCGGGGGTCCACGGCGAGGTGCTGGCTAGTGCTCGCTCGAGTTGCGTGCTTGTCAACAAGCTTCGGGTGTGGTCGTCCAGCTCGATCGCGGGCACTCCTGGACAGTCAATTTGGTCAGGGTGTGTTGTCGGTCATGACGAACACGTGGGTCATGACAGTAAGGTCAAATTGATACTTACCTTGCGGGAATCAATGTGTGATGACGACGCGACTCGGGTGTCGTTGTGGACATGTTCTGGGGCATCTCTAGACGTGCACCTGGTATCCAGACAATGCGCTGACGAAAGGGAGGCCGAACTGTAATAATTTTTAATGCACTCTAATTTAATAATTCACATTTAAAAAATTGACAAAAATTTAGGATTTGGATTTATTTTTTGAGAGACTTTTTTAGAGTAATTTTTTTTAGAGATAAGGAAGAGCCAGTCTTGGGCTGGGCCTGGTTCCACCAAGGCCGGCCTAGTAGTTTGCTGTGGGAATCCGAGCCCAGCCCAACCCACAAGGCTCCTCCTTTGGTTTCGTTTGGCTTATAGCCGAGGCGGAGTCGCGGAGGAGGCGGTGCTGCTTCGCTTCCTTCCCGCTGCCGGCGTCTGGCGTCGCCGTCGGTCGCGTCTCCGCCGCCCGCAGGTGAGCCGCCGGCCTCCTCTCGCCGCTCCCCTCCCCCTCCGCCTCCTCCGCCTAGGGTTTTGTGCTTCGCCAACCAGAGCTGACGAGCATTTCTTCCCCCCGTTCCGTTGTTCGTCGCAGCCGCAGGCACCGCCGCCCCCTCGCTCCTCCTCTCCGGCGAGCTCGGCGGCTCCCTCGCCGCGGAATCCGACGCTCCTCCCGCTTCCGCACGTCCGCGGGTGCAGGTGAGAAGCTCGCGCCCCCACCTCCCTCCCCCTCTCCGACCCCCGCAGCAGCGCCATCCCCTGCTCGTAGTCAGCAGTTAATCGGCCGACGGAGGGCCCGCGCTTCAGGATGGGGATTTTGGCCGGGAAGGTTGTGCGGTGAACTGTTTTTGGCAGGGAATGTTTCTGCTAAGTCCTCTTGTCCGACAGATCGTTTCTGCTAATTTTGGCCGGGATTTGGGATCGGGATTCGCGTCCCGGGCATATTACTTGAGTTCTTAGCTAGTTGCTAGTGTATTCCGAATTTCCGAGCAGAAATTGGATGGATCAGGAGAGCCGCCATGGCTGTATTGGTTTGTTACTTGTTAGTGTATTCCGTGCAGATATTGCAACTGATTACTTGGTGCTGTGGTGATCTATTTACCCAGTGGCATGCAATTTTACTTGACTTGTTCTTAGTGCGTTGCTTAGCCCAATTTGTGTGCACATTGCTGTAAGATGAGCTGTGCCGTGTGATGTTCCTTTACAATGATAGACTCTGTCTTTCCTGCATTCGGATGCATTTTTAATTAAGTGACCTGCTGATGTTGAGATTCATCTGCTATAATATATAGTTTACTTGGGTTCTTAGTTATTGGTATAATTCATGGTTGCTTGCTAATGGTGCCACCAACTGTTTTGTTTGTTAGCGTATTCTGAGCAAAAAATCTTTAAGATTATCATAGTTTCTGAGAAATTGGTTGCTGAACCAATTATATCTCTCAACCCTTGCTGAGGTTAAGTACTAGGTGTTTTCTAGGATACAGATGCTTTCACAAAGTTAATTAGTTTCAATTCTCCAGGCAAGCATTCATCATCTTTTGATTGACATTCATCTTGCATTGCGTCGAATGCAGTATGCAACCTACGGTGTAAAATGCTGGCTTATTACATATGCCAAGTGTGTAGGTGGATACATGTATTTTCTGCCTAGACAAGATTGAGCGCGTGTTCTCCCGAATTAGTTCTAGTTCATTGTTGAGTATTTATATTGCTTGCATTCTTACTTATTGTTGCGATTCATGAATGCTTGCCAATGGCGCCACAGCTGTTTTGTTTGTGACTTTATTCCAAGCAGATATTGCAAGTGATTGCTTGCGCTCTGGTGATCTTCTTACTGAGAGGCATGTTATTTCACTTGACTTGTTTTTAGTGCGTTGCTTAACCCAATTTGTGTGCTCATTGCTGTAGGGTGAGCTGTGTTGTGTGATGTTCCTTTATGATGATAGACTCTGTATTTCCTGCATTCGGTTGCATTTGTACCTGAGTCACCTGCTGATGTTGAGATTCATTTGCTAGTTTACTCACGTTCTAAGTTACTGGTATGATTCATGAATGCTTGCTAAGGGTGCCACCTACTGTATTGTTTGTAAGGTATTCTGAGCAAAAAATCCTTCTGATTTTGTTAGTTTCTGAGCAAAATTGGTTGCTGAACCCATTATATATCTATCAACCTTGGCTGAGTGTTAAGTACTGGGTGTTTTCTGGGATACAGATGCTTTCACAAAGTTAATAGCTCTGATTCTCCAGGCAAGCATTCATCTTCTTTTGATTGACATTCGTCTTGCATTGCGTTGAATGCAGAATACAACCTATGGTGTAAAATGCTGGCCTATTTCATACGCCAACCGTGTAGGTGGATGCATGTATTTGCTGCCTAGACAAGATTGTGCGCGCTGTGTTCTCCCGGATTAGTTCTAGTTCATTGTTGAGTATAGTCTGTAAATTCTATGGGCATGGCGCACTTGGATGCATAATTAATGAACTATTTCATTTTATTAAATTTCTTGGTTCCTACTCTAAACCATATGTATTTATTGCATCTGCTGATGTTGAGATCCATCTGCTATAATATATAGTTTACTTGGGTTCTTAGTTATTTGTGTAATTCATGAATGATTGTTAATGGTGCCACCAACTCTTTTGTTTGTTACTGTATTCTCAGCAAAAAAATCCTACCAACTGTTTTTTTAGCGGATTCTCAGAAAAAAATCCTTCTGATTTTCTTAGTCTCTGAGCAAAATTGGTTGCCGAACCCATTATATTTATCTCTCCCCTTGCTGAGTGTCAATATTCAGTTGCTTCCACAAAGTTAATTAGTCAAGTATTAGTTGGTTCATCTGCTATAATATATAGTTTACTTGAGTTAGTTGCTGGTGTGGTTCGTGAATGCTTGCTAATGGTGCCACGACTGTTTTGTCCGTTAGTGTATTATGAGCAGATATTGCAGCTGATTGTTTGAGCTCTGGTGATCTTCTTACTGAATGGCATGCAATTTCACCTGACTTGTTTTGAGTGAGTTGCCTAGCCCAACTTGTATGCAGACTGCTGTAAGATGAGCTGTGCTGTGGGATGTTATGTTGGAATTAACTTACTGCATGGAGTATATACTAGTACTTCCTATTTTATTCGTTTCCAAGAAAGATTCTTGATGTGCTTTCGATGCTTTGCTGCTTTGTGATGATGAAAGCTGAACCTGAATGTCGATGGTATGTGTCGTCCAGAATTAGTTCTAGTTAATTGTTTGAGTTACTTGTTCTCCTTTGCAATGACGAATTGTTGGCAAGTTGGTGTCTCCTTCACAAATTGTGTAGCTGAACAGAAACAGTTCTTTTTTCTTCACTTATCATTTGTACTAGTTTTGTTTTCCGGGCAAAAAAAAACCTACAGCTGATCGAATGCCTGAATCGATTTATCTCCCAATCAAGTATTATCTGTTTGATACTACATACTTAAAAATTGTGCATCACATTGCAGAGATACCTCGTCATGTCAGCTGCTATAGATAGTGCACGGAAGAGGTGCAGCTGTGGCAGCTCCAAATGGCAGAACTTGAGCACCAAATGCCTGAACTTGTACGCACAGACACACTGGTTGAATTATATGAACCAGATCCATGCAATCAACTCGAAGGGAGTAGTAGTTAATTGGTAGTGCTGCTGTCTAACTGTTGCTTGTTGATATGCTGCGTGCAGAAAGTGCGGTTGTTTCAAGGCTGGTGTGCATTGCATGCGTGGGCGATGCAAGTGCAAGGGCTGCGAGAACAATCCGTATGACCTGGTACGAAATGCGTCTTTCTTAGAGCAGACTTCATTACTGAACATCATGCTGCTCTGGCCTCTGCCAAGAACCTGAAAGAAATGTGTTGCGCTTATTCCAGGCCTATGAGGGTGGCAAGGGGTGCACGTGCAAATCCAACAAATGCAAAATCATGACCTGTGGTTGCCGGGAGGTATGCGCTCTACATGCACGGTCCTTCCTTGTTCTGCATTCTTGTCTATTCAGAAACTAGATATGCTGTTGTTGCTTCTCTTATCTTGACTGAAATTCGTCTTTTCCTGAAGCGCGGGGCCAGGTGCACCTTAGAATGCAGTTGCCAAGGGTGCGAAAATGGAAAAGGGACCGGAGGGGGTGAGCAACCACATTCTCCTCTCTTTATGTGTGACTCCTTGTTTGCATGATGGATCACGCTCGTGTATTTGTCTCTGCTGTTCTGCGTGTAGAAGCAGCCGATAAGTCCAATGCTGGACCAGGCGGGCAGGGAGGTACCATCAGCAGCGGCGAGGCTGTCGAACCGTCCAGCAAACGGCCAAAACTCAAGGTAAGTTTGTGCCTCTTCTTACTTGTGCAGAGAAAGTGTAGTGTATGTAGTATGTCTGTTGAGGGGTAAGCAACTAACCCTGGTGATATGCCCCTTTTGTGCAGTGATGACACTAGGCTTGAGACATACCAGAGCATGATGCAAGTCACCTTACATACTTACCATCCTCAAGACAGTAGGCTTCCTTCCTTGTAATGATTACTCGAAGCAAGCACGGCGAGAACTCCATGATCTGCGATGTCGTTAGCCTCAGCCTCAGGGGGCTCTTGATCAGACTGATGAATACTTGATGCATATATATACTCCTGTAGGAATTGTTGCCCTCATCGGTTGTCGTCCATACTCGTTCTTATGCATACATACTTGCTGCAAATGATTTCTCTCTTATAAACTTCAGGAATTTTCTGGTGGTGTTTGTAATCCAAACTGGTATGCTTAGACAAAGAGGCCCTGGTGGCATTGTTTCCGCATTGCGTTACATATTTCTCATGATATGCTCCCCTCCTGTTTGCATCATCATCTTGCAGTCTGCTTGATTTATGCTCTGCTTGAAAATCGCTTGTGAGCTTTACTCTGGTCTCTCAAGGAGGCAAAACAAGTTCTCCATCATCATCTTGCAGACTTAAACTTGTAGCACAAGAGCTTGACATAAACTTGTAGGCGTGATAGCAGCACCAACTCAGAGGCCAGAGGCCATAGCATCGGATGCTCTCGCCCTCTTCTGCATACATACGCGTAAACTGATTCAGTTCTTTGCCCACTGGAAAAATACAGTTGGACAGTCTTCAGTTGTACGAAGCTCAACTTATGACTCCATCACTAGAGCAGAAAACCAAGCATCTAACTCATCAACTAAGAAATACAGAGGGAATCCAACACATGCATCCACGTTGATCCTTCTACCTACCAACTACTTTTAAGAGGTTTTTGCAGTTTACTCACAATTAGAAACAGAGTTTTTTGTATCTATTTCTGAAATAATTCTGCCTACGAACTACTCCACAATGCAAGGATTCAAGCATCAAACACGAGATGCTTACTAGATCTTCTAGGCTACCTTTTCTAGTCCTAGCCAACCTCCACCGAAAGACCATCGTCGACTCAGCTTCATGCCCTCGCTGCGAGATATGATATTTGATATGAGATCGCTCACCACCCTCGCCCGGTGGTTGACGCCCCTTACGACTCTACGCGGATGTTTAAAAGAATCCCATGAGGAAACCTGTCAAAAGAATCTTTTGCAGAAAAAGCAGCAGCCGCGCTGTCAGTCTCCAAAATGACAGGACTTTGGAATGTAATACCAATATATAACCCAGCGAGCGCCGCACGAAATTCTGCTTCATCCACACAAGTGCACAACCTGATAAAATCCCATAAGGAAACCAGGACTTCACCAAGGTGATTCCTAGCAATTATCCCAATGCTGGCAGATCTCATGCTCTCCACAAAACTAGCATCAACGTTTATCTTAGTATAACATTGGTCCGGTGGCTCCCAATTACGATGAACCTTCGCGATTGGTGTGATGTACCTCCCATTATCAATCACCCCTTACCTTTGATACTTAAGTCAACTTGCGCACAGTTTTTGACATTTGTGAAGGGTTTCCAGTAATTTCCCACAAAAGTGACAGAAGCACGTAAGGATTCTTTCCCCTTCCCGAAGATCATATCATTTCTGAGATGCCAAGCTCTCCAAAGCATGAATAAAACTTGATCACGTTCTGGCGTCCCCAATTGATCAAGCAGAATAAACATCCAGTCCGGCCCCGTAAATCTGAAAAGCTCCTCGGCAGGAATATTCCACTCTTCTCTCATAGCAAAATGGAACGCATGCACCTTTGGACAAGACACAAGGGCATGGAAAGTACTTTCATCCTCCATCCCGCATATAGTGCACATACCTAACACCGTTTGGTGATGAATAACTCTGTTTACCTGGGTCGCCAAACTGTTAGACGCAGCTCACCAGGCAAAAATTCTTATTTTTTGCGGGACTTTGGCTTTCCAAATAACATCCCACACGCTTCTTCCCTTGTCAGCAGCATAAATAGATGATCATGTCTCGCCCTTGCCATCCTGAAAGTTTAAAGCCAGTCTATACGCACTTTTAACCGAGAACATACCATTTTTCTCATAGTGCCAAGCAATTAGATCTCCCTCACCTATAGTCCGAATACGTAAACTTAGGATCTCCTCAGCATCATGGTTATAGAACAGGTGCCTGATTAAATTTTCATCCCATCTTCTTGTTCCGCTTCTGAATAATTCAGAGACCCATTTCAGTCTAGTGTGGTTCTTTTTGACTAAAACTCTGAGGCCAGAATTTCTAGGTAGCCAATTATTTCTCCAAATATTAACATTTTTTCCATCGACCACTCTTTTTTTAGCAGATCCAATCCGTGCACAATGCCTTGCCAATTCACGGAGGTAGCCTGCGGGAAAGCAGTATCCATTATGTGACCATTAGGATAATATTTCACCTTCAAAACCTTAGCACATAAAGATTCCGGATTCACTAGCAACCTCCAAGCCCGTTTAGCCAAGAGAGCTTGATTAAACAATCTAAGATCTTGGAAACCCATGCCTCCATCTCTTTTAGGTTTTGTGAGTTTATCCCAAGCTAGCCAATAAGTTTTCCTTCTGTCATCTTCGTCCCCCCACCAGAAGTTTCTTATAATCTAAGATAACTCATCACATAATGAAGCCGGAAATTTAAAAATACCCATGGTGTACACTAAGAGCGCTTGCAAAACTGCCTTTATTTGATTTCCTTTTATACCACTGGAGACATATTTTTCAATCCAGTCTGAAGCTCTTTTTAATGCCTTGTCTTTTGTTGATTGGAACTTACCAACCTTCATTCTACCCTCAGGTACTGGTAAGCCAAGGTACTTATCTTCAAACCCTTCTGCAGTGATATTAAGAATGACCATAGTGGCCACCTGATCCTCCATACTACATTTTTTGCCAAACTTGATCGAACACTTATCGGGGCTCAGAAGCTGACCAGTTCCCACCTCATAGCCTGACAGAATATTTTTAATGACCAAGGCTTGATCTATGGACCCCTTGAAAAATAGAAGACTATCATCCACAAATAATAGATGAGAAATACCTGGCGCATGTCTGTTTAACTGGAAATCCTTTAGAACACCTTTGTCACATGCATCCTTTGAAGGAAATATGCCCTAGAGGCAATAATAATGTTATTATTTTTATTTCCTTATATCATGATAAATGTTTATTATTCATGCTAGAATTGTATTATCCGGAAACATAATACTTGTGTGAATACATAGACAAACCAAACGTCACTAGTATGCCTCTACTTGACTAGCTCATTAATCAAAGATGGTTATGTTTTATAACCATAGACATGTGTTGTCATTTGATTAACGGGATCACATTATTAGGAGAATGATGTGATTGACATGACCCATTCCATTAGTTTAGCACCCGATCGTTTAGTATGTTGCTATTGCTTTCTTCATGACTTATACATGTTCCTATGACTATGAGATTATGCAACTCCCGTTTGCCGGAGGAACACTTTGTGTGCTACCAAACGTCACAACGTAACTGGGTGATTATAAAGGAGCTCTACAGGTGTCTTCAAAGGTACATGTTGGGTTGGCGTATTTCGAGATTAGGATTTGTCACTCCGATTGTCGGAGAGGCATCTCTGGGCCCTCTCGGTAATGCACATCACATAAGCCTTGCAAGCATTGCAACTAATGAGTTAGTTGCGAGATGATGTATTACGGAACGAGTAAAGAGACTTGCCGGTAACGAGATTGAACTAGGTATTGAGATACCGACGATCGAATCTCGGGCAAGTAACATACCGATGACAAAGGGAACAACGTATGTTGTTATGCGGTCTGACCGATAAAGATCTTCGTAGAATATGTAGGAGCCAATATGAGCATCCAGGTTCCGCTATTGGTTATTGACCGGAGACGTGTCTCGGTCATGTCTACATTGTTCTCGAACCCGTAGGGTCCGCACTCTTAAGGTTTCGATGACAATTATATTATGAGTTTATGAGTTTTGATGTACCGAAGTTAGTTCGGAGTCCCAGATGTGATCACGGACATAACGAGGAGTCTCGAAATGGTCGATACATAAAGATTGATATATTGGACGGCTATATTCGGACACCGGAAGTGTTCCGGGTGATTTCGGAGAAAACTGGAGAGCCGGAGGGTTACCGGAACCCTACCGGGAGAAGTAATGGGCCATATGGGCCTTAGTGGAGAGAGAGAGGGGCAGCAAGGGTGGGCCGCGCGCCTCCTCCCCCCTGGTCCGAATTGGACTAGGAGAGGGGGGGGGGGGCGCCCCCCTTTCCTTCTCCTTCCCCACTTCCTTCCCCCTCCTAGTAGGAGTCCTACTCCTACTAGGAGGAGGACTCCTCCTTGGCGCGCCTATAGGGCCGGCCGGCCTCCTTGAAGGAAATATGCCCTAGAGGCAATAATAATGTTATTATTTTTATTTCCTTATATCATGATAAATGTTTATTATTCATGCTAGAATTGTATTATCCGGAAATATAATACTTGTGTGAATACATAGACAAACCAAACGTCACTAGTATGCCTCTACTTGACTGGCTCATTAATCAAAGATGGTTATGTTTCCTAACCATAAACATGTGTTGTCATTTGATTAACGGGATCACATTATTAGGAGAATGATGTGATTGACATGACCCATTCCATTAGCTTAGCACCCGATCGTTTAGTATGTTGCTATTGCTTTCTTCATGACTTATACATGTTCCTGTGACTATGAGATTATGCAACTCCCGTTTGCCGGAGGAACACTTTGTGTGCTACCAAACGTCACAACGTAACTGGGTGATTATAAAGGAGCTCTACAGGTGTCTCCAAAGGTACATGTTGGGATGGCGTATTTCGAGATTAGGATTTGTCACTCCGATTGTCGGAGAGGTATCTCTGGGCCCTCTCGGTAAGGCACATCACATAAGCCTTGCAAGCATTGCAACTAATGAGTTAGTTGCGAGATGATGTATTACGGAACAAGTAAAGAGACTTGCCGGTAACGAGATTGAACTAGGTATTGAGATACCGACGATCGAATCTCGGGCAAGTAACATACCGATGACAAAGGGAACAACATATGTTGTTATGCGGTCTGACCGATAAAGATCTTCATAGAATATGTAGGAGCCAATATGAGCATCCAGGTTCCGCTATTGGTTATTGACCGGAGACGTGTCTCGGTCATGTCTACATTGTTCTCGAACCCGTAGGGTCCGCACGCTTAAGGTTTCGATGACAGTTATATTATGAGTTTATGAGTTTTGATGTACCGAAGTTAGTTCGGAGTCCCGGATATGATCATGGACATAACGAAGAGTCTCGAAATGGTCGAGACATAAAGATTGATATATTGGACGGCTATATTCGGACACCGGAAGTGTTCCGGATGATTTCGGAGAAAACCGGAGAGCCGGAGGGTTACCGGAACCCTACCGGGAGAAGTAATGGGCCATATGGGCCTTAGTGGAGAGAGAGGGGCAGCAAGGGTGGGCCGCGCGCCTCCTCCCCCCTGGTCCGAGTTGGACTAGGAGAGGGGGGGGCGCCCCCCTTTCCTTCTCCTTCCCCACTTCCTTCCCCCTCCTAGTAGGAGTCCTACTCCTACTAGGAGGAGGACTCCTCCTTGGCGCGCCTATAGGGCCGGCCGGCCTCCTCCCCTTGCTCCTTTATATACGGGGGCAGGGAGCACCCCTAGACACAAGTTGATCCACGTGATCATATTCTTAGCCGTGTGCGGTGCCCCCTTCCACCATAATCCTCGATAATATTGTAGCGGTGCTTAGGCGAAGCCCTGCGACGGTAGTACATCAAGATCGTCACCACGCCGTCGTGCTGACGGAACTCTTCTCCGACACTTTGCTGGATCGGAGTTCGGGGATCGTCATCGAGCTGAACGTGTGCTAAAACTCGGAGGTGCCGTAGTTTCGGTGCTTGATCGGTCGGGCCGTGAAGACGTACGACTACATCAACCGCGTTGTGCTAACGCTTCCGCTGTCGGTCTACAAGGGTACGTAGATCGCACTCTCCCCTCTCGTTGCTATGCATCACCATGATCTTGCGTGTGCGTAGGAATTTTTTTGAAATTACTACGTTTCCCAACATCCTTTAATAACAAAGATAGGGCCTCAGCCACAAACAGGAACAAGTACGGCGATAATGGATCCCCTTGCCTGAGCCCACAAGAAGGATAAAAAGGTTCCAACAATTGACCATTAAACCGGACTGAAAATTTCACTGAAGTAACACATGTCATGATCTAGTTAATCTAAGTTGGCGCAAAACCAAAAGCCCCTAGCATACTCTTAAAAAATGCCAATCTACGCGATCATACGCTTTTGACAGGTCCAACTTATAAGCACAGAACTCTCCACGGTCCACGCTGATCTTTTAAAGTACTTAACGAATGAATACATTCGAAAGCAATAAGTGCGTTATCTGAAATTAACCTTCCGGGAATAAAGGCACTTTGAGTGGGAGAGATCATACCATCCAGAATAGGTCTCAGTCTATTCACTAGGCACTTCGAAATAATTTTATAAATGATATTGCACAGGCTGATCGGTCTGAATTCCTTGATGGACTGAGGATTTTTCACTTTAGGAATAAGAATAATGGTAGTATCATTTATGTTGGGGAACGTAGTATTTCAAAAAATGTGCCTACGGTCATGCAAGATCTATCTAGGATAAGCATAGCGACGAGCGGGAAGAGTGTGTCTACGTACCCTCGTGGACCGAAAGCGGAAGCATTTAATAACGCGGTTGATGTAGTCGAATGTCTTCGTGATCCAAGCAATCCAAGTACCGAACGTACGACACCTCCACGATCAGCACACGTTCACCTCGGTGACATCACTCAAACTCTTGATCTAGTTGAAGCCGAGGGAGAGTTTCCTCAGCACGATGGTGCGGCGACGGCGATGATGAAGTTACGGGCGCAGGGCTTTGCCTAAGCACTACGATGATATGACCTCTTCCTCCATGTCTGTTAAAAAAATTATCATTTTTCATTCCCGACTTCTCTAGCTGAACCGACGACGAGGCTGGCACGGGCGGGAATCACTCTTCCTTTCATGGTGTTGCAACTTTGAATGGTGAGTCATGACCGAAATGCTCCAAAATGTAAACCACGATGGGGATAATATGACTAGAAAAGAAAGAGATGCTTGGCTAGTGGCGGCGGACATCGCCTACTTGGCAGAGTGATAATTGCAACCCTCTCCTCCATCTCACTCTAAACATCGGTGTCCGCTGGAAGTTGACGCTAAACGGTCTAGTCGTCTAACAACTCGGATGCTCTTAGACAGGAGACGAAGATCTACGAGTTCGGCAGAAAGCGTTTTTTGCCATTGAGTTCTATTACCTAATAGAACTGTATTACCAGAGAGAGTATCTTTTTGTGGAGAGGGCTGGGGCTATATATTGGAGTACTGGGCGATGGTGAGGTCGGGGCTCGGGGTGGAGTAGCTCATCGGAATTTCACCACTAGCTAAGATGAATCAGTTCAATCAACTCCTAGTCACTACAATATCAATCAATTCAATCATCAACTCCTAGTCACCGGAATTATTTTGAGCCACAGTATCAATCAGTTCAATCAACTCCTAGTCACCAGTAGCTAAAACTTTGGATTTAATTCACTCTAATTCAATCAATCACAGAAATTCTAAATAATTTTTAATTCACTCTAATTTAATAATTCAAATTTTAAAAATTGAAAAAACTTAGGATTTGGATTTATTTTTTGAGAGAGTTTTTTACGGCAATTTTTTGAGAGATAAGGAAGAGCCAGTCTTGGGCTGGGCCTCGTTCCACCAAGGCTGGCCCAGTAGTTTGCTGTGGGAATCCGAGCCCAGCCCAACCCACAAGGCTCCTCCTTTCGTTTCGTTCGGCTTATAGCCGAGGCGGAGCAGCGGAGGAGGCGGTGCTGCTTCGCTTCGCTTCCTTCCCGCTGCCGGCGTCGGCGTCGGCCTCGGTCGCGTCTCCGCCCGCAGGTGAGCCGCTGGCATCCTCTCGCCCCTCCCCTCCCCCTCCGCCTCCTCCGCCTAGGGTTTGGTGCTTCCCCAACCGTTCCGTTCCGTTGAGCTGACGAGCATTTCTTCCCCCCGTTCCGTTGTTCGTCGCAGCCGCAGGCACCGCCGCCCCCTCGCTCCTCCTCTCCGGCGACGCGGAATCCGCCTCTCCTCCCGCTTACGCACGTCCGCAGGTGCAGGTGAGAAGCGCGCGCCCCCTCCTCCCTCCCCCTCCCCGCCTCCCGTAGCAGCGCAGTCCCCTGCTTGCTTCTAGTCATCAGTTAATCGGCGGGATGGGGTCACGCGTTTCCGGTCGGGCGCCGCACGCTCCGCGGCGGATGTTCGCATCTGGGGTCGGGATTTTGGCCGGGAAGGTTGTGCGGTGAACTGTTCTTGGCCGGGAATGTTTCTGCAAACTGCTCTTGGCCGACAGATAGTTTCTGCAAATTTTGGCCGGGATTCGGGATCGGGATTTTGGCCGGGATTCGCATCCCGGGCTCCCGGACGTTCCGTTCTTAGTCATTAGGTTCCGTTCTTAGTCATTATTAGGTAGCATCATATTACTTGAGCTCTGAAGTTATTGCTGTGATTCGTGAATCATGCCAATGATGCTTGCTAGTGTTCCGAGCAGATATTGGATGGATCAGCAGGGGAGCAGATATTGCAACTGATTGCTTAGTGCTATGGTGATCTATTTACCGAGTGACATGCAATTTTACTCGACTTGCTTAGCCCAATTTGTGTGCACATTGCTGTAAGATGAGCTGTGCTGTATGATATTCCCTTACGATGACAGGTTCTGTCTGCCTTGCATTCGAATGCATTTGTATTTCAATCTTCTGCTGATGTTGAGAATCATTTGCTAGTTTACTTGCGTTCTAAGTTACTGGTATGATTCATGAATGCTTGCTAAGGGTGCCACCTACTGTATTGTTTGTTAGGTATTCTGAGCAAAAAATCCTTCTGATTTTGTTAGTTCCTGAGCAAAATTGGTTGCTGAACCCATTATATATCTGTCAACCTTGGCTGAGTGTTAAATACTGGGTGTTTTCTAGGATACGGATGCTTTCACAAAGTTAATTAGCTCCGATTCTCCAGGCAAGCATTCATCTTCTTTTGATTGACATTTGTCTTGCATTGCGTCGAGTGCCGCATACAACCTACGGTGTAAAATGCTGGCCTATTTCATACGCCAACCATGTAGGTGGATGCATGTATTTTCTGCCTAGACAAGATCGCGAGCGTGTGTTCTCCCGAATTAGTTCTAGTTCATTGTTGAGTATAGTCTGTAAATTCTATGGGCATGGTGCATTTGGATGCATAATTAATTTTTTGGTTCCTGGCTTCCTGCTCTAAACCATATGTATTTATTGCACCTGCTGATGTTGAGATCCATCTGCTATAATATATAGTTTACTTGGGTTCTTAGTTATTTGTGTAATTCATGAATGATTGTTAATGGTGCCACCAACTCTTTTGTTTGTTACCGCATTCTCAGCAAAAAAATCCTACCAACTGTTTGTTTGTTAGCGCTTTCTCAGAAAAAAATCCCTCTGATTTTCTTAGTTTCTGAGCAAAATTGGTTGGTGAACCCGTTATATTTATCTCTCCCCTTGCTGAGTGTCAATATTCAGTTGCTTCCACAAAGTTAATTAGTCAAGTACTAGTTGGTTCATCTGCTATAATACATAGTTTACTTCAGTTCTTAGTTGCTGGCGTGGTTCGTGAGTGCTTGCTAATGGTGCGACGACTGTTTTGTTCCTTACTGTATTCTGAGCAGATATTGCAGCTGATTGTTTGAGCTCTTGTGATCTTCTTATTGAGTGGCATGCAATTTCAGCTGACTTGTTTTCAGTGCGTTGCCTAGCCCAACCTGTATGTAGATTGCTGTAAGATGGGCTGTGCTGTGGGATGTTCTGTTGGAATTAACTTACTGCATGGAGTATACCAGTACTTACTATTTTGTTTGTTCCCAAGAAAGATTCTTGATGTGCTTTCAATGCTTTGCTGCTTTGTGATGATGAAAGCTGAACCTGAATGTCGATGGTATGTGTCGTCCAGAATTAGTTCTACTGAATTGTTTGAGTAAGTTGTTCTTCTTTGCAATGGCGAATTGTTGGCAAGTTGGTGCCTCCTTCATAAATTGTGTAGCTGAACAGAAACAGTTCTTTTTCTTCACTTTTGATTTGTACTAGTTTTGTTTTACGGGCAAAAAAAGAAAAACTACAGCTGATGGAATGACTGAATCGATTTATCTCCCAATCAAGTACCATCTGTTCGATACTACATACTTATAAAATTATGCATCGCGTTGCAGAGATACCTCGTCATTGGTGTCCACAATGTCGCGGACAACTTGCAGCTGCCCCCCAAAGAAGTGTTTCCAAGGGTATGTGTACAACCGCACACACTTAGAATGGCCTGAACCTGATCTATCCAGTCAGCTGGTTAAGGCTAATTGCTTTGTTATGTGCAGCACTTGTGACTGTTTAATAGGGATTGAGTTATGCTATTCGGGATGCAACTGCAGTGGTGACTGCCAGAACGGCTTATCTCTTGGAACAATCAACCCGGCTGCTGCCCAAGGTACCACCCCAACGCTTGCCTCTGGCTCTTCTGCTGCCCAAGATACTGCTCAAACGCAACCGCTTGCCCCGAGCTCTTCTACTGCCCAAGGTACCGCTCAACCACATCCACTTGCCCCGAGCTCTTCTACTGCGGCCGTGCCGAAGCCAGAGGCAGTTGGTGAGCTGGTGAAGTGCAACTGCAGCTTTACCAAATGCCTAAACTGGTATGTTCAAACACAGTGGCTGAATTATCTGAACCAGATCTATCCAATCAACTAGTAGTTAATTGGTATATTAGTTGTCCAAAGCTGCCATCTAACTGTTGCCTGATATATTGCGTGCAGCCAATGCAGATGTTTCAGGGAGGGTTTGAGTTGCGTTATGGGACGCTGCAAGTGCTATGACTGCGAGAACAACCCAAATTGGCTGGTAAGATATTCGTTAGAGGGCACTGCATTCATGAACACCGTGCTGCTCTGGTGTTTGCCAGGAACCTGAAACAAATGTGTTGCACTTATTCCAGGCCGACGAGGATTATGTGGAGTGCGCGTGCAAAACCAAAAATTGCAAAACCAGAGTCTGCGGTTGCAACAAGGTGCACGGTTATCTCCTTTCCAAAAGACTAGACATGCTTATTCTTTCTCTGATCCTGACTGAGGCTAGTTGGTTCTTGTTTTGAAGAAACTGAAAGGGTGTAACCCAAATTGCACGTGCATAGGGTGTGAGAATCAGTACGGGATGAAAGGGGGTATGTGCATGACACTTTCTTCTTTTATGTGTGTTGTTTCATTCGTAGCTTGGATAATCATGCTAGTGTAAATCTCTGTTGCTCTGCATGTACAAAACAGCTGATAAGTCCAATGCTGGACCGGGAGGTACGGGTGGCACAAGTGACGCCGGAGGCTCGGGTTCCAACAAGCAAATAAGAATCGGGGTAAGTTTGTGCTTCCACTTGCGCAGTTTGTTGAGAGAAATCATAGGTTAATTCTGTGTATGTCTGCCCCAATCTGTTGAGGGATAAGCAACTAATCCAGGTGATGTGCTCCTTTTGTGCAGTGATGACAGTAGGCTTGAGACATACCAGAGCATGATGCAAGTCACCTTACTTACTTACCATCCTCAAGACAATTGCCACTCATCTCCTGTTCAGAATATCTCCCACTAAAGCACAGCCGGGTTCCTGTATATTCCTTGTAATGGTTACTCGAAGCAAGCACGGCGACAACCTCCATGTTCCTCAGCCCTCGGGGGGCTCCAGTGGACCTAGATTGATCAGGCTGATACACTTTAGAACATATATAATTCTGTTCGGCGTCCATATATGCTGCCCGGAAATGGGTGCTTCAGTTCGTTCTTATACATGCACAGTCTTGCAAATGATTTCTCTTATACTTGAAGAAGATTCTGGTAGTATGAATATGGTTTGCAACTTTGCATATTCTGGTACCATGAAGTGATACGGTTATTCTTTGTATAGACCAGTTACACAAGCAGCACTGGTTGCTTGCTTGGAACAAGAATGACATCTTAGATATTGGGTTCCATTTGGTTCAGTAAGCGTTCAGTTTTTCTCCACCGACTAAATTCAGCACGAGGCATGCACTCTTTGTAGTGTTACGCAGTGTTTTGGGCGAAAGTATCAGGCGCACCCAATGTGGTGCTACCGCTCCAACAGGTTTAAAATGAGCATTGCTTACATATTCATTTTTGGCCAGCGGCAACGCAGGGGCAGTCTCCTAGTCTTAATATAAATATTGCAATTTAATCAATGCCTAATTGTAATTTGTTCACCACACCACACTTATCTTCTTGGAGAGATGCCACTAGTGGTCTATTTCCTTTATTGAAAACATCACTAAAAATACTTTACCTTGTTGTACCATTTTATTTATTTTATCTATCTATACCATACCGTGCAATTTACCCTTGTAACTAGCAGGACAAGAAGCTTAACAAACTTCTTGAAACGTTGGTGGCAAGAATTTTTTTGTTTTATGTGCAGGTACCGAAGACCTTGTTTGTTGGAAGAACTCTTGTGGGGTCGATAACCCTTGGTTCTCAATCGAGGGAAATAATTATTGCTAGGTTACTTCACCCTTACACTTGATGGTACCCAACCACTCTTACGAGAGAGCAAGCACACCACACCCTCTTCCTCGCATATCACATATCGTTCCTCTTCCTTCCCGAGCTGAATGAGCTCCTTGACCAAATCCTTGGTTGATTGGCATCCCCGTCCTTGTTGCGATCATCCATTAACCATAGTCCACTTCATATGATACATGAACACCATCACCACACTCATGGTTTATATGCCCACATACTTCATAGAAGAATCCAAAATTTTCATACTTTATGGGGAGAATAATCTTCTCTTACTTGCTCAAATTAAGAGGTGCAAAGAGGGCCAGCGGTTCGATGACCTCAATCTACACTCTAATGCACACATAGTTCTACTCGTAGATCCTTGTCAGTTATAGCTTGGAACCGGTGAAGACCTGGAAGGTTATGAATCTGCGCCCATGCATGGGTGTGATCAAGCTTCACTACACCTAGTTTGCCCTTAGCATAACCTCTATCACCATTAGAAGCTCTCGGAAAGTCCAAGTTACTTGATACATGACATGGTTCCAGTCTACGAGGAAAATAGTTGGATCACAAAGAGGTTATCATCTACCTCGCGATTGTTCAGGTCATAGGGTAGCTACCATGAAAACTTCGCCGTGTCTTTGAAGATGCCAGCATTGAACCGCTTCCTCGTATTCACTCTTGCCACCGCTAGCCACCTTGCCTCCTTAGAAAACTTTGAGCTTTCCTCCTCTACAATGTAAATGTCTCGAATTCTGTATTTTACAGCTTCATAATTTTCGTTGCTGCCTCAAGGTAAATCTCCACCTTCATCTTCTTTCTTCCTGCTACTGAGTTACCAGCCCCCATCGACGACGAAGACGCCGCCATCGATTCAATCTATGATCCAAACCCTCTCGTCAATATGCAACAACACTGATACTGGGTGAAGGACACATCGACCCCTTTATCAGCCCAAGTGTGCTCAAGATCAAGGAGGAAGTGGACCAAGATTCAGTGATGGCTAAGGAGAAGAATCAACAAAGGTCACGATCACCAGAGTAGGGAAACCCTAGTCCCTTAGGGTAGTTCTATTGGATGCCTCTGTAGGGACTAGCAGTGGAGGAGCTTGAAATAAATCTAAGATTGGGCGAAGCTGCAAAACAAAAAAAATCGAATACGAATACAACCAGTTAGATATTGCAAATATCGAGAAACTTAGATAATTATAGTGATCTTGTCCACATTACCTTACAAAATGAATTTCTAATTTTAAATATATATATATATATATATATATATATATATATATATATATATATAACCTACTCCATAAAAAAGAAACTATACCAAAATACTATTTAACAATGGATTATCGAGTTCACTAAAGATGAACTCTTCATTTCTTTGCATTCCTAAAGTGCATGAGAACATCTTCATGTTTGTACTTCCTTGTGATTTCACTCTCTATGTTTACTACCAAGTTATTGGCTAGATAATCATCTTCCATAGTATTACGTCACCTTGTCTTAATGACCTTCAATGTAGAGAATGCTCGTTGGACACTTGCTGTAGAAACTGGAGGAGTTAGAAGCAATCGCAGCAATCGATCAACCAAATGGTAGATAGAATGTCTCGCTGCACATCATCTCTTTGATTAGGTGGGTATTGCCAAATTTGTGGACGTAGTGCTTGATCCCGCTGCAAGATCCCCCCCCCCCCCCCCCCCTAGAAATAGGACTTCATTTTTATGATGAAATTTTTGTTGCGGCATCGAAGGAATGTAGTCCCTTTTTGCTCAAATCTAGCAACAACAGAGGAGGCTTAACATGTATTGCTTCGGTTTGTGTCGTTTCATTAGCTTTACATTCAACCGAATCACCTCTCTTTGTTTTGAAACATGCATCAATTGTTTTCCTCATAAGCATCACTGCGTCCTTTTGTAAAGGACATTTTCTATCCAGCACAAAATCCATGACCTAATTAGACTTTCCCCCCAACTTAGAAAGAACTCTAAATGTCCACAATTTCTAGAGGGGAGAGAGCCAGCGAGTGCAGTTTGCTCGCTAGCTCACTTTGGCACTACACACGACGCCATTGTTACCTGATGCTCTCTGCGTACATGCGGCGTCGACAAGATGAGGCCAGGACTCAACAGGCAGGAGTGAAGCAGTCTCCGATCACCAATCCCTATTCGTTCGTCTGCCAGCAACCGACCTCCACGCTGGCAAGCCCCAGCCCCACTCTCAGGCCCCTCCCAATGCTCCATGTGCAAGTGTTAACGCTGCCATGTAAGCAAAAAAAATGATGTGGCAAGGTAATTAAGAGGAGAGAGATGTGTGTGGTGACCCTAAGAAGAAACAATGCCAAGCACGGGAACCTAGGCAAAACACTTAAATGAAAGAAGCCCACCAATGCATGGACAACTTTAGTTGCTAAATATTTAAATGAGATGCTTAGCTACAACAAGTTAAGCATTTTTGCATTGAGGACTTTAGTTGCTTAACTCTTTAATGTTCTTAGCACCTCATCTTAGCATCGATGCATTGGAAGAGGCCTCAGGGATCCGATGTCGCATGTCAAACATGAAATCTTGGT
Organism: Triticum urartu; assembly: GCF_056163025.1. Classification (NCBI taxonomy): domain Eukaryota; kingdom Viridiplantae; phylum Streptophyta; class Magnoliopsida; order Poales; family Poaceae; genus Triticum; species Triticum urartu. The sequence goes on from NC_141873.1 coordinate 578,186,189, forward strand.
TGCTCACCGGATCACTTTGTTCCTCTCCAGGAGGTGAGATCAATGAGTAGATGAGAAAATGTGCCTTTTGGTCTGTAGTACATAGGGCTAGTAAAGAAAAATTATTCCCAAATGATAAGTGCCAGACGATTAGGTGTGTGGCACTCCGGCCCTGATGTTTTTTGTCGGCAATTCCAGGACTAGGGTGGTTTTGAGGGAAACAAGTAGTTGAAAAGAAGAGACGAATTTATATACATTAATTAGATTTTTTTGAGGGGTGGTATATATGGCGGCTGCTAGGCGCCATCTGGATGTACGCGGACGAAACAACATCTGCCTTGATAGCCATCAGATCTTGAGCGCAAGGCCGTCCGATCTTGTCGTCGACACATCACTTGCTGCATCGCCTCTTGATACGTCTCCAACGTATCTACTTTTCCAAACACTTTTGCCCTTGTTTTGGACTCTAACTTGTATGATTTGAATGGAGCTAACCCGGACTGACGCTGTTTTCAGCAGAATTGCTATGATGTTGTTTTATGTGCAGAAAACAAAAGTTCTCGGAATGACCTGAAACTCCACGGGATATCTTACAATAAATAATAAAAAATCCTTGCCAAAGATGAAGACCAGGGGGCCCACACCCTTCTCACAAGGGTGGGGGTGCGCCCCCCCAAGGGCGCGCCCCTACCTCGTGGGCCCCCTGGAGACCCCCCGACTCCAACTCCAACTCTATATAACTGCTTTCGGGGAGAAAAAAATAGGAGAGAAGAAATCATCGCGTTTTACGATACGGAGCCGCCGCCAAGCCCTAAAACCTCTCGGGAGGGCTGATCTAGAGTCCGTTCGGAGCTCCGGGGAGGGGGATTCGTTGCTGTCGTCATCATCAACCATCCCCCATCACCAATTTCATGATGCTTACCGCCGTGCGTGAGTAATTCCATCATAGGCTTGCTGGACGGTGATGGGTTGGATGAGATTCACCATGTAATCGAGTTAGTTTTGTTAGGGTTTGATCCCTAGTATCCACTATGTTCTGGGATTGATGTTGCTATGACTTTGCTATGCTTAATGCTTGTCACTAGGGCCCGAGTGCCATTATTTCAGATCTGAACCTATTATGTTTTCATCAATATATGAGAGTTCTAGATCCTATCTTGCAAGTCTATAGTCACCTATTATGTGTTATGATCCGTTAACCCCGAAGTGACAATAATCGTGATACTTACCGGTGATGACCGTAGTTTGAGGAGTTCATGTATTCACTATGTGCTAATGCTTTGTTCCGGTTCTCTATTAAAAGGAGGCCTTAATATCCCTTAGTTTCCATTAGGACCTCGCTGCCACGGGAGGGTAGGACAAAAGATGTCATGCAAGTTGTTTTCCATAAGCACGTATGACTATATTCGGAATACATGCCTACATTACATTGACGAATTGGAGTTAGTTCCGTGTCACCCTATGTTATGACTGTTACATGATGAACCGCATCCGGCATAATTATCCATCATTGATCCAATGCCTACGAGCTTTCCATATACTGGTTTACGCTTATTTACTTTCCCGTTGCTATTGTTACAATCACTACAAAATACCAAAAACATTACTTTTCTTTCATTACTCTTTTGTTACCGTTACCATCACTATCATATTACTTTGCTACTAAACACTCCGCTGCAAATACTAAATTTCCAGGTGTGGTTGAATTGACAATTCAGCTTCTAATACTTGAGAATATTCTTTGGCTTCCCTTGTGTCAAATCAATAAATTTTGGTTGAATACTCTACCCTCGAAAGCTGTTGCGATCCCCTATACTTGTGGGTTATCAAGACTAATTTCTGGCGCCGTTGCTGGGGAGCATAGCTCTATTCTTTGAGTCACTTGGGATTTATATCTGCTGGACACTATGAAGAACTTGAGAGATCCAAAAACTAAGATTTATCCCTCAACTACGAGGGGAGGTAAGGAACTGCCATCTAGCTCTGCACTTGATTCACCTTCTATTATGAGTAAGCTTGCGACACCTACACCTGTTTCCGCTATTCATTCTGATATGTCGCATGTTATTGATGATGCTACTTCTGCTATGCATGATACTTATGATGAAACTACCTCTATGCCTGATACTACTATGCCACTTAGTGATTTTCTAGAGGAATGACTTGCTAGGGCTAGAGAGATTGAAAATATTGAATCTGATTATGAAGATGAAAGTGATGATGAAGAATCACTTGTTATTCCTAAGGGTTATTTATTTGATCAAGATGCTTCTTTAGCTATTTTAGCCTGCAAAGATAGATATGAACTCAAAAGGTTATTAGCTAAATGGAATAAGCAATCTCCAAATGCTAGGATGAGACCTGACCCTGCTTTTGCTACTTCACCTATATGTGTTGTTGATAAGGATTATGAATTCTCTGTTGATCCTGATATAATTACTTTGGTTGGATCTAATCCTTTTCATGGCTATGAGTCTAAAACTGTTGTAGCACATCTTACTAAATTAAATGATATAGCCACCCTGTTCACTAATGATGAGAGATCTCGCTACTTTTATATCCTTAAAATATTTCCGTTCTCTTTAAAGGGTGATGCTAAGATATGGTTTAATTCTCTTGATCCTGGTTGTGTGCGTAGTCCCCAGGATATGATTTACTACTTCTCTGCTAAATATTTCCCTGCTCATAAGAAACAAGCCGCTTTAAAGGAAATATACAACTTTGTGCAAATTAAAGAAGAGAGTCTCCCACAAGCTTGGGGGAGGCTTCTCAAGTTACTTAATGCTTTGCCTGATCATCCTCTTAACAAAAATGAAATACTTGATATCTTTTATAATGGACTAACCGATGCTTCCAGAGATTACATGGATAGTTGTGCTGGTTCTCTTTTTAGGGAATGAACACCGGATGAAGCTGAAATCTTATTAAATAATATGTTGACAAATGAAAATAATTGGGCAGCTCTTGAGCCAGCTCCTGCTCCAATTAATGATCCTATTCCTAAACCAACTCCGAAGAAGAGAGGTGTTCTATTTCTTAGTCCTGAAGATATGCAAAAGGCAAAGAAATCTATGAAAGAAAAAGGTATTAAAGCTGAAGATGTTAAGAATTTACCTCCTATTGAAGAAATACATGGTCTTAATTTACCGCCTCATGAAGAAATTTATGATCTTAATCCTTTATTTATTGAAGAACCTCCAGACCTCGATAACCCGACACATGTAGTAAAGGTAAATTCTCTCTATAGATATGATAAAGCTGAAATCCCTCCTACTAAAATTGCTAGTCAATGCTTGGATGAGTTTGATAATTTTATGTTTAAGCAAGAACACTTCAATGCTTATTTTGGTAGACAATTAAAACAAGACGCTGATATGATTAAATACTTGGGTGATTATATGGCTAATATTAGAGGTGAACTTAAACTTGTTAGCAAACATGCTTCTATGGTTACCACTCAAGTAGAACAAGTACTTAAAGCTCAAAAAGAATTGCTCAATGAGATGAATAGTAAGAAAAATGATTATGCTGTTAAAGTGGCTACTAGAACTGGTAGAATGACTCAGGAACCTCTGTATCCTGAAGGCCACCCTAAGAGAATAGAGCAAGATTCTCAGAGAAATAAAATTGATGCATCTAGTTCTTCTAAAAAGAAGAAAAAGAAAAATGATAGAACTGTGCAAACTTCTAGTGAACCTATTGCTGAACCACCTGATAATCCAAATGATATCTCTATGTCTGATGCTGAAACACAATCTGGTAATGAACATGAACCTAATGAAAATGTTAATGATGATGTTCATATTAATGCTCAACCTAGTAGTGATAATGATGTAGAAATTGAACCTGCTATTGATCTTGATAACCCACAATCAAAGAATCAACGTTATGATAAAAAAGACTTTGTTGCTAGGAAACATGGTAAAGAAAGAGAACCTTGGGTTCAGAAACCCATGACTTTTCCTCCCAAACCATCCAAGAAAAAGGATGATGAGGATTTTGAGCGCTTTGCTGAAATGATTAGACCTATATTTTTGCGTATGCTAAGTACATGAAAGATATTATTACTGTTTCGCGAAAAAGAAACGTCCCAGGTAGGGGTATTTCCTAATGCGTAACGGCAATAAAGTAAAGATTGTGGGCGTGCCAGTATACAATAGTATACAAATAAATAAAGGACAAGAACACATAGGGAAATACTGCTTTATTAATTCTCATGAGAATTACAAAGTGCGGTTTTCCACATGATTACAAATATTGCACCATGGATAAATACATCTGACTAGTATCCAGCGATTGTAGAGGTTCTGGTTCCCGGAGCCTCGTAAGACGATCCGGTTAATTACATCCGCGGGGCAATCCGCGGAACACCTCCGATTAAGCTGCGATGATGGTCGTTGTCTTGTAACCTGAAATATTCTCATGATATGTTGAGAAGTAAAAGTGGCAGACATGAATGTTCTAAGGCCTCGTCGGCCCTGGTATGAAGCGTCCGGCCTCGTCGTCACCGGGTTCATAGTGAAGCCTCAAAATTGTGTTCGACCTTGTTGGTCGCGAACAAAGTGAGTCCGGCCTCGTCAGTCACGGAAAGGGGTAATGCCTCCAAGTCTCGTCGGTCGAGGAGATAGTGCGTCCAGCCTCATCAGTCAAGACAAATGATTTCCGGCCTCGTCAGTCGCGGAAAGGGGTAATGTCTCCAAGCCTCATCAGTCAAGGAGACAGTGCGTCCGGCCTCGTCGGCCAGGACAAAAGGGGTTCCGGCCTCGTCGGTCACCGAAAAGGGGTAATGTCTCCAAGTCTCGTCGGTCGAGGAGATAGTGCGTCCAGCCTCATCAGTCAGGAGAAATGATTTCCGGCCTCACCGGTCGCGGAAAGGGGTATGCTGCAAGACATTCTATGAAATATCCGGCCTCGTCGGTACCGAATGATCACATAAAGTGCGTTGGCACTATTAAACATTTGACACATGGTGTGAACCAATTTATCTTTAATCATGGAGCCAATCTCCAAAATGCACCACTCAATCGCCGCATGATCTTGAGTGTGTTATCAAAGTATGGGACTTTGCCGCAGTTCAAGTCGCTCGTAAACATAACATGGATCTAATGAAACTCTCCTCGTCATCACTCGACCACCTTGTGATCCTGATTGTGCGAGGTTCAGGTAGAGGGATTCTCTACTGCCATGATTGGATTGGACTTGGCAATGTGTTCATGAGTCAACCTGCTATACCTTCGAATGTTTCAAGCAGAAACTCATCCTGCTTAGGAACATTTCTAAGTGTAGCACTGTTTCTTCTGTTGCGACTCTACGATGTCGTCTGTGGTATTTTAAAATGATCCTATAATGCCATACATAATCTGAGAAGCTTATAGTGCACCTTAGATCATGCCGGTTCTACACATCAGTAAGTTGATCCTGATCTCACCAATTTTCGAAAGGTATTCCCATGCACCAATCATCCTGAAAATGTATACCCCTTTACTTGGTGTGTTTTCTATCTCTCACAAAATTTGTAGCTCAAAACACCATGCCTACTGTCCGGAATAAATCACGGATTAAAGCCATGTTGGCTGTCATTGTCATGGACGAAAATTGCTAATTTTGTGGCTTGTTTTTCCAGCCTCAAACACCATCCACGTGCATGTCATATTTTCATCTTCCTTGGCACCACACCTGTTTTATATTTGCCTATTCTTATGGGCACACGCATCAAGCCCACCTATTTTAGTTCTTATGAAACCTGTTCGCCTTTCTTTAACGGAACTTATTCTCCGCGTGTACCTATATGGGTTGGCAACCATGATCGGTGTAAACCGACACGGCCCTGTTCATGAACTACACCATCATAGACCGCCATGGATTCGCCTCTCTTGAATCTGTTCGCCTTTTTCTTGTGAAACCTATACGCCATACGCTTGTACCTGTTTTGTTTAGATCGGCGAAGCAATCTATATTTTGAAGGCAACAATTGATCGAATAATCAATCTATTTTTTGAGGCAACATGATTGGATGAACCAATCTATTTTCCAAGGAAACATGATTGGATGAACCAATCTTTTTTTCGAGGCAACCTGATTGGATGAACCAATCTTGATCCGAGGCAACAATTCCGAGACCGATAAATCGATCTTACATTTTCCGAGGCAAAAATGAGATTGGACAAACCAATCATTCATCTGAGGCAGCAAGAAACGAGGGGAAGAGAAATTATAAATCTCACCGTTACTTACCATCGGAGTGTATGTGGCCGGATTGATGTGAATGATCGATGCTCCTGCTCGGACGTGCGCATGACTGAGATGTGTACGCTTTGTGTGTGCAGCCTTGTGGCCGTATGAGTTGTGCATGAGCACCTCCTATGTGCAGCATGGCGGTCGCTTCGTGCCAGCGGCCTGACGGCCAGCTTTATCTGGTGTGTCTACGAAGGCCTCGCAGCCATGATCTATATATGCCTGCATCTGTGTCTACGGCCAGATGGCCTCGCGGCCGCCTTCGCGTGCTTGTGCCCCCGTGAGCGGCCTGGCGGCCCACCGTGTGTCTCTGTGTAGCCCTGTTGCCGGCGGCGGCCGCGTGCGTGGGAGTGGCCAGCCATGTATACGTGCGTATCTTGAGAGCGGCCTTGCGGCCAGCAATATGTGTGAGCCTCCCCACGATGATGTGTAGATGTGCTCCTTTATATAGGGAGGAGCTAGGGCGATGAGGTTCTCCCAGCGCGCCGCCAGGGTCGTTCGGCCGTACGCATCGTCGGGAGAGATATGCTGCAACGCATCTCATCTTGTGTTATCGTGTCCTCTATTCAAGCTAACCATCCATCCTTATCTAATCACAAGCCAGCAACCGTACTGCTCCTGGACCCAAGAGATGCGTACGTGCGTGTAACTCCAGGAGGTTGGCAACCGAGCTGGCCAAACACTTAGACATCGTGCCAGGTTTAGGGCGTTGGCCGAAATATTTAAATAACATATATGTGATCCGGCATGCTAGCTTGCATGGAATGCATGCATTCATCGGTGGTTCGACGTTAAATATAGTTGGTCACCTTGTGCAACTAAGCCTTGCTAAATGCACGTTGGTATGGAGATCCTTATACAAGTGCACATGCAAAATACTACTCCCTCCGTTCCGAAATGTAGGTCGCTGGGGCTTCTGTTCCGACCAGGTGAAAAGTTGACAATTGACCTGAATACCCTCCCTTCAAAATTTGAATCCCGATCGATCGTCTTCCACCTCCGCCTCCGCCCTCCACCTCCACCTCCGCTTCCGCCCTCCACCTCCACCGACCCTCACCTCCGCCCTCCACCTCCATCTCCACCTCCACCCTCACCTCCGCCCTCCACCTCCATCTCCACCTCCACCCTCACCTCCGCCCTCCACCTCCATCTCCACCTCCGCCCCCTGCCCAGGCGCTGCCGCCGTTGGAGTAGAGCTGGTGCTCTGCTGCCGCCCACACACAAGGGCTCCTCCTGACCCGTGTCCAGGTGGAGGCGAGCACAGGCTGTTCCGCCATCTCCACCTCCGTACCCACCTCCGGCCATTGCATCTAGGCGCAGGCGCTCCTTCTCTCCCACATCCAGGAGCTGCTGCTGGGTTCGGCTGGTGCCCAGGTTCATCTCCTCTCTCTGGTCATTTGATCCTCTGCTGGAGTACATCTCTCTGGTGTCGCTGGAAACGAACTGCAAGCATAAACAATACTCAAGTGATTCAAGAGATGTACTGATTCAAGAGTAGTCAAGAGTAATTCAGAAGTGCCAACATTTGATTCAAGAAATGTTTGCCGCCAAAAATTCAACAAATAATTTGAACAAGTTAACTGAATTAACTGTTGACTGTAGCATTTCAGACAATAGGAGTAGCAGACCAAACTGTATTAACTGTTGACTGTGCATCATTGATTTTGAAAATTCTGGAAGAACCTCTGCCATTATGTTGATTTACTTTAAATAAAAATCATAGACTGAAAATGTTGTCATCTGGATTACACATGTTCTTTTTCTCATTAGAGGATCATGAGAGAAAACTATTGAAAATAGTCTGGAGTAAAAAAAATCTGAGAACACACACACAACAAAAACAGGTTCATGACTGGAGTAGTACTGTAATAAGACCTGACGAAACTTCTTTTGGCTGGGAGAGATTTGAGTGTTTTTATATCATTGCTAAGAGATTTTATTACTGTAATAAGACTTGACAAAACATCTTGAACTGATAATCTACATCAAACTTGCTTGAATGCAATGCAAGCTGTACCTCGATCTGTCCTGAAACAATGACCACGTAGCAAAGAGAGGAATGAACTGCAAACATAAACAATTTGATGAGCATTTGGTTCAACTAGCAAATAATTTGATCTAACCATTTGACAAAATCTGAATCTACTGATGCAGGAATACTGTCAAATTACTGTTGGAGTACAATTCAGATTACAACAGCAGTACCTGAAAGCAGCAGAAGATGGTTGTCCCAGACCTCAACTGCACTCCACCTGCAGAAGATGCAGAAGATGAAATGGGTGATGATGATGCAGGAGTACAAATGGATGAAGATGTAGGAGTACAAATGGATGAAGATGCGGGAGTACAACATGCAGGTATAGCTACAATGGCATTTCAGAAATTTTCAGTTAGTGGTGGAAGAAAAAAATCAGTTAAATTACAGAATACAGTTTGATGATATGATCATATCATCATTTGATCATTTGATGATATGATCATATCATCATTTGAATGCTTATGTTCATTTGACCATTTTTCCTTTGATCATTTGATCATTTTTCCTTTGTTGTATTTCTTCATGCAGGTGTTGAGCAATTAGTTAAGAAAAGGGATAGCCTCGATGACAAGCAAAAGTATGCTGCTTATGTTGCAATGCACACATTGTGCATGAGTAGAGGGTGCAAATTTGAAAGAGATGACAAGAAAAAGATTGCCAGTTTCTTTGGAGTGGGTGTATGGAATGTACAAAGAGTTTGGAAGAAAGCAATGAAGCAAATTGCTCAAGGTCTGGAGGTGGATGTTTCAAGTCAGAGAAAAAAGAACTGTGGAAGAAAGCCAAAGGACATTAATCTAGATCAAATACCTACCATTCCACTTAACAAGCGGTCTACTATCAGGTCACTTGCTTGGCAACTCGGTTGCAGCCCTACGACACTCCACTGGAAGTTCATGCTGAAGTTGATAAAGAGGCATACAAACTGTTTGAAGCCAGTTTTGAAGGAAAAGAACAAGAAGGATAGAATGGAGTTTTGCTTGTCAATGCTCGATGAGACAACAACACAAACTGAAAGGCAAAAATTCAAGACCATGCACAACATTATTCATATTGACGAGAAATGATTCTATATGACCAAGAAAAACAGGAACTATTATCTGCTATATGGGGAGGAAGAGCCTACGAGAACTATACAAAATGGCAGTTGTATTGGAAAAGTCATGTTCTTGACGGCTATTGCTAGGCCAAGGTGGGATAGTGAAGGAAATGTGACATTTTCTGGGAAAATTGGAATTTGGCCATTTGTGAAAGAAGTTCCGGCTCAGAGGAGAAGCGACAACAGGCCTAGAGGAACAATGGAGACGAAGTCCATAAAAGTCAACAGGCAAGTAATGAGAGAGTTCATGATAGATAACCTACTACCAGCAATACAAGCATCTTGGCCTGAGAATGATGCTGGGCAAACCATCTATATACAACAAGACAACGCCAAGCCCCATATCTTTCCCAACGACCCAGAATTTGTAGCAGCCGCGGAAAGAACTGGACTCGACATCAGACTAATTCAACAACCTGCCAATAGCCCTGATCTAAATGGCCTTGACCTTGGGTTCTTCAACTCGTTGCAATCTCTGACAGATTGTCTAAGCCCTAGAACGCTTCAGGATCTTATCAAGGGTGTGCTAGATGAATTTGAAAACTATGAAGTTTACAAGCTAAACAGAGTTTTCCTATCTCTACAAGCTTGCATGATTGAAATCTTGAACCACGCAGGGAGCAATGGGTATAAAATACCCCATGCGAACAAGGAAAGGCTAGAGAACCTTGGGATGCTACCTCCAAGACTTACATGCCCTGAAGAGGTATATGAAAATGCCCTGCATAATCTTGGGATAATGGAGAGAGTTCAGTGATGGAAGAAGAGGCTTGACATACTTGTCGAGATGCTTGTTGATATGCTTGAGGAGTTGCTTGTTGAGATGCTTGAGGAGTTGCTTGTTGAGATGCTTGTCGAGATGCTTGTTGATATGCTTGAGGAGTTGCTTGTCGAGATGCTTGTTCAGATTCTTGAGGAGTTGCTTGTTGAGATGCTTGTCGAGATGCTTGTTCATATGCTTGAGGAGTTGCTTGTCGAGATGCTTGTCGAGATGCTTGTTCAGATGCTTGAGGAGTTGCTTGTTGAGATGCTTGTCGAGATGCTTGTTGATATGCTTGAGGAATTGCTTGTCGAGATGCTTGAGGAGTTGCTTGTTGAGATACTTGTCGAGATGCTTATTGATATGCTTGAGGAGTTTCTTGTCGAGATGCTTGTTCAGATGCTTGAGGAGTTGCTTGTTGAGATGCTTGTCGAGATGCTTGTTCATATGCTTGAGGAGTTGCTTGTCGAGATGCTTGTTCAGATGCTTGAGGAGTTGCTTGTTGAGATGCTTGTCGAGATGCTTGTTGATATGCTTGAGGAGTTGCTTATCGAGATGCTTGTTCAGATGCTTGAGGAGTTGCTTGTTGAGATGCTTGTCGAGATGCTTGTTGATATGCTTGAGGAGTTGCTTGTCGAGATGCTTGTTCAGATGCTTGAGGAGTTGCTTGTTGAGATGCTTGTCGAGATGCTTGTTCATATGCTTGAGGAGTTGCTTGTCGAGATGCTTGTCGAGATGCTTGTCGAGATGCTTGTTCAGATGCTTGAGGAGTTGCTTGTTGAGATGCTTGTCGAGATGCTTGTTGATATGCTTGAGGAGTTGCTTGTCGAGATGCTTGTTCAGATGCTTGTCGAGATGCTTGTTCATATGCTTGAGGAGTTGCTGTAACACCCCGTATATGACTTTCCCAATTTGTACTCCAACTCTTGCCGTTTCCGGCGTTAAGTTATTTTATTTTCTCGGGTTCGGGTCTTTGTCTCCGTGTGTTGTTATCGTTGTCATGCATCTCATATCATGTCATCATGTGCATTGCATTTGCATACGTGTTCATCTCATGCATTCGAGCATTTTCCCCGTTGTCCGTTTTGCATTCCGGCGCTTCGTTCTCCTCCGGTGGTCTTTTCTAGTTTTCTTTCGTGTGTGGGGATTAAACATTTCCGGATTGGACTGAGACTTGCCAAGCGGCCTCGGTTTACTACCGGTAGACCGCCTGTCAAGTTTCGTATCATTTGGAGTTCGTTTGATACTCCAACGGTTAACCGAGGGACCGAAAAGGCCTCGTGTGTGTTGCAGCCCAACACCCCTCCAAGTTGGCCCAAAACCCACCTAACCCTCTCCATCATCTAGAGCGTTCAATCACGATCGCGTGGCCGAAAACCACACCTCATTTGGACTCTCCTAGCTCCTCCTATGCCTATTTAAAGAACCCCCTACGAAATTCTCCTTCTCCTCCCTCGAAACCCTAGATCTATTTCATCCGCCGCCGCCAGACAAAAATCGCCACCGACGGACACGTCCGGATCCGCCGGCCCAACCAACCAGACGCCGCCACGTCAGCTCCGGTGGCGCCCCACTTCGCTGGATCCGCCAGGGCCCGCGGGGCCCGTCATCGGCCCTCCCGGCCCACCGACCGAGCCGCTCGTGCCCGCCTTCGCTTCCCCGCGTGCCCACCGAGCCGCCTCGCTCTGCCTCCGTCCCGGCGACCGAGCCGGCTGACGCCGCCGTGCGCCACCTCCGGCGAGCTCGCGACCTCCGCCGCCGCCACCGACTTCCGCCGGCGCCGCTCGCCGCCCCGGCCGCCGCGTCCGCGCCACCTCGCCGCCTCCTCGACGCCGGCGCTCCCGGCCTCTTCTTCCTCCGACGAACTCCGGCCACCGTGCCGCAAGTCCGGCAAGTCCAACGACGAACCTCGGGAAGCGTGCAACTCGGGCCAGATCTGGATCCGGATTCCGTCTCGGTTGACTTTTTCCCCGAAACCCTAGCTCATGTTGCCCTGTTCATCGTGCCGTAACTCCTCATCCGTAGCTCCGTTTTGAGCATATAGCATATCAAAATGTTCGTCTTAGAGAGTACATAATTTCATTCCATTGCATCATTTTCATTTGAGTTCATCTTGATGCCCGAAATGCTGTTAGAAGAGGGCTACTTGAGTTAATTGTCAGATCTGCTACTCCATTTAGACATTTGTCATTTTTGCCATGATTATTGTGTGCATGATATGCCCTGATGCTCTACATATGTTTTGTTAAGGGTTTTGTCATCTTTCCAGAGGTGCAACCATGTATTTTTGTGATGTGTGTGGTGACTAGCACAAGCTTGCAAAGTGAGGCACTTGGTAATTCTGTTTTCAGGGACTTAGCATTTCCACTAAGTCCTTGAGCTGTTCATCTCATGTTGCCATATGTTCATGTTGTTTTCGAGTGATCCGTGCCTCTTTTGAGGATGATCAGTAAGGATGTTTTATTAATCTTGTAGTGCTCTATCCATCCATGTCTTTGTTTGCAATTATGGAGCACCCTAGATTGAGTCAATCGAGCTCTACTTTTGCTACTTCGTGAATCTGGGCAGATTGTCTACTTGTTAGCGATTTTGTCGATGATGTTGTAGTTGATCCGTGCATGCTATGCTATTGTTCTTGCCATGTCTAGCTTGTATTTTGTGTATTCTTGATGGATGTATGCTTAGATTATCATGACTTGCACCATAGTGAGTGCATCGAGCTCGTTAACATGCCTACTTGAGATATGTTTCAGCATGTGCCAGTTTTCACCAAGTCTGAAAACAGATTATGCTTTTGCTATGTTCACATGCTTGCAAATGTGTTTTCCGATCCCTTTTGGCTCAAGGTCACTAAGGGACTTTTGTTAAGCTTTTTGAGAAGCTCCATGCCATGTTTTACTTTGCCATGTTTAGTTCCTGTAGCATGTAGTTTTGTTGCTCCAAAGAGTGCTACCTGATCTGAAATTCCAGACAAGTGTTAATTTCACTAAGCCTGAGATCTGTTTTCCATATGTATTTTTGCCATGCTTGTTTGAACCTGTTTATGGATGAATTGGCCGTAGCTCAGTGCTATACTTTTGTTAAGCATCTTGAATGCATCCCTGCCATGTAATTTGTTGCCATGTTTGGGTGCTGTAGCATGTTCATCTCATTGCATTTAGATGGCTACTTGCTGTAAATCGCAGACCGGTGTCATATTTGAATTGCTTGCCATTTCCATACCGTAACTCCGATTCCGGCGTTCTTTATATCGTTTTCAAGTGATTTCATCTCATCTTTCCAGTGGCACACTTGGATTCCCAAGTTGAGGCCAGGTTCATGCATCACTTGTCAAATCTTGCATATGCATCTCGCATCGCATCCCGCATAGCATATCATCATTGCACCATATTGTTTGATCCTTGCACGTGGTTGATTGTGTCCTTGTTGCTTGTTTGTCTTGTTTGGGTAGAGCCGGGAGATGAGTTCGCTAACGAGGAGCCCGTTGAGTTTGCTTTCGAGGATCCAGTCAACTCTGACAGCTTTGCAGGCAAGATGATCATACCCTCGAGATCACTACTATTTTTTGCTATGCCAATGCTACGATGCCTACCACTTGCTTTCAAGCCTCCCAAATTGCCATGTCAAACCTCTAACCCACCATGTCCTAGCAAACGTTGATTGGCTATGTTACCGCTTTGCTCAGCCCCTCTTATAGCGTTGCTAGTTGCAGGTGAAGATTGGAGACCGTTCCTTGTTGGAACATTATTTACTTGTTGGGATATCATTATATTGCCATGTTATCTTAATGCATCTATATACTTGGTAAAGGGTGGAAGGCTCGGCCTCTCGCCTAGTGTTTTGTTCCACTCTTGCCGCCCTAGTTTCCGTCATATCGGTGTTATGTTCCCGGATTTTGCGTTCCTTACGCGGCTGGGTTATAATGGGAACCCCTTGATAGTTCGCCTTGATTAAAGCTTTTCCAGCAATGCCCAACCTTGGTTTTACCATTTGCCACCTAGCCTCTTTTCCCTTGGGTTTCCGGAGCCCGAGGGTCATCTTATTTTAAACCCCCCGGGCCAGTGCTCCTCTGAGTGTTGGTCCAAACCAGGCAGCCTGCGGGGCCACCTCGGGGAAACTCGAGGGCTGGTTTTACTCGTAGCTTGACCTATCTAAGTGTACCCTGAGAACGAGATATGTGCAGCTCCTATCGGGATTTGTCGGCACATTCGGGCGGTGTTGCTGGTCTTGTTTTAGCCTGTCGAAGTGTCTTGAAGAACCGAGATACCGAGTCTGATCGGAACATCTCGGGAGGAGGTCTATTCCTTCGTTGACCATGAGAGCTTGTCATGGGCTAAGTTGGGACTCCCCTGCAGGGATTTGAACTTTCGAAAGCCGTGCCCGCGGTTATGGGCAGATGGGAATTTGTTAATGTCCGGTTGTAGATAACTTGAACCTTAACTTAATTAAAATGAATCAACCGTGTGAGTTACCGTGATGGCCTCTTCTCGGCGGAGTCCGGGAGGTGGACACGGTGTTGGAGTAATGTTTGCGCAGGTTGTCCTCTAGCTTCTCGCTCGCGCTTTGCCTCCTCTTCTCGCTCTCTTTTGCGAACAGGATAGCCACCATATATGCTAGTCGCTTGCTGCAGCTGCACACATTTTTATCTTGCCTTACCTATTAAGCTTAAATAGTCTTGATCGCGAGGGTGCGAGATTGCTGAATCCCTGTGGCTCACAGATTACTATTAAACCAGATGCAGAACCTGATGATTCCGCTCCAGGTGACGCGCTCGAGCTCAAGTGGGAGTTCGACGAGGACTCTCAACGTTACTATGTTTCCTTTCCTGATGATCAGTAGTGTTGCCCTGTTGGGGGTGATCGGGACCGTGTCGCATTTTGGCGCCGCAGTCGGGCCATGAGTGTTTGGATGATGTAATATTATTTATGTACCTTGATTGACGTGGCGAGTGTAAGCCAACTATGTTATCCCCCCTTTATTGTCTATATTACATGGGATGTTGTGAAGATTGCCTTACTTGCGACATATGCCTTCAATGCGATTATGCCTCTAAGTCGTGCCTCGACACGTGGGAGATATAGTCGCATCGAGGGTGTTACAAGTTGGTAATCAGAGCCTTCCCCGACCTTAGGAGCCCCATTGCTTGATCATTTTTTAGCAGCCGAGTTGTGTCTAGAAAAATGTTTTGAGTCATTTAGGAATTATATATCGGAGAGTTTAGGGATTATTTTTACTTCCCAGTCTCCTCATCGCTCTGGTAAGGCATCCTTGTTGGAAATATGCCCTAGAGGCAATAATAAAAGCATTATTATTATATTTCCTTGTTCATGATAATTGTCTTTTATTCATGCTATAATTGTGTTATCCGGAAATCGTAATACATGTGTGAATAAATAGACACCAACATGTCCCTGGTAAGCCTCTAGTTGACTAGCTCGTTGATCAACAGATAGTCATGGTTTCCTGACTATGGACATTGGATGTCATTGATAACGAGATCACATCATTGGGAGAATGATGTGATGGACAAGACCCAATCCTAAACATAGCACAAGATCATATAGTTCGTTTGCTAGAGTTTTCCAATGTCAAGTATCTTTTCCTTAGACCATGAGATCGTGTAACTCCCGGATACTGTAGGAGTGCTTTGGGTATACCAAACGTCACAACGTAACTGGGTGACCATAAAGGTATACTACGGGAATCTCCGAAAGTGTCTGTTGGGTTGACACGGATCAAGACTGGGATTTGTCACTCCGTATGACGGAGAGGTATCACTGGGCCCACTCGGTAATGCATCATCATTATGAGCTCAAAGTGACCAAGTGTCTGTTCACGGGATCATGCATTACGGTACGAGTAAAGTAACTTGCCAGTAACGAGATTGAACAAGGTATTGGGATACCGACGATCGAATCTCGGGCAACTAACATACCGATTGACAAAGGGAATTGTATACGGGGTTGCTTGAATCCTCGACATCGTGGTTCATCCGATGAGATTATCGAGGAGCATGTGGGAGTCAACATGGGTATCCAGATCCCGCTGTTGGTTATTGATCGGAGAGTCGTCTCGGTCATGTCTACATGTCTCCCGAACCCGTAGGGTCTACACACTTAAGGTTCGGTGACGCTAGGGTTGTAGAGATATGAATATGCAGTAACCCGAAAGTTGTTCGGAGTCCCGGATGAGATCCTGGACGTCACGAGGAGTTCCGGAATGGTCCGGAGGTGAAGAATTATATATAGGAAGTGCAGTTTCGGCCATCGGGAGAGTTTCGGGGTCACCAGTATTGTACCGGGACCACCGGAAGGGTCCCGGGGGTCCACCGGGTGGGGCCACCCATCCCGGAGGGCCCCATGGGCCAAAGTGGGGAGGGGAACCAGACCATAGTGGGCTGGTGCGCCCCCCTAGGCCCACCCCATGCGCCTAGGGTTGGAACCGTAGGGGTGGGGGGCGCCCCACCTTGCCTTGGGGGCTACTCCACCCTTGGCCGCCGCCCCCTAGGAGATCTCATCTCCTAGGGCCGGCGCCCCCCCTAGGGGATCCTATATAACGGGGGGGGGGGGGGAGGGTCAGCCGCACCTTGAGCCTTTGGCGCCTCCCTCTCCCCTGCTACACCTCTCTCTCGTAGTATACGGCGAAGCCCTGCTACTGTGACGCCCTGCATCCACCACCACGCCGTCGTGCTGCTGGATCTTCATCAACCTCTCCTTCCCCCTTGCTGGATCAAGAAGGAGGAGACGTTACGCTGACCGTACGTGTGTTGAACACGGAGGTGCCGTCCGTTCGGCGCTAGGATCTCCGGTGATTTGGATCACGTCGAGTACGACTTCCTCATCCCCGTTCTTTGAACGCTTCCGCGCGTGATCTACAAAGGTATGTAGATGCAATCTAATCACTTGTTTCTAGATGAACTCATAGATGGATCTTGGTGAAAGCGTAGGAAAATTTTTGTTTTCTACAATGTTCCCCAACAGTGGCATCATGAGCTAGGTCTATGCGTAGTTCTCTATGCACGAGTAGAACACAATTTGTTGTGGGCATTGATGTTGTCAACTTTCTTGCCGCTACTAGTCCTATCTTGCTTCAACGGTATTGTGGGATGAAGCGGCCCGGACCAACCTTACACGTACGCTTACGTGAGACCGGTTCCACCGACTAACATGCACTAGTTGCATAAGGTGGCTGGCGGGTATCTGTCTCTCCCACTTTAGTTGGAGCGGATTCGATGAAAAGGGTCCTTATGAAGGGTAAATAGAAGTTGACAAATCACGTTGTGGCTTTCACGTAGGTAAGAAAACTTTCTTGCTAGAACCCTATTGCAGCCACGTAAAACTTGCAACAACAATTAGAGGACGTCTAACTTGTTTTTGCAGCAAGTGTTTTGTGATGTGATATGGCCAAAGTTGTGATGAATGATGAATGATATATATGTGATGTATGAGATGTTCATGCTATTGTAATAGGAATCATGACTTGCATGTCGATGAGTATGACAACCGGCAGGAGCCATAGGAGTTGTCTTTATTTTTGTATGACCTGCGTGTCATTGAGAAACGCCATGTAAATTACTTTACTTTATTGCTAAATGCGTTAGCCATAGTAGTAGAAGTAATAGTTGGCAAGCAACTTCATGGAGACACGATGATGGAGATCATGATGATGGAGATCATGGTGTCATGCCGGTGACAAGATGATCATGGAGCCCCAAGATGGAGACCAAAGGAGCTATGTGATATTGGCCATATCATGTCACTTTTATTATTTGATTGCATGTGATGTTTATCATGTTTTTGCATCTTGTTTACTTAGAACGACGGTAGTAAATAAGATGATCCCTCATAATAATTTCAAGAAAGTGTTCCCCCTAACTGTGCACTGTTGCGACAGTTCGTTGTTTCGAAGCACCACGTGATGATCGGGTGTGATAAATTCTAACGTTCACATACAACGGGTGTAAGACAGATTTACACATGCAAACACTTAGGTTGACTTGATGAGCCTAGCATGTACAGACATGGCCTCGGAACACAGAAGACCGAAAGGTCGAGCATGAGTCGTATAGAAGATACGATCAACATGAAGATGTTCACCGATGTTGACTAGTCCATCTCTCACGTGATGATCGGACACGGCCTAGTTAACTCGGATCATGTTATACTTAGATGACAGGAGGGATGTCTATCTAAGTGGGAGTTCATTGAATAATTTGATTAGATGAACTTAATTATCATGAACTTAGTCTAAAATATTTACAATATGTCTTGTGGATCAAATGGCCAACGTAGTCCTCAACTTCAACGCGTTCCTAGAGAAAACCAAGCTGAAAGATGATGGCAGCAACTACACGGACTGGGTCCGGAACCTGAGGATCATCCTCATAGCTGCCAAGAAAGATTATGTCCTACAAGCACCGCTGGGTGACGCACTTGTTCTCCCTGCAGAACAAGACGTTATGAACGCTTGGCAGGCACGTACCGATGACTACTCCCTCGTTCAGTGCGGTATGCTTTACAACTTAGAGCCGGGACTCCAAAAACGTTTTGAGAGACACGAAGCATATGAGATGTTCGAAGAGCTGAAAATGGTTTTCCAAGCTCATGCCCGGGTCGAGAGATATCAAGTCTCCGACAAGTTCTTCAGCTGTAAGATGGAGGAAAACAGTTCTGTCAGTGAGCACATACTCACTATGTCTGGGTCTCACTATGTCTGGGTTGCATAACCGCTTAACTCAGCTGGGAGTTAATCTCCCGGATGACGCGGTCATTGACAGAATCCTTCAGTCGCTTCCACCGAGCTACAAGAGCTTTGTGATGAACTTCAATATGCAGGGGATGGAAAAGACCATTCCTGAAGTATTTGCTATGCTGAAATCAGCAGAGGTAGAAGTCAAAAAGGAACATCAAGTGTTGATGGTGAATAAAACCACTAAGTTCAAAAAGGGCAAAGGTAAGAAGAACTTCAAGAAGGACGGCAAGGGGGTTGCCGCGCCCGGCAAGCAAGCTGCCGGGAAGAAGCCAAAGAATGGACCCAAGCCCGAGACTGAGTGCTTTTATTGCAAGGGAAGTGGTCACTGGAAGCGGAACTGCCCCAAATACTTAGCGGACAAGAAGGCCGGCATCACAAAAGGTATATGTGATATACATGTAATTGACGTGTACCTTACCAGTACTCGTAGTAGCTCTTGGGTATTTGATACTGGTGCAGTTGCTCACATTTGTAACTCAAAGCAGGAGCTTCGGAATAAGCGGAGACTGGCGAAGGACGAGGTGACGATGCGCGTCGGGAATGGTTCCAAGGTCGATGTGATCGCCGTCGGCACGCTACCTCTACATTTACCTACGGGATTAGTTTTAAACCTCAATAATTGTTATTTAGTGCCAGCTTTGAGCATGAACATTGTATCGGGATCTCGTTTAATACGAGATGGCTACTCATTTAAATCCGAGAATAAATAATGATTGTTCTATTTATATGAGAGATATGTTTTATGGTCATGCTCCGATGGTGAATGGTTTATTCTTAATGAATCTCGAGCATAATGCTACACATATTCATAGTGTGAGTACCAAAAGATATAAGGTTGATAATGATAGTCCCACATACTTGTGGCACTGCCGCCTTGGTCACATAGGTGTCAAACGCATGAAGAAGCTCCATGCAGATGGACTTTTAGAGTCTCTTGATTACGAATCATTTGACACGTGCGAACCATGCCTCATGGGTAAAATGACCAAGACTCCGTTCTCAGGAACAATGGAGCGAGCAACCAACTTATTGGAAATCATACATACTGATGTGTGCGGTCCAATGAGTGTTGAGGCTCGCGGTGGCTATCGTTATGTTCTCACCCTCACTGATGACTTGAGTAGATATGGGTATATCTATTTAATGAAACACAAGTCTGAGACCTTTGAAAAGTTCAAGGAATTTCAGAGTGAGGTTGAAAATCAACGTGACAGGAAAATCAAGTTCCTACGATCAGATCGTGGAGGAGAATACTTGAGTCACGAATTTGGCACGCACTTAAGAAAATGTGGAATAGTTTCACAACTCACGCCGCCTGGAACACCTCAGCGTAATGGTGTGTCCGAACGTCGTAATCGCACTCTATTAGATATGGTGCGATCTATAATGTCTCTTACTGATTTACCACTATCTTTTTGGGGCTATGCTTTAGAGACTGCCGCATTCACTTTAAATAGGGCTCCGTCGAAATCCGTTGAGACGACACCGTATGAATTATGGTTTGGGAAGAAACCTAAGCTGTCGTTTCTAAAAGTTTGGGGATGCGATGCTTATGTCAAGAAACTTCAACTTCAAAAGCTCGAACCCAAGTCGGAAAAATGCGTCTTCATAGGATACCCTAAAGAAACTATTGGGTATACCTTCTACCTCAGATCCGAAGGCAAGATCTTTGTTGCCAAGAATGGATCCTTTCTAGAGAAGGAATTTCTCTCGAAAGAAGTAAGTGGGAGGAAAGTAGAACTTGATGAAGTATTACCTCTTGAACCGGAAAATGGCACAACTCAAGGAAATGTTCCTGAAGTGCCTGCACCGACTAGAGAGGAAGTTAATGATGATGATCATGAAACTTCAGATCAAGTTCCTACTGAAATTCGTAGGTCCACAAGGACACGTTCCGCACCAGAGTGGTACGGCAACCCTGTCTTGGAAATCATGTTGTTAGACAACGGTGAACCTTCGAACTATGAAGAAGCGATGGCGGGCCCGGATTCCGACAAATGGCTAGAAGCCATGAAATCCGAGATAGGATCCATGTATGAAAATGAAGTATGGACTTTGACTGACTTGCCCGTTGAGCGGCGAGCCATAGAAAATAAATGGATCTTTAAGAAGAAGACAGACGCGGATGGTAATGTGACCATCTATAAAGCTCGGCTTGTCGCTAAGGGTTATCGACAAGTTCAAGGGGTTGACTACGATGAGACTATCTCACCAGTAGCGAAGCTAAAGTCCGTCCGAATCATGTTAGCAATTGTCGCATTCTACGATTATGAGATATGGCAAATGGACGTCAAAACGGCATTCCTTAATGGTTTCCTTAAGGAAGAATTGTATATGATGCAACCGGAAGGTTTTGTCGATCCTAAGAGTGCTGACAAAGTGTGCAAGCTCCAACGCTCGATTTATGGGCTGGTGCAAGCATCTCGGAGTTGGAACATTCGCTTTGATGAGATGATCAAAGCGTTTGGGTTTACACAGACTTATGGAGAAGCCTGTGTTTACAAGAAAGTGAGTGGGAGCTCTGTAGCATTTCTCATATTATATGTAGATGACATACTCTTGATGGGAAATGATATAGAACTCTTGGACAGCATTAAGGCCTACTTGAATAAGAGTTTTTCAATGAAGGACCTTGGAGAAGCTGCATATATATTAGGCATCAAGATCTATAGAGATAGATCAAGACGCCTCATAGGTATTTCACAAAGCACATACCTTGATAAGATATTGAAGAAGTTCAATATGGATCAGTCTAAGAAGGGGTTCTTGCCTGTGTTACAAGGTGTGAAATTGAGCTCAGCTCAATGTCCGACCACGGCAGAAGATATAGAAGAGATGAGTGTCATCCCCTATGCCTCAGCCATAGGTTCTATTATGTATGCCATGCTGTGTACCAGACCTGATGTAAACCTTGCCGTAAGTTTGGTAGGAAGGTACCAAAGTAATCCCGGCAAGGAACACTGGACAGCGGTCAAGAATATCTTGAAGTACCTGAAAAGGACTAAGGAAATGTTTCTCGTTTATGGAGGTGACGAAGAGCTCGTCGTAAAGGGTTACGTCGACGCTAGCTTCGACACAGATCTGGATGACTCTAAGTCACAAACCGGATACGTGTATATTTTGAATGGTGGGGCAGTAAGCTGGTGCAGTTGCAAGCAGAGCGTTGTGGCGGGATCTACATGTGAAGCGGAGTACATGGCAGCCTCGGAGGCAGCGCATGAAGCAATTTGGGTGAAGGAGTTCATCACCGACCTAGGAGTCATACCCAATGCGTTGGGGCCAATCAAGCTCTTCTGTGACAACACTGGAGCTATTGCACTTGCCAAGGAGCCCAGGTTTCACAAGAAGACAAGGCACATCAAGCGTCGCTTCAACTCCATTCGTGCAAATGTTCAAGATGGAGACATAGATATTTGTAAAGTACATACGGACCTGAATGTAGCAGATCCGTTGACTAAACCTCTCCCGAGAGCAAAACATGATCAACACCAGAATTCCATGGGTGTTCGATTCATCACAATGTAACAAGATTATTGACTCTAGTGCAAGTGGGAGACTGTTGGAAATATGACCTAGAGGCAATAATAAAAGCATTATTATTATATTTCCTTGTTCATGATAATTCTCTTTTATTCATGCTATAATTGTGTTATCCGGAAATCGTAATACATGTGTGAATAAATAGACACCAACATGTCCCTAGTAAGCCTCTAGTTGACTAGCTCGTTGATCAACAGATAGTCATGGTTTCCTGACTATGGACATTGGATGTCATTGATAACGAGATCACATCATTGGGAGAATGATGTGATGGACAAGACCCAATCCTAAACATAGCACAAGATCGTATAGTTCGTTTGCTAGAGTTTTCCAATGTCAAGTATCTTTTCCTTAGACCATGAGATCGTGTAACTCCCGGATACTGTAGGAGTGCTTTGGGTATACCAAACGTCACAACGTAACTGGTGACCATAAAGGTATACTACGGGTATCTCCGAAAGTGTCTGTTGGGTTGACACGGATCAAGACTGGGATTTGTCACTCCGTATGACGGAGAGGTATCACTGGGCCCACTCGGTAATGCATCATCATTATGAGCTCAAAGTGACCAAGTGTCTGGTCACGGGATCATGCATTACGGTACGAGTAAAGTAACTTGCCGTAACGAGATTGAACAAGGTATTGGGATACCGACGATCGAATCTCGGGCAAGTAACATACCGATTGACAAAGGGAATTGTATACGGGGTTGCTTGAATCCTCGACATCGTGGTTCATCCGATGAGATTATCGAGGAGCATGTGGGAGCCAACATGGGTATCCAGATCCCGCTGTTGGTTATTGATCGGAGAGTCGTCTCGGTCATGTCTACATGTCTCCCGAACCCGTAGGGTCTACACACTTAAGGTTCGGTGATGCTAGGGTTGTAGAGATATGAATATGCAGTAACCCGAAAGTTGTTCGGAGTCCCGGATGAGATCCTGGACGTCACGAGGAGTTCCGAAATGGTCCGGAGGTGAAGAATTATATATAGGAAGTGCAGTTTCGGTCATCGGGAGAGTTTCGGGGTCACCGGTATTGTACCGGGACCACCGGAAGGGTCCCGGGGGTCCACCGGGTGGGACCACCCATCCCGGAGGGCCCCATGGGCCAAAGTGGGGAGGGGAACCAGCCCATAGTGGGCTGGTGCGCCCCCCTAGGCCCACCCCATGCGCCTAGGGTTGGAACCCTAGGGGTGGGGGGGCGCCCCACCTTGCCTTGGGGGCTACTCCACCCTTGGCCGCCGCCCCCCTAGGAGATCTCATCTCCTAGGGCCGGCGCCCCCCCTAGGGGATCCTATATAAATGGGGGGAGGGAGGGGGCAGCCGCACCTTGAGCCTTTGACGCCTCCCTCTCCCCTGCTACACCTCTCTCTCGTAGTATACGGCGAAGCCCTGCTACTGTGACGCCCTGCATCCACCACCACGCCGTCGTGCTGCTGGATCTTCATCAACCTCTCCTTCCCCCTTGCTGGATCAAGAAGGAGGAGACGTTACGCTGACCGTACGTGTGTTGAACA
The DNA here is from genome assembly GCF_056163025.1 of Triticum urartu. Lineage (NCBI taxonomy): Eukaryota > Viridiplantae > Streptophyta > Magnoliopsida > Poales > Poaceae > Triticum > Triticum urartu. The sequence goes on from NC_141873.1 coordinate 578,210,106, forward strand.
CGGAGGTGCCGTCCGTTCGGCGCTAGGATCTCCGGTGATTTGGATCACGTCGAGTACGACTTCCTCATCCCCGTTCTTTGAACGCTTCCGCGCATGATCTACAAAGGTATGTAGATGCAATCTAATCACTCATTGCTAGATGAACTCATAGATGGATCTTGGTGAAACCGTAGGAAATTTTTTGTTTTCTGCAACGTTCCCCAACACTCTCAACGTTACTATGTTTCCTTTCCTGATGATCAGTAGTGTTGCCCTGTTGGGGGTGATCGGGACCGTGTCGCATGTTGGGTTATCTTTTATTTTGGCGCCGTAGTCGGGCCATGAGTGTTTGGATGATGTAATGTTATTTATGTACCTTGATTGACGTGGCGAGTGTAAGCCAACTATGTTATCCCCCCTTTATTGTCTATATTACATGGGATGTTGTGAAGATTGCCTTACTTGCGACATATGCCTTCAATGCGATTATGCCTCTAAGTCGTGCCTCGACACGTGGGAGATATAGTCGCATCGAGGGTGTTACAGTGGCTTGTCGAGATGCTTGTTCAGATGCTTGAGGAGTTGCTTGTTGAGATGCTTGTCGAGATGCTTGTTGATATGCTTGAGGAGTTGCTTGTCGAGATGCTAGTTCAGATGCTTGAGGAGTTGCTTGTCGAGATGCTTGAGGAGTTGCTTGTTGAGATGCTTGTCGAGATGCTTGAGGAGTTGCTTGTTAAGATGCTTGTGATTATTTGTGTGGAGTATGTGTAACTCCTTGTTTGTGTGGAGTATATGTAAATCCTAGAGATGAGGCTTGTGTGGAGTATATGTAACTCCTTGAGAAGAGACTTGTGTGGAGTGCATCATTTGTATGATCATTTTAATTAACCAAGAACTACTCCTACATACTCCAAGAACTACTCCTACTCCTACTCCAAGAACAACTCCTACTCCTAATTTTAATTAAAAGTAAGCAGCAAGTCCACACGATTTTAATTTTAATTTAAGGAAAATCCACACGATTTTACAGAAGCTTGTATGGCATGTCATGATTTTACAGAAACTACTCCTATCATGATTTTGCTGTCATTAATATGCAAGCAACAATTAAGTTCACAATATTAGGCAAGTTAACAAGCTTCAGTAGCCCAAGTTTCAGTAGACAAGTTAACAAAAGCTACAGACGACAACTTTTAAAAGAAGCTACAGAAGCTTCATGAGAATAAGTTATTTTTAACATAAGTTACAGAAAATTTACACTCAACATGCACAACAAATTTACACAGAGAGAGGAGAGGACCAATTTGCACAGTGAGTTTCAAGCAATTAACAAAACAAGTTAAGTTGTTTGGCCCCTTTTTTCTTTTCAGTTAACAAGACTGGTAAGCAAGTGAACAAATTCAGAACAAGACTGGAGTATATGTAGAGATACAAGTGCTCCTACTGAACAAGACTGGAGTATATGCAGAGATACAAGTACTCCTACTGGAATATCTAAACATGTTTGACTGCTTAAGCATGTAGAACAAGACTGGAGTACATAAACATGTTCGACTACAGAAGTTCCCTCGCCAAAGCAATGAACATTCATGACTAGCAAGGGAACTGCAAGATTAAGAAGCTACTCTGCACTCTACCTGCAGTAGATAAACAAACTGTAATACAAGTATGCAAAATATGTACTGAGATTGCAAAGTTACTTAAAGTAGAAAATGTATCCAACTAAGATTGTGTAAGCTCTTGATTGGAGTGCAAAATGTATCCAGCTAAGTTACTTGTTGAGATGGAGGAACTTGTTCAAATGATTAAATCGGGACCAACTAATTGAATCAGGAGGAACTTTATCTCTCGACAACTACGGCATAATAAACACACAAGAATAACTGAATCAGGAGTAGAAACCACGAGTGAGACTGCGAGAGTTCATCGCCAACCATTCAAAACAAGAAAAAGAAAAATGTGGGATCTGCAAGAAAAATGTGAGTATGTTCGATGCCTGCAATTTTCGTTCTCTGAAAATATGAACCTGCTTCAGTGGCTCAGCCGCAACATGGCGTAGATACAAAGGAGAGCATTACCATTCTACTCCATTCAGCAATTCACACACATACTCCAGAATCCATCAGCAAGTTGCTCTGGGCCTGGGGTGATCCATCAGCTTCATCTTTGCTTGCACAGCAACAATCACACGATTTCAGTAACTTTGTGAAGGCTTCAGAGCCGTAGTGGAGTCCGGCACACTGCATTTTCAAGCTACTACATCAAGTTTTCATTAACCAAATCGATGCACTGCTACTCTAACATCAACTACTCCTGCAAATGGATAAGAGAGGAGGCATGGAGAATAAACACCGTACCAGATCCGTGAGGACGACCAAGCCGCTCCAGATCCGCCAGTTGCTCCCGCGCCTCTCCAGATACGCCGCTCGGCCTCCGCTATGCATCCAGTGCCGACGAGCGCAGATCCAGCGCCTCCCTCGCCTAGATCGAGCACCGGCGCACGCAAATCCATCGCCTCTGTCACCCAGAAGCTCGTCGCCGGCGCAAAAAATTCATTCTTTGACCTTGGATGTGGGGCGTGAATGGACGCCGGCTGTGAGTGGACGCCGGACGTGAATGGATGCCGGCTGTGGACGCAGAGAAAGGTGGCGGCGACGGGGAGATATGCTAGAGAGGCCGGCGACGGGGAGTCAGGGAGATGCCGGCGGGAGTCGGGGAGAGCGACGGGGAGAAGAGGGGAGCGACAGGGAGAAGAGAGGTGAGTGAGTGAGCGAGTGGGCTGTGAGCGGAGTGAGGGGTAATTTCGTTAAGTGCGAGAATTCCGTAACGTGTCGAAATTTGCACTGCAAAACGTCCAGCGACCTACATTTCGGAACGGAGGGAGTATCACATTTGCTCTTCCTGTGATTCTAAGAAAATGATTAGGAAAAACATTTCCAAAATACTTCCCATGCTTATAGATACTTTGGTGCGACAAAATCTCGTCAAGCAATTACAAATAAAGGAAAGATATCGGAAGCTGAAATTTCCACCATGCTTGCTAATTATACTATTAAGGGTGGAATACCAAAGAAACTTGGAGATCCAGGAGTACCTACTATACCATGCTCCATTAAAAGAAACTATGTTAAAACTGCTTTATGTGATCTTGGAGCCGGTGTTAGTGTTATGCCTCTCTCTTTATATCGTAGACTTGATTTGAATAAGTTGACACCTACTGAAATATCTTTGCAAATGGCTCATAAATCAACTGCTATGCCTGTCGGTATTTGTGAGGATGTGCTTGTTGTGGTTGCAAACGTTACTATTTTAACGAACTTTGTTATTCTTGATATTCCCGAGGACGATAGTATGTCTATTATTCTTGGAAGACCTTTTCTTAATACTGCAGGGGCTGTTATTGATTACAACAAAGGCAATGTCACTTTTCATGTTAATGGTAATGAGCATACGGTACACTTCGCTAGGAAACAACCTCAAGTTCATAGTATCAATTCTATCGGAAAAATTCCATCGATTATATTTGGAGGTTTTGAATTTCCTCTTCCTACTGTCAAGAAGAAATATGATATACTTATTATTGGGGATATGCATATCCCTGTTGAGGTAACCTAGTGTTATTCGAAATTTCTCTGGTTTCATGTTAATCGGAATGAGTTTGTTAACAAGACTTGATCAACCTTGTTAGTGGATTCCTTTTGACGAGCATGAGATGGATGAAACTAGAAGCGCAACCTTCTTTACCCTCTCTATACTTTCTGTTTAGTTGAAATAAAGTAAAAATAAATAATTTTCCGTCTGTTATCTGATTATCCATGCAATATAAAAATACCTTGAAAATAAAAGTTCTCCAAATGCCCCGAAAATTAAATAAGATTTTTTATAGAATATTTGAGAATTTATGGAACAAAGAACACACCAGGGGGGCCAACCACCTTGCCACGAGGGTGGAGGGTGCGCCCCCTGCCTCGTGGGCCCACGGTGGCCCTCCTCCACTTATTCTTTCAGCCACACACTTCATCTTCCTCCCCCAAACACGAAAAACTAGCTCAAACCCGAGTCCAAGCTCGTTTTGCTGCCATTTTCGATCTCCTTGCTCAAAGCACCTCTCACAAAACTGCTTGGGGAGATTATTCCTTGGTATGTGACTCCTCCATTGGTCCAATTAGTTTTTGTTCTAGTGCTTTATTCATTGCAAATTTGTGTTGCTTATGTGACCCTGTTCTTGAGCTTGCATGTCAAATTTATATGGTCAAAAGTAGTTTTGATGCATGATATAGGCCCTAGGCACTTGTAGGAGTAGTTGCTATCAATATTATTGAGTTTGGTTTACTTTTATTTTGAAGTTGCTAAAAATTTCAGAATTTTTCAGAAAATGATGAGGAGATTATTGAGGGGCTCATCGAGCCAAAGCTTGAAGGAATCCTTCTTCTTCCTCATCACAGTACGACCCCAACAACTATTATTATGGATATCAGCCAGGCCAGCCGTGGCCATAGACCAACTTAGGCCAAAAGCCTAAGCTTGGGGGAGTACGTATTTCTCACCGACATTACATTTATGTTCACACACACTCATTGCTAGATGTCGGTGCTCATACTTTTTCATTGTATCGTCCATGCTAGTTTATTTCCTTTTATGATTTCTTCTTGTGTGTTTGATAAACCTTAAAAAACCCAAAAAATTACTTGTAGCTTTTAATTAATTTACTTTCCATGCTTGTAGTAGTAATTAAAAAGAAAACCCAAAAATATTTCCCGTTCTTCTTTTGCTTGTTGGGAGCTTTCCCGTGTAAATAGTTTTATTTCTTTTCTTTTCTTTGGGGGTCAGTAGGAGAAGACCATGATTAAATTGTTGAAGTGGCTCTTACATGCATTATTGTTTATCTGATAAAAGAGCCCATATTGCTTTGTCTTCTCCTATTTATTGAATGCTCGCAGATTATAGCTTAGTCCAATGCACGTGCACTTTTATTATTATTCACATCGTTCGGTCGTGCAAGTGAAAGGCAATTATGATGATATATGATGGACTGACTGAGATGAGAAAAGCTGGTATGAACTCGACCTCTTTTGTTTTTGTAAATATGATGAGTTCATCGTTCTTGATTCAGCTTGTTATGAATAAACATGTTTGCAATGACAATTAGAGATCATAGTTGCTTGTGCCATGCTTGATTAGCTATGAGTTATAATGATTTACCTTGCGTGCCAACATGCTATTAAAATGGTTATGATGTGGTATGATAGGGTGGTATCCTCCTCTGAATGGTTTAAGTGACTTGACTTGGCACATGTTCACGCATGTAGTTGAAACAAATCAACATAGCCTTCACGATATTTATGTTCATGGTTGAATATATCCTACTCATGCTTGCATCCAATGTTCATTAATTTTAATGCATGTACATGGATGTTGTCGCTCTCTAGTTGGTCGCTTCCCAGTCTTTTGCTAGCCTTCACCTGTACTAAGCGGGAATACTGCTTGTGCATCCAAACTCCCTAAACCCCAGAGTTATTCCACATGAGTCCACTATACCTTCCTATTTGCGGTATCTACCTGCCTTCCAAGTAAATTTGTATGTACCAAACTCTAAACCTTCAAATAATCATCCTGTTTTGTATGCTCGAATAGATCATGTATCAACTAGGGCTGTCTATATCTTCCATGTTAGGCGGGTTATTCTCAAGAGGAGTGGACTCCTCTCCTCACTCACGAGATAAAGGGCTGGTCACCGGGATGCCCAGTCCCATGCTTTATGAAAACTAAATCAAAATAATTGCAAACAAAACTCCCCCTGGGACCTGATGTATGTTGGAGGCACTCGTTGTTTCAAGCAAGCCATGGATTGATGTTTGTTGGTGGAGGGGGAGTATAAACTTTACCATTCTGTTTGGGAACCGCCAATAATGTGTGTAGCATGGAAGATATCGCCATCTCTCGGTTGTTATGTTGACAATGAAAGTATACCGCTCAAAATGTTATTCACCTCTATTTTAAAACCGAGCTCTGGCACCTCTACAAATCCATGCTTCCCTCTACGAAGGGCCTATCTATTTACTTTTATGTTGAGTCATCACCCTCTTATTAAAAAGCACTAGCTGGAGAGCGCAACTGTCATTTGCATTCATTGCTGTTAGTTTACATTGGGTGTGACTATGATTGGATCTCCTTTACCACAAATTACAATGTCTAGTCAGTCCTTGATCTTCAAAGGTGCTCTGCATTTATGATTTGCGGTCTCAGAAAGGGCTAGCGAGATACCATCTTGTTATATCATATTATGATTGTTTTGAGAAAGTGTTGTCATCCGAGATTTATTATTATGGCTTGCTAGTTGATTATGTTATTGATATGAGTAATCATGAGACCTGGGAATTATTGCAACTGTGGTTAGTTATAATCTTTGCCGAAAACTTGAATGCTAGCTTGACATATTTACAACAAAAAGAGCAAACACAATTTGTAAAAGTTTTTCTTTATTTCTTTCAGTTTGTCAACTGAATTGCTTGAGGACAAGCAAGGGTTTAAGCTTGGGGGAGTTGATACCTCTCCAACGTATCTACTTTTCCAAACAGTTTTGCCCTTGTTTTGGACTCTAACTTGTATGATTTGAATGGAACTAAACCGGACTGACGCTATTTTCAGCAGAATTGCCATGATGTTGTTTTATGTGCAGAAAACAAAAGTTCTCGGAATGACCTGAAACTCCACGGGATATCTTACAATAAATAATAAAAAATCCTCGCCAAAGATGAAGACCAGGGGACCCACACCCTTCTCACGAGGGTGGCGGACACGCCCCTACCTCGTGGGCCCCCCGGAGACCCCCCGACTCCAACTCCAACTCTATATAACTGCTTTCGGGGAGAAAACAATAGGAGAGAAGAAATCATCGTGTTTTACGATACGGAGCCGCCGCCAAGCCCAAAAACCTCTCGGGAGGGCTGATCTGGAGTCCGTTTGGGGCTCCTGAGAGGGGGATTCGTCACCGTCGTCATCACCAACCATCTTCCATCACCAATTTCATGATGCTCACCGTCGTGCGTGAGTAATTCCATCGTAGGCTTGCTGGACGGTGATGGGTTGGATGAGATTCACCATGTAATCGAATTAGTTTTGTTAGGGTTTGATCCCTAGTATCCACTATGTTCTGAGATTGATGTTGCTATGACTTTGCTATGCTTAATGCTTGTCACTAGGGCCCGAGTGCCATGATTTCAGATCTGAACCTATTATGTTTTCATCAATATATGAGAGTTCTAGATCCTATCTTGCAAGTCTATAGTCACCTATTATGTGTTATGATCCGTTAACCCCGAAGTGACAATAATCGGGATACTTACCGGTGATGACCGTAGTTTGAGGAGTTCATGTATTCACTATGTGCTAATGCTTTGTTCCAGTTCTCTATTAAAAGGAGGCCTTAATATCCCTTAGTTTCCATTAGGACCCCGCTGCCACGGGAGGGTAGGACAAAAGATGTCATGCAATTTCTTTTCCATAAGCACGTATGACTATATTCGGAATACATGCCTACATTACATTGACAAATTGGAGCTAGTTCTGTGTCACCCTATGTTATGACTGTTACATGATGAACCGCATCCGGCATAATTATCCATCATTGATCCAATGCCTACGAGCTTTCCATATACTGGTTTACGCTTATTTACTTTCCCGTTGCTATTGTTACAATCACTACAAAATACCAAAAGCATTACTTTGCTTTCATTACTCTTTTGTTACCGTTACCATCACTATCATATTACTTTGCTACTAAACACTCCGCTGCAGATACTAAGTTTCCAGGTGTGGTTGAATTGACAACTCAGCTGCTAATACTTGAGAATATTCTTTGGCTCCCCTTGAGTCGAATCAATAAATTTGGGTTGAATACTCTACCCTCGAAAGCTGTTGCGATCCCCTATACTTGTGGGTTATCACCTCTCTCGCGACCATGGTCTGCCTGTCGTCACAGCTGTCACAACTCCATCATGGAGATGACTGGTATGAGCGTCGCTCTGGTAGAAAACTCCAACAACGTCACAACAACGCCGCTCTCTTGTAGTAAAAAATCTAGTGACCTGGCAGCAACGTTGCCACGGTCCATCGTAGCACCGCCGTAGACACACAACATTGCAGAGGTCGTCATCGCGGCATCGCCGCACTATCATTGTTGCGGCCAGCTCGCCGCTCACCACCGCTGCAACCCTATCGTTGCAGCAACCGGTGTTGCTACAGCCAAATGCACCGCCTATGACCACTGCTGCAACCTCCCGTCGTAGCAGCCGGTGTTTCTGTAGTTGGATTCAGCGCCGGTCACCGCTGCTGCAACCACCCTCGTCGCCGTAGTGGGCTCGCCGGCGGTCACCAGTGCTGCAACCCCTCATCGTAGCAGCCGATGTTGCTACATTCGGCTCGACACCAACCAAAGCTGCAATTCCCCTCATCGCAGCATCATCGCTTCCGCGCCGTACCCGCCGCTGACCTCACAACATCTCGCCGCCGTTCTTCTTCGGACGTCGTTGCAGCATCGTCGCCTCGTCAGTGTGCTTCTCGAAGCTCGTAACATCCCTGTGGCCGCTTGCAGCATCTTGTGCCGGCTTACTGCCGTGACGGCCTCCCTTGCCACAATACCGGCCTTGCGCTGCTGTGGTGGTCGCCATTGTGCTGCTCACCTCCGGCTTGCAACAACGGTAGCTACTGCAATGAAAGGGTTGTGCGGTGGCAGCGACGGTGGAAGTGCGGCCATGTGATAACCCACAAGTATAGGGGATCGCAACAGTTTTCGAGGGTAGAGTATTCAACCCAAATTTATTGATTCGACACAAGGGGAGCCAAAGAATATTCTCAAGTATTAGCAGTTGAATTGTCAATTCAACCACACCTGGATAACTTAATATCTGCAGCAAAGTATTTAGTAGCAAAGTAGTATGATAGTAACGGTAACGGTAGCAAAAGTAATATTTTTGGGTTTTGTAGTGATTGTAACAATAGCAACGGAAAAGTAAATAAGCGGAGAACAATATGTGAAAAGCTCGTAGGCATTGGATCGGTGATGGAGACTTATGCCGGATACGATTATTCATGCAACAGTTATAACATAGAGTGACACAGAACTAACTCCAATTCATCAATGTAATGTAGGCATGTATTCCGAATATAGTCATACATGCTTATGGAAAAGAACTTGCATGACATCTTTTGTCCTACCCTCCCGTGGCAGCGGGGTCCTAACGGAAACTAAGGGATGTTAAGGCCTCCTTTTAATAGAGTACCGAACCAAAGCATTAACACATAGTGAATACATGAACTCCTCAAACTACGGTCATCACTGGGAGTGGTCCCAATTATTGTCACTTCGGGGTTGCCGGATCATAACACATAGTAGGTGACTATAGACTTGCAAGATAGGATCAAGAACTCACATATATTCATGAAAACATAATAGGTTCAGATCTGAAATCATGGCACTCGGGCCCTAGTGACAAGCATTAAGCATAGCAAAGTCATAGCATCATCAATCTCAGAACATAGTGGATACTAGGGATCAAACCCTAACAAAACTAACTCGATTACATGATAAATCTCATCCAACCCATCACCGTCCAGCAAGCCTACGATGGAATTACTCACGCACGGCAGTGAGCATCATGAAATTGGTCATGGAGGATGGTTGATGATGACGATGGCGACGGATTCCCCTCTCCGGAGCCCCGAACGGACTCCAGATCAGCCCTCCCGAGAGAGTTTAGGGCTTGGCGGCGGCTCCGTATCGTAAAACACGATGAATCTTTCTCTCTGAGTTTTTTCTCCCCGAACACGAATATATGGAGTTGGAGTTGAGGTCGGTGGAGCTCCAGGGGGCCCACGAGGCAGGGGGCGCGCCCAGGGGGGCAGGTGCGCCTCCCACCCTCGTGAAAGGGTGTGGGCCCCCTGGCCTTGATTCTTTCGCCAATATTTTTTATTATTTCCAAAAATAATCTCCGTGATGTTTCAGGTCATTCCGAGAACTTTTGTTTTTGCACAAAGATAACACTATGGCAATTCTGCTGAAAACAGCGTCAGTCCGGGTTAGTTCCATTCAAATCATGCAAGTTAGAGTGCAAAACAAGGGCAAAAGTGTTTGGAAAAGTAGATACGACGGAGACATGTCAACTCCCCCAAGCTTAAACCTTTGCTTGTCCTCAAGCAATTCAGTTGATAAATTGAAAGTGATAAAGAAAAACTTCTACAAACTCTGTTTGTTCTTGTTGTTGAAAATATGTAAAGCCAGCATTCATGTTTTCAGCAAAGATTATGACTAACCATATTCACAATAACACTTCGGTCTCATGTTTACTCATGTCAATGGCATTATCAACTAGCAAGCAATAATAATAAATCTCGGATGACAACACTTTGTCAAAATAATCATGATATGATATAACAAGATGGTATCTCGCTAGCCCTTTCTGAGGCCGCAGAACATAAATGCAGAGCACCTTCAAAGATCAAGGACTGACTAGACATTGTAATTCATGGTAAAAGAGATCCAATCATAGACACACCCAATATAAATTAACAGTAACGAATGCAGATGACAACGGTGCTCTCCGGCTGGTGCTTTTTAATAAGAGGGTGATGACTCAACATAAAAGTAAATAGATAGGCCCTTCGCAGAGGGAAGCAGGGATTTGTAGAGGTGCCAGATCTCGATTTTGAAATAGAGATAAATAATATTTTGAGCGGTACACTTTCATTGTCAACATAACAACCAAGAGATGGCGATATCTTCCATGCTACACACATTATAGGCGGTTCCCAAACAGAATGGTAAAGTTTATACTCCCCCTCCACCAACAAACATCAATCCATGGCTTGTCCGAAACAACGGGTGCCTCCAACTAACAACAGTCCCGAGGGAGTTTTGTTTTCAATTATTTTGATTTGATTTGCATAAAGCATGGGACTGGGCATCCCGGTGACCAGCCATTTTCTTGTGAGTGAGGAGCGGAGTCCACTCCTCTTGAGAATAACCCGCCTAACATGGAATATACGGACAGCTTAGTTGATACATGAGCTATTCGAACATACAAAACAGAATTTCATTTGAAGGTTTAGAGTTTGGCACATACAAATTTACTTGGAACGACAGATAGATACCGCATATAGGAAGGTATAGTGGACTCATATGGAATAACTTTGGGGTTTAAGGGATTGGATGCACAAGCAGTATTCCCGCTTAATACAAGTGAAGGCTAGAAAGAGACTGGGAAGCGACCAACTAGAGAGCGACAACAGTCATGAACATGCATTAAAATTAATGAACATTGAGTGTAAGCATGAGTAGGATATAATCCACCATGAACATAAATATCGTGAAGGCTATGTTGATTTGTTTCAACTACATGTGTGAAAATGTGCCAAGTCAAGTCACTTGAATCATTCAAAGGAGGATACCACCCTATCATACCACATCACAACCATTTTAATAGCATGTTGGCACGCAAGGTAAACCATTATAAACTCCTAGCTAATTAAGCATGGCATAAGCAACTATAATCTCTAATTGTCATTGCAAACATGTTTATTCATAATAGGCTGAATCAGGAACGATGAACTAATCATATTTACAAAAACAAGAGAGGTCGAGTTCATACCAGCTTCTCTCATCCCAATCAGTCCATCATATATCGTCATAATTGCTTTTCACTTGCATGACCGAATGATGTGAATAATAATAATAGTGCACGTGCATTGGACTAAGCTGGAATCTGCAAGCATTTGATAAAGAGGAGAAGACAAGGCAATATGGGCTCTTGGTTAAATCAACAATAATGCATATAAGGGCCACTTCAACAATTTCATCATGGTCTTCTCCTATCGACCCCCAAAGGAAAGAAAAGAAATAAAAACTATTTGCACGGGAAAGCTCCCAACAAGCAAAAGAAAAACATGAAATATTTTTGGGTTTTCTTTTTAGTTACTACTACTACAAGCAAGAAAGCAAACTAGCTAAACGCTGCAACTAATTTTTTTGTTTTCTTAAGATTTTTCAAACAAACAAGAAGAAAGCAAGAAAAAGGAAAATAAACTAGCATGGATATTACAGTGAAAAAGTATGAGCACCGACAACTAGGAATGAGTGTGTAAACATAAATGTCGGTGAGAAATACGTACTCCCCCAAGCTTAGGCTTTTGGCCTAAGTTGGTCTATTGCCACGGCTGGCCTAGCGGATATCCAAACTTATAGTTGGGGTCGTACTGAGATGAGGCCTTGGATTGCCACTGGTTGGCAATCACCTCCGGATCCCACTGGTAATCAGACTATCGTGGAGGATCAAATTGTGGTTCTGGCTCTGGCTCTATAGCTGATGTAGGGTTCCGGTAGGCGTGGATGGCCGCTAGCGGAACAAGATACTTGTCTGCAGATAAGTCAAACAGGGAAGGAGCAGGCAAGGTAATAGTCTCAGGGTGATTTTTTTTATCAAATAACAGCTTGTACTTAAGCGCCTTTTCCCTATTCTTAACAATAAAATCATGCGCTACCATACTCTTATAATCTAGATAAACAGGAGGCAGCAACTTTTCTTCTTTCTCATAATGCCTAATAGGTATGTTATAGTATGCAGCGAGGCGCGAGGCGAAGATGCCTCCCAAGATAGGGCCCTTAGTACGGTTAAAATTTAACCACTTTGCAACAATAGCGCCCATACTAAATGTTTCATCACGAAACAAGGCATGGAAAAAATAACAATGTTAGGGGCACTTAGGTTGCCACAGTTTCCGCGACCAATTAAGCATCTACTAGCAAATATAGCAAAGTAACGTAGAACAGGAAAGTGTATGCTAGTGATTCGTGCGTCAGAAACCTTCCTCGTTTCCCCTATAGCAATTGTATCAATAAACCCCTCCACATCGTCACGATGTGGTTCCTCTATGATGCCCGAAAAGGGCAACTTGCAAACCTCACAAAATTCACGAAGGGTCATCTCCTTATACTCATCATATAAATAAAAGTCCACCATAGGTGGTGACCTCCTAGAATGGAAATGAAAATTTTGCACAAAGGTATTAGTGAGTAAGAGATATTGTTCGCGTTGGTCGCGGAGGAAGTCGGTGAGGCCTGCATTCTCAGCCAATTCATAAAAATCATCATAAATCCCGGCTGCCCTCAAGAAATCATCACAAGGCCATTCACACGGCCGAACCTCCACGGTGCGAGGCAGATTATATTTGGGCCTCTCTTCTTCTTCACTTTGCTTATCCTTCGATCTTCGGCTCAAAGAGCCCCTCAAAAATCTCTTCATCATTTTCTGAAATTTTTAGTAACTTCAAATAAAAGTGAACCAAGCTCAACAAAATTGATAGCAACTACTCCCACAAGTGCCTAGAGACTATATCATGCATTAGAACTACTTGGAACCATATAAATTTGACATGCAAGCTCAAGAACATGGTCACCTAGACAGCACAAATTTGAATGAATAAAGCACTAGAACAAAAACTAATTGGATCATTAGAGGAGTCACATACCAAAGAACAATCCCCCAAAGCAGTTTTGTGAGAGGTGCTTTGAGCAAGAAGATCGAAAATCGTGGCAAAATGAGCTAGAACTCATTCTTGAGCTGGTTGGTGATTTTTTTGGGAGGAAGAAGGAGTGTGTGGGTACAGGAATAAGTGGAGGGGAGCCACCATGGGCCCATGAGGCAGGGGGCGCGCCCTGCGGGGGTGGGCGTGCCATGGACCCTCGTGGCCAGGTGCCAGCTCCCCATGATGTGTTCTCAGTGCCAGATATTCTCAAATATTCCAGAAAAAAAAATCATATTTCAATTTCGGGGCATTTGGAGAACTTTTATTTTTGTGGTAATTTTATATTGCACAGATAATTCAGAAAACAGACAGAAAATACTAATTTTACCTTATTTCAACTAAATAACAGAAGGAAAAAGGAGGGTACAGAAGGTTGTGCCTTCTAACTTCATCCATCCCATGCTCATCAAAAGGCATCCACTAACAAGGTTGATCAAGTCTTGTTAACAAACTCATTCCGGATCGCATGAAACCGGAGAAATTTCGAATAGTACTAGTTTACCTCAACGGGGATATGCACGTCCCCAATAATAAGAATATCATATCTCTTTTTGACAGTAGGAAGAGGAAATTCAAAACCTCCAAAAATAACGGATGGAAATTTTCCAATAGAGTTGATACTATGAACTTGAGGTTGTTTCCTCGGAAAGTGTACCGTATGCTCATTACCATTAACATGAAAAGTGACATTGCCTTTATTGCAGTCAATAACAGCCCCTGCAGTATTCAAAAAGGGTCTTCCAAGAATAATAGACATAGTATCGTCCTCGGGAATATCAAGAATAACAAAGTCCGTTAAAATAGTAACGTTTACAACCACAACAGGCACATCCTCACAAATACCGATAGGTATAGCAGTTGATTTATCAGCCATTTTCAAAGATATTTCAGTAGGTGTCAACTTAGTCAAGTCAAGTCTACGATATAAAGAGAGGCATAACACTAACACCGGCTCCAAGATCACATAAAGCAGTTCTAACATAATTTTTTAATGGAGCATGGTATAGTGGGTACTCCTGGATCTCCGAACTTCTTTGGTATTCCACCCTTAAAAGTATAATTAGCAAGCATGGTGGAAATTTCAGCTTCCGGTATCTTTCTTTTATTAGTAACAATTTCTTTCATATACTTAGCATAAGGATTCATTTTGAGCATATCAGTCAAACGCATACGCAAAAAGATAGGTCTAATCATTTCAGCAAAGCGCTCAAAATCCTCATCATCCTTTCTCTTGGATGGTTTGGGAGGAAAAGGCATGGGTTTCTGAACCCATGGTTCTCTTTCCTTACCGTGCTTCCTAGCAACAAAGTCTCTCTTATCATAACCTTTTCTTTGATTGTGAGTTATCAAGATCAACAACAGGTTCAATCTCCGCATCATTATCATTGCTAGGTTGAGCATCAACATGAACATCTTCATTAACATTATCACTAGGTTCATGTTCATTACCAGATTGTGTTTCAGCATCAGAAATAGAAATATCATTTGGATTCTCAGGTGTGTCAACAACAGGTTCACTAGAAGCATGCAAAGTCCTATCATTTTTCTTTTTCTTCTTCTTAGAAGGACTAGGTGCATCAGTATTATTTCTCTAAGAATCTTGCTCAATTCTCTTAGGGTGGCCTTCAGGATACAAAGGTTCCTGAGTCATTTTACCAGTTCTAGTAGCCACTCTAACAGCAAAATCATTATTCTTACTATTTAATTCATTGAGCAAATCATTCTGAGCTTTAAGTACTTGTTCTACTTGAGTGGTAACCATAGGAGCATGTTTACTAATGAGTTTAAGTTCACCTTTAACTCTAGACATATAATCACTCAAGTGTTCAATCATATAAACATTGTGTTTTAATTCTCTACCAAAATAAGCATTGAAGTCTTCTTGCTTAACCATAAAATCATCAAACTCATCTAAGCATTGGCTAGCAAATTTAGTAGGAGGGATTTCAGCTTTATCATATCTATAGAGAGAATTTACCTTTACTACCTGTGTCGGGTTATCAAGACCATGTGTTTCTTCAACAGGTAATGGATTAAAATCATGTATTTCTTCAACAGGCAGTAAATTAAGACCATGTATTTCTTCAACCAGAGGTAAATTCTTAACATCTTCAGCTTTAATACCTTTTTCCTTCATCGATTTCTTTGCCTCTTGCATATCTTCGGGACTGAGAAATAGAATACCCCTTTTCTTCGGAGTTGGCTTAGGAGTTGGTTCAGGGAGTGTCCAATTATTTTCATTGGTCAACATATTATTCAATAAAATTTCAGCTTCATCTGGTGTTGTTTCCCTGAAAACACAACCAGCACAACTATCCAGGTGGTCTCTGGAAGCATCGGTTACTCCATTATAAAAGATATCAAGTATTTCATTTTTCTTAAGAGGATGATCAGGCAAAGCATTAAGTAATTGGAGAAGCCTCCCCCAAGCTTGTGGGAGACTCTCTTCTTCAATTTGCATAAAATTATATATTTCCCTTAAAGTAGCTTATTTCTTATGAGCAGGCAAATATTTAGCAGATAAGTAATAAATCATATCCTGGGGACTACACACACAACCAGCATCAAGAGAATTAAACCATATCTTAGCATCACCCTTTAATGAGAACGGAAATATCTTAAGGATATAATAGTAGCGAGTTTTCTCATCATTAGTGAACAGGGTGGCTATATCATTTAATTTAGTAAGATGTGCCACAACAGTTTCAGATTCATAGCCATAGAAAGGATCAAATTCAACCAAAGTAATTATATCAGGATCAACAGAGAATTCATAATCCTTATCAGTAACAAAGATAGGTGAAGTAGCATAAGCAGGATCATATTTCATTCTAGCATTCAAAGTTTTTTGTTTCAGCTTAGCTAATAATTTCTTAAGATCACTTCTATCATTGCAAGAAAGAAAGTCTCTAGCAGTTTCTTCATCCCTAACATAGCCCTCAGGCATAACAGGCAATTCATATCTAGGGGGAGAGTCTTCATCATCACTTTCATCAATATTATCAGTTTCAATAATTTCATTCTCTCTAGCCCTAGCAAGTTGTTCATCAAGAAATTCACCAAGTGGCACAGTGGTATCAAGCATAGAAGTAATTTCATCATAAGTATCATGCATAGCAGAAGTGGCATCATCAATAACATGCGCCATATCAGAATTAATAGCAGAAGCAGGTTTAGGTCTCGCAAGCTTACTCAAAACAGAAGGTGAATCAAGTGCAGAGCTAGATGGAAGTTCCTTACCCCCCCTCGTAGTTGAGGGATAAATTTTAGTTTTCGCGTCTTTCATGTTCTTCATAGTGACCAGCAGATATAAATCCCAAGTGACTCAAAGAATAGAGCTATGCTCTCCGGCAACGATGCCAGAAAATAGTCTTGATAACCCACAAGTATAGGGGATCGCAACAGTTTTCGAGGGTAGAGAATTCAATCCAAATTTATTGATTCGACACAAGGGGAGCCAAAGAATATTCTCAAGTATTAGCAGTTGAGTTGTCAATTCAACCACACCTGGATAACTTAATATCTGCAGCAAAGTATTTAGTAGCAAAGTAGTATGATAGTAACGGTAACGGTAGTAAAATTAATATTTTTTGGGTTTTGTAGTGATTGTAATAGTAGCAATGGAAAAGTAAATAAGCGGAGAACAATATGTGAAAAGCTCATAGGCATTGGATCGGTGATGGAGAATTATGCCGGATGCGATTATTCATGCAACAATTATAACATGGGGTGACACAGAACTAGCTCCAATTCATCAATGTAATGTAGGCATGTATTCCGAATATAGTCATACGTGCTTATGGAAAAGAACTTGCATGACATCTTTTGTCCTACCCTCCCGTGGCAGCGGGGTCCTAACGGAAACTAAGGGATATTAAGGCCTCCTTTTAATAGAGTACCGGACCAAAGCATTAACACATAGGGAATACATGAACTCCTCAAACTACGGTCATCACCGGGAGTGGTCCCGATTTTGTCACTTCGGGGTTGCCGGATCATAACACATAGTAGGTGACTATAGACTTGCAAGATAGGATCAAGAACTCACATATATTCATGAAAACATAATAGGTTCAGATCTGAAATCATGGCCATTGGGACCTAGTGACAAGCATTAAGCATAGCAAAGTCATAGCAATATCAATCTCAGAATATAGTGGATACTAAGGATCAAACCCTAACAAAACTAACTCGATTACATGATAAATCTCATCCAACCCATCACCGTCCAGCAAGTCTACGATGGAATTACTCACGCATGGCGGTGAGCATCATGAAATTGGTGATGGATGATGGTTGATGCCGACGATGGCGACGGATTCCCCTCTCCGGAGCCCCGAACGGACTCCAGATCAGCCCTCCCGAGAGAGTTTAGGGCTTGGCGGAGGCTCCGTATCGTAAAACGCGATGAATCTTTCTCTCTGATTTTTTTCCTCCCCAAACACGAATATATGGAGTTGGAGTTGAGGTCGGTGGAGCTCCAGGGGGCCCACGAGGCAGGGGGCGCGCCCAGGGGGGCAGGCGCGCCTCCCACCCTCGTGGAAAGGGTGTGGGCCCCCTGGCCTTGATTCTTTCGCCAATATTTTTTATTATTTCCAAAAATAATCTCCGTGAAGTTTCAGGTCATTCCGAGAACTTTTGTTTCTGCACAAAGATAACACCATGGCAATTCTGCTGAAAACAGCGTCAGTCCGGGTTAGTTTCATTCAAATCATGCAAGTTAATGTCCAAAACAAAGGCAAAAGTGTTTGAAAAAGTAGATACGACGGAGACGTATCACCTTGTAGCGCGATGGTGAGAGGGGGATGCGGCAGCGCTAGGCGGTAGCATCGCGCGGCATGGTTGTGGTCTGAGAAAAGGAGATGAGGAAAAGGACTTCAGGAAGAAGAGTGTGTGAACGAAGATAAGATAAGGATGGAGGAGACGTGAGTGGTCCCACGTGACGCGTGGCGGACAGAGGAAGTGGCTGCCGAGCGGTTTATGTGCATCCGGATGAAACAAAGTGTTCCATAAGATTTTTTTGGAACAATATATCCATTAGATTTTTTAGGCAAATATATCCATTATATTTTATTTTTTGAGGCAAAAATATATCCATTAGATATTTTTGAGAAACATATATCCATTAGATTTTCATTAGGGGACATATATTCGTTAGATTCTTTTTTTTTTTGAGACAACCTCGTGAAGCTTTTTATTAATTCGTCACAATATTTACAGGGACGGATGGTAGATTTCCCGGGTGGCCTAACCACACATGGCGACCAGCACCAAGAGATAAAGCATGCTTCGCTAAGTTGTGAGCTTCATAATTTGAGCTCCTACTTTCATGACTAAAAAACAGAAATCAAAAAGCGAGGAGTGGTCTATTATTTCATGTACAACTGCATCATAGCTTGCCGAGTTGTCCATCTTCAAGTCTTGCACTACCACTTTGCAATCTGATGCAACCTCAATCTTCCGCGGGTAAAGATCTTCAGCCAGTGCCAAAGCCTCTCTGATGGCGAGGGCCTCCAAAGTCGCCGGATCATCAATGTAACTGAAAGAGAGCGTCGAAGCACCCATGAACCTCCCAGTGTCATCTCTACAAATCGCACCAACAGCCCCAGAGCCACTTCTGGAGGCTGCAGCGTCCACGTTCAATTTTGCATTACCAGTCATCGGGGCCAACCACGACCGGCGAGCCATCGGCGCCTGCCTTACCACAGGACTCGCTCCGGTTCTAGTATTGACAATCTACAGCTCAGCAAGATACCTGATTATGAATACATCGACTGACAATGGTGACTGGAAAATGTTTTCATGGATAGCCTTCCGCCGAACCCTCCATACTGCCCATAGAGTTACTACCATTCGATCAAAAAGCTACTCTGGTAGTATTTCATGCAGTTTGCAAAGCCATTCTTTTGGGTTATCCTCCCCTTGTTCAATCATTCGATCAACCAGCTCCTCGGGTGCCAACGCCCACACAATCGCCGACATCGGGCAAAGGATCAGCGCATGTTTCCAAGTGTCCACTGCACCGCATATAGCACATGTATCTTCCTTGGACATATGCCGGTGTTTCAAGACGGTCCCTGTCGGCATTGATTGCTGTGCAAGACGCCATAAGAAAACCTTCAGTTTTGAGGGTACCCGAATGCGCCAGATCGTGGACCATTTACTAGTTTCATTTACATCATATGACGTACCACCACTTCCATCTAGCTGTGCTTCGTGAGTGTGCTTGATCCGCAAAATCATCCGGTAAGCTGACCATACAGTAAAAAGTCCTCGGGCCTCCTCATGCCACGCCCAAAAGTCTTGGACGCGACGAGTGCATACTGGGATCCGAAGTATCGCCTCTGCATCAACCTGTGCGAAAACAGCCCGGACTAGATTCTCATTCCAGGTTGCCGTGGTATGATCAATTAGTTGAGCAACGCTGGCTGGAGCATTAGGCGCCGGGGCTGTAAAAGGCCGCTTTGAGCTGTTTCTCGGTATCCAGTTATCAAGCCAAATATTCGTCGACTCACCATCCCCAATTCTCCGAATGAGACCTTGTGACAGAACGTCTCGCCCGTCCAAAACAGCACGCCAAATCTGGGAGGGGTGTGATCCCAGCTCGGCCTGAAGCAACGAACAGTCCGGGAAGTAAATTGCCTTGAGAATTCTGACACTAAGGGAGGTGCTATCAGTCAACGTTCGCCACGCCTGTCTCGCCAACGGTGCTAGATTGAAAATTTTCATGTCACATAAGTCTAAGCCTCCCAAGTGTTTAGGCATAGTCATAGTGTCCCATGCGACCCATGCGGTTTTCCTCTTTCCCTGCTTAGATGATAAACTGGGCCTGCGCATATGGATATGCGTCTATTTTGGTGGGCTGGGAGAGGATCCGTTCTGGCCTAAGAAACTGGGCCTGTAATCCCCTTCGATTACGCTAAAAAAGAAAAATCAGAGCTGGCTCTACTCCATGCCGTTTCTCTGATCCACATTCCCCGCGCCGCCTGTCATCACCTCGATCGCCGCCGCCTCGTTTATCGACGAGCTTCAGGTATGCTGCCCTCCTCTTCCTTCTGATCTTGAAAGAGAGACATCCGGGAGGAGTGCAACTCAACCCTAAACGAAGTGCCTCTACCACTTGTAGCAGGAGCAGGAGCAGGAGCAGACCCCGGGCACTGGCACGGGATGGAGAAGATGGGGATGAAGGAGGAGGAGGAGGAGCAGGCGGTGGAGGGCCTCCCCAACGACCTTGTCTGGGAGTTCCTGTCGAGGGTGCCGTACCGGTCGCTGTGCCGATTCAAGTCCGTGTCGACGTCATGGCTCACGCTGTGTTCCGACCCTGCCGTCCGCCGAAGGTCGCCGCAGACGCTCTCCGGATTCTTCGCCCTCTCCCGCAGCGGCACCATCCGTTTCGTCAACCTGTCCGGGAGAGGCCGGCCGTTGATCGACCCCTCTCTCCCTTTCCTGCACGGCTTCAAAAATGTTAAGATCCTAAATTGCTGCGGCGGCATCCTCCTCTGCCATGGCATTCGAGCAGAGCGCGCAGAATACATCGTGTGCAACCCCGCGACCGAGAAGGTCTGGGCCGCGCTGCCCGTGCCCGATAGCCATGACACACCATGTCCTCGGTTTCATGGCCGCACCATTTGCTTGTGTTTTGACCCCACCGTTCCTTCTTGCTTCACAGTGTTTGTCATCAATGATAATGGTCACGCCATAACCGCGACAGATGTTTACTCATCCGATACCGGAGAATGGACTTTCATGTCAGGCCGATGGGGTCACCGAGTTGTGGTGTATTGCGGTGAACCACAATACTTCTTTTTAAATGACACTATGCATGTCACTGCCTATGATTCTCGTTTGGAGACATTTGACTTGAACCATAATTCATTAAACATGATAGTTACAATGGACATGGGCGGGAATACTTGGAGGACAACTCGACAGCCGCCCCAGACTGAATTTACTTTCATTGGGCTCTCTCAGGGACGCTTACATGGTATTGAGATGGAAGATGGTAATGGTTGCCGGATATCAGTTTGGACTCTTGAGGATTATGCTAGTGGGTGGTGGACCTTAAAGCACACAACCAGCATTCTGGATCTGCTAGGAAGGCCTTGTCTAGAGCATAGAGAGTACTACGTATTTGTTGCACTCCATCCAGAACGTAACCTTTTTTTTTAATGGCGGGGTGGAACGAGAACGGACACTTATGTCGTATGATATGGATACCCAGAAGTTGCATGTTATCTGCAATCTTGAAGATTATCAAATGCAAAATTTTCGACCTTACACTCCATGCTTTGTGGAATGGCCGCTGTCAAATGCTCACTGAAGTTCAGAGCAGGTTCACATTTGGTTAGTTGGCAACTTGGCGTGACACCTTCATGAAAATTGATTGTTCGGTATGGTCAAGATCTTCTAGTTTTTGGCAGTGGCTTGAATAAGGCTTACATCTACTCTAATTTGGTTTTCTTATCAGTTAGTGTCCAGGTGCAAGCATTTTTGTGGCTTTGAACAATGTTGGCTAGGCAATGAGTTCACTTTCGAAAAAAAATGCAAGCTACAATTCAATTGGTTATGAGAGCCTAGTCATACGACTGAACCAAGTCAATTTAGTATGCAAACTGTTATCCCAACAATGTTGAATATTGATGGTGCCCTGTTTTGATGCACTTGAAAGTTTTATTATCTCATTTATTATTTGAAATGGTTCTCTCTTTCTTTTGTAGTATTATAATTATATGTCAGCGCCGACTTCTCTAGTAGTTGTATCTTGTGTGTACAAACATGGAGGTTCCTTTAGTGAAATCTTCATGCATGTTGTTACTCATGATGGTCCCAAACAATATGTACTACTCATGATGTTCAAGTAGACTGAGTAACCGAATTATAATTTTTATAAGAAACATAACAACACACCTCTGATGTCATGACATGTTTTTAGTTGGGACTTAGGAATGTCATGTGATGTAGTGTGTCCATGGCCAATGTGCCCTGTCTTGAATCTAGGTTGTTGCCTGGTTGTCAATTTTCTGAAAATCCCAAGATCTTGCTGTCCATAACACATATAATTAACTTGTGCGGAGTTTTGTTATCCGCTATGCAGCATTCTGAATTGTGTGCATGGAGTTCTTAAATACCCAAACTGGCCTCTGTTCAAACTACTATGTAACGGTTTTGAGTACGACTTCATCTTCATTTAGACTGATAATCTTACACATGTCACTCTGCTTGGTTGATGGGCTCTGCACATGAAAATTGCCTGAGCTGTACTCTGAAGGAGGCAAGACAAGTTGTCCATGTCGAATCCATGGATTCTTTTCTTCAGCAGCGTTGATTCCGAGCGATGACGATTAGCACAGAATCGTGACTCTTGTGGACGTGATTGCAGCACCACACTCAGAGGCCATAGAACGCACGCTCGCCCTGCAAATACATACTGTATGTACCAACTGATTCAGTAAGCGTTCAATTTTCTGCTCACTGGAAAAATACAGTTGTACAGTGTTCAGTTATAGTTCGAGGAACGTCGGCTGGCCACCACCCCTGGCGCAGTGGCCGGCGGCCGCCGTGGCCCTCGGTTTTTCTGGGGGCAGCGGAGGAACTTCCAGTCGATAGTCGCACCCTCTCCTGAATCACACTCTGAAGACTATCGACTGGAAGTCGACACTAAACGGTTCAGTCGTTCAACGGCCCAGATGCTCTCAGACAAAAGATGAAGGTCTACGGTTTCATTTCAAAGCGTTTTCGGCGATGCTCCTCACTCGCTCTCCCTTCTCTCTCACGGGCTTCCGCCCCTGGTAGCACCGCCGCCGCCGCCGCAATTGATCCTCTCCTCGCCAGCGGTTGTAATGGGAGCGGGGCGTTGCGCATCTGTGAGGCACACATGTGCTTTGCTTCCCGATTTGTAGCCACGGGAATCCATGGGAAGTAGCGCCCCTCCATCGCCGCATCGGTTGCTCAGTCTCATCTTTGGCGGTCGTAATGGGGAGATGGCGGTGCACGTCCTAACAGTGTCCTGGATTGGGGGGGTGCACACCACGTCGGCCTGGCATTCATGGGCTGGGCCGAGGACCCATCCACAATTGAAGAACGGGTCCCGCATGCCCTAGCACTCAGCATTGTCAAGATGGAATCCTTCGAAGACTTGACGTAAACTTTAAGGTATATTTGAATGATCGACATATTTCTCTCTAGATTGTAACCGACCATGTGTAAGCCCTAGATACCCCCGGTGCCTATATAAGCCAAGGGGTTTTAGTCTGTAAGAGACACGCGTTCAAGGCTTAGACGTTAGAACTCATTTCATTCGATCTTGAGTAGATCATATGTACTTTAACCCCATCCACAATCAATACAATGTAAGCGGGACGTAGGGTTTTACCTCTTCAAGAGGGCCCAAACATAGGTAAGACTATGCCCCCTTTACTTTATGTTCACTATCGTGCCAAGATCACCTGCTCGGACCCCTTACCCGAGATCCTCTAGCTTTAGCACCGACATGTCTGCATGGCATTCCAACCGATATTTTAATATATTTTGGAGGGGGGGGGGGGTGGTGTGCAACGGAGGGATTCAAGGATTCATCACAGGGCCATAGTTTTGCTCCCCTCTCTTCTCCGCACGTCTATGCACCCACGGTAGCAAGGTCCTTCCAGCGATCCTCTCCATTTAGTTTTGTTTCCGCGCAGGTTTGTGGGGTGGTTGTGGTGTTTTCTGTTCCCGTGATTTTTTTGACTGCTTAAAGTGTGTGGTTGGGATTGTTGGGATCAGTTTTGAACACTGATGGTGCTCAATTCATGCGGACGAGATGGTAGTTTTCGATGTTGTTAGTCGATTATGACTGGATGGGAGGCGCCCGTGGTGATTGTTTTTGTTCATTTGAGCACTGAAACGAGCCGATGCTGTTTGGGTATCGATGGGGAGCACATAAGATGTGTGCTGGTTTGGCATGCTCGACCGGAGGAGTATTGTTGATGGAAAAATTGAAGGGGGGGGGGGGACTAGAGACGACGGGGGATATCATGAACATTTAGGGGGGGGGGGGGGGGGGTAGAGCAAGGAGGCACTGATCATTAGGCATGCCGCCAAAAACTTACAGGATCCATTTGCCATGTGACCAGTCCAAATTTTTCTAAATTAGCCATGAATGAGAACATATTTTTCTAAACTTTCCATGATTTGGTGAACTAATTTTTCCTAATTGAAGTTGTCGTATTATCCTTGGATCACTACATGAAATTGGTCATTTCCGAGCTTCTGACCCTTTGCCCAAAGCTTTTCATTGCGCAGATGGCAAAGGCCAACCTAAGCCATAGTAAACCAAAAACAAGTCGACAATGACACAACTCTCAATAGAGTAGAAAAAAACCCGACAACAATGAAAGCAGTTGGCAAAGGATGGACAAAGTCCTGGCAAAGAAAACCTTGGGCCACCATGCTAGACATGCACCCCCTCGCTTGTCATTGACAGAGATGAGACAATGCGTCTCTCTTTGCCTACAGTCTAATGTCAGAGCAATAACATTTTTCTTCTTCTTATTTATTTGAAGGTTTGCTGACAGTCAAACAACAGGCACATGACAAAGATCTTTTTCTATTTTATTTATTCATTTTGATAGGCAATTGTCGGTACCACAAAGATCTTTTTTTATGTTATTCTTCTTTGCTGACAGTCACAGCGCGGACATACGACAAAGATGTTTTTTTCTTTATAAAATTTTCTTTCTTTCTCATTTGTGTTTCTTTCTTTCCCTAGATTTAACACTAAACCTAACCCAAGACATAAACCCTAGATCTAACCCAAGACCTGAACCCTATAGCCAAACACTATACTTAAACAATAGATCTAAGCCTTAGATATAAATCCTAGAGCCAAACCCTATACATAAAGCCTACACCTAAGCCCTTGACTAACACAAAACCTAAACCCTAGAGCCAAACCTTATCCTTAATCAATAGACCTTCCCAAGACCTATACCCTTGATCTAACCCAAGACTTAAAACCTATACACGAACCAAAGGTCTAAACCCTAGACCTAATCCAAGACCGAAAGCCTATTCTTAAACCCTAGATCTAAGCACTAGGCATAAACCCTAGGGCCAACCCTATACCAATCCTAGAACAAAACCATATACGTAAACCCTAGACCTAAATCATGCAAGGAAGTGTCGAAACCACTCCTCCTTTTGCATGGGGTAATAACATGGGGGTATAAAAGAGTGTTTTGATGAGTAAAAAGGCAATATCCAACTTTGAGGTGTCACCGATTTCTCAAATCGGACCATCCCGCATGAAGGTTCAAGACTTCAGTGCGAAGCTCCCACCTTCTAAGGCCGCTAGCCCAAGTCCTGGCAAGAGTGGGCCTATATCTAGGTTGGTCATAATAAAACACGGCGTGATCCATTCGAAATAAAATCAAAGGCCACTATTCCTTTTGCATGGGTCTGCCAAAGAGGTAAAAGAGTGGGCCTATATCTAGGTTGGTCATAATAAAACACGATGCGGGGTCTGCCAAAGAGGTAAAAGAGGGGGCACACGAATTGGTGTGAGGAAGTGTTGGAGCCACTATTCCTTTTGCATGGGGTCATTAAATGGGTAAGAAAAGGTGGTGTGATCAGTAAAAAGTCAATACACAACTTTGAGGTGGCACGCCCTTTAGAAATCGGGCTTAGGCCTGCACGAAGGTCCATGTTTCCAGTGTGACCCCCTCCCCCTTCTCGGGGCCTCTGATCGAACTCCTGCAAAGAGTGGGCCTTTCTTTTGGTTGATCATTACCCTATGGAATACAACAACGCAAACAAAGACTAAAAGTCACATGGGCTGGCCCCTTCCAAATAAAATCGAGGGCCAAACGACGCAGGGCCTACCAGAGAGAGGGGCACATGAAATCATGTGATGAAGTGTCAGAACCACTCATGCTTTGGCATGGGGTCATATATGGGTATAAAAGAGTGGTGTGATGAATAAAATGAAAAATACAAATCGAAGTCGAGGGGAGCTGAGTAATATGATACAAACTCCAGCAAATCACCGGAGGAGTATAAACGCTAGGCCCCCCGCTAGGGGAGTCTACGAGGTGGTTTGTGTGCTTTTTTTAACAGATATGAGTCAGTTCTTTTGACAACATAAAAAAAATGAGTTGCCTCTTCCCCAGTTTTTTCATAAGCCGCCTCTCTTATTCATTGGGGCTTCTAAACTAGTTATGTGATAACTAATTTAGAAGTCTCAACGAATTTGGGGAACAACTTATTTTTTTAAACTGGAGAGAGACTGTTTTTTGTAGCCGCCCAGGAGAAGTGGCCCATAATGTAGGGTTATGATGGAGTAGGTTGATTTTTTCGAAAAAATCAAAATCACATTTTTATGTTACAATTTTTTTGAAAAAAAACATACACATTTATATTGATGTGTTTCACGTGTGTGTAAAGTCTGGCGATGAGCATTTTTTATAGTGAACAGTGCGTGTACCATTCATCATTTCAAATTTTGTGTAACTCTCACCCTAAAGTATGTCATTTTCAAATTTTACACACATGTACTATACATCCGTCTATACACGTGTGATTTTTTAGATTTATTTGAAACTTTAAAAATGTGGTTTTCAATTTTTTTAAAAATAAAGGGCTCTATGGAGCTCGTCATGCATTTAGCAATAAGCTGACTAGAGGGGTAATTTTTTTTCTTTTTTTGCGCGAACTAGGTGGGTGCGTTTTTTGATATACTAGTAAAACAGAAGATGAAGAAAAGGAAAGGAAAAAAGAAACTTGAGGAGCACGTAACGAGGCAAAGGCGGTATCAATCGATCGGGCCCGTGCATCCCGCGCCAGCCCGACCCGACCCGACCCGACCCAGGCCGCGCATCCATCCATTTAAAGTTGGAAGCGAAGCCGTGCAACGGCTGCCTTGCCTCCGCTTCGCCACCGACCACCATCCACGCGGGACGCGGCGCGGCAGGCCGGGGAGCGGCGACGACGCGGCGCGGCGCGGCCCGGCGGCGACCGCGGCGGCCCCCGCTTCCTCTTCCTCCTCCTCCTCGTCGTCGTCGTCTCGGTTAGTCGCTTCCCCGCCCCCGCTTCCTCCTCCCCTTTCTGCTCCTAGCTACAGTTCCGCGGCTCGGCTCCCGGCACAGCGCCGCTCTTCCCGGCGAGTGCGCGCGCGCCGGGGAGAGGCTGAGGCGCTCCTCCGTACCGCTCCGCCGCTGCGCGCGCGTCCGTAGGCCTGATGCGGGCAAGCAGCCTCTCGCCGCGCCGACCGCGACGAGAGCACCCCCCGCCACGCGCTCCTCCCATGCGCCGGGGAGGAACCGCCGCGCTCCTCCGTAGCGCTCGCACCGCTGCGCGTCCGTAGGCGCGACGCGAGCAAGCACCACGCGTCTCTCCCCGACCCCGCCTGCAGAAGCATCCCCACCCTCTCCACCTCGTCGGCACGCGGCGAGCGCGCGTCATCGGTGGCGTTCGTGCTCCTAGGAATAGGATCCTCTAGCGTCGGATTGGGTGGAAGAAATCGTGTGTGTCCAGTATGTATGCGGTTCATCATCCTGAGCACGATTCTTGTCGATGACCACGATTTGGTCGTTTCGTTGCTGGCTACTGGTCATGTTCCTGAATCCTGAGCAAAATCGATCAGACTGCGTGCACTAAGGCTGTTCGACCGATTGCCTGTCTGTTTGCGTGCACTCAGACTTAGTGCTATGCTGACCTATTTATCGAGTGGCATGCAATTTTGCTTGACTTGTTCTTGGTGCGTTGCTTAGCCCAATTTGTGTGCACATTGCTGTAAGATGAGCTGTCCTGCATGATGTTCCTTTACGATGACAGGTTCTGTCTGTCTTGCATTCGGATGCATTTCTATTTCAATCATCTGCTGATGTTGAGATTCATTTGCTAGTTTACTTGCGTTCTAAGTTACTGGCATGATTCATGAATGCTTGCTAAGGGTGCCACCTACTGTACTGTTTGTTACGTATTCTCAGAAAAATATCCTTCTGATTTTGTTAGTTTCTGAGCAAAATTGGTTGCTGAACCCATTATATATCTGTCAACCTTGGCCAAGTCTTAAGTACTGGGTGTTTTCTAGGATACAGATGTTTTCACAAAGTTAATCAGCTCTGATTCTCCAGGCAAGCACTCATCTTCTTTTGATTGACATTCGTCTTGCATTGCGTCGAATGCAGCATACAACCTACGCTGTAAAATGCTGGCCTATTTCATACGCCAACCGTGTAGGTGGATGCATGTATTTTCTGCCTAGACAAGATTGCGCGCGTGTGTTCTTCGGAATTAGTTCTAGTTCATTGT
The DNA here is from genome assembly GCF_056163025.1 of Triticum urartu. Taxonomy (NCBI): domain Eukaryota; kingdom Viridiplantae; phylum Streptophyta; class Magnoliopsida; order Poales; family Poaceae; genus Triticum; species Triticum urartu. The sequence goes on from NC_141873.1 coordinate 578,238,951, forward strand.
TGAGTATAGTCTGCAAATTCTATGGGCATGGTGCATTTGGATGCATAATTAATGAACTATTTCATTTTGTTAAAATTTCTTGGTTCCTGCTCTAAACCATATGTATTTATTGCACCTGCTGATGTTGAGATCCATCTGCTATAATATAGTTTACTTGGGTTCTTAGTTATTTGTGTAATTCATGAATGATTGTTAATGGTGCCGCCAACTCTTTTGTTTGTTACCGTATTCTCAGCAAAAAAATTCCTACCAACTGTTTTGTTTGTTAGCGCATTCTTAGAAAAAAATCCTTCTGATTTTCTTAGTTTCTGAGCAAAATTGGTTGCTGAACCCATTATATTTATCTCTCCCCTTGCTGAGTGTCAATATTCAGTTGCTTCCACAAAGGTAATTAGTAAAGTACTAGTTGGTTCATCTGCTATAATGTATAGTTTACTTGAGTTCTTAGTTGCTGGCATGGTTCGTGAATGCTTGCTGGCTGTAGATTTAACTCTGAACTCTGACGCTTGGAAACTTTGTCCTGTAATGCGGATTGAAAAATCTTTGATATCTGCTGCTGTGCATACTGCTTTGGATTGCAGTAAGTTAGAGCATGTTGAGATCTCTGATATCTAGTTGGATGCATGCATTTTTCCTATTCAATTGTACGTACTAGTATAGATTTTTGAGCACAATCCCACTGTTGGTTTATCTGAACTGAATGCCTTCTTCAGAAATTGTCTAGCTGAACATAAGTTTTCTGAGCAAGTTTGATCGTGCATCCCACAGCATGCATCCTATCTCATACTGTGCATCTCATATTCTCATTGCAGCTAGCTCCTCATCATTGGCCATGATGTCGCAATCGCAGAAGTGCTCGTGTGCTAACCGCAATTGCTTCCATGAGTACGTGCAAAACCGCAAACAATTCAAATGACATGAACCTGATCTATCCAGATTTTTTTTAAACTGATCCATCCAACCAGTTTGCTAATTGTTTTGTTATGTACAGGGGTTGTGCTTGTTTCACAAAGGAAGGGGTCTGCTCTAAGGACTGCAAGTGTCGTGGTAAGTGCGAGAACATCTTGGATAATGAAGACACGATCGCAGAGAAATTTGCTGAACACACCAAGAACAAAGCTCCTGCCGCTCAAACGCTTCACTCGGGCTCTGTTGTGGCGGTCCTCGCGCCTGATACCAGGGCTAAGCCATTCCCAGCACGAAAACCAGGGTCTGCGCCACGGTGCAGCTGTCCCACCTCCAAGTGCGAAAACGGGTATGCAGAGTTGAATTATGTCAACCAGATGCATCCATCAACTAGCTAGTTAATTGATACATTATTTGTCCGGTGCTGCAATTTTACTGTTGCTTGTTGATATGCGGCGTGCAGGAACTGCAGATGTGTCAGGGCTGTCTTGCCTTGCTGTGACCGTTGCAAGTGCAAGGACTGCAGAAACCGGGAGAAGCTTCAGGATCTATTCCCGGGCAGCGGGATCAAGGGAGAGGTTCCTGCTTCAGGTCCGACCACTCGTGGCGCGGCACAGGTATCTTCTTCTCTCTTAAGAGGAGAGCACACTACACTCATGAATACCGGTGGAAATGCTCTGACCTCTGCCAAGTACCTGAAATGCGGCGCGCTTATTTCAGGCTGCCAAGGAGTCTGCTGTGGGGTGTAAATGCCAAACCAAATGCGCCAGTCGCTGCGGTTGCGTGAAGCGTAACATCAAGTGCTCCTCAAAGTGCAAGTGCAAAGTGTGCGGCAATGACTACGGGAGCAGATTTCGTGAGCACACCACTTTCTCTTCCCTTTATTTATGCGTCTCTTCCCTGAGTGATCAATCACACTCGTGTAATTTTCTCTCTTGTTCTGCGTTTATGTACACAACAGCCAATAAGTCCAAGGCTGGAGCAGGGGGTCAAGGGAGTATTCGCAGCAGCAGTAGCGCCGTCGAATCGACAGGCAAACGGCCAAAACGCGTTGTAAGTTTGCTCCTCTGCTTACTTGTGCATAGAAATCGTAGTGTATGTATGTCTGTTCATCAGTGATAAGCAACTAATCCTGGTGATCTGCTCCATTTGTGCAGTGACAGTAGGCTTGAGACATACTTACCATCCTCAAGACATACCAGAGCATGATGCAAGTCACCTTCCTTACTTACCATCCTCAAGACATACGAGAGGATGATGCAAGTCACCTTACATACTTACCATCCTCAAGACATACCAGAGCATGATGCAAGTCACCTTCCTTACTTACCATCCTCAAGACATACGAGAGGATGATGCAAGTCACCTTACATACTTACCATCCTCAAGACATACCAGAGCATGATGCAAGTCACCTTCCTTACTTACCATCCTCAAGACATACGAGAGGATGATGCAAGTCACCTTACATACTTACCATCCTCAAGACATACCAGAGCATGATGCAAGTCACCTTCCTTACTTACCATCCTCAAGACATACGAGAGGATGATGCAAGTCACCTTACATACTTACCATCCTCAAGACATACCAGAGCATGATGCAAGTCACCTTCCTTACTTACCATCCTCAAGACATACGAGAGGATGATGCAAGTCACCTTACATACTTACCATCCTCAAGACATACCAGAGCATGATGCAAGTCACCTTCCTTACTTACCATCCTCAAGACATACGAGAGGATGATGCAAGTCACCTTACATACTTACCATCCTCAAGACATACCAGAGCATGATGCAAGTCACCTCCTGTTCAGATATCTCCCACTGTAAAGCACAGCCAGGTTCCTGTAGATTCCTTGTAATGGTTGGTTACTCGAAGCAAGCACGGCGAAAACTCCATGATCTGCGGTGTCGTTAGCCTCAGAACGTGGTCTTGATCAGACGGATAGATACTAGAGAACATATACATACTCATGTAGGAATATTTGCCGTCATCGGTCGGCGTGCCTGGAAAGGGTTGGTTCAGCTACTTCTTATGCATACAATACATAGTTCCTGCAAATGATTTCTCTCTTATATACTTTAGGAATGTTCCGATGGTGTTTGAAACCCAATGTAGTATGGATCTGATCTGCATAAACAAAGATGCCTGGTGGCGTTATGATCTGCATTGCGTTACATGATCTGATGATATGCTCTCACTCATGTTTGCATCATCACATTCTTAATTCTATGGCTGCATCTTGCACTCTTCTTTTAATGGTGATTCATCTGTGACGCCGGACAAATCACATGCAAGCTGTACTCTGAAGGAGGCAAACAAATTGTTGATGTCAAATTGATTGATGCCGGGATTCTTTTCTACTCTCTCTGTTCCTAAATATAAGTTTTTTTAGACATTTCAAATGGACTACAACATACGGATATATATGTATATGAGAAGTGCTTCGGTACAACCCCCTCCCCCCATAAAACGTATAAAGGGTAGTATGAATTTTTCACAAATTGTATTCACTTTCCTACATAGAACGTATATACGCTGCAGGTTCGTATAATACCCGACGAACAGCCATCCCTGATGGGCTCAGCCCATTTACGTTTTTTTTGTTTTTAATTGTCAAAAAATAGATGCCATCGGCTGGATTCGAACCACAGGCTCAGCCCATTTACATTTTTTTAGTTTTAATTGTCAAAAAATAGATGCCATCGGCTGGATTCGAAGCACAACCCGCCCGCGCTATCTGTAGCTGCACAAACCATCCGGGACAGCACATCAGATTTGCTTTCTTGGCTTGTTTTCCCTTCTTGTGCCCAAGAAAAAAACACAGCACCTCCACTCTTTAGTTTATCTCTCTTTTTTTTTGCACGGTTTTCTTTAGGGTTTCTAGTTTTCCTGTTTTGTTCATAAAATACTAATATTTGTATTTTTAAAAATTGTACATAAATTTCAAAACAAATGTTCATGCCTTTCAAACATGCTCAGAATGTCAAAATACGAACAGTTTTTAAAAAAAATAAAAAAAATTCGAACACGAACATTTTTTGAAAAAAGTAAAAAAATGGAATTCTAGAAAAAACAGAAAAATATGAACAAAATTTGAATTCTGAAAAAATATGAGAAATATAAAAAATAAACATAATAAACGAAAAGTCTAAGAAGACAAACAAATAAACACAAGAGAAGATAAAAAGAAAAAGAAAAACATGGTTCACGACCTCCGAGAAGGTCCCAAAACAAGAAAAAATGGCTGGGAACCCGAGGTTCCCAAGACCGAGAAAACTTTTTTGCAAATTTCATAGTGAACTTTATTTCGATTTTTTGTGAAAATATTCAAATCCATGATTTTTTTTAAAACAATTGATGAACTTTTAAAATCCGTGAGCTCTTGGACCGGCCCAACACGTGCCCGACGAGAGCAATGTCGTCGCCTAGTTGGGCCAAGGCCTAAGTGTTTTATTTTATTTTCTGTTTTTTCATTTGATTTCTTATTTTGTTAACTCATTTTTCTCTTTTTTGAATACCAAAATACAAGTTGTAACTAACCTTTTAAACTAGTGATTTAATAAAAATATAAAATATTTATTAAATGTTTTAAAAAACACTTACTGTTTTCAATTTTATCCCTTTGTATTTATTAGTTGGGGTCATTTCAAGGATGTCCAAAAAACACCATGTTCAATGGAGATTATTCGGTAAGGTTAGAACAGTTCATCTGAGAGCACGTTATTTTTCAACATATTTGAAATGGCCCAATTTCCTCACCAAAAAAGATGAAGAAATAGACCCTTCTCGCCTACCCAAACACCCTTTGTTGAACATGATCTATTTTTGAACATGCATGAAATCACCCCAACCTTTTCCAGTAGGCGGGCATGCCCATGATAGGCATCCATGCCAGGTTTGAATGAATTTCCCACAACATATGCATGTTCTGTCACGTCCGGCCATTTTATCAGCTTGCTTTCACCAAGAAAACTCTAGAAATTGAAAGAATTGTAGAAAACTTAAACAGCTTGACATGGTGCCTTGATTTGATCATAGAAGTAGGTGGGAAAATTAGGCCTTTAGAAGGATGTTGAGAAACAACGCACCCTCAGGTAGAGCCTTCTAGCCAACCTGAACACCCCTTCATTAAACATGGGCTACTTTTGGACATTCTTAAAATGACCCCAACCTTTTCAAGCAGGTGGGCATGACCATGGTAGTCATCCATGCCAGGTTTGTACGATTTCTGACACCGTATGCAAGTTGCGACATGACCTCCCATTATCGAGCATTTTTTTACCGAGAAAACTACGAAAAATGTAAAATTTGTCGAAAACCAAAACAACTTGGCATGGTGCCTTGAATTGGTCATACAAGGCATGAAAAAAATTGGGGCCATTTCAAGCATGTCGGGAAACGACGTGCTCTTAGATGGAGCCATCTCGCCTACTCGAACACCTCCGTTGATCATGGTCTAAGTTTCCTTTTTCCATCTTTTGTAGTGCGTCAAATATAACGCTAAAAAGAAAGACTCTGGTTTTCCTTTTCAACCAGGCTGCTTTTTTCTTTAGTTTTTACATGGGTTTCTATATTATTTTGTTTTTCTTTTCTTTTATTGATTTTGAAAAAAGTTCATCAATAATTCAAATTAAGTTCATTGATTTGGAAAAAAATTAACAAAATTTAAAAAATCCATTGATTTAGAAACAAAGTTCATCAATTTATAAAAAAGACCAACAATTTTCAAAAACAAATTGCCAACTTGCGAAATAGTTCATGAATTTGTGAAGAAAACTGATCAATTTTGGGGAAAGAAAGTTCACAGATTTGAAAAAAAATCAAGAATTTGAAATTTTGTCATCATTTTCGATTTAAAAATCACGAATTATAAGAACTTCACGCATTTAAGAAACTAAAAAGAAATGAAAAAGACAACCAGAAAATGTTGGGCTTTTCCAGTGTTGTATTTCAAGTATAAAAATACTTACTTTACATCAGAGGCCCGGTTGCCTATGTGGTTATTGCGGCTATGCTTATTGTGAAGGACCTAGGTTCGAATCCTGCATCAAGCACCTTTTTTGCGGTTTAAAAAAAAGGATGAATGTGCTGAATGGGCCAGCCCAGCACGGCAGGGTGTGCACGTCCGTTAATGTACAGCCTATACGTGATTCTAAAAAAAAGAGTTTATAAAAAATGCCTATCATGCTCTTACTTATGAAGAGGTATGGGCTAATCTGAACCGTCCTTGTATTTAAAGGAGCTGTACCGAAGCAGGAGTGATATGTAGACATATTTTAGAATGTGGATTCAATCATTTTGCTTCATATGTAGTCATTTATTGAAATGTCTAGAAAAAGGATGAATGTGCTGAATGGCCAGCCCAGCACGGCAGGGTGTGCACGTCCGTTAATGTACAGCCTATACGTGATTCTAAAAAAAAGAGTTTATAAAAAATGCCTATCATGCCCTTACTTATTAAGAGGTATGGGCTAATCTGAACCGTCCTTGTATTTAAAGGAGCTGTACCGAAGCAGGAGTGATATGTAGACATATTTTAGAATGTGGATTCAATCATTTTGCTTCATATGTAGTCATTTATTGAAATGTCTAGAAAAAGGATGAATGTGCTGAATGGGCCAGCCCAGCACGGCAGGGTGTGCACGTCCGTTAATGTACAGCCTATACGTGATTCTAAAAAAAAGAGTTTATAAAAAATGCCTATCATGCCCTTACTTATGAAGAGGTATGGGCTAATCTGAACCGTCCTTGTATTTAAAGGAGCTGTACCGAAGCAGGAGTGATATGTAGACATATTTTAGAATGTGGATTCAATCATTTTGCTTCATATGTAGTCATTTATTGAAATGTCTAGAAAGACTTATATTTGAGAACGGAAGGAGTAGTTTTTTGCTGTAGAGTTGGTTAGCTTGCCTACAAGATCTTCCGTTCAGTCATCCAATGGCTTAGAGCTCTCGGACGAACTATGAAGAACTACGGCTTCAGTGGAAAACGTTTGTTTTTTCTACAAAGAAGTCCCGGGCCTGACGTTAAATAAAGGAAAAGGTATATTTTTTGTCTTTCAACTCTTTCGAGAGTATAGAAATGCCCCTCAACTGTAAAACCAGAAAAAATTGGTCCTTAACTATTCAAACTGAGTAAGTTTGGTCCCTCATACCACTTTGCTGTTTTTTCTGACTTGGAGTGGTTTTGACTAAAACCAGTCACATCAGCGTGTACAAATGTGTAGGGTCCCACTTGTCAGCCTTAGAAAGACTTATATTTGAGAACGGAAGGAGTAGTTTTTTGCTGTAGAGTTGGTTAGCTTGCCTACAAGATCTTCCGTTCAGTCATCCAATGGCTTAGAGCTCTCGGACGAACTATGAAGAACTACGGCTTCAGTGGAAAACGTTTGTTTTTTCTACAAAGAAGTCCCGGGCCTGACGTTAAATAAAGGAAAAGGTATATTTTTTGTCTTTCAACTCTTTCGAGAGTATAGAAATGCCCCTCAACTGTAAAACCAGAAAAAATTGGTCCTTAACTATTCAAACTGAGTAAGTTTGGTCCCTCATACCACTTTGCTGTTTTTTCTGACTTGGAGTGGTTTTGACTAAAACCAGTCACATCAGCGTGTACAAATGTGTAGGGTCCCACTTGTCAGCCTTAGGAAAAACGAATAATAGCTTAAAATAAAATGCGCCGCACAGGTTTCGAACTTAGGACCACAAGCACTCCATATCAGTAGGTAACCAATACAAAACGGGTGCTACGAATTACATAGTCAAGTATAAAATCTTTAGTAAGTTTCGTACATGTTAAGCATGTTTACTGTACAATGATATTAACTCATTTAAAAGCAATTTATTTTTCTTATTTTTTTGCAGCTTCAGTCCTCTGCACATATGTTATTTCTTTTTCTGCACTCATGTGCACAATGAAGTAGCTATATTAATGTGTAAGCATTTATATATAACAAATATACAAATGTCAAAATTGGTAAAATAATGCAGTGGTTTTTACTCATTTTTCTTAATTTAATAGCTAACTCGTCTGCACACAGCATTCCGTGTTGGAGTATAAGAAAAAAAAATAAGAAAGTATTGATACGTCTACATCGTATCTACTTTTCCAAACACTTTTGCCCTTATTTTGGACTCTAAGTTGCATGATTTGAATGGAACTAACCCGTACTGACGCTATTTTCAACAGAATTGCCATGGTGTTATTTTTGTGCAGAAATAAAAGTTCTCGGAATGACCTGAAACTTCACGAAAAATATTTTTGGAATATATAAAAAATAATGGCGAAAGAATCAAGACCAGGGGCCCCACACCCTGTCCATGAGGGTCGGGGGCGCGCCCCCTGCCTCGTGGGCCCCTTGAGGCTCCACCGACCTCAACTCCAACTCCATATATTCACGTCAGGGGAGAAAAAAATCAGAGAGAAGGATTCATCGCGTTTTACGATACGGAGCCGCCGCCAAGCCCTAATCTCTCTCGGGAGGGCTGATCTGGAGTCCGTTCGGGGCTCCGTAGAGGGGGAATCCGTTGTCGTCGTCATCATCAACCTTCCTCCATCACCAATTTCATGATGCTCACCGCCGTGCGTGAGTAATTCCATCATAGGCTTGCTGGACGGTGATGGGTTGGATGAGATTTATCATGTAATCGAGTTAGTTTTTTTAGGGTTTGATCCCTAGTATCCACTATGTTCTGAGATTGATGTTGCTATGACTTTGCTATGCTTAATGCTTGTCACTAGGGCCGAGTGCCATGAATTCAGATCTGAACATATTATGTTTTCATGAATATATGTGAGTTCTTGATCCTATCTTGCAAGTCGATAGTCACCTACTATGTGTTATGATCCGGCAACCCCGAAGTGACAATAATCGGGACCACTCCCGGTGATGACCGTAGTTTGAGGATTTCATGTATTCACTAAGTGTTAATGCTTGATAACCCACAAGTATAGGGGATCGCAACAGTTTTCGGTAAGTAAGAGTGTCGAACCCAACGAGGAGCTAAAGGTTGAATAAATATTCCCTCAAGTTCTATCGACCACCGATACAACTCTACGCATGCTTAACGTTTACTTTACCTAGAACAAGTATAAAACTAGAAGTACTTTGTAGGTGTTTTTGGATAGGTTTGCAAGATAATAAAGAGCACAAGAATAAAAACTAGGGGCTGTTTAGATAAAGACACAATAAAGTAAATATAGCGAGTGTGGAAAAGTGGTGGTAGGAGTTGCGAAATTTTCCCTAAGCAATTGATTACTTTACTAGACCGATAGCAAGTTTCATGTGGGAGAGGCCACTGCTAGCATGTCATCCCTGACTTGGAATTCTATGCACTTATGATTGGAACTATTAGCAAGCATCCACAACTACTAACGTTCATTAAGGTAAAACCCAACCATAACATTAAGATATATTGGCCCCCCTTCAATCCCGTATGCATCAATTTCTATGCTAGGTTGAAGCTTCTGTCACTCTTGCCCTCCAATACATAGTCCTATGAACATACAACTAACCCTATGGTGTGATCCACGCGCGCGCTCATATGATGGGCACCAAAGGACAGCAACATAACCACAAGCAAATTAAATCAATCATAGCAATTCATCAACCACCGATAGGACAATGAAAATCTACTCAGACATCATAGGATGACAACACATCATTGGATAATAATATGAAGCATAAAACACCATGTTCAAGTAGAGGGTACAACGGGTTGCGGGAGAGTGGACCGCTATAGATAGAGGGGGGAAGGTGATGGAGATGTTGGTGAAGATGGCGGAGGTGTTGGTGAAGATCGCGGTGATGATGATGGTGGCCACGGCAGCGTTCCGGCGCCACCGGAGGAGAGGGGGAGAGGGTCCCCCTTCTTCCTCTTCTTCCTTGACCTCCTCCCTAGGTGGGAGAACGGTTTCCCCTCTGGTCCTTGGCCTCCATGGCGTGGGAGGGGCGTGAGCCCCTCCGAGATTGGAGCTGTCTCTCTGTCTCTCTCTGTTTCTGCATTCTCTTCTGCTGCCCTTTCACCGTTTCGTATATATATGGAGATCCGTAACTCCGATTGGACTGAAACCTTCGCCGTCATTTTTACTAAAAATTAGCTTTCTTGCGGCCGAAGAAGGGCATCAACCGCCTTACGGGGGGACCACGAGGGTCAGGGGCGCGCCCAGGGGGGTGGGGCGCGCCCCCTGCCTCGTGCCTCCCTCGGGCACCATCTCGCGTGGATTTTCCTTCCCATATTCTCCGAATATTCCAAAAGTAATCTCTGTCCGTTTTTATCCCGTTCGGACTCCGTTTGATATGGATATTCTGCGAAACAAAAACATGCAACAAACAGGAACTGGCACTGGATCAATATGTTAGTCCCCAAAAATAGTATAAAAAGTTGCCAAAAGTATATGGAAGTTGTAGAATATTGGCATGGAACAATAAAAAATTATAGATACGACGGAGACGTATTAGCATCCCCAAGCTTAATTCCTGCTCGTCCTCGAGTAGGTAAATGATAAAAAAGATAATTTTTGATGTGGAATGCTACCTAGCATAATCTTGATCATGTATCTAATCATGGCATGGATATTAAGACACGGGTGATTCAAAGCAATAGTCTATCATTTGACATTAAGATAATAGTACTTCAAGCATACTAATAAAGCAATCATGTCTTTTCAAAATAACATAGCCAAAGAAAGTTATCCCTACAAAATCATATAGTCTGGCTATGCTCCATCTTCATCACACAAAATATTTAAATCATGCACAACCCCGGTTTCAGCCAAGCAATTGTTTCATATTTTTAACATGCTTCAGCTTTTTCAACCCTCACGCAATACATGAGCGCAAGCCATGGATATAGCATTATAGGTGGAATAGAGTATGATGGAGGAGGTTGTGTGGAGAAGACAAAAAGGGAGAAAGTCTCACATCGACGCGGCTAATCAACGAGCTATGGAGATGCCCATCAATTGATGTCAATGTGAGGAGTAGGGATTGCCATGCAACGGATGTACTAAGAGCTATAAGTGTATGAAAGCTCAAACTGGAAACTAAGTGGGTGTGCATCCAACTTGCTTGCTCATGAAGACCTCGGGCATTTGGGGAAGCCCATCATCTGAATATACAAGCCAAGTTCTATAATGAAAATTCCCACTAGTATATGAAAGTGATAACTCAAGAGACTCTCTATATGAAGAACATGGTGCTACTCTGAAGCACAAGTGTGGTAAAAGGATAGTAGCATTGCCCCTTCTCTCTTTTTCTCTCATTTTTCCTTTTTAAATATTTTTTAAATATTTTTTGGTGGGCTTCTTTGGCCTCTTTTTTGGGCTTCTTTTGCCTCTTTTATTTTTTTGTAAAGTCCGGAGTCTCATCCCGACTTATGGGGGAATCATAGTCTCCATCATCCTTTGCTCACTGGGGCAATGCTCTAATAATGATGATCATCACACTTTTATTTACTTACAACTCAATATTACAACTCGATACTAGAATAAGAATATGACTCTATATGAATGCCTCCGGCGGTGTACCGGGATGTGCTATGATCTAGCGTAGCAATGACATAAAAAAACGGACAAGCCATGAAAACATCATGCTAGCTGTCTTACAATCATGCAAAGCAATATGACGATGAAGGATCAAGTCATGTATATGATGATGATGATGGAAGTTGCATGGCAATATATCTCGGAATGGCTATGGAAATGCCATGATAGGTAGGTATGGTGGCTGTTTTGAGGAAGATAAGGGAGGCTTATGTGTGATAGAGTGTATCGTATCACGGGGTTTGGATGCATCGGCGAAGTTTGCACCAACTCTCGTGGTGAGAAAGGGTAATGCACGGTACCGAAGAGGCTAGTAATGATGGAAGGGTGAGAGTGCGTATAATTCATGGACTCAACATTAGTCATAAAGAACTCATATACTTATTGCAAAATTTTATTAGACCTCGAAGCAAAGTACTACTACGCATGCCCCTAGGGGGGAGGTTGGTAGGAGTTAACCATCGCGCGCCCCCGACCTCCACACAAGGGAAGACAATCAATAAACACCTGATGCTCCAACTTCGTTACATAACGGTTCACCATATGTGCATGCTACGGGAATCACAAACCTCAACACAAGTATTTCTACAATCCACAACTACCCACTAGCATGACTCTAATATTACCATCTTTATATCACAAAACTATTGCAAGGACTCAAACATATCATATTCAGCGATCAACAAGTTTATGTAGGATTTTATGACTAACCATGTGAATGACCAATTCCTGCCATCTCTCTAAATAGATATAAGTGAAGCAAGAGAGTTTAATTCTTTCTACAAAGGATATGCCCACGCTCTAACAAATATAAGTGAAGCAAAAGAGCATTCTACAAATGGCAGTTTTCTATGTAAAGAGAAACATGCAATCCAAACTTCAAATGATATAAGTGAAGCACATGAAGCATTCTATAAAGGCATACTCAAAAGATTTAAGTGAAGTGCAAAGAGCATTCTATAAATCAACCAAGGACTATCTCATACCTTCATGGTTCATAAAAGAAAAGTGAAAACCTAAATGCAAAAGACGCTCCAAGATTTGCACATATTGCATGAACGAAACGAATCCGAAAACATACTGATACTTGTTGAAGAAAGAGGGGATGCCTTCCGGGGCATCCCCAAGCTTAGACGCTTGAGTCTCCTTGAATATTTACTTGGGGTGCCTTGGGCATCCCCAAGCTTGAGCTCTTGCCTCTCTTCCTTCTTCTCACATCGAGACCTTCTCGATCATCGAACACTTCCTCCACACAAAACTTCAACAGAAAACTCGGTAGGATCCGTTAGTATAATAAAGCAAATCACTACTCTAAGTACTGTTGAAAACCAATTCATATTTTGTTTTTGCATTATAGCTACTTTAATATAACTTTTTCATGGCTTAATCCACTAATATAAATTGATAGTTTCATCAAAACAAGCAAACTATGCATCAAAAACAGAATTTGTCTAAAACAGAACAGTCTATAATAATCTGAACATTCACCATACTTCTGATACTTGAAAACTTCTACCAAAATTAGGAAAAATAAACAATTTGTATTGAAAGACTGAGGGAGTCCTGGATTAGGGGGTCTCCGGACAGCCGGACTATATCCTTTGGCCAGACTGTTGGACTATGAAGATACAAGATTGAAGACTTCGTCTCGTGTCCGGATGGGACTCTACTTGGCATAGAAGGCCATCTAGGCAATACAGATATGTATATCTCCTCCTTTGTAACCGACCTTGTGTAACCCTAGCCCTTTCCGGTGTCTATATAAACCGGAGGGTTTTAGTCCGTAGAACAATAGACAATCATACCATAGGCTAGCTTCTAGGGGTTTAGCCTCTCCGATCTCGTGGTAGATCAACTCTTGTAATACCCATATCATCAAGAATAAATCAAGCAGGACGTAGGGTTTTACCTCCATCAAGAGGGCCCGAACCTGGGTAAAACATCGTGTCCCCTGCCTCCTGTTACCATTCGCCTTAGACGCACAGTTCGGGACCCCCTACCCGAGAACTACCGGTTTTGACACCGACATTGGTGCTTTCATTGAGAGTTCCGCTGTGTCGTCGCCGTTAGGCTTGATGGCTCCTACGATCATCGATAGTGATGCAGTCCAGGGTGAGACTTTTCTCCCCGGACAGATCTTTGTGTTCGGCGGCTTCGCACTGCGGGCCAACTCGCTTGGTCATCTGGAGCAGATCGAAAGTTACGCCCCTGGCCACCAGGTCAGGTTTGGAAGCTTACACTACACGACTGATATCCGCGGAGACTTGATCTTCGGCGGATTCGAGCCCCTGCCTTGTGCGTCACACGGTCACGATGAGTACAATTTAGCTCTACCATCAGACAGTGTTCAGGAGGTCGCACCGGCAGCCGCTCCGACCCTCAATTCGGAGCCAGTTGCGCCGTCCATGGACGGGTGGATGGACCCCACCACGGAGGCCTTATCCTCAGCGGCGATCGAGCCGAACATCGACCTTACCCTGCATGAGAGCCGTGTTGTCAAACTGCCGGATCCTTCTCCGGCCACGGACTCCGAACCGCCTACGCCCGTTCCTAGCGAACCCGATTGGGCGCTGATCATGGAGTTTACCTCCGCGGATATTTTTGAGCACTCGCCCTTTGGCGACATACTGAACTCATTAAGGTCTCTCTCCTTGTCAGGAGGACCCTAGCCGAACTATGTCCGGCAGGATTGGGATGCGGATGACGAAGAAATTCGCTGCCCACCCACCACCCACTTAGTAGCCACTGTCGATGACTTAACTGACATGCTCGACTTCGACTCCGAAGACATCGACGGTATGGACGACGATGCGGGAGACAAAGAGGAACCACTACCCACAGGGCACTGGACAGCCACCTCATCATACGATATATACATGGTGGACACACCCAGAGAAGGCAATGGCGACGAGACAGCGGAGGATGACCCCTCCAAGAAGCAACCCAAGCGCCGGATGCAACCTTTAGAGTTCCTGCGCGAGAATTGGGACATATTCGCTTGGCATCCCTCAGACATGCCAGGAATCCCACGCAGGCTGGCCGAGCATAGCCTCAATATCCTAAAGGGATTCAAGCCGATCAAGCAAGCTCTTTGGCGTTTCTCCGAACCTAAGAGATAGGCCATGGGAGAGGAACTAGCCAAGTTGTTGGAGGCCGGATTCATCAGAGAAATGAAACACCTGGACTGGCTAGCAAACCTGGTGATGGTACCAAATAAGGATAAATCCTGGCGCCTTTGTGTCGATTTCAAGGACCTCAATAAAGCTTGCCCAAAGGATCCCTTCCCCCTCCCCCGCATCGATCAAATTATTGATGCTACCTTAGGACACGAGTCATTGTGTTTCCTCGACGCATACTCCGGTTACCACCAAATCAAGATGGCGGAGTCCGACCAAGCCGCAACGACATTCATCACACCATACGATCCCTTCTGTTTTAACACAATGCCTTTTGGGCTCAAAAACGCCGGCGTAACATATCAGCGCATGATTCAGACATGTCTGGAGAAACAAATTGGCAAAACAGTAGAGCCATACGTAGACGATGTGGTCATCAAAACCAAACACGTCGACTCTTTGATAGACGACTTGAGGCTCACATTCGACAACCTCCGAACATATGACATCAAGCTCAATCTGGAAAAATGCGTTTTCGGTGTACCAGCCGGAAAGCTCCTGGGTTTCATTGTCTCCAGTAGAGGTATTGAAGCTAACCCGGCCAAAATCCAAGCTTTGTCACAGTTGGCTACCCTAACAGACCTCAAACAAATCCAGAAGTTAACTGGATGCGTGGCGGCTCTAAGCCGCTTTATCTCCCGCTTAGGAGAAAAGGCTTTACCCCTTTATCGCCTCCTTCAGCGCACCGAACACTTCGAGTGGACGGACGCGGCCACAGCCGGATTGGAAGAAATAAAGGCCATTTTGGCAACCAACCCAATCCCGGCCGCGCCAAACATCGGCGAACCAATGCTGTTGTACATTGCGGCAACTCATCAAGTTGTCAGCGCAGTGCTCGTTGTCGAACGGGAAGCAGACGGACATAAATTCCCTCTTCAAAAGCCGGTATACTATGTATCCACTGTCCTCACTCCATGCAAATTACAGTACCCACATTATCAAAAGATAGCCTATGCGGTATTCACGGCATCCCGGAAGCTGCGACACTACTTTCAAGAGTGTTCGATTACAGTAGCCTCGGAAGTGCCACTTAATGATATTATAAACAACCGCGACGCTACGGGCCGGATTGCCAAATGGGCTATCGAGCTCCTCCTGTTCGACATAACATACAAACCTCGACGAGCCATTAAGTCGCAAGTATTGGCCGACTTCATCGCCGAATGGACGGAGGCCGAACTCCCTAAAGAGTATGGCGCATACTCCAATTGGATCATGCACTTCGACGGTTCTAAAATGCTGGCTGGTCTAGGGGCTGGCGTCGTCCTGACGTCCCCAACCGGAGATACCGTTCAGTACGTACTACAAATACTGTACACAGACTCCAACAACGCAGCCGAATATGAAGCTCTGTTGCATGGTCTTCGGATGGCAGTCTCCATGGGCATTCAACGCCTGGAGTTGCGTGGGGATTCAAACCTTGCAATATCCCAAATAAATGGAGACTTTGATGCCAAGGATCCGAAAATGGCGGCCTATCGAAATGCCGTCCTAAAAATGTTAGCTCGGTTCGAGGGGCTCGAATTTCACCATGTGGCTCAGGAAAACAATCATGCGGCGGATATCCTCGCCCGCATCAGCGCCAAACGCGATGCGGTCCCCCCCAACATATTTTTGGAGAGGCTGTTCAAGCCATCCGTAGTATGGGAAGCGAACACTGGTAACAACAGCCCGGACCCGGCCAAAATACCCGATACCGAACACTCTGACACAATCGGAGGCTCCTCCACTGAAATAACACCTTCAGCCCACATAATAATGGCCATCATTGCCCCATGGACAGAACTATTCCTGGCCTACCTAACTAGACAGGAACTTTCGGAGGACCAAAATGAGGCACGCTGCATAGTGCGGCGATCCAAGGCCTACAGGGTCCATGAGGGAGAATTGTACAAAAAAAGCAGTACCGGAGTCCTTCAAAGGTGCATCTCCGAAGAGGAAGGGCGGAACCTTTTGGCAGAAATTCACGCCGGACTCGGCGGTCACCATGCCACAGCCCAGGCTCTTGTAAGCAAGGCCTTCCGTACATGATTCTATTGGCCAACGGCCCGGGCAGATGCACAGGACTTAGTCCAACGTTGCGACGGTTGCCAGCTCTTTGCAAATCAAAGCCACATGCCACCCACCGCCCTCCAAACAATCCCCATTACGTGGCCCTTTGCGGTCTGGGGGCTTGACATGGTTGGACCCCTTAAAGGGGGAACCCACAAGAAAAAATACTTACTGGTCATGGTGGATAAATTCACCAAATGGATAGAGGCCAAACCTGTTAAAATAGCCGAATCCGGACCGGTGATAGACTTCATATCCGGGGTCGTACACCGTTATGGCGTCCCCCACAACATCATCACTGATAACGGCACGAACTTCACGGCCGATGAGGTAAAACTCTGGTGCAGCAAAATGGGCATCAAGCTCGATTATGCCTCAGTCTATCACCCACAAACCAACGGCCAAGTGGAGCGCGCGAACGGTCTTATAATGAGCGGCATTAAACCCAGGCTAGTGCGGTCCTTAACGGAGTCTAACACGCACTGGGTAGAGGAGCTCGACTCTGTACTCTGGGGGTTGCGGACCATGCCGAACCGTAGTACCGGATACACACCCTTCTTTATGGTGTACGGCGCAGAGGTAGTCTTGCCCTGTGACATAATTCATGACTCACCTCGAGTGCGCATGTATGAAGAAAGAGAAGCGGAGCTTGATCGTCGGGACAGTCTGGACACCTTGGAGGAGGAGCGCGACGTAGCAAAAGCCCGTTCCGCATTTTATTAGCAACATGCTCGCAGATACCAAAGCAGAGAAGTACGGGCCAAAACTTATAACGTTGGCGAACTAGTTCTACGCCTGCCGGATAAGAAAAAGAACAAGCTCGAGCCCAAATGGGAAGGTACCTTCATTATTGACCAAGTTCTGACCGGTGGAGCGTACCGACTGCGGGATGCATCGACTAATCGACTCGAGCCGAACCCATGGAACGCGGCCAGGCTCCGAAGATTCTATGCCTAGCACCAGACCCTATGTTCGTCCCCTTCCTCTGTCCATTTTTTATACATTATCTGTCTTGTTTTTCTTTCTTTCTTTTATTCTTTCTCTAGGCCTTCAAAGGCCAACTTGCGCCTCGCTTGCACATTATAGATGTGCTAGCCGCACTCATCATACCTGGGGGCTTCTTTCACAGAAGCTTGATTATTTATTTGGGCCTCGTGCCCCGCACATGTGTTATGCTTCCACATGTACCTTTTTTCGCCATTATATGCATCGATATGACTTAAGTTTTGGCCAAGCTGGGTTCCCTGGCTCTTGTATTTATGCCCTACGTTCCTGTTAATTTGGCTAGGGCATAAGGGGAGCACCTCTGCGATTGTTACTGCCGGGTCAGCCGGATGTGTACCTCAGACTGGGTGAAGCCGAAAGCTAGCGTTCTTAAGGGAATATTCGGTCGGCGAACAAAAGTTGTTTTTTATTTATTTTCCATATCTGCTCCCAGATGTTTTTTCCTGCGTTTCCTATCGTAGTCCGGACATGCACTTTAAGGCATGCTTACCCAGGGAAAGGAACCCTTAACGGAACTATTCCCCCTAGAAGATGTTTCTTACTACCCATGTAATATAACATAACTAGTTGGGCACTTGTCTGTTTAAGCACCAATGACCCCTACGCCTGGTCTCCACGCATACCCCGGTTCTTATATAACTGAGCGGGTATTCGGATACACTCCGGACTATCGGGTCCCGAGGTTGAAGCGAAAAGGTCCGCCATGACAAATGATCTACAATCCGGCTAGAAGGCATTATACATGTCACTTTAATTACATAGTCATGCAGACTGACTAAATTCCTCCTCTATACCATCCAACAGGCGGTCTAGCCTACTATCCTATTGGGAATACTTTTCAGCTAATTCTACTTGCCGATAAACTAAGCTAACGGGGATCTTTTTTCCGTCGGGCCCCACAGGTCCGACCTCGGCCATGTGATTTGGGTCAGCCTTGGTGTACCGTGTCTTCACCATGGCCCAGGCTTCTCGGGCACCTTGTCGGCAGGACGATATCTTCCATAATCGGAAGCGCCACCGTGCTCCCTTGAACTTGTCCGTAAGCTCTGCAACGCCTTCTGGCAGGGAGGCGGATGGCCACAAGGCCTGGCAACACCTTGCATCACCTGCCGAAATTGTTCGTGCAGATGCGAGAGCTCGGATGGAAGATCACCTGCAGACCCGGGCATTTCCTCCGCAGGACGACCCGTCAGCATACCTACAGACATAACGCTATTAGTCGGCTTCTTCGCCGAACTCCTTCAAAAGGACTCGTTCAAGCACTTACTGAAAATGCCGCGCCGAAGCCGCCTTTTCTCCTTCTCGGAGAGCTGGGCTCGAATGTCTTTTATTTCCACGCTCAGCTTGACATTGACATCTTGGAGATTGTTTTTCTCCCGCCTAACCTCAGTCAGCACGTGTTTGCCAACCTCTAGCTGTCGCACGACATGCTAGTCCTCCGGATTTTCTCCGGAGTCATCTGCAATATCTATTGTTAGATCTGCAGCCACGCCGCACACTATATGGTACCATCATTCTTTAAAGTAAATGTTACCAGCGGGAGGCTTTTTCGGTTCCTGCAATGCGGCAATAGCGGCCCGCAGTTGGGTCTTGCATTCCTCTAGCTCCTGGGACAGCCTAGTATTCTTCTGTGTAAGAACCTGCACAATAAAGATGATCCTTAAATCAGTTCTGCTAACTGTTTCAAGTCTCAGGGGCTACTGATACATATACATCTCCAGATTTACTTACCCGTATATCCTTTACATACTGATCCGTGGCTCTGGCTAGACCATCTTGAGCAGCACGGAGGTACGCCTCTCCGGAATTAAAGGTATCAAATGCCTCTGGTGAGAAACAAGCGTCACGGAGTACGGCCCGGCGGCGCCTATGATTCATGGCGCTTTCCATTTCTGAGTTAGTAGCGGATAATCTATCTGCATCCTATGTAGGGGGATTATCCGGCGCCTTCCCCATATCAGCTTCCGCCTCTATGTCCGGTCCTGGCGCCCGACTGGTGGAGGCGTGATCAGCAACATCGCCAAACATGTTCCGGCGAGCGTTTTTTCTATTAAAGAAACACGGGCGTCATTACATTTTGAGAAAGACGACAACCACAGAGCGGGGTTTTATACCTTTGCGCCGGCGTCTCCGTCCTGACCGCCTTCCTTTTTGGCCTACCCGGCCTCGGCACCTCTTGTTGGCGAGTTGCTGCGGGTTCGGCAGGGCATCCCGAATGCCTTCCCTGTAAAAAAATGCCGTGTGTATATGGTGGGTGAAGTGTCTAAAAGGGGATCCTAGTTTTTGGAGTTGGGATTTTTGGTTTTTCTTACGTACGATGCAGGGAGCAGTCCGGCATAGTCGGCCGTAATGGCCACCATGGCGTCGTCGCAGCTTGACTGATAGAACTGCCGGTCTATCAGCTCCACATAGATAACCGGATCTTCTTCAAGTCCAGAGTCGAGGGCCCGGTCAGGGTCCTCCGGTTGTGGAGAGGGGCCGCTGACCTCCTTTATGGCTTTTCGCAGTTCCTGCCGCAAACTGGCAAGGTGAATACTTACGACAAAGAATGCGGGAAAATGGAAATAAGGGGATATAGCTTACCCAACTTGGAGGATTGTACATGGAGAATACATCCCGTGGCTTGATGCGGGTGAACTCCTCCTCCTCTCCCTTGAACAATTCAGACATAATTTTTGCTAAAGCGGCAACATCACCGGACCCTTACGCCCGTAGCGGGTGGCGTCATCCGCCCCGTTGAAACACCACAAGGGGTGCCCACGGTATTGAAGTGGTTGCACTCCCCGCATTATGCAAATCGACATAACTTCGATTATTGTCAATCCTGATTGAGCTAGTGCTTTGATCCGGTTCATCAGATAGAGGACTTCTCTGTTGTCTTCCACCTGGGGGCTCCGTGGGCGCCAACTTCGGTGTTTCTTCAGAGGAGCATTGTTGAACTCAGGAAGACCCCGCCGAACAGGGTCCGGAAGGGGAAGGTCCTCCATATAAAACCATTCTGAAAGCCAGTCTTTGAACGACTTCTTCGGGGTACCGAACAGGTATCCGGTATCGGCGATGCGCCATATTTCGGCTCCGCCCACTTGATAAAATGATTCCCTCTTTGTGCGAGGGACGAGGCAAAATAGCCTTTTCCACAGCTCGAAGTGAGCCTCGCAGCCCAGGAACAACTCGCGGAGAGCAACATAGCCGGCGATATGTAGAATGGAGGAAGGGGTGAAATTGTGTAATTGGAGGCCGTAGAACTCCAGGATCCCGCGGAGGAACAGATGAATTGGAAATCCGAGTCCCCTTAGTAAATAAGGAATGAGGCAGACCCGTTCCCCCATGGAGGGACAGGGAAAGCTCTCCTCTTGCTCCCCGCCATTGTAGGTGGCAAGCCCGGCTCGAACGGGTACCATATACGCCAGAGGGAGAAATCCCTTGGTCTGCAGTTCGACCAATCGACTATGTGGGACTGAACACCTCTCCCAATCACCGAGCTTAGGGCTACGGGGGCGGGAGGAGGAGCTGCGGAGGTCGGCCATGCTGGAATGAATCTTTCCAAAACGCGCTCTGATGGATTCTCGCTAAGGGGAAGATGGTGTGGATCGGATCTAAGAATCCCTATCCCTTTAATAGACAATTTATTTATCTGGCTAGGGGGGCAAATGTAAAAATGCCCTGGCGCCTCGTATTCATTCGACGCATGGGAGATAGCCCTTATCCGGATGGGACTCTACTTGGCGTGGAAGGCAAGCTAGGCAATACGAATATGTATATCTCCTCCTTTGTAACCGACCTTGTGTAACCCTAGCCCTTTCCGGTCTCTATATAAACCGGAGGGTTTTAGTCCGTAGAACAATAGACAATCATACCATAGGCTAGCTTCTAGGGTTTAGCCTCTCCAATCTCTTGGTAGATCAACTCTTGTAATACCCATATCATCAAGAATAAATCAAGCAGGACGTAGGGTTTTACCTCCATCAAGAGGGCCCGAACCTGGGTAAAACATCGTGTCCCCTGCCTCCTGTTACCATCCGCCTTAGACGCACAGTTCAGGACCCCCTACCCGAGATCCGCCGGTTTTGACACTGACAAAGACAGTTCAAAAAGAATCAGAACCGTTTGACGTTCCAGTAAAAAATGTAAAACCACGCACTACAGCCAAAGTTTCTGTCCTGCACCATACTAATCAACAAGCATTGTAAACATCCTAATGGCAAACCTTGGCACATTATTTTTATAATACAATGGAATTGTACAAGGGGATAATTATTTTTGTTGAAAAGTTTCTGTAATTAAGATTCACAAAGTTCCCATGGGCATGAACAAAGTTCAAGGACGTCCCCCACTTTCACAATGCTCGTCTCTCTCACTTTCACTTTTCTTTTTGAAAAGTTTTGGGTCCCCCTCTTTATTTTTTGTTTTTAAACTATATAAAAGCACTCAACAGAAATAAATGACTCTCTAAAACTTCTGGGTTGTCTCCCTGGCAGCTCTTTCTTTAAAGCCATTAAGCTAGGCATATAGTGCTCAAGTAATGGATCCACCCGGATCCCAAGGTATATCAAAGCCAATTTTAATTAACAATGATTTGTAATTTAGTAGTGAGCACATAGTAACATATATCATGCAACAACGAATTCTAACTCTCTTCCTATGCATCGGCATGTCATAAAAGAACAATTCATGCACGCAAAGTAAAGGCCAATGCATAGTATAAGCAGTTTCTTGCAATTCTATCATATTGGAAACATAGAGAGGTGGAGATATAGTTCCTGTCTCATAATAATTGCAAGTAGGAGCAGCAAGCACATGCATATTATATCTATCAAAATCATCTTGTGTGGTAGTAAAATGCAACCCATCAATATAATCCTTAATAAGCACAAACTTCTCCGATATAGTGTAGTTGGGAGAATTCAGAAAGATAATAGGACTATCATGCGTGGGTGCAATAGCAACAATTTCACGTTTAACATAAGGAACTATAGCAAGTTCATCTCCATAAGCATAATTCATATCGGCATCTTGGCCACAAGCATAGCAAGCATCATCAAAAAGGGATATTTCAAAAGAATCAAAGGGATAACAACAGTCATCATAGCAATGATCCTTCAGTAAGCACGAAGGGAAATTAAACAATGTATGAGTTGAAGAGTTACTATCATTAGAAGGTGGGCAAGGGTGATCAATCCGCTCTTCCTCCTTTTGTTCTTCGCTCTCCTCCTCATCTTTTTCATCCAATGAGCTCACAGTTTCATCAACTTCTTCTTCCATAGATTCCTGCAAAATATTAGTCTCTTCTTGGACAGCGGAGACTTTCTCAATAAATGCATCAATATCATAATTGTATTCATAATTCTCATAACAATATTTAAGGATAGCTAAATTTCAGGTCTATAAACCGAATCATCAAAATCTTCAAACTTTTTAAACATAGATTCAATTTCATAGGCACCCATAAAAGCAACAAATTTGTTCCACATCATAGTAATCATATATACCATTAGCATAAGAATATAAGGTTTTATTATCATTAAATTTGCATGAAAAGGGAAGGTGTGGAGCCTTCATCCTAGAGCAACAAGTATAATCATATCTCAAGCATAGTTGCCTAGCATACCACTTCAACATATAAATTTGATCCCATAATAGTTTCCCTTTTTGTGTCAAGCAATAATCCCTAAAGTATTCACGTTGATCCAACGTTACTCCCATTACAAAGTTGAATGGGGTTTTCTCAGTATTATCAAAGTAGTACATAATATCTATCACATAATGAGCATCGAGGCTTTTAGGAGGTTCCCCATCTCCATGAGCGGCAAGTACACCTAAATTTTTGGTATTTCGTGTTCCATATCCATAAGTAAAGATAGAGAACAACTTAGAACAGCAAATAAAAATTACTTAGTGATAAAGCAAACCAGCACACACGAGAATATTCACCCCAAGCTATTGCTCCCCGGCAACGGCGCAGAAAAAGGTCTTGATAACCCACAAGTATAGGGGATCGCAATAGTTTTCGATAAGTAAGAGTGTCGAACCCAACGAGGAGCTAAAGGTTGAAGAAATATTCCCTCAAGTTCTATTGACCACCGATACAACTCTATGCACGCTTAACGTTTACTTTACCTAGAACAAGTATAAAACTAGAAGTACTTTGTAGGTGTTTTTGGATAGGTTTGCAAGATAATAAAGAGCACGAGAATAAAAACTAGGGGCTGTTTAGATAAAGACACAATAAAGTAAATATAGAGAGTGTGGAAAAGTGGTGGTAGGAGTTGCGAAATTGTCCCTAAGCAATTAACTACTTTACTAGACCAACAACAAGTTTCATGTGGGAGAGGCCACTACTAGCATGTCATCCCTGACTTGGAATTCTATGCACTTATGATTGGAACTATTAGCAAGCATCCACAACTACTAACGTTCATTAAGGTAAAACCCAACCATAGCATTAAGATATATTGGTCCCCCTTCAATCCCGTATGCATCAATTTCTATGCTAGGTTGAAGCTTCTGTCACTCTCGCCCTCCAATACATAGTCCTATCAACATACAACTAACCCTATGGTGTGATCCACGCACGCGCTCATATGATGGGCACCAAAGGACAGCAACATAACCACAAGCAAATTAAATCAATCATAGCAATTCATCAACCACCGATAGGACAATGAAAATATACTCAGACATCATAGGATGGCAACACATCATTGGATAATAATATGAACCATAAAGCATCATGTTTAAGTAGAGGGTACAACGGGTTGCGGGAGAGTGGACCAATGTAGATAGAGGGGGGAAGGTGAGGGAGATGTTGGTGAAGATGGTGGAGGTGTTGGTGAAGATCGCGGTGATGATGATGGTGGCCACGGCAGCGTTCCGGCGCCACCGGAGGAGAGGGGGAGAGAGGCCCCTTCTTCCTCTTCTTCCTTGACCTCCTCCCTTGGTGGAAGAAGGGTTTCCCCTCTGCTCCTTGGCCTCCATGGCATGGGAGGTGCGTGAGCCCCTCCGAGATTGGATCTGTCTCTCTGTCTCTCTCCGTTTCCGCGTTCTCTTCTGCTGCCATTTCACCGTTTCGTATATATATGGAGATCCATAACTCGGATTGGACTGAAACCTTCGCCGTGATTTTTTTTACTAAAAATTAGGTTTCTTGCGGCCGAAGAAGGGCATCAACCTCCTGACAGGGGGACCACGAGGGTCAGGGGCGCGCCCCCTACCTCGTGCCTCCCTCGGGCACCGTCTTGCGTGGATTTTCCTTCCCATATTCTCCGAATATTCGAAAAATAATCTCCGTCCATTTTTATCCCATTTGGACTCCTTTTGATATGGATATTATGCGAAACAAAAACATGCAACAAGCAGGAACTGACACTGGGCACTTGATCAATATGTTAGTTCCCAAAAATAGTATAAAAAGTTACCAAAAGTATATGGAAGTTGTAGAATATTGGCATGGAACAATAAAAAATTATAGATACGACGGAGACGTATCAATGCTTTGGTCCGGTACTCTATTAAAAGGAGGCCTTAATATCCCTTAATTTCCAATAGGACCCCGCTGCCAAGGGAGGGTAGGACAAAAGATGTCATGCAAGTCCTTTTTCATAAGCACGTATGACTATATTTAGCATACATGCCTACATTACATTGATGAACTGGAGCTAGTTCTGTGTCACCCTTTGTTATAACTGTTACATGAGGAATCGCATCTGACATAATTATCCATCACTGATCCATTGCTTATGAGCTTTTCACATATTGATCTTTGCTTAGTTACTTTTCCGTTGCCACTATTACAATTACTACAAAGCTGCTCCTATTACTTTTGCCACCGTTACCGTTACTTTCATACTACTTTGCTACTAAATACTTTGCTACAGATATTAAGTCTTCCAGGTGTGGTTGAATTGACAATGCAGCTGCTAATACTTGAGAATATTCTTTGGCTCCCCTTGTGTTGAATCAATAAATTTGGGTTGAATACTCTACCCTCGAAAACTGTTGCGATCCCCTATACTTGTGGGTTATCAAGACTATTTTCTGGCGCTGTTGCCGGAGAGCATAGCTCTATTCTTTGAGTCACTCGGGATTTATATCTACTGATCACTATGAGGAACTTGAAAGACGAAAACATCAAGATTTATCCCTCAACTATGAGGGGAGGTAAAAATCTGCCATCTAGCTCTGCACTTGATTTGTTGGGTAACGTAGTAATTTCAAAAAAATTCCTACGCACACGCAAAATCATGGTGATTCATAGAAACGAGAGGGGAGAGTGTGTCCACGTACCCTCGTAGACCAAAAGCGGAAGCGTTATGACAACGTGATTGATGTAGTCGTACGTCTTCATGATTCGACCGATCCAAGTACCGAACGTACGACACCTCCGAGTTCAGCACACATTCAGCTCGATGACGTCCCACGAACTCCGATCTAGTAGAGCTTTGCGGGAGAGTTCTGTCAGCACGACGGCGTGATGACAATGTTGATGATGCTACCGATGCAGGGCTTCGCCTAAGAACCGCTACGATATTACCGAGGTGGAATATGGTGGAGGGGGGCACCGCACACGGCTAAGAGATCAATGATCAATTGTTGTGTCTATGGGGTGCCCCCTTCCCTCTATATAAAGGAGTGGAGGAGGGGGAGGGACGGCCGTCTACTATGGCGCGCCCTGGGGAGTCCTACTCCCACCGGGAGTAGGATTCCCCCCCTTCCAAGTAGTAGGAGTAGGAGGGAAGGAAGGGGAAGGGAGAAGAGAAGGAAGGAGGGGGCGCAACCCCTCCCCCTAGTCCAATTCGGACTAGGCCTTGGGGGGGGGGGGCGGCCTGCCTCTCTCTCATTCTCCTAAAGCCCAATAAGGTCCATATACTCCCCGGCGAATTCCCGTAACTCTCTAGCACTCCAATAAATACCCGAATCACTCGGAACCTTTCCGATGTCCGAATATAGTCGTCCAATATATCGATCTCTATGTCTCGACCATTTCGAGACTCCTCGTCATGTCCCTGATCTCATACCCGCCGCTATCTTCTTCATCGCTTCAATTTCTTGGAGGGCTTTCTAGGATTCGGCCTTGGCAGACTTCGCGCTTTCGAGGGCTGCCGCAAGCTCGGACGCTTGCGTCTTTGAGTCAAGCTCCAAACTCGTGTTTTTTCACGAGAGCCTGGAGCTCTTTTTGCACCTCTTCCACCCGTGCCTCCTGCTTCCCTCTCTCTGTGCGCTCCGCAGCCGCTCTGTTTTCGGCCTCGGACAACGCTTTCTTAAGGGTTGCCACCTCGGTCGTGGCCCCTATAATAGCACGTTGATCCTGCCATTTTTTGCAACCACATATTCTCTATATACTTGCGCCAAGTATTACTTACCTTCCTTGTCCTCAAGTTTCCTCTTGGCATGGCCGAGCTCGTTCTCAGACCGTGCGAGGTTTTGCTTCAGCGTATCCACCTCCATAGTCAGTGCGGCGGAGGCCAGCAGCGAAGCCTGCATAAGCATATTGACTTGATTATGTTAGACTCCTGCGAATGCTATTAGATCCTCTATTCGGCTTTTCTTTCCGAACGCCGAACAGAGCATCAGGGGCTACTGTCTATGCGGTAATATTTTTACATATTCTTTACTTACCTCAAAGCCTGTTAGAAGGCTGGCACAGGCTTCAGTCAGTCCGCTCTTGGTGGACTGAACCTTCTGGATCACCGCACTCATAATAGTGCGGTGCTCCTCGTCGATGGAGGCGCCGTTAAGCACCTCCAGCAAATTGTCCGGTGCCTCCGGTTGGACGGAGGTCACCAGCTCGGTAGGCTTGCTCCTCTTGGAAGGAGGCTGCCTACCGGAGTCCGGAACCGTTGAAGGTTCCGGCGCGGTGTCCGGCTCAAGGCCAGACTCGGAGCCCTTGGGGTTTTATCCCCTTTGTGCCTGGAGTCTGGGAGGTCGCCTTGCGGCGCCTCTGGGACCACCTCCTCCTGGCTTGGAACCTGTTGGGACAACAACTCGGCGTCGTCCGTAGGGTGGGGGGAGGTAGCGGGCGGAAGTGAATTCACGTCCGACGAATCGAGGGAGCCGCTCGACGACTCGTCGAGCCCGGCCTTGGGCGGACTGCATAGTCATATTCGGCGTAAGGAGGAGCTGTGCAAGAAAGGAACACTATGAATTGCTCTGGTGTCCGAATACTTACGATCTCGCCAGGGGCTTAGCCCTGTGCAGCCACTCCTCTTCGCCATCGTCGGTGTTGGTGGAGTAGTCCGGAGGAAGGGTCTTCCCCTTCTTGGACCCTTCGGCCTCCCCAGTTGGGGCCGCCTTCCTTTTCTTCCCTCCCCCCGCTGGAGGGGGAGAGGTCTCTTCTTCCTCCTCCTCGTCTTCATGGGAGGAGTGCGTCTTGGAGTCGTCGGATGATAAATCCGACACCTCCAGGCGCCGGGCACTCTTTCGAGTCCCCGTGGCCTTCTTCTTGGCCTTCTTCTCCGACACCACATAGGGTGCCGGAACCAGCAGCTTCGCCAAGCGAGCGTCCGCTGGGCCTTCGGGCAAAGGAGCCGGGCAGTTGATCTGTCCGGACGTCTCCTGCCAATCCTGTCAAAGGGAAGGGAGCTTAGATCCCGCATGGAGTCAAACTATGAAAAACTAATACCCTGTAAAAGGTAAAAACAGCTTACCGCACTAGCGTGACGCTGCGTGCTGAATCCGCGATCCTCGGTAGCGGATGCGGGGGCCTCGGCGCCCTTGAAGAGCACCTTCCAGGCATCTTCGTACGTCGTGTCGAAGAGCCTGCTCAGAGTTCGGTGCTGCGCCGGGTCGAACTCCCATAGGTTGAAAGCCCGTTGTTGACACGGGAGGATCCGGCGGATGAGCATAACCTGGACTACGTTGACAAGTTTGAGCTTCTTGTCCACCAGGGTTTGGACGCATGTTTGGAGTCCGTTCAGCTCTCCTTTTTTACCCCATGACAGGGCCGTCTCTTTCTAGGAGGTGAGCCGTGTAGGGGGTCCAGATCGGAACTCGGGGGCTGCGACCCATTCAGGGTCGCGCGACTCGGTGATGTAAAACCACCCCGATTGCCACCCCTTTAGGGTCTCCACGAAGGAGCCCTCGAGCCATAGGACGTTGGGCATCTTGCCCACCATGGCGCCTCCGCACTCCGCCTGGGTGCCGCGCACCACCTTCGGCTTGACATTGAAAGTCTTGAGCCATAGGCCGAAATGGGGCGTATGCAGAGGAAAGCCTCACACATGATGATAAACGCCGAGATGTTGAGGACAAAGTTCGGGGCCAGATCGTGGAAATCCAGGCCATAGTAGAACATGAGCCCTCGGACAAATGGGTGGAGAGGGAAGCCCAGTCCACGGAGGAAATGGGGGAGGAACACCACCCTCTCATGGGGCCTAGGGGTGGGGATGAGCTGCCCCTCTTCGGGAAGCCGGTGCGCAATGTCGTTAGACAAGTATCTGGCCTTCCTCAGTTTTTTGATGTGTCCCTCAGTGACGGAGGAGACCATCCACTTGCCTCCCGCTCCGGACAAGGCTGGAGAAGGTTGAGGTGGGGTGTGTGGACTTGGGCGCTGGAGCTTGAGTGCGCGGAAATGGATAGGCAAAGGAGGAAGAAGGCGTGGATGAAAAGGTGGATCCTTATCCCCTTATATGGGCGGACGCGACTATGCGTACCCACCAGCCTGGTAAAACTCGCTTATCTCCCCAGCGCCGTAATCAATGGCGCGGTTGGGTTACCCACGCCGTATTGATGAGAATCCCGGAATAAGGGGACACGATCTTTGCTTTGACAAGACGTGCCAAGGAAACTGCCTCGCTAAACGTGCTGAGGTGGGACAGTAAAACGATCCGAATAAAGACTTGGCCGTGGTGTGATGTCACGCTACGGAATACGTCAGCAGATTAGATTTGTGTAAATATTATTCTCTCTATGGCAATATGTGGAAACTTATTTTGCAGAACCGGACACTACCTTTGTGTTCAAAATCTTCTATGAAGTACTTGGAGGAGGAACCCGCCTTGCAATGCCGAAGACAATCTGCGCGCCGGACTCGTCGTCATTGAAGCCTGGTTCAGGGGCTACTGAGGGAGTCCTGGATTAGGGGGTGTCCGGAAGGGACTTTCCTTGGCGTGGAAGGCAACCTTGGCAATACGGATATGTAGATCTCCTACCATTGTAACCAACTCTGTGTAACCCTAGCCCTCTCCGGTGTCTATATAAACTGGAGGGTTTTAGTCCGTAGGACGAACAACAATCATACCATAGGCTAGCTTCTAGGGTTTAGCCTCCTTGATCTCGTTGTAGATCTACTCTTGTACTACCCATATCATCAATATTAAGCAAGCAGGAGTAGGGTTTTACCTCCATCGAGAGGGCCCGAACCTGGGTAAAAACATCATGCCCCTTGTCTCCTGTTACCATCCGCCTAGACGCACAGTTCGGGACCCCCTACCCGAGATCCGCCGGTTTTGACACCGACAGGCACCAACTTCGGCGCTTCTTCAGAGGAGCATTGTTGAACTCGAGTAGACCCCGCCGAACAGGGTCCAGAAGGGGGACGTCCTCCATATAAAACCATTCCGAAGGCCAGTCTTCGGACGGCTTCTTCGGGGTACCGGACAGGTATCCGGTATTGGCGATGCGCCATATTTCGGCTCCGCCCACTTGATAAAGTGATTCCCTCTGTGTGCGAGGGACAAGGCAGAATAGCCTTTTCCACAGCTCGAAGTGAGCCTCGCAGCCCAGGAACAACTCGCAGAGAGCAACATAGCTGGCGATGTGTAGGATGGAGGCAGGGGTGAGATTGTGTAGTTGGAGGCCGTAGAACTCCAGGAGCCCGTGAAGGAATGGATGAATTGGAAATCCTAGTCCCCTTAGTAAGTAAGGGACAAGGAAAACCCGTTCCCCCATGGAGGGACAAGGAAAGTTCTCCGCTTGCTCCCCGCCATTGTAGGTGGCGAGCCCGGCTTGAACGGGCACCATGTACGCCGGAGGGAGAAATCCCTTAGTCTGCAGCTTGACTAATCGACTGTGTGGGACTGAACACCTCTCCCAATCACCGAGCTTAGGGCTACGGGGGCGGGAGGAGGAGCTGCGGAGGTCGGCCATGCTGGAATGGATCTTTCCGAAGCACGCTCTGATGAATTCTCGCTGGGGGAGGATGATATGGATTGGATCTAAGAATCCCCATCCCTTTAATAGACAATTTATTTATCTAGCTAGGGGGGGGGCGAATATAAAAATGCCCTGGCGCATCGTATTCGACGCGTGGGAGATAGCCCTTATTGGGCACAGAACCCAAGAGGTTCAACATTTATGGAGCCGGACACTGCTTACGAACACTTGAAAGTTGGAGAAGAACCCGCCTTGCAATGCCGAAGACAACACTCCACGCCGGACTCATCGTCATTGAAGCCTGGTTCGGGGGCTACTGAGGGAGTCCTGGATTAGGGGGTCTCCGGACAGCTGGACTATATCCTTTGGCCGGACTGTTGGACTATGAAGATACAAGATTGAAGA
Source organism: Triticum urartu (assembly GCF_056163025.1). Lineage (NCBI taxonomy): Eukaryota > Viridiplantae > Streptophyta > Magnoliopsida > Poales > Poaceae > Triticum > Triticum urartu. Next base: position 578,270,134 of record NC_141873.1, read on the forward strand.
CTTCGTCTCGTGTCCGGATGGGACTCTACTTGGCGTGGAAGGCAAGCTAGGCAATACGGATATGTGTATCTCCTCCTTTCTAACCGACCTTGTGTTACCCTAAACCTCTCCGGTGTCTATATAAACCGAAGGGTTTTAGTCCGTAGGACACAACAACTACAACATAAAATCATACCATAGGCTAGCTTCTAGGGTTTAGCCTCCTTGATCTCGTTGTAGATCTACTCTTGTACTACCCATATCATCAATATTAATCAAGCAGGAGTAGGGTTTTACCTCCATCGAGAGGGCCCGAACCTGGGTAAAAACATCATGCCCCTTGTCTCCTGTTACCATCCGCCTAGACGCACAGTTCGGGACCCCCTACCCGAGATCCGCCGGTTTTGACACTGACAGGAACCATTGTGGACGGTGTTGCCAAAGCCAAAAAGATGGAACCGAAGCTCCCTGATTGATTGATTGAAGGAATAGAAAAAATGCAACATCTCTCGTGTTTCTCCCATGCTTGGACGCATGTAGTACAGTATAGAGCACAGAGTCTACTCCCCTGTCCCTTCTATCACAAATCACAAAGCAGTGAGGCGTCAAATCACAAAAGCACGGATGAAGCAACCATCATTTCACTCTTCGCTAATTCTGCTTCTCCATCGTCTTCTTCGAGAAGCCATCTCACCGCATTAGTTATAGTAGTACTAGTAAAGGACTTCCTGGATGCAAATATGGCGGTTGTCTCGGCTTGCAGGCGGCACTTGCGAACGACTTACTGTGGTCTCCCTCAATGGTGTTCTCCGTTGAATGCACTTCGCCAAACCACCAACAAAAATATTGTCGACGTCACCACAATGGGGAAGGAAGTCAAATATAGTTACTACTACCTCCATTTTTTGTACACAAGGCCGGTATATCAAAATTACAATTTGCAAAGGGCCACTAACACTAATCGAGGCAAAATTGATGCGGTTAGCAACCAAGGACATTAATATCCCCTGCATGCATGCGGAAGTGAGAAGGTTGGTTTGCATGGCCCTGCATTAATCAAGCAATGAGGAGTGAGATGGTTAGCTCTTTGGTCTTTGGAGAAAAAATACGCATTAATTGACACGTGAAACGAGGATTTGTATCGATTAAATCCCGCGAAGGAAAACCCAGCCTTTCTTTTTTAACACTAGTACTCCTAGTACGTACGTACTTATCCGGTTTGGGTCTAGGCCTTGCATTGCCAAACTTCGCCACACATTTTTTCCAAGCTTGCCTAAAGTTTTCAAAATGAGAAGGAGGTACACTTGCGCACGGCTATCGCGGTCGCACCGCACCCTCACATGGTCGCTCCTGCACGCCGCGGTCGCACCGCACCCTCACACGGTCGCTCCTGCACGCCGCAAACCCAACCAAGGGAACGCACCCTCACTGACACATGTTGTCTGCTACGTCTTGAGCTTGCGTTGGTTTTCCCGGAAGAGGAAGGGATGATGCAGCAGAGTAGCATAAGTATTTCCCTCAGTTTTTGAGAACCAAGGTATCAATCCAGTAGGAGCCCACGCTCAAGTCCCTCGTACCTGCACAAAGCGATAGCTACTCGCAACCAACGTGATTAGGGGTTGTCAAGCCCTTCACGATCACTTACGAGAGTGAGATCTGATAGATAGAATATTTTTGGTATTTTTTTGATCTAAAGATGCAAAGTAAAAAGTAAAAGCAAAGTAAATAGCAAAGCAATATAAAAGTGATGGAGATTGATATTATGAGAATAGACCCGGGGGCCATAGGTTTCACTAGTGGCTACTCTCAAGAGCATACGTATTCTACGGTGGGTGAACAAATTACTATTGAGAAATTGATAGAATTGTGCATAATTATGAGAATATCTAGGCATGATCATGTATATAGGCATCGCGTCCGTGACAAGTAGATCGAAACGATTCTACATCTACTACTATTACTCCACTCATCGACCGCTATCCAGCATGCATCTAGAGTATTAAGTTAAAAAACAGAGTAACGCTTTAAGCAAGATGACATGATGCAGAGATATAAATTCATGCAATATGAAATAAACCCCATCTTGTTATCCTCGATGGCAACGATACAATACGTGCCTTGCTGCCCCTTCTGTCACTGGGTAAGGACACCGCAAGATCGAACCCAAAGCTAAGCACTTCTCCCATGGCAAGAACTACCAATCTAGTTGGCCAAACCAAACGGTTAATTCGAAGAGACTTGCAAAGATAACCAATCATGCATACAAGAATTCAGAGAAGATTCAAATATTATTCATAGATAGACTTGATCATAAACCCACAATTCATCGGTCTCAACAAACACACCGCAAAAAGAAGATTACATCGAATAGATCTCCACGAGAGAGGGGGAGAAGTTTGTATTGAGATTCAAAGAGAGAGAAGAAGCGATCTAGCTACTAACTATGGACCCGAAGGTCTGAGGTAAACTACTCACACTTCATCGGAGGGGCTAGGATGATGTAGAAGCCCTCCGTGATGACGGCCCTCCTCCGTCGGAGCTCCGAAACAGGCCCCAAGATGGGATCTTGTGGATACAGAAAGTTGCGGCGGTGAAATTAGGGTTTTGGCTCCCTGTTCTGATCGTTTGGGGGTACGTGTGTATATATAGGAGGAAGGAGTACATCGGTGGAGCACCGAGGGGCCCATGAGGCAGGGCGCGCGCCCTAGGGGGGGCGCACCCCCACCCTCGTGACCACCTCTTTGATCCCTTGCAGTAGGGTCCAAGTCTCCTGGATCACGTTCGGTGAGAAAATCACGTTTCCGAAGATTTTATTCCGTTTGGACTCCGTTTGATATTCCGTTTATCCGAAACACTGAAATAGGCAAAAAACAGCAATTCTGGGCTGGGCCTCCGGTTAATAGGTTAGTCCCAAAAATAATATAAAAGTGGAAAATAAAGCCCAATATAGTCCAAAATAGTAGATAATATAGCATGGAGCAATCAAAAATTATAGATACGTTGGAAACGTATCAGGCATCCCCAAGCTTAATTCCTTCTCGTCCTCGAGTAGGTAAATGATAAAAAGAGAATTTTTGATGCAGAGTGCTACTTGGCATAATTTCAATGTAAATCTTCTTAATTGTGGTATGAATATTCAGATTAGAAAGATTCAAGACAAAAGTTTATATTGACATAGAAAATAATAATACTTCAAGCATACTAACAAAGCAATTATGTCTTCTCAAAATAACATGGACAAAGAAAGTTATCCCTACAAAATCATATAGTCTGGCTATGCTCCATCTTCCCCACACAAAGTATTTAAATCATGCATAACCCCGATGACAAGCCAAGCAATTGTTTCATACTCTAACTTTTTCAAAACTTTTTCAATGTTCACGCAATACATGAGCATGAGCCATGGATATAGCACTATAGGTGGAATAGAATGGTGGTTGTGGAGAAGACAAAAAGGAGAAGATAGTCTCACATCAACTAGGCATATCAACGGGTTATGGAGATGCCCATCAATAGATATCAATGTGAGTGAGTAGGTATTGCCATGCAACGGATGCACTAGAGCTATAAATGTATGAAAGCTCAACAAAAGGAACTAGTGGGTGTGCATACAACTTCCTTGCTCACGAAGACCTAGGGCAATTTGAGGAAGCCCATCATTGGAATATACAAGCCAAGTTCTGTAACATAAAATTCCCACTAGTATATGAAAGTGACAACATATGAGACTCTCTATATGAAGAACATGGTGCTACTTTTAAGCATAATATATGAGACTTGGTATATCATGGTGCTACTTTGAAGCACAAGTGTGGAAAAAAAGGATAGTAGCATTGCCCCTTTTTATTTTTTTATTTTTTTGGGCCTTATTTTTTTCTTTGGCCTTTCTCTTTTTTTGGGACAATGCTCTATTGAATGATGATCATCACACTTCTATTTATTTACAACTCAATGATTACAACTCGATACTAAAACAAAGTATGACTCTATATGAATGCCTCCTGCGGTGTACCGGGATATGCAATGAATCACGAGTGACAAGTATGAAAGAATTATGAACGGTGGCTTTGCCACAAATACTATGTCAACTACATGATCATGCTAAGCAATATGACAATGATGGATATGTCATGATGAACTAGATGGTGGAAAGTTGCATGGCAATATATCTCGGAATGGCTATGAAAATGCCATAATAGGTAGGTATGGTGGCTGTTTTGAGGAAGGTATATGGTAGGTGTATGATACCGGCGAAAGTTGCGCGGTATTAGAGAGGCTAGCAAGGGTGGAAGGGTGAGAGTGCGTATAATCCATGGACTCAACATTAGTCATAAAGAACCCATGTACTTATTGCAAAAATTTAGAAGTTATCAAAGAAAAGTATTACGCACATGCTCCTAGGGGGATAGATTGGTAAGAAAAGACCATTGCTCGTCCCCGACCGCCACTCATAAGGAAGACAATCAATAAATAAATCATGCTCAGACTTCATCACATAACGGTTCACCATACGTGCATGCTACAGGAATCACAAACTTCAACACAAGTATTCTTTAAATTCAAAACTACTCAACTAGCATGACTTTAATATTATCACCTCCATATCTCAAAACAATTATCATGCTTCAATCTTTTCTTAGTATTCAACACACTCAAAAGAAAGTTTCACAAATCTTGAATACCAAGCATATTATTATTAGGAAAATTACCATGCTATTAAGAGACTCCCAAATTAATTTAAGTGAAGCATGAGAGATCAATAGTTTCTTTAAAACATATCCACCACCTTGCTCTAAAAGATCTAAGTGAAGCACATAGAGCAAAATTAACTAGCTCAAAAGATATAAGTGAAGCACATAGAGTATTTTATCAAATTTTAATTCATGTATGGCTCTCTCAAAAGGTGTGTACAGAAAGTATGATTGTGGCATACTAACAAACAAAGACACAAATAATACAAGACGCTTTGAGCGAAACACATATCATGTTGGTGAATAAAAATATAGCTCCAAGTAAATTACCAATGGAAGTGGACGAAAGAGGGGATGCCTTTCGGGGGCATCCCCAAGCTTTGGTTTTTGGTGTCCTTGTATTATATTGGGGGTGCCATGGGCATCCCCAAGCTTAGGCTCTTTCCCCTCCTTGTTCCATGATCCATCAAAAGAATTCACCCAAAACTTGAAAACTTCACAACACAAAACTCAAAATAGAAAACTCATGAGCTCCGTTAGCGAAAGAAAACAAAAGACCACTTCAAGGTACTGTAATGAACTCATTCTTTATTTATATTGGTTTTAAACCTACTTTATTCCAACTTCTCTATGGATTATAAACTATTTTACTAGCTATAGATTCATCAAAATAAGCAAACAACACACGAAAAACAGAATCTGTCAAAAACAGAACAGTCTGTAGTAATCTGTAGCTAGCGCAAGATCTGGAACCCCAAAAATTCTAAAATAAATTTCTGGACGTGAGGAATTTATCTATTAATCATCTGCAAAAAGAATTAACTAAATAACACTCTTCAAATAAAAATGACAGCAGTTCTTGTGAGCGCTAAAGTTTATGTTTTTTACAGCAAGTTCAACAAGACTTTCCCCAAGTCTTCCCAACGGTTCTACTTGGCACAAACACTAACTAAAACAAAAAACACAACCAAAACAGAGGCTAAATAATTTATTTATTGAATAACAGGAAGGATAAATATTGGGTTGTCTCCCAACAAGCGCTTTTCTTTAAATCCTTAAAGCTAGGCATTGCTAATTTTAATGATGCTCACATGAAAGACAAAAATTGAAGCACAAAGAGAGCAACATGTGACAAACACATATAAGTCTAACATACTTCCTATGCATAGGAATTTTATAGGCAAACAAATTGTCAAGGCAAGCAAAAACTAGCATATGCAAGGAAGCGGAAAGAAACAATAGAAATCTCAACACAACGAGAGGTAATTTAGTAACATGAAAATTTCTACCACCATATTTCCTCTCTCATAATAGTTGCATGAGGGATCATAAGAAAATTCAACAAAATAGCTATCACACAAAATATTTTCAACACGATCCACATACATGCAAAGTTGACACTCTTCCAAAATAGTGGGATTAACATTAACTAAAGTCATGACTTCTCCAAACTCACTTTCAATAATATTGCAAACACTATTATCAATCTCATATTCATCATGGGGTTTAAATAAATTTTCAATTACATAAGAAGAATCACCCCAATCATGATGATTACAACAAGTAGTAGACATAGCAAAACTAGCATCCCCAAGCTTAGGGTTTTACATATTATTAGCACAATTGACATCAAGAGAATTTATAATAAAATCATTGCAATCATGCTTTTTATTCAAAGATCTATCATGAGTCACTTCATAAAGCACTTCATCACGATTTTCAGATTTACGGATTTCAGGCAAAAGCTTATAAAGATAATCTAGTGCATCCAAATCACTAGGAATTGGTTCATCATAATTGGATCCCTTAAAAAGATTGGAAAGCGGATGAGGATCCATAGATCTTAAGTTCTCTGTTTAGTAATAAATAAACAACTATTCCAACCATACGAGCAAACAAGAAACGGGCAAAAAGAGGCAAATAGAGAGGGAGGATAGAGAGAGAGAGAGAGGGTGAATAAAATGGAAAGGGTGAATTGGGGGGAGAGGAAAACGAGAGGCAAATGGCAAATAATGTAATACGAGAGATAGGGATTGTGATGGGTACTTGGTATATGACTTTTTGCGTAGACTCCCCGGCAACGGCGCCAGAAATCCTTCTTGCTACGTCTTGAGCTCGCGTTGGTTTCCCCGAAGAGGAAGGGATGATGCAACAGAATAGCGTAAGTATTTCCCTCAGTTTTTGAGATCCAAGGTATCAATCCAGTAGGAGCCCACGCTCAAGTCCCTCGTACCTGCACAAAGAGATAGCTACTCGCAACCAACGCGATTATGGGTTGTCAAGCCCTTCACGGTCACTTACGAGAGTGAGATCTGATAGATAGAATATTTTTGGTATTTTTTTGATATAAAGATGCAAAGTAAAAAGTAAAAGCAAAGTAAATAGCAAAGCAATATAAAAGTGATGGAGATTGATATTATGAGAATAGACCCGGGGGCCATAGGTTTCACTAGTGGCTTCTCTCAAGAGCATAAGTATTCTACGGTGGGTGAACAAATTACTGTTGAGCAATTGATAGAATTGTGCATAATTATGAGAATATCTAGGCATGATCATGTATATAGGCATCACGTCCGTGACAAGTAGATCAAAACGATTCTGCATCTACTACTATTACTCCACTCATCGACCGCTATCCAGCATGCATCTAGAGTATTAAGTTAAAAAACAGAGTAACGCTTTAAGCAAGATGACATGATGTAGAGAGATAAATTCATGCAATATGAAATAAACCCCATCTTGTTATCCTCGATGGCAACGATACAATACGTGCCTTGCTGCCCCTTCTGTCACTGGGTAAGGACACCGCAAGATCGAACCCAAAGCTGAGCACTTCTCCCATTGCAAGAACTACCAATCTAGTTGGCCAAACCAAACGGATAATTCGAAGAGACTTGCAAAGATAACCAATCATGCATAAAAGAATTCAGAGAAGATTCAAATATTATTCATAGATAGACTTGATCATAAACCCACAATTCATCGGTCTCAACAAACACACCGCAAAAAGAAGATTACATCGAATAGTTCTCCATGAGAGAGGGGGAGAACTTTGTATTGAGATTCAAAGAGAGAGAAGAAGCCATCTAGCTACTAACTATGGACCCGAAGGTCTGAGGTAAACTACTCACACTTCGTCGGAGGGGCTAGGATGATGTAGAAGCCCTCCGTGATGACGGCCCTCTTCCGGTGGAGCTCCGGAACAGGCCCCAAGATGGGATCTCGTGGATACAGAAAGTTGCGGTGGTGGAATTAGGGTTTTGGCTCCCTATTCTGATCGTTTGGGGGGTACGTGTGTATATATAGGAGGAAGGAGTACGTCGGTGGAGCACTGAGGGGCCCACGAGGCGGGGGGGGGGGGGGGGGGGTTGCGCCCCCACCCTCGTGACCACCTCTTTGATCCCTTGCAGTAGGGTCCAAGTCTCCTGGATCACGTTCGGTGAGAAAATCACGTTTCCGAAGATTTTATTCCGTTTGGACTCAGTTTGATATTCTGTTTATCCGAAACACTGAAATAGGGAAAAACAACAATTCTGGGCCGGGCCTCCGGTTAATAGGTTAGTCCCAAAAATAATATAAAAGTGGAAAATAAAGCCCAATATAGTCCAAAACAGTAGATAATATAGCATGGAGCAATCAAAAATTATAGATACATTGGAGACGTATCGTTGTCGCATGGGAACACACCAAACCCAGCCATCCTATCGCTGACACATAATTTTCGTTGATAGAGTATGTTTATCCAACCGCATGTTGGGGAGTATCCGTACGGCCCGTGCGGTGGTCTGTTGGGGAAGAAGAAGAGGTGAGGAAGAAGGAAAGAATGGTTAGGAGACATAGATATTCATCCAACCGCCTGAAATGGTAGACTGACCCAAGTCAGGCGACTTGCATAACAAATATATGTTTTTACACAACAAAAGATCCATAAAAACAACAACATAAAGAAAAACTATCACTGCTCGCGGAAAGAGATGACCTCGTCGTCTTTCGCTGCTGGCGCGAACTAGCCGTCGCTGCTGACGTGTGTCTCCGCACCGTGGTTGTCCTCGGCCTCCAGCTACTCGTTCAAGCGGAGCGTGCGGGCGCTCTACACGGACGAGAGCACAACCCACTTCAAGTCATGGACGTCCGGTTCCGCCTGCAGGAGGGCCCCGATGGCAGCGGCTTCCGCGCGCTCCGCGTCGAGACGAGCCTCCGCCGCCCGGTTCAAGTCCAGGACGTCCGGTTCCGCCTGCAGGAGGGCGCCGATGAGAGCGGCATCCACGTGTTCTGCGTCAAGTCGAGCCTCTGCCACCCGGTTCAAGTCCAGGACGTCCGGTTCCGCCTGCAGGAGGGCCTCGATGGCAGCGACATCCGCGCGCTCCGCCTCAAGTTGAGCCTCCGCCGCCCGGTTCACATCCACGACATCCAGTTCCGCCTGCAGGAGAGCCTCGATGGCAGAGGCATGCGCGTGCTCCGTGTTGAGTTGAGCCTCTGCCTCCCGGTCCTCCTTTAGTATTGCCATGTTGAACTGCTGGTCCGCCTGCACCATGGGACTCGGACGCCGACACGAAGTCAACGTCCATCATCTCATACACATCAGGGGCCTTCTGCGCCGCGACCTCCGCCATGAACATTGGATCGGCTTCCTCCTCCTCATAGCTTGGCTCCAGAGAACTCGGGGATTGGCCTGGCGCAAAGCGAGCTTGGGAACGGAGGTCTGTGGCGCCGACCGCCGCCGCGATTTCTGCGCGGCGCTTCGGCGTCAGCATCTTGTAGTAAGTGATCTTGCGGCGCACCATGGCTTTCTGGCAAACTAGGGGACGCTTGATGCGGGCTAGGGGATCGAAAGGTGGGGGAATGGGCTGGAGATTTGGTGTGGTTTTAGGGCAGTGGCTGGCGTAGGCCGAGCAGCGAAGGTTCTGGTGTGAACAGTGGTTCCGGTGACGACCGGTCAATCGGTTTTGACTGTACATCGCTCTTGTCGCGTTCGCGTTGCAGCCCGGCACGCTGGACCCTCCACGTCGCTCACCGAATGGAACGCGCTTCGTCTTGCGTTTTCGCTTGCTTGTGGGACCGCAGTTGAGAGCAAACCGACGTCCCTCCCCCTCCCCTGCCCGCGTCATTTATTATACCACCACTCCCTCTGTTTTATGCGGAGTAAATAAAAACAGAGGGAGTATACTACACATGAGGATCCCCTGACGTGGCCGAACCCATTGAGTAACTGACATGCGGGGCCTAGCAAGCATGGGGTCCGCCAGTAAGTGACCGAAAGGGAGGGTAAGGCAGCGATACCTACGTCAAAGGATCCACTTCCACTATACTACTTTGACCAAATGTTAGGGTAATAATATATGACATGTAACTTACACAAATGTTAGAGTGATAATATATGACATGCAACTTACACAAAACATACATGGTCTAATGCATTTTTCGAGGCTAACTTTGACCAAATGTTAGAGTAATAATATATGACATGCAACTTACACAAGGCATACGGTCAAATTCGTATGTGAAAGGAGTTTCCAATGATATAATTTTCACATTATACATCTCATGTACTATTAATCTTGTCAATAGTCAAATTGGAAACCATCTCGAGTACAAATCTAGGAGTACGTACGAATCTAACAATATTGATTGGCGTTGTTGAATGTTGATACCTTTTTGATCAAAGTAGATGTACTTTGACTACACGTAAAACTTATATGTAAACTAGAAAGGATAGGAGGGAGTATATTGTAAGTTCAAAAAACAAAACAAACATTGAATACCCTTTATATATGATTTGCGGATGCTATTATCACCGGTTCAAAATTTTGAATCCGCCTTAGGTATCACGTGCCCCCACTCATCCCCTCTCGATTTCATCTCGGGGTCCAGAGATCTATTGAAAGAGGACTAGGGTGGGTACATGTGAATGATACTCGGCGGAATGTTCAAATGAGGCATGCAGGAGGATGGACTCGACTGGAGGGCGACATGATCGATGGAGAAGAGGGTTGGAGAGGAATGAGAAATAAGCAAATGCCACATGATTATACATGAACGACTCAAATAAACAATAAGTTGTCTCGCTTGGCCTACATAGTGAAAGGCCTAATGCGCAACGCGGAGCACCGATGCTCGAATATGGCCGGGAAAACAGGGAAACAGACATGTGGGGCACACCCGTCGGGACGACGTAGCATAGACTAGTCCAATGGAGGAGATGGCCCACGACCTCCTCCCCACCGACAACCGTTCATGTGGGTCGTTGGGGCCAACAACGGGGTGCAGCTCCAGCACCGCCTCTGGACACGGCGACCGCGGTGAGCGACACGCTCATATCGTCGCTAGACACGGTCGGTTTCAATTTGCCGAGGGTGGCGTTAGTGCTGTGGCACGACCAATGGTATGTTTTGTTTGTGCCCAAGGTTGCCCCATCAAAGCCTTGGGTAGCCAAAATTTTGGTTGAGGTATTGGTTGCCCATGATTTGGCTGACATTGGCAAGAAAAATGAACTTGAGTTGGCTAGAGTTCATTGGCATGCCAAAGAAATGGCAACCGTCCAAACAAAGACCAATCTTTGGGTCATGACCAAAATTTTGGTTGACGTATTGGTTGCCCATGATTTGGCCGACATTGGCAAGAAAAATGAACTAGAGTTGGCTAGAGTTCATTGGCATGCCAAAAAATGGCAACCATCCAAACAAAGACCAATCTTTTGGTCATGACCAAAATTTTGGCAAGGTGCACTTTGGCCACAATCCAAACACACCCCAACACCTGGCTCGTGGAGGATGCACGGGGCACCGCGACGCGTCCGCGGAGTGGTGTAGCGCGGCCAACTGCATCCTCTGGACCTGAGACCATGCCGGGTCATCTTGCTTTTCCAATGACATGCGGGGATCGCATGTGAGAAAATGGCATCTCCAACGTTGCCACGACCGCAGCTGACTACCCTGGCACACCAAAACCCTCGTCCCTCGTGCAATCGCGCGGTGCGTTCCCAGCTGGCGCCAGCTGCCCGCATTCATGCCGTCCGTTCGTATGTCGTCATTAAGAGGCTCGGTGCCCGCGGAACCAACTCCGGCGACTTAATGACGCACTCGGACGCTTGGCCTCACCGGAATGCGCTACTTAAAGCGGCAACGCCCAGCTAACCTCCACACCATAGCGCATCGTCCTCCTACCTGGAACCACATCCGCCATGACCGCAAGCGCGAATGCTCTGCGGGAGAGCTTGTCTTCGAGGATGGAGCTAGAGGTCGCCGCCCTCGCTCAAGTCGCCACACAAGCGGTGGCCACGCTGGCGGCCGACGATGGGAGCACTGTCAGCCACGCATCCTACTTGCCGCGGTCCAACGTTCGGCACCGCCGAGGTCGGGGACTCATTCGAGGATGAGTAGGGCATGGGAGGCGGCAGGGCATGGTGTGCCAACTGGCCGTTTCGTCTCCCGTGTTCTACTTTTCCTCGCCGGAGACCGCCCCTTCACTTCACGGGTCTTGAACCCCGCCCCCGTACATGGAGATCACAGATGGAGGACGTCGGTCGCTGCCGTAGAATAGGTTTAGGGTCGGGTTTCTTTTATTTTTTTGTCCTATAAAAGTTCGAAATGTAATGAAAATCTGCCGTGTTTGCATTAATCTCGGCCGGTGTATATGAACTTGTCAGGACACCAATTCCAAGTCACATTGATCTAGCCGGTAACACCTCATATCACTTTGCGGCCTCACGCACGGTATTCCCACGGGTGTCGCCTTACCATGGCCCGGGACTGTTTGCGCCTTTTGGCTCACGTATATGATGGTGTCTCTAGCATCCATATGACGGAGAACCCGGGCCGACATGACTAGTCGTGAACCCAAAGTGGCACTAACTTACGGGGACATGCATACATGAATCAACATCAAGCATGTTAGTCAGCAGCGTGCGATTCCGGGCTGTAGCACTGGGGACTCCGGTGAACCAAGCTGTAGCAGGCTAGGCAGGACTCCGGATGTCACCGCGTGACATTTCCCCGAAGGGACAAACACAGGAACGAAGTGAATCACATGCCGGCCAGTCAAGTGTTCCGGAGCAGTAGTGCTGGGCTAGCAGGACTCCGGTGAACCGGGCTGTAGCGGACTACTATGGCTCATGGAAGCACAAGACTACATTTCCCCATAAGAGAGGCTACCAAGGATGAACAACTAGATTGTCAGATCCCACACATACCAAGCATTTCAATCATACACACAATATGCTTGATATGTGTAAATACAACATGGCATCACAACATAACTCTACGACTCAAAGTATTTATTCATTAGGCTCCGAGGAGCGAGATATTACAAACATGGGTCTCATGACCCAACATTCAGAGCATACAAGTCAAAGCACACGCAGAAGTTTGACATGTCTGAGTACAGACATCTACAAATGAAAAAGAGTGAGAAATCTGACTATCTACAAGATCCTGTTGAGGGCACAAGATCGTAGCTGAGGTATCAAGCTATACGTCGAAGTCCACACAGAACTACTAGCGAGACTGAAGTCTCTCTGCAAAAACATAAAATAAGCAAACGTGAGTACAAATGTACCTAGCAAGACTTACATTAGAACTAACTACATATGTATCGGTATCAACAAAGGGGTGGTGGAGTTTGACTGCAGCAAGCCAGCTTTGACTCAGTGGCTATCTTGAACTACGACTGCAAGTAACTCTTTTGAGGTGGCGCACACGAGTCCACATATTCACCATATCAATACACCACTATGGATCCGCTCCCGTCTCCCTACGAGAAGGCCATCCATAGCACTCATGCTTATCTGGCGTATTTTAGAGTATCCACTTTCAATTGTCTATGAACTATGCAAGGGGTCCAAGTTTCCATATCCGAGGAATCTGGCTATTCGAATAGATAATGATAACCCTGCAGAGGTGTACTTCTTCACACACGCTCTCCCCACTTACCACCATGTACACATCGTGTATCTCGGCAACCTTCAAGCGGAAGCCTGGCGAGGGAGTCGGCCACGACCTGACTAACCAACAAGTCTCTAGCCCAGGTTTATCGCCTATTCGGGTTCCATCCGCAAGGAGATCCGGCCGGGGTGTCGCTCACGGCCCCAAACGATGTGTGCAGGGTTCCCAAGCCCACCATCCGGGTGCCACTTGGTACACCGTGCCACTGTGCCTAGTTTGTCCCAAGCCCACCTGTACTGGGTGCCACTTGGTAGACTACTAACACCACCTACAAACACCAGCAACTAGTTGCAACTCCTGGACAGAGGTCGAGTTGATTAATAAGTCGTGAGGGGTCGAGTTACCGGAACCCAATGTGTGGTAGTAACTGTTCATGGATCACAAACAGATAACTCAGTTCCTGAGGACGGCTGCAATGAGACAACCCACCATGTACTCCTACATGGCCTCTCACCGCTATCTTTACCAAATCATGTTCACACACTTAGATCTCAATAGTAGGACATGTTCACCACGTTCCAATTCATTCCCGATGAATCAGACCTAACTCAACTCTAAGCAGTAGAAGGCATGACAACAAGCATGAATGAGTAGGCACATCAGGGCTCAAACAAATCCTACTCATGCTAGTGGGTTTCATCTATTTACTGTGGCAATGACAGGTCATGCAGAGGGAAGGGGTTCAGCTACCGCAACATGTAATAGTTGAATCATTGTTGTCCTAGTGCAGTAAAAGAGAGTAGGAGTGAGAGAGTGGGATTGTATCAGAATGAACAAGGGGGTTTTGCTTGCCTGGCACTTCTGAAGATGATATAACTCTTCATCGGTGTCATCGAACTCATCGTCGGAACGAACGTCTACCGAGAGGGAACAACCACCGGCAAACACAAAATGAACCGCAATCAATGCAATTCACATACATATGAATGATATGTCATATTAAGGTACTGAATTGACCTAGTGCAACAGTTAGTCATATTCATTGAAGTGGAATTCAAACCTATAGCAAATTCCAACTCCAAAACCAATAACCACTTCTTCCATAATCATGATTTTTCCTATTCAGTGAGGTTAACTTGTTCAAACATGCATGAAAATACCATATTCAGATTCTTTGGATTTTTCTGATAATTTTTCATATATAACTTATTTCATTTGGAGTTACGGTTGATTTTATATGATTTTTAGAAGTTTAAAACATTTTCTGGAATTTCCTGGATTAAATTAAACCCAGAAAATAGCTTATTGCGTCAGCACTGCGTGATGCTGACCTCAGCAGGTCAACAGAACGGGTCCAGGTCAAACCTGACCAGTGGGTCCCACTGGTCAGTCTCACAGTGCTGGCTCGAGTCATAGACAGGTGGGGCCAGTCAACGGTGACGTCAGCGGGTCAACTGACGTGTGGGGTCCACATTGGTCAGGTTAAAGTTTAACAGGGGTTTACCCCGCGGGTAACTAGGGGTGGGTGGGGCCGGTCTGTCAGTGGCACAGGGCGAGATTAACTCGTTAATTAGCCTCAAGCTAATGACGACCACGTCAGCTGCCGATGTTTAGCCGCCGGCGACCAAATCCGCGGTGGAGGAAGTTGAGATTTCACTGCAGGGCCCTAGTTGGCGCGCGGGGAGCATCTACATGAAGCTGGGGGGCTGCGCGTCGAGTGGTGGTGGTGTTTGGGCTCGGGATGGTCAGAAAAGACGCCGGCGATGACGTTGGCGGCTGCCGGAGCTCGGGCGAGCTCGGGGTCGTCGCTAGGAGGCACGGCAGGAGGTGCGGAGCGGTGCTGCGGGCTCCTGGGTACGCGGCGAGTGCGGTGAAGCGCTCGGTTGCGAGCTTGCGCGGCTGTGGCCACGGCCACGCCATGGCCGGCGGCGAGATTCTTCGATCACGATTGGGGATCGGGGCTAGAGAACGCGCGGAGGTGAGGGGACAGGGGGAAAAGAAGGAGGAGCTCATGGCAGATCCGTAGGGATGGTTAGCGGGCTCGGGGATGCACCAGAGCGAGCGCAGTGGCGAGGGGGATCTCCGGTGGCCGGCGACGAAGATGATGAAGATGACGACGATGCAGGGCCTCCGGCGAGGCGCGGATCGGTGGGGAGGAAGACGAAGTCGAGGCGAAGCTCGTGGGCACGTCGGAGAAGCGAGGGGGAGGCGGTGGCTGCGGTAGGAGCAAGCGGCGGCGGCGGGCGCGCTCGGGCAAATGGGAGAGGGAGCACCAGGGGAGAGGAGAGAGCTCGAGGGAGAGTGAGAGAGGGTCCAGGGTCGCGTGGCGTCGAGGAGGGGCTTCGAGGCGTCCGGTGAGGCAGGCGAGCAGGGAGGAGGCGTGGCGCCTCGCGCGTGCATGCGCTGTCTCCCTCCTCTGCCTACTGGCAGAGGTAGGTGATGACTGGCACGGCCGGATGGGCCAGCCCAGTCCAGGTAAGTGGCCTCTGGCCATTCTCTCTCTCCCTTTTCTATTTAGTTTCTGTTTTCTATTTATTTTTCTCTTTTTTGATTTAGTAATAATACTAAACCATTTTTGTTGCTTCTGAAATTATTTGTGGATGCAATATGGACTAGCCCAAAGCCCCACAAAAAGTTTCAGAATTATTGGAGCAATAAAAATATTTATAGGATTTATTTGCTCCAACTCAAATACATTAGTGGATTAATTCAAAGCCCAAATAATTCCCTAAAAATGTTCACTATTTTTGGCTTGGATCAAAACCCTTGCCAAAATTATCAAACATTAATTAAGGCATTTTTGGGTTCATTGAAAAATATTCTTTTGGTTGATCCTAGTTTTCAAAGGAGTTCTAGGGTTTGTTAATCCCCATTTCAGGTTTAAGGAAAGATTTCCATGATGCATGGATGCAAATGCAACTATTGCACACAATTAATCTAGGGCTGTGACAACTCACCCCCACTAAACAAGAATCTCGTCCCGAGATTCAAGACGTGAGGTAAGAAGACAGAGGGGACACAGAGCTAACACGATCTTCACGATCCAGATGCCCTTCTCGAGGATGTTGATTCATTTTTTTCCAATTGATCTTGATGTCTTTGCTTTGAAATCTTCTTGCAACTATGATGACGGAAGAGAGGAAACTCGACAGAATTCGATCTTCACAAAGATCAAGCGATACACGATCAACTCATGGAATGAGACGATAGAACGTATCTTAAGCCGGGACACAATGCACACATCAAGACGGATGGAGAGAAATTGATAACAAAGGTTCAATTTGGTAGGCAACATTTCCACGCTTAAGAAGATGGTGGATGCGTTCAAGTAGCGAGGAGTTAAGTTGCCCTTCATGTTGAACGGGGCACCTTAGAGGAGGTGGCTCGTAGAGCTATTCCCTTAAGTGGCAAAAAGAATTACTTTAGATTCAAAGATCATTGAAACTCTTTATACCATCTTAAGGCAATTCACAGCAATCGTTTGGCGGAGTACAAATGGATGGCACACCCGGACTAGAATGGATGATATGGACTACCTTGTTGAAGACAACGCAAGGGATGATTTTGCTTGCGCGTGCTCTCAAGAACTTGAGCATTTCCATATTCATCAAGGTTCTACCAACATCCGAGTCGAGGATCCTAGCAACACATCATACTACCATGATGAATAGTGATGGACGACGCAGATGCAAAGGAAGATAACACCTTCTCAGAGTTCACCTAAGCGAGGCCAAGGGATCAAAATCTGGATGATCGACCGAGAGACATTTAGCACTCCGCTTCTAATGTTCTCCTTGATGTGCTAGGATAACCCATTTATTGATATGGTTTGGTATCTAGGACATCAAGTAAAAGGTCGGACTTCGGGAGCACAAGAATCCATAAGGAATAACTAAGGAAGTAGTATCCTACAAAATCCTTATGGGGAGGTGGCCAACTTCTTCAAGCAAGATACTACAATAATAGGTCTTCCGGTTGGGTGTGTTGGCCACGGGATCCACTCCATCGGTTACCACGAGACCAATATTATAACTCCTGGGAAACGTTCCAACCATCATATCTGCCTGAGATTCAGATCTAGTTGGTAACAGGATATTCCAGACTCATTGAGTCTAGAAGAAAATGAAAGTTTACAACACCAATCAACGAGATGGCGTTGCGAGATTCTCGGGAAATGGACTATGGTAGTAAGCTCCAAAACATGAGCTGGTTCTGCTAAACACACGTGAACATGCTGTCCCAGACAAGCATGACTGAGGGAGTCCTGGATTAGGGGGTTTCCGGATGGCCGGAGTATACCTTTGGCCGGACTCCTGGACTATGAAGATACAAGATTGAAGACTCCGTCCCGTGTCCGGAAGGGACTTTCCTTGGCGTGGAAGGCAAGCTTGGCGATATAGATATGTAGATCTCCTACCATTGTAACCGACTTTGTGTAACCCTAGCCCTCTCCAGTGTCTATATAAACTGGAGGGTTTTAGTCCATAGAACAACATACAGAACAACAATCATACCATAGGCTAGCTTCTAGGGTTTAGCCTCCCCGATCTCGTGGTAGATCTACTCTTGTACTACCCATATCATCAATATTAATCAAGCTGGACGTAGGGTTTTACCTCCATAGAGAGGGCCCGAACCTGGGTAAAAGTTCGTGTCCCTTGCCTCCTGTTACCATCAGGCCTAGACGCACAGTTCGGAACCCCCTACCCGAGATCCGCCGGTTTTGACACCGACATTGGTGCTTTCATTGAGAGTTCCTTTGTGTCGTCGCCATCAGGAAGGATGCCTCGCCCCGTCTTTAAAGACGGCACCGTTGCTAAGGGAGCTTTGGCTGTCGGCCAAACCCTCCGGCTAGGTGGTTTTCTTATGACCGCCTGTTCGGCTTCTGCGCCGACGATGACCTCTCGAGCCATCGAAAAAAATCTTCATGTCAGCTCGGAACTCGCTGAGCAGTTAGATCCAATGGAGATCTCCTCCATAAACGAGCTCTTGGATCGCTTCGCCGCGCTGGGAGTCGCTATGGATTACGACCAGATTGGGCCTAAACCTGATCTGAGAGAGATTAACTCTCCCCAAGTCACCCATCACGTTGCCGTGGTAGAGGGACAGTGCGGCGACCCTTCATCTATCTTAAGTACTCGCTACGTCCGGATTCCCGATCCCTCCAAGCCGGATACCCACGGAGGGGAGGATATCACTCAAGACCTAAACTTAGAGTCAGGCGACGGGCTGGATTCATTGGACAACATCCAGGAATCCAAATTTTCGAGTTCGGAAATTCCTCGGCCTCTGAGCCTGAGATGGGTTGAGGCTTCGGATTTAATTCCACCCACCCACCCCAACATAAGCGATCTATCCAAAATCAGGCAAGAACCCGATGAAACAGTACATCATTACTGGGCCAGATTCCTCCTGGTTAAGAACAGGCTAAGGGACTGCCGCGAGGAAGATGCAATCTCAATCTTCTGCAATAATTGCACGGACAAGGGAATACTCAACGCCATAATTCGCCGTGATATTACACGCTTCCCTGACTTGGCATCCATTGTACGAAAGTACTGTGTGATGGTAAGCGCCTGGAAAACCGAAATAAAATTTTGGGACAATCCGGCCCCGAATACAAACCCAGTCCGAAATAAAAGGGTGCATCATCACCAGACACCCGGGTCAAGCACTAAAAAGCAAAAACCCTCTACAGGGCATGGAACCGTACTGGAAGGATGGCTTAATGGACCCTGTAAAAATTCACAGTACAGAGGACGCCACACCAACTCACAGCCTCAGAGCATGTTGGATACTCCGGCAGGTGGCCAAAATTGGCGAAAATCTCCTAATTCTGGAGGCCACAGAAAGCCACCCCAGAGACACCAATACGGTATTAACAGTCTTCGAGACTTTCGCATCAAATAATATGCGAAAAGGACACTCCGCAGCCTTGCCGAAGTCTACCAAGTAGCAACAATAAACCCATGGAGTGACACGGCTATTTACCTTTAACGCGCGTGATGAACCTAAAACCGAACAGCCCGAGCACCAGCCGCATTGGTCCTCAGTCCAATAGTGGACGACTTTCGTCTTACCAAGGTACTCATGGACGGCGGCATCGGATTGAACCTCATTTATGAGGAAACCCTTCAAAAAATGGAAATAGACTGGAACCGCATTGAGCGAAGCAGCACAACCTTTAGAGGAATAATCCCCAGTCGGGAAGCGCGCTGTACAGGAAAAATCACACTAGATGTGGTGTTCGGCACGCTGAATAATTACAGGTCCGAAGAGGTCATGTTCCATGTGGCTCCGTTCAGCAGCGGTTATCACGCTCTGCTAGGGCGGGAAGCGTTTACAATCTTCCAAGCAATACCCCATTACGGGTACATGAAGCTCAAGATGCCCGGGCCTAATGGGATCATCACTCTCGCTAGTGAGCCGGACATAGCACTCCGCGCCGAAAACAAGACAGCCGCACTGGCCCTCGAGGCACTATCCGAAGCCCTAGCGGCTGAGGAACTGACTGCGCTGCGCTCTACGGTGAATAGGGAAGATGTGGTACTCGACAAAAGATCCAAGTCCACGTCCTTTAAACCGGCGGACGAAATAGTCAAATTCCAAGTCCATCCAACGGACCCCAATAAAATAGCTTCCATCGGGGCACAGTTAAACCCTGATGTGGATGCCGCACTACGAGAGTTCCTACGAGAGAACTGGGACATTTTCGCCTGGCACCCTTCAGACATGCCAGGAATCCCACGCAGGCTGGCCGAGCATAGCTTAAATATCCAAACAGGATTCAGACCTGTCAAACAGGCTCTTCGGCGTTTTTCCGAAGCTAAGAGACAGGCCATGGGAGAGGAGCTAGCAAAGCTATTGGAGGCCGGATTCATCAGAGATATAAAACATCCGGACTGGCTAGCAAACCTGGTGATGGTACCAAAGAAGGACAAATCCTGGCGCCTGTGTGTTGATTTTAAAGACCTTAACAAGGCTTGCCCAAAGGATCCCTTCCCCCTCCCCCGCATCGATCAAATTATCGACGCTACCGCAGGACACGATTCATTGTGTTTCCTCGATGCATATTCCGGCTACCATCAAATCAAGATGGCAGAACCAGACCAAGCCGCAACGGCATTTATCACACCATACGACCCATTCTGCTTCAACACGATGCCCTTCTGTCAGGGACCCGATCCTAAGTCACACCGATCTAGCATGTAACACATCATATCACTTTGCGGCCTCACGCACGGTATTCCCATGGGTGCCACCTTACCTGGCCCGGGACCGTTTGCGCCTTTTGGCTCACGTATATGATAGTGTCGCTAGCATCCATATGACAAAGAACCCGGGCCGACATGGCTAGTCGTGAAACCAAAGCGGCACTAACCCATGGGGACATGCATACATGAATCAACCTCGAGCATGTCGGTCAACAGCGTGTGAATCCAGGCTGTAGCACTGGGCTAACAGGACTCCGGTAACCCGGGCTGTAGCAGGCTAGGCAGGACTCCGGATGTCACCGCGTGACATTTCCTCGAAGGGACAGACATGGGAACGAAGTGAAACACATGCCGGCCAGTCAAGTGTCCTGAGCAGTAGTGCTGGGCTAGCAGGACTCCGGTGAACCGGGCTATAGTAGAATACTATGGCTTAAGAAAGCACTAGACTACATTTCCCCATAAGAGAGGCTGCCAAGGATAAACAACTAGATTGTCGGATCCCACACATACCAAGCATTTCAATCATACACACAATATGCTCGATATGTGTAATTACAACATGGCATCACAACATAACTCTACGACTCAAGTATTTATTCATTAGGCTCCAAGGAGCGAGATATTAGAAACATGGGTCTCATGACCCAACATTCAGAGCATACAAGTCAAAGCACATGCGGAAGCTTAACTTGTCTAAGTACAGACAACTACAAATGAAGAAGGCTAAGAAGCCTGACTATCTACAAGATCTTGCTGAGGGCACAAGATCGTGGCTGAGGTAACAGGCTAAACGTCGAAGTCCACGTGGAACTACTAGCGGGACTGAATCTCTCTGCAAAACATAAAATAAGCAAACGTGAGTACAAATGTACCCAGCAAGACTTACATCAGAACTAGCTACATATGCATCGGTCTCAATAAAGGGGGTGGTGGAGTTTAACTGCAGCAAGCCAGCTTTGACTCGGTGGCTATCCTGAACTACGACTGCTAGTAACTCATTTGGGGTGGCGCACACGAGTCCACATATTCACCATATCAATACACCACTATGGATCCGCTCCCGTCTTCCTACGAGAACGCCATCCATAGCACTCACGCTTATCTTGCGCATTTTAGAGTATCCACTTTCACTTGTCTATGAACTATGCAAGGGGTCCAAGTTTCCATATCCGAGGAATCCGGCTATTCGAATAGATAATGATAACCCTGCAGGGGTGTACTTCTTCACACACGCTCTCGCCACTTATAGCCCTGTACACGTCATGTACCTCGGCAACCTTCAAGCGGAAGCCGGGCGAGGGAGTCGGCCACGACCTGACTAACCAACAAGTCTCTCGTCCAGGTTTATCGCCTATTCGAGTTCCATCCGCAAGGAGATGCGGCCGGGGTGTCGCTCACGGCCCCAAACGATGTGAGCAGGGTTCCCAAGCCCACCATCCGGGTGCCACTTGGTACACCGTGCCACGGTGCCTAGTCTGTCCCAAGCCCACCTGTACCGGGTGCCACTTGGTAGACTACTAACACTACCTACAAACAGCAGAAACTAGTTGCAACTCCTGGACAGAGATCGAGTTGATTAATAAGCCGAGAGGGGCCAAGTTACCGGAACCCAATGTGTGGTAGTAACTGTTCATGGATCACAAACACAGGACTCAGTTCCTGAGGACGGCTGCAATGAGACAACCCACCATGTACTCCTACATGGCCTCTCACCGCTACCTTTACCAAATCGTGTTCACACACTTAGCTCTCAACAGTAGGACATGTTCACCACATTCCAATTCATTCCCGATGAATCAGACCTGACTCAACTCTAAGCAGTAGCAGGCATGACAAACAAACATAAATGAGTAGGCACATCAGGGCTCAAACAACTCCTACTCATGCTAGTGGGTTTCATCTATTTACTGTGGCAATGACAGGTCATGCAGAGGATAAGGGGTTCAACTACCGTAGCAAGTAACACATGAATCGTTGTTGTTCTAATGCAGTAAAATAGAGCAGGAGCGAGAGAGTGGGATTGTATCGGAATGAACAAGGGGGTTTTGCTTGCCTAGCACTTTTGAAGATATTATAGCTCTTCATCGGTGTCATCGAACTCATTGTCGAAACCACATCTATCGAGAGGGGACAAATACCGGCAACAGAGAGAGAAACACAATCAATGCAATGCACAATATGATGCATGATCATGACATGGTAAAATGAGTGTGTTGGGCTAATGCAACTACAACCAGATGGGTTTGAGCTATTTTGAACCAAAGATTCAAAGTTCAAACACATTTGTGATCTTAAATAGTGCTTTATCATGTTTTGCACTAAAAAGCAAGTTAACTTGTTTAAACATGCATGAATTCAGTACAGATGGATAGATTGGATTTTTCTGATCATTTTTCATATATAAATTATTTCATTTGGAGCTATGGTTGAATTTCTATGATTTTTAGAAGTTTGCAACATTTTCTGGAATTTCCTGAATAAGAATAAATCCAGAAAAAGGAGTTACTGCATCAGCACTGCGTCACTATGACGTCAGCTGGTCAACACGGTCGCCCAGAGTCAAACCTGACGGCTGGGACCCACGTGTCAGTGTAACAGGGCTGGTTTGGGTGGATGACATGTGGGACCAGTCAACTGCCGCGTCAGCAAAGTCGACACTAACGGGTGGGGTCGGTCAACGTGTGACGTGGCTAGGTCAAACTGACCAGTGGGGCCACGGTCATTAGCTTAAATTAAACAGGGTATAACCCTGTGGTTAATTAACGGGTGGGGCCCGTCTGTCAGCGTCTGTTAGGGAGGGATTAGTGGTGATTAGTCTTAATTAAGCGACCACGTCAGCGGTCGACACCGGCGACCAAAAGCACGGCGGTGGCTCGCCGGAGATGCTTGGGATGGAGCTACAGAGCATCATTTCGCTCGTGGTTTGCGGCTACGACGAGCTGGGAGGCTCGCGCATCCAGCGGTGGCAACACCTCGCGCCGGGGTTGACTAAATCGACGGCGGCGGCAACTTTTGCGGTGGCCGGAGTTCGGGAACATGCGGGCACGAGGCTATGATGCACTAGGGGGCTGGCTAGCGGCTGCGTTGGCCTCCTGGGGGCTTTCTGAGCACGGTGAGGCGCTCCGTTGTGAGCGTGCGCGGCTATGGCCACGGCTACGCATGGCCGGCGGCGAGAAGCTTTCGGCCGCGATGGGAAATGGAGCTAGGGGACGGGAACGGAGGGGGCGAGCACAGGAGAAGCAGCAGGGGCTCACAGCGGATCCATCCGAGGCGGAGGCGAGGCCGGGGGAGCGTCGGAGGCAGCGCAGGGTCGCCGGAGATCTGTGCGGCCGAACATTGAAGACGATGACTTGGACGGTGAAGCAGGGCCTCCGGCGTCGTGTAGCTCGGTGGAGAAGGCCGAGGAAGATGCAGCGGAGCTTCTGGACTGCTCGATGGGACGAGGGAGAGGCGATGGCCGCGGTGGTGTTCGTCGGCGGCAGCGATAGTGCTCGATGGTTGCGTGCGAGAGAACCAGAGGAGGAGAGGAGCTCGGGGAGAGAGTGAGAGGGCCTGGGGGGTGCGTGGCCGTCTCCGTGGCGCTGGAAGGGCCTTGAGGGCGTGAGGCAGGCAGGGAGGAGGCCACGGCAATCGCGCGTGTGTCGACACGCCTCTGCCTACTGGCAGAGGTGGAAGAAGACCAAGGCGCCCCTGGTGGGCTGGGCCGATTCTGCTGGGCCACCAGGTAACTGGGCCTCAGGTAAGCGCCAGGTAAGTGGACCAGGTTGGTTCTTTCTCTCTCTTTTCTATTTCTGTTTTTCTAATTTTTGCAGTTTTGTTTTAATTTGGTTTGCTAACCAAATTGTTTTTGCAGCTCTCTAGAAATTATTGTGGATGCAATAAGGTTTATCCTAGAGCTCCACAAAACATTCCAGGATCATTGGAGCAATAAAAATATTTATAGAATTTATTTTATCCAACTCAAATACAATTATGATTTAATTCAAAAGGCCCAAAATAAATATTTCAGTCACTCCAAAAATATTGGTTTGCATTTTACCTCATGCCAATATTTTCATAGAATAACAGGAACATTTTCTTGGACTCATTTGATGAGATTTAAATGTTGGTTATTTTTAGAGGTCTTCTGAGGCTTTTGAAAATTCCTCAATTTAAATTTCATTAGAATTTAAACATGATGCTCACATGAAGGGCTAGCCTAGTGCATACCAGAACTAGGGATGTGACACCTTCGGGCTCAAAAACGCCGCCGCAGCATATCAGCGCATGATTCAGACATGTCTGGCAAGCCAGATCGGCAAAACAGTGGAGGCATATGTAGATGATGTGGTCGTCAAAACAAAACATGTTGAATCTCTAGTAGACGACCTGAGGCTCACATTTGATAACCTCCGAACATACGACATCAAGCTCAACCCGGAAAAATGCGTTTTCGGCGTTCCAGCCGGAAAGCTCTTGGGTTTCATTGTATCCGGTAGAGGAATCAAAGCAAATCCAGCCAAGATACGAGCTCTGTCGCAACTGGATATCCCAAAGGACCTCAAACAAATACAAAAGTTAACCGGATGCGTGGCGGCTCTAAGCCGCTTTATCTCCCGCTTGGGAGAAAAGGCCCTGTCGGTGTCAAAACCGGCGGATCTAGGGTAGTGGGTCCCGAACTGTGCGTCTAGGCAGGATGGTAACAGGAGGCAGGGAACACGATGTTTTACCCAGGTTCGGGCCGTCTCGATGGAGGTAAAACCCTACGTCCTGCTTGATTAATATTGATGATATGGGTAGTACAAGAGTGGATCTACCACGAGATCAAGGAGGCTAAACCCTAGAAGCTAGCCTATGGTATGATTGTTGTATATGGAGTTGATTCTGATGATGTCCTACGGACTACAACCCTCCGGTTTATATAGACACCGGATAGGGTTAGGGTTACATAGAGTCGGTTACAATGGTAGGAGATCTTGAATATCCGCATCGCCAAGCTTGCCTTCCACGCCAAGGAAAGTCCCATCCGGACACGGGACGTAGTCTTCAATCTTGTATCTTCATAGTCCTGGAGTCCGGCTGAAGGTATAGTCCGGCTACCCGAACACCCCCTAATCCAGGACTCCCTCAGTAGCCCCTGAACCAGGCTTCAATGATGACGAGTCCGACGCGCAAATTGTCTTTGGCATTGCAAGGCGGGTTCCTCCTCCAAGTCCTTCATAGAAGATTGTAAACACCAAGAGTAGTGTCCGGCTCTGTAAAATAAGCTTCCACATATTGCCATAGAGAGAATAATATTGACACAAATCAAATCCGCTGACGTATTCCATAGTGCATCATCACACTATGGCCAAGTCCTTTACTTGAATCGTTTTTACTTTTCCACCTCAGCGTGTTTTGCGAGGCGGTTTCCTTGGCACGTCTCGTCGAAGCAAAGATCGTGTGCCCCCCTTTTACGGGATTCTCATCAATACGGACGTGGGTAACCCAATCGTGCCCGTTAGCATGTTTTCTCGATTAAAGGTGAGTCCCAAACGGTTACGGGGAGGGCTCCTGGTATTCAACCTCTTATAAAGAGACTAGGGCCTTATCCTTTTCTCCAATCCCCAAAACAAGTTCGCCCGTCGCCTCGAGTTCCAACACCCTAGGCTCCATATTCCGGGCGCCTCGGACCTTCGATAATGTCCGGTTCCGACCTTCAAGGCCGATGGATGCCCTCCTCCGTCACAGAGGAGGACGCACTAAAGTTGCGGGAGGCTAAGTTCCTGACCGGCAAAATTTGGCATAGGTTGCCTGCTCAAGGGCAGGTCATCCCCAGTCCCCAGCCCGGTGAGACCGTGGTGTTCATGTCTCACTTCCTTCGGGGGTTGGGCTTCCCAATGGATCCCTTTGTGAGGGGACTGCTGTTTTATTACGGGCTGGAATTCCATGACTTAGCTCCGGAGTCCATCCTCCATATCTCCTCGTTTATCGTTGTATGTGAAGCGTTCCTCCGTGTTACCCCTCACTTCGGATTATGGCTCAAGACTTTCAAAGTGGAGCCGAAGATGATCAAGGGATGGCACGCAGAGTGCGGAGGCGCTGTTATAAGCAAAAATGTTGATGCTCCATGGCCCGAGGGCTCTTTTCAAGAGGAGCTAGGCTTGTGGCAACGAGAGTGGTTTTATATCACCATTCCCCGGAGCACCAAGTGGGTGGCGCTTCCTGCCTTTCGCTCGGGTCCCCCACCACGGCTAGCGTCATGGGTTAATAGAGGGTTAGATTGGGGTTTGCCCAAAGACGTGCCCTTATTACAGGGCCGCATTAAGGATCTCTTGGAAGGAGACCTCAGCCTGGTCAAGGTGACGCAGGTCATGCTGATTCGCCGAATATTGCCCGGCAAACGTCGCCCCCTTCGCCTGTGGGAGTTTAATCCAGAGGGACCACGAGCTCTCCAGAACTTTATGGGTGCAACGCCCGTGGAGATGTATAAACTGTTCTCTGGATCATAAGAGATGTGTCCGGATTTAACCGAGGACGCAGGCCTAAGTTGCAATCACCCGGATACTCAAGTAAGCAACCTTGTGCCCGGACCTTCTATCCGTATAATTGTCATAAACTTGCCCCTAAAAGAGCCGTCCTTTTAAACAGGAGTGGATAGCGAAGGCAAAGCTGATCAGGTGTCCGGCTCCCCTTCCTGAAACCAGGCCGGATCCCGTGCTAGCCAGGATGCTGGAGATAATGCCTTTGGAGGGGGAGGACAAGGAAGCTATGGCCTCCTCGAAGGAGGCTGCTCCGAAGGGAGGAACCGACAATTCCTCTCCTAAGGAGAAGAAGAGAGCCGCCTCTGACGACCCGTAAACCATGGCCTCGAAGCGGGGGAGAAAATCCTCGTCAGAGGGTCCGACGCCGGGGAGTTCTTCGGCCGGACTATGCCCTCAAGGGGATCAGCCCTCCAGCGAGCCGTAAGTAGAGAAAGATTTTCCTTTTGAGGGATGAGGGAAATCCTTAATGTTTATCTGAGAAGATTAACGGAACCTTTACTTTGTAGCTCGGACCTCAGCCCTTCTCAACAGAGCTCGTCTTCAGGGGATCTCCTTCCGGAGATGATGGAGAGCGGGACGCCTCCCCTTGCCGTGCCGCCTAGCGAGGCAGGCGACCCTGAGGTGTCGTCGCGGAGGGTTTCTCCGAATCCGACAGGGGCGGAAGGTAGATATGCGGCCCCCCGAGGTTCTCCGCATCCGGCCTTCGAAAGAGGTCGTGGGACGAGCCCGACACCGTCTGGTGCTCGGCCAGAGCAGCTAAAGATTCTGCTGGGGCGAGCTTCTATCTCAGAGGAGTACCGCGCATTGATGGGCACGGTGATTGAAAGGATTTCATCCGCAGAGAGCGGATTGCATGAGGCCGTCAAAAGTTTACTGACGGGTTTCGAGGTACATTAGATAATGTATACTTTTGTCAGTTGCGCATGAATAAGATGTGCCCTGTGTAGATAGTAGCCCCTGAGACTCTGCGCGTCGTCAAGAAATGATGGCACGCGGAGGATCATAATCCCAGGTCTAAGATGTCGCCTTTGAATGTCGGCGGCAGGGTGTCCGGAATGGAGCCGAACTAATGATTTTGCCGAACTAAAGCGGCAACTGGACGTGGCAGATGCCGACATCGCGCTTGTCAACAAGCGGCTTGATGAGGCTCAAGGTATGTAATTCCTCGGGCGGCATCAGGTAAGAAGAGTTTTATGCCAGTGTCTTACGATGTGTGTGCTTGACGCAGATGGTGCGGCCGCCTTGGAGAGTCTTAGGGCAGAACTTGCCCGCGCTAAAGAACAAGCCGCAAATAGTGATGCGGCTGCCGAGAAAGCCCTTGAAGAGCTGAGAGCCGAACAGGCTGCTCATTGCTGAAGCAAGGAAGAGATGGCCGAGATGGCCGAAAAGTTAAAGAGTGCTGCAGACCGTTGCAGACTTCTTGAGAAAGAAGACCAGGCGAAACAGACGGACTTAGAGAAGGCCGTTGCCAATGCCAAGGACGCGCTCTCTGCGATGAGAGCTGCGAAGGAGGAGCTGCGTCAGGCCGAACAGATTGCGGCTGTAAAGCCCTTTATGCTACAAAGGAAATTTTGCGATCCAAAGTTGGCTCCGTTGGACCGGATGTGGAGTGTGGAGGATACCTATCTGGATTTGGCAGCGAGTGCTGCTGATGCGACCGAACACTTTCGAGATCAGAAAGATCGCGAAGTGGAAAAGCTTTTTTGGTCGCAGTTTCACAATCCAGAGCGTCCACTGGCCGTGGACGATCGTTTGGCTCAATGGGCCGAACTGAATAGGTTGTCCGAACTCGCCATGAAGTACGTCATGGGTCATCTGTGGCCGGGGAGATCGGAGCCGAAGAGTTATTTCAGCTTGGTGCAGCAATTCCTTGACGCGGTGCCGCGTATTAATGCAATGAAGAGGTCAGCATGCATAGAGGGCGCAAGGATGGCTCTTGCCCGTGTCAAGACATACTGGGCAGAGATGGAGACCACCGTTGTTGTGTCCCGAGATTCGGACGAAAGCCGAGTACCCTCCGAGCACTATTTTCAGGAAGTCCTTGAAGGTGCTCGTGTAATAGAGACGCAGTGCTCGAAAGATGCTATGTTATGATAGCATATGTAATTATAAAGTAATATTTTGATAAACTGTAGTGGCCTTTTTATACCTGTGCCTTCAAGTATTGGGAACACCTCCTGTGCGGCCGTTTTAATATATATATATATATATATAAAATCTGAAAGATGGCAGTCGTTGGCTTCAGCCCCCATGCACATAGTGCGGGGGTGCTCGCAGAAGACGCATTTTCACACTTAACCCAACGTCTTGGTCTTACAAAGGAGGTGATAGCGCAGCGGGCCAGGCAACCGAACTATAATGCTTTAACACTTTCACTTAGCCATAGGAGCTTGACAGTGAGACTATTTAAGTAGCTCTTTGGTGGCGACTGCGCTCATCCGAGTTCGGGGCGCGTATGTGCCTGATCGGGAAGCGGCCCTTCGTTAAAGCGGAGGAATCTGATAGATTCCGATAGGTCATCGAGTGGCTGACCAGTCTCACGCTACATCATGACAGTCAGTTTTCGGCTTTCTCTACTGAGGTGCTCGCCCGGCCGAACCGGGGCACAATCACAGTAGTTCTCCTGGTGCTACCTTAGCCGATAGAGCGGAATGTAAGGTAGCCGAACTCAGGAGCCGGGCAACCCAACATTTGACCAAAGACATGATTCGGAGCTGATGCATATAATGCCAAAACTCGCGACGCCGAACACTCCCTAAGGTGTTCGGTCTTTATGAGTGCGGGCGAAACAACACTCTTTATTGAAAAAAAGCCCCTAGTGTCCAGGTACGTGCAAAAATTCTGACGTGGCCACATGCCAAGACGCCAGCCTCCTCCTTGGTTATATCAGAAAAAACCAGGGGATGTGTAGCAACAAGAGACAGTAAAAAAGGTTTACGCAGGGTCTTAATCTAAAAAGAATCCTTTAGGACGGGTCCCTACTGGACGTCTGCGCCTGTGTCTCCATTGTGCCGTATCCTGGACGGGCGCCGCACGACGTTCATCTGTAAAAGAGATGAACTGAGTTGAAAACGGGTCGTGCCGAAAAAGTTTAAAATAAGAAAGTATAAAGTAAAATATATAAAATTGAGCTTTATTGTCTCTTATTGTATATGCATGGAGCCCCTAGTGCGGGGTTATATGGCCACTAAGCCTGCATCAATGATGCTTTTGCACCGAACTCGTCTATCCGCGTTCGTGGTCTTTAATGACCTATTTCAAAGTATTTTGGCCGGTGAGGCCATTTTGCTATGGGGCTGTCAAAGCGGCTACGCAGTCCTCCGCTTGGGGAGGCGCACTTTAGTGCTTCCCCTTCAAAGAGATGATGCCTCGTGGACCGGGCATCTTAAGCGTAAGAGATGCATAATGTGGTATTGCGTTAAAGCGAGCGAAAGCTTCGCGTCCCAGTAGTGCTTGATAGCGACTTGAGAACGGGACGATATGGAAGGTCAGCTTTTCACGGCGGAAGTTATCGGCAGAGCCGAATATGACTTCGAGCCGGAGAAAACCCATACAATGGGTGTCCGAACCAGGTATTACCCCTTGAAAGGAGGTTTTGCTGCGGCGGATTCTTGCTGGGTTTATCCCCATGTGCTAGATTGTATCCTGATATATCAGGTTTAGTCCACTGCCGCCGTCCATAAGGACGTTTGAAAACTGGAGTCCGCCAATTATTGGATCGAGTATCAAGGCAGTCCAGCCTGCATTCTTGATATTTTTAGAATAATCTGGCTGATCGAAGATGATCGGTTTTGACAACCAGTGGCAGGACCCTTTGGGGGTGGGTCGTGTGGTGCGTACCTTTACGGGCGCCGCATGTTTTGTTGTGTGAAGTAAGTTCACTGTTTTTACTTCTCGTGGGAAGTTCTTTTGTTTCCTGGTGCTCTGCTTTTGGGGTTCGTCCTCGTCTTCGCTTGGTGTGTCGAGCCCCTTGTGTTCGGCATTGAGTCTGCCGGATTGTTTGAAAACCCAATAGTCTCTGTGGGTATGGGTAGCAGGCTTCCCGGGAGTACTGTGTATCTGACATATCCTGTCCAGGATTTTATTCAGGTTGGATGGATCGTCCCTGTTATCCTGGGAGGACGATTTTGCCTGAATTTGTCGTGAGCCTTTGAATCCGGCATTGACTGCCGTGCTCTTTCGACTTTTGTCCTTAGTCCAGCGACGGTCCTTGTTGCGTCGCGGTTATCCGTTTCCATCCCTAGTTTCGGATGTACTTGGGTCACTGGGGCTGCACCTTGCCAACCAGCTGTCCTCCCCTGCACAAAAGCGGGTCATGAGGCTTGTTAGTGCGGCCATTGTTCTGGGCTTTTCTTGACCGAGGTGTCCGGCGAGCCATTCGTCTCGGACGTTATGCCTGAAAGCTGCTAAGGCTTCGGCGTCTGGACAGTCGACTATCTGATTCTTTTTAGTGAGGAATCTATTCCAGAACTGCTGAGCTGATTCTCCGGGTTGTTGAGCTATGTGACTAAGATCGTCTGCATCCGGAGGGCGGACATAGGTCCCTTGAAAGTTTGCTCGGAAAGCATCCTCGAGCTCTTCCCAGCTTCCAATTGTGTTTTCGGGAAGGCTTTTAAGCCAATGCCGGGCTGGCCCTTTAAGCTTAAGGGGTAAATATTTTATGGCGTGGAGATCATCTCCTCTAGCCATGTGTATGTGGAGGATATAATCCTCGATCCAGACTCCAGGGTCTGTTGTTCCATCATATGCCTCTATGTTTACGGGTTTGAATCCCTCTGGAAATTCATAGTCCAGGACCTCATCGGTGAAACATAGGGGGTGTGCGGCGCCCCTATATTTGGGTGTGCCAGATTCTGATGATGGCTTCATAGCATTGCTTAGGAGAGCTTGCTTTCTTGGCCCATAAATGGAACTGACTGGGCCATGGTGCGAATCCTTAAGTGGGTCGCATGCCGATTTGAGTGCGGCGCCGCTTGCCGCTTTATGGGGTCATCTATCCGACCGTGTGGCTTTCTCATTTTTTGAATGCGAGGGCTCTAGGGCCTCTTCGTCGAATTCGGGCAGTAGCTTTCTTTTCGGATAGCTTTTAGTGCGGCGACTGTTGCCATATTTATCTGCGGTATTGATTACTTTGCTCCATCTAATCCGGAGTGCATCTTCCGCTGTTTTTAGCTTCCGCTTTTGCTTTTTTAGGCTGCGCGCAGTTGCAATGAGCCTCTCGTGGAGATTCTTCTGCTCCATAGGTTTATCCGGCATGAGGTCGTCCGGAATGCCGTTTTCGCCGGAGGAGGGATGTTCGGTTTCTCTATCCATGTTGCCCTGTTCGGACGGTTGCTCTAAGGCCTGCTCGTCATCTACCAGCTCGTCCTGCTCTATGGCTGGGTTTTTGTCGAGGCGGGGCTTGGGTCGGCGTTTACGCCGACGCTTTGATTGCTTTTCGGGGGGTCGATCTCCCGCCCCTTCCCCTTTTTCCTCGTTGTCGCTTCCTTTAGGGGTATCCACCATGTACACATCGTGAGATGGGGTGGCTGTCCAATGCCCTATGGGCGTTGGTTCGTCGGTATCTCCTGCATCATCATCCATGCTGTCGATGTCTCCGGAGTCGAAGTTGAGCACGTCGTTTAAATTGTCAACAGTGGCTACCAAGTGGGTGGTGGGTGGGCTTTGAGTTTCTTCATCGTCCGTATCCCATCCTCGCTGACCGTAATCCAGCCAGGGCTCTCCTGATAAAGAGAGAGACTTAAGAGAATTCAGGATGTCGCCAAAAGGCGAGTGCTGAAAGATGTCTGCGGCGGTGACCTCCATTATCGGCGCCCAATCGGATTCGATTGGCAGGGGCGCGGGGGGTTCGGAGTCCGGGGAGGAATCCGGATCCTCGGAGTCACGGGTCATGCAGAGTGCGGGGCTAGCGTTCGGCTCGATCGCCTTTGGGATCGCAGCCCCCGAGGTGACGTCCAACTGCTCGTCCTTGATTGGCACAATAGGCTCCGAGTTAGGGGTCGGAACCGATGCGTGTGCGGCCTCTAGGACACTGTCTGAAGGCAGAGCTATATCATGCCCCTCGAGATAGTGCGGCGCGCGTGGCCGTGGCTCGAACCCGTCGAAGATCAAGTCTCCATGGATGTCAGCCGTGTAGTTTAAGTTTCCAAACCTGACTTGATGGCCAGGGGCGTAGCTTTCGATCTGCTCCAGATGGCCGAGCGATTGGCCCGCAGAGCGAAGCTGCCGAAGATGAAGATCTGTCCGGGGAGAAAAGTCTCACCTTGGACCGCATCGTTGTTGATGATCAAAGGAGCCATCGGGCCTAAAGGCGACGACACAGAGGAACTCTCAATGAAAGGACCAATGTCAGTATCAAAACCGGCGGATCTCGGGTAGTGGGTCCCGAACTATGCGTCTAGGCAGGATGGTAACAGGAGGCAGGGAACACGATGTTTTACCCAGGTTCGGGCCCTCTCGATGGAGGTAAAACCCTACGTCCTGCTTGATTAATATTGATGATATGGGTAGTACAAGAGTGGATCTACCACGAGATCAAGGAGGCTAAACCCTAGAAGCTAGCCTTGTTGGAAATATGCCCTAGAGGCAATAATAAATTGGTTATTATTATATTTCCTTGTTCATGATAATCGTTTATTATCCATGCTAGAATTGTATTGATAGGAAACTCAGATACATGTGTGGATACATAGACAACACCATGTCCCTAGTAAGCCTCTAGTTGACTAGCTCGTTGATCAATAGATGGTTACGGTTTCCTGACCATGGACATTGGATGTCGTTGATAACGGGATCACATCATTAGGAGAATGATGTGATGGACAAGACCCAATCCTAAGCCTAGCACAAGATCATGTAGTTCGTATGCTAAAGCTTTTCTAATGTCAAGTATCATTTCCTTAGACCATGAGATTGTGCAACTCCCGGATACCGTAGGAGTGCTTTGGGTGTGCCAAACGTCACAACGTAACTGGGTGGCTATAAAGGTACACTACGGGTATCTCCGAAAGTGTCTGTTGGGTTGGCACGAATCGAGACTGGGATTTGTCACTCCGTGTGACAGAGAGGTGTCTCTGGGCCCACTCGGTAGGACATCATCATAATGTGCACAATGTGATCAAGGAGTTGATCACGGGATGATGTGTTACGGAACGAGTAAAGAGACTTGCCGGTAACGAGATTGAACAAGGTATCGGGATACCGACGATCGAATCTCGGGCAAGTATCGTACCGATAGACAAAGGGAATTGTATACGGGATTGATCGAAAACTCGACATCGTGGTTCATCCGATGAGATCATCGTGGAACATGTGGGAACCAACATGGGTATCCAGATCCCGCTGCTGGTTATTGACCGGAGAACGTCTCGGTCATGTCTGCATGTCTCCCGAACCCGTACGGTTATAAAGGAAGTTTGTATGTGGTTATAAAGGAAGTTTGTATGTGGTTACCGAATGTTGTTCGGAGTCCCGGATGAGATCCCGGACGTCACGAGGAGTTCCGGAATGGTCCGGAGGTAAAGATTTATATATGGCAAGTCCTGTTTTGGTCACCGGACAAGTTTCGGGGTCACCGGTATTGTACCGGGACCACCGGAAGGGTCCCGGGGGTCCACCGGGTGGGGCCACCTGCCCCAGGGGGGCACATGGGCTGTAGGGGTGTGCGCCTTGGCCTATATGGGCCAAGGGCACCAGCCCCAAGAGGCCCATGCGCCAAGAGATAAGGAAAGGAAGAGTCCTAAAGGGGGAAGGCACCTCCTAGGTGCCTTGGGGAGGAGGGACTCCTCCCTGGCCGCACCCTTCCTTGGAGGAAGGGCCAAGGCTGCGCCGCCCCTCTCTCCCTTGCCCCTATATATATGTGGGGGTGGGAGGGCAGCCATACCAATGTCCTGGCGCAGCCCTCTTCCCTCTCCCAAGTACTTCTCCTCTCCCGTGGTGCTTGGCGAAGCCCTGCAGGATTGCCACGCTCCTCCACCACCACCACGCCGTTGTGCTGCTGCTGGATGGAGTCTTCCTCAACCTCTCCCTCTCTCCTTGCTGGATCAAGGCGTGGGAGACATCGTCGGGCTGTACATGTGTTGAACGCGGAGGTGCCGTCCGTTCGGCACTAGGATCTCCGGTGATTTGGATCACGACGAGTACGACTCCATCAACCCCGTTCTCTTGAACGCTTCCTCTTAGCGATCTACAAGGGTATGTAGATGCACTCTCCTTCCCCTCATTGCTAGTTTCTCCATAGATAGATCTTGGTGACACGTAGGAAAATTTTGAATTTCTGCTACGTTCCCCAACAAGCCTATGGTATGATTGTTGTATATGGAGTTGATTTTGATGATGTCCTACGGACTACAACCCTCCGGTTTATATAGACACCGGATAGGGTTAGGGTTACATAGAGCTAGGTCTATGCGTAGTTTCTATGCACGAGTAGAACACAAAGTAGTTGTGGGCATTGATTTTGTTCAATATGCTTACCGTTACTAGTCCAATCTTGATTCGGTGGCATTGTGGGATGAAGCGGCCCGGACCAACCTTACACGTATGCTTATGTGAGACCGGTTCCACCGACAAACATGCACTAGTTGCATAAGGTGGCTGGCGGGTGTCTGTCTCTCCCACTTTAGTCGGATCGGATTCGATGAAAAGGGTCCTTATGAAGGGTAAATAGCAATTGGCATATCACGTTGTGGTCTTTGCGTAGGTAAGAAACGTTCTTGCTAGAAACCCATAGCAGCCACGTAAAACATGCAAACAAGAATTAGAGTATGTCTAACTTGTTTTTGCAGGGTATGCTATGTGATGTGATATGGCCAAGAAGAATGTGATGAATGATATGTGATGTATGAGATTGATCATGTTCTTGTAATAGGAATCACGACTTGCATGTCGATGAGTATGACAACCGGCAGGAGCCATAGGAGTTGTCTTAATTTATTTATGACCTGCATGTCAACATAAACGTCATGTAATTACTTTACTTTATTGCTAACTGTTAGCTGTAGTAGTAGAAGTAATAGTTGGCGAGACAACTTCATGAAGACACGATGATGGAGATCATGATGATGGAGATCATGGTGTCATGCCGGTGACGATGATGATCATGGAGCCCTGAAGATGGAGATCAAGAGGAGCAAAGTGATGTTGGCCATATCATGTCACTTTTTGATTGCATGTGATGTTTATCATGTTTATGCATCTTATTTGCTTAGAACAACGGTAGTAAATAAGATGATCCCTCATTAAAATTTCAAGAAAGTGTTCCCCCTAACTGTGCACCGCTGCGACAGTTCGTTGTTTCGAAGCACCACGTGATGATCGGGTGTGATAGATTCTAACGTTCACATACAACGGGTGTAAGACAGATTTACACACGCGAAACACTTAGGTTGACTTGACGAGCCTAGCATGTACAGACATGGCCTCGGAACACAGAAGACCGAAAGGTCGAGCATGAGTCGTATGGTAGATACGATCAGCATGAAGATGTTCACCGATGTTGACTAGTCCGTCTCATGTGATGATCGGACATAGCCTAGTTGACTCGGATCATGTAATCACTTAGATGACTAGAGGGATGTCTATCTGAGTGGGGGTTCATAAGATGAACTTAATTATCCTGAACATAGTCAGAAGGTCTTCACAAATTATGATGTAGCTCGCGCTTTAGTTCTACTGTTTAGTTATGTTCCTAGAGAAAATTTAGTTGAAAGTTGATAGTAGCAATTATGCGGACTAGGTCCGTAAACCGAGGATTGTCCTCATTGCTTCATAGAAGGCTTATGTCCTTAATGCACCGCTCAGTGTGCTGAACCTCGAACGTTGTCTGTGGATGTTGCGAACATCTGACATACACATTTTGATAACTACGTGATAGTTCAGTTAAACGGTTTAGAGTTGAGGCACCGAAGACGTTTTGAAACGTCGCGAAACATATGAGATGTTTTGAGGGCTGAAATTGGGATTCAGGCTCGTGCCCACGTCAAGAGGTATAAGACCTCCGGCGATTTTCTTAGCCTGCAAACTAAGGGAGAAAAACTCAATTGTTGAGCTTGTGCTCAGATTGTCTGAGTACAACAATCATTTGAATCGAGTGGGAGTTGATCTTCCAGATGAGATAGTGATGTTTCTCCGAAGTCATTACCACCAAGCTGCTAGAGCTTCGTGATGAACTATAATATATCAGGGACATATATGATGATCCTTGAGATATTCGTGATGTTTGACACCACAAAAGTAGAAATCAAGAAGGAGCATCAATTGTTGATGGTTGGTGAAACCACTAGTTTCAAGAAGGGCAAGGGCAAGAAGGGATACTTCATGAAACGGCAAATCAGCTACTGCTCTAATGAAGAAACCCAAAGTTGAACCCAAACCCGAGACTAAGTGCTTTTGTAATAAGGGGAACAGCCACTGGAGCAGAATTACCCTAGATACTTGGTAGATTAGAAGGCTGGCAAGGTCGATAGAAGTATATTGGATATACATTGTGTTGATGTGTACTTTACTAGTAATCCTAGTAGCACCAGGGTATTAGATACCGGTTCGGTTGCTAAGTGTTAGTAACTCGAAATAAAAGCTACGGAATAAACGGAGACTAGCTAAAGGTGAGTTGACGATATGTGTTGGAAGTATTTCCAATGTTGATATGATCAAATATCGTACGCTCCCTCTACCATCGAGATTGGTGTTTGCGTTGAGCATAGACATGATTGGATTATGTCTATCGCAATACGGTTATTCATTTAAGGAGAATAATGGTTACTCTGTTTATTTGAATAATACCTTCAATGGTCTTGCACCTAAAATGAATGGTTTATTGAATCTCGATCGTAGTGATACACATGTTCATGCCAAAAGATATAGTATAGTAATGATAGTACCACCTACTTGTGGCACTGCCACGTAAGTCATATCGGTATAAAACACATGAAGAAGCTCCATGTTGATGGATCTTTGGGCTCACTCGTTTTTGAAAAGTGTGAGACATGCGAACCATGTCTATTGGTGTATATGCATGAAGAAACTCCATGCAAATGGACCGTTTGAACTCACTTGATCTTGAATCACTTGAGACATGCAAATCATACCACATGGGCAAGATGACCGAAAGCCTCGGTTTCAGTAAAATGGAACTAGAAAGCAACTTGTTGGAAGTAATACATTTTGATGTGTGCAGTCCAATGAGTGCTGAGGCGTGTAGTGGAGATCGTTATGGTCTTACTTCACAGATGATTTGAGTAGATGTTGAGTATATTTACTTGATGAATCACGAGTCTGAATTATTGAAAGGTTCAAGTAATTTCAGGGTGAAGTTGAAAGATCGTCGTGACAAAAGTATAAAATATCTATGATATGATCATAGAGATGAATATCTGAATTACGGGTTTGGCACAAAATTAAGACATTGTGGAAATTGTTTCACAACTGATACAGCCTGGAACACCATGGTGTGGTGGTGTGTCCGTACATCATAACTGCACCCTATTGGATATGATGCATACCATGATGTCTCTTATCGAATTACCACGATAGTTTATGGGTTAGGCATTAGAGACAACCACATTCACTTTAAATAGGGCACCACGTAATTCCGATGAGATGACACCATATGAACTATGGTTTAGAGAAACCTAAGCTGTCATTTGTTAAAAGGTTTGGGGCTGCGACGCTTATGTGAAAAAGTTTCAGGCTGATAAGCTCGAACCCAAAGCGGATAAACGCATCTTCATAGGACACCCAAAACAGTTGGGTATACCTCCTGTCTCAGATCCGAAAGCAATAAGGGATTGTTTCTAGAATCGCGTCCTTTCTCGAGGAAAATTTTCTCTCGAAAGAATTGAGTGGGAGGATGGTGGAGACTTGATGAGGTTATTGAACCGTCTCTTCAACTAGTGTGTGACAGGGCACAGGAAGTTGTTCCTGTGGCACCTACACCAATTGAAGTGGAAGCTTATGATAGTGATCATGAAGCTTCAGATCAAGTCACTACCAAACCTCATGGGATGACAAGGATGCGTACTGCTTCAGAATGGTACGTAATCCTGTCTTGGAAGTCATGTTGCTAGACAACAATGAACCTACGAGCTATGAAGAAGCGATGGTGGGCCCGGATTCCGATAAATGGCTCGAGGGCATAAAATCCGAGAGAGGATCCATGTATGAAAACAAAGTGTAGACTTTGGCAGAACGGCTCGATGGTCGTAAGGCTATTGAGTACAGATGGATTTTAAAAGGAAGATGGACAATGATGGTAAGTATCACCATTAAGAAAGCTCGACTTGTCGTTAAGATGTTTTCCGACAAGTTAAAGGAGTTGACTACGATGAGACTTTCTCACTCGTAGCGATGCTAAGAGTCTGTTGGAATTATATTAGCAACTACTGCGTTATTTATGAAATCTTGCAGATAGGATGTCAAAGCATTGTTTCCTCGATGTTTTTCTTGAGGAAAGGTTGTATGTGATACAACCGGAAGGTTTTGTCAATCCTGAAAGATGCTAATAAGTATGCAAAGCTCCAGCAATCCTTCTAAGGACTGGAGTAAGCATCTCGGAGTTGGAATGTATGCTTTGATGAGATGATCAAAGATTTTAGTGTATACAAAGTTTATGAGAAACTTGTATTTCCAAAGAAGTGAGTGGGAGCACTATAGAATTTCTGATGAATATATGTTGTTGACATATTGTTGATCAGAAATGACGTAGAATTTCTGGAAAGCATATAGGGTTATTTGGAAAGTGTTTTTCAATGGAAAGCCTGGATTAAGATACTTGAGCATTGAGCATCAAAGATCTATAAGGATAGATCAAAACGCTTAATGGTACTTTCAAATGAGCACATACCTTGACATGACCTTGAAGGTGTTCAAGTTGGATCAGTCAAAGAAGGAGTTCTTGCCTGAGTTGTAAGGTATGAAGTTAAGACTTAAAGCTCGACCACGACAGAATAGAGAGAAAGGACGAAGGTCATCCCCTATGCTTAAGACGTAGGCTCTACAGTATGCTATGCTGTGTACCACACCTGAAGTGTGCCTTTCCATGAGGTAGTCAAGGGGTACAAGAGTGATCCAAGAATGGATCACAGGACAGCGGTCAAAGTTATCCTTAGTAACTAGTGGACTAAGGAATTTTTCTCGATTATGGAGGTGGTAAAAGAGTTCGTCGTAAAGGGTTACGTTGATGCAAGCTTAACACCTATCCAAATGACTCTGAGTAGCAAACCGGATACGTATAGTAGAACAGTTATTTGGAATAGCTCCAAATAAGACGTGGCAGCTACATCTAGGAGATGACATAGAGATTTGTAAAGCACACACGGATCTGAAAGATTCAGACCCGTTGACTAAAACCTCTCTCACAAGCAACATGATCAAACCTAGAACTCATTGAGTGTTAATCACATAGTGATGTGAACTAGACTACTGACTCTAGTAAACTCTTGGGTGTTAGTCACATGGCGATGTGACCTGTGTGTGTTAATCACA
The DNA here is from genome assembly GCF_056163025.1 of Triticum urartu. Taxonomy (NCBI): domain Eukaryota; kingdom Viridiplantae; phylum Streptophyta; class Magnoliopsida; order Poales; family Poaceae; genus Triticum; species Triticum urartu. The sequence goes on from NC_141873.1 coordinate 578,310,882, forward strand.
TGGCGATGTGAACTAGATTATTGACTCTAGTGCAAGTGGGAGACTGTTGGAAATATGCCCTAGAGGCAATAATAAATTGGTTATTATTATATTTCCTTGTTCATGATAATCGTTTATTATCCATGCTAGAATTGTATTGATAGGAAACTCAGATACATGTGTGGATACATAGACAACACCATGTCCCTAGTAAGCCTCTAGTTGACTAGCTCGTTGATCAAATAGATGGTTACGGTTTCCTGACCATGGACATTGGATGTCGTTGATAACGGGATCACATCATTAGGAGAATGATGTGATGGACAAGACCCAATCCTAAGCCTAGCACTAGATCATGTAGTTCGTATGCTAAAGCTTTTCTAATGTCAAGTATCATTTCCTTAGACCATGAGATTGTGCAACTCCCGGATACCGTAGGAGTGCTTTGGGTGTGCCAAACATCACAACGTAACTGGGTGGCTATAAAGGTACACTACGGGTATCTCCGAAAGTGTCTGTTGGGTTGGCACGAATCGAGACTGGGATTTGTCACTCCGTGTGATGGAGAGGTGTCTCTGGGCCCACTCGGTAGGACATCATCATAATGTGCACAATGTGATCAAGGAGTTGATCACGGGATGATGTGTTACGGAACGAGTAAAGAGACTTGCCGGTAACAAGATTGAACAAGGTATCGGGATACCGACGATCGAATCTCGGGCAAGTATCGTACCGATAGACAAAGGGAATTGTATACGGGATTGATCGAATCCTCGACATCGTGGTTCATCCGATGAGATCATCGTGGAACATGTGGGAACCAACATGGGTATCCAGATCCCGCTGTTGGTTATTGACCGGAGAACGTCTCGGTCATGTCTGCATGTCTCCCGAACCCGTACGGTTATAAAGGAAGTTTGTATGTGGTTATAAAGGAAGTTTGTATGTGGTTACCGAATGTTGTTCGGAGTCCCGGATGAGATCCCGGACGTCACGAGGAGTTCCGGAATGGTCCGGAGGTAAAGATTTATATATGGGAAGTCCTGTTTTGGTCACCGGACAAGTTTCGGGGTCACCGGTATTGTACCGGGACCACCGGAAGGGTCCCGGGGGTCCACCGGGTGAGGCCACCTGCCCCGGGGGGCCACATGGGCTGTAGGGGTGTGCGCCTTGGCCTATATGGGCCAAGGGCACCAGCCCCAAGAGGCCCATGCGCCAAGAGATAAGGAAAGGAAGAGTCCTAAAGGGGGAAGGCACCTCCTAGGTGCCTTGGGGAGGAGGGACTCCTCCCTGGCCGCACCCTTCCTTGGAGGAAGGGCCAAGGCTGCGCCCCCCCTCTCTCCCTTGCCCCTATATATATATGTGGGGGTGGGAGGGCAGCCATACCAATGTTCTGGCGCAGCCCTCTCCCCTCTCCCAAGTACTTCTCCTCTCCCGTGGTGCTTGGCGAAGCCCTGCAGGATTGCCACGCTCCTCCACCACCACCACGCCGTTGTGGTGTTGCTGGATGGAGTCTTCCTCAACCTCTCCCTCTCTCCTTGCTGGATCAAGGCGTGGGAGACATTGTCGGGCTGTACGTGTGTTGAACACGGAGGTGCCGTCCGTTCGGCACTAGGATCTCCGGTGATTTGGATCACGACGAGTACGACTCCATCAACCCCGTTCTCTTGAACGCTTCCGCTTAGCGATCTACAAGGGTATGTAGATGCACTCTCCTTCCCCTCGTTGCTAGTTTCTCCATAGATAGATCTTGGTGACACGTAGGAAAATTTTGAATTTCTGCTACGTTCCCCAACAAGCCTATGGTATGATTGTTGTATATGGAGTTGATTTTGATGATGTCCTACGAACTACAACCCTCCGGTTTATATAGACACCGGATAGGGTTAGGGTTACATAGAGTCGGTTACAATGGTAGGAGATCTTGAATATCCGCATCGCCAAGCTTGCCTTCCACGCCAAGGAAAGTCCTATCCGGACACGGGACGTAGTCTTCAATCTTGTATCTTCATAGTCCTGGAGTCCGGCTGAAGGTATAGTCCGGCTACCCGAACACCCCCTAATCCAGGACTCCCTCAGGCCCTACCCCTTTACCGCCTCCTTCCGCGCACCGAACACTTCAAATGGATGGATGCAGCCACGGCCGGACTCGACGAAATAAAAGCCATACTGGCAACAAACCCAGTCCTGGCCGCGCCAAACATTGGCGAACCAATGCTATTATACATTGCAGCAACACATCAGGTTGTAAGCGCAGTGCTCGTCGTCGAACGAGAAGCGGACGGACACAAATTCCCCCTTCAAAAGCCGGTATATTATGTGTCCACCGTCCTCACTCCCTGCAAATCACGGTACCCGCATTATCAAAAGATTGCGTACGCGGTATTCATGGCATCTCGGAAGTTACGACACTACTTTCAAGAGTGTTCAATAAGAGTAGCCTCGGAAGTACTACTTAACGATATTATAAACAACCGTGACGCAACGGGCCGGATTGCAAAATGGGCCATTGAGCTCCTCCCGTTCGACATAACTTATAAGCCACGGCGAGCCATCAAGTCGCAAGTCTTGGCCGACTTCGTCGCAGAATGGACGGAGGCTGAACTCCCTAAAGAGTACGACACATATTCAAATTGGATCATGCATTTAGACGGCTCCAAGATGTTGGCCGGACTGGGGGCTGGCGTCGTTTTGACGTCCCACACAGGAGACAAAGTTCAATATGTACTCCAGATTATGTACACGGACTCCAACAATGCAGCCGAATATGAGGCCCTTTTACATGGTCTCCGGATGGTAGTATCCATGGGCATTCAACGCCTAGAGGTGTGTGGGGACTCGAACCTTGCAATATCCCAAATAAATGGAGACTTCGATGCCAAGGATCCAAAAATGGCAGCTTATCGCAATGCCGTCCTAAAAATGTCAGCTCGGTTCGAGGGGCTTGAATTTCACCATATAGCCCGGGAAACTAATCAGGCGGCAGATGTCCTGGCACGCATCGGTGCAAAACGCGATGTAGTCCCCCCAACATCTTCTTGGAAAGGCTGCTCAAGCCATCCGTAGTATGGGAAGGGGAGCCGAACAATAACAGCCCGGACCCAACCGCACTGCCCGACTCCGAATATTCTGACACAATCGGAGGCTCTGCCAATGAAATAACACCTTCAGCCCACGTAATAATGGCCGTCATCGCCCCATGGACAAAACCATTCCTCACCTACCTTACTAGGCAGGAACTCCCCGAGGACCAAAATGAGGCACGCTGCATAGTGCGGCGATCCAAAGCCTACAGAGTCCACGAGGGAGAGCTTTATAAGAAAAGCACTACCGGAGTCCTTCAAAGGTGCACCGTTGATAGACTTTATATCCGGGGTTGTACACCGTTACGGCGTCCCCCACAGCATCATCACTGATAATGGCACGAACTTCACAGCTGACAAGGTAAAACTCTGGTGTAAAAACATGGGCATCAAGCTCGATTATGCTTCCGTCTATCACCCACAAACTAATGGCCAGGTCGAACGTGCAAATGGTCTCATCATGAGCGGCATCAAACCCAGATTAGTGCGGTCCCTCAAGGAATCTAACATGCACTGGGTAGAGGAGCTCGACTCCGTACTCTGGGAGCTGTGGACCACGCCGAATCGCACCACCGGATACACACCATTCTTTATGGTGTACGGCGCAGAGGCAGTTTTGCCTTGCGACACAATTCATGACTCACCTCGAGTGCGCGTGTATGAAGAAAGAGAAGCCGAGCTCGATCGGCAGGATAGCTTGGACGCATTGGAGGAGGAGCGTGACGTGGCAAAAGCCCGTTCCGCATTCTATCAACAGTAGGCTCGAAGATACCAAAGCAGAGAAGTACGGGCCAAAAATTACAACGTTGGCGAATTAGTTCTACGACTACCGGGCAAGAAAAAGGACAAACTCAAGCCCGAGTGGGAAGGCCCCTTCATAATTGACCAAGTCCTGACTGGTGGAGCGTACCGCCTACGGGATGCATCGGATAACCGACTCAAGCCGAACCCATGGAACGCAGCCCGTCTCCGAAGATTCTATGCCTAGCGCCGGACTCTGTGTTTGTCTCCTTCCTCTGTCCATTTTTTATATATTTTCTGTCTTACATTTCTCTTCTCTCTCTCTCTCTCTCTTATAGCCTTTAAAGGCTCATAAAGTGACACACTATCCGCGCTCATTAAACCTGGGGGCTTCTTTAAACAGAAGCTCATTCATATGGGCTTCATGCCCAACACATGTGTCACACTTCCGCATGTATCTTTTATTCACCATTATATCCATCGATATGACTTAAGTTTTGGCCAAGTTGGGTTGCCTGGCTCCTGTGCTTACCCCTACATTCTCGATTGTTCGGCTAGGTGGTAAAGGGAGCACCTCTGCGATTGTTACTGCCGGGTTAGCCGGACGTGTACCTCAGACTGGGTGAAGCCGGAAGCTAGCGTTCTTAAGGGAATATTCGGTCGGTGAACTAAAGATGATATTTTTTATTTTTATCTATACGCCCCCAGATGTTATTCATGCGTTTCTTTTCGCAGCATGGACATGCACCTTAGGGCATGCCTCCCAGGGAAAGGAACCCCTAACGGAACTATTCTCCCTGGAAGATGTTTCTTACTAACCATGTAATATAACATAACTAGTCGGGCACTTGTCTGTTCACGCACTAATGACCCCTACGCCTGGTCTCCATGCATTCCTCGGTTCCTATATAACCGCATGGGAATTCGGACACACTCCAGACCGTCAGGTCCCGAGGCTGAAGCGAAAAGGTCGGCCATGACTGAAAGTGCGTTATATCGACTAGAGGGGGGGGGGGTGAATAGGCGATTTTTATGAAAGTCTTCAAAACGTGAGAGTTGTGAAGACAAACAGTGAAGATCATGCCTATTACTATGCAGCGGAAGTTAAATTACACTAGGCCAGCCATGGTCATGTATTCAATAGAGTGAAAGCGCAATGACAAACAGCTTCAGTGTAATAAGGATCAGGTAGGAAGAAGTTATGAAGCCGAACAGATCATACATTCATGTTGTGAAGACAAAAGATAAAGCAAGCATGCAATGGCTTCACAATGAATAACTGTAAGTGAAAGCAAGTGAAGATGAAACCAGTGACACGTTGAAGACAATGATTTGTTGGACCAGTTCCAGTTGCTGTGACAACTGTACGTCTGGTTGGAGCGGCTAGGTATTTAAACCAAAGGACACACAGTCCCGGACACCCAGTCAAGGACACTTAGTCCAAGACACCCAGTCCTCACCGTTTTCTCCTTGAGCTAAGGTCACACAGACCTCGCCCAATCACTCAGGTAAGTCTTCAAGGTAGACTCCCAAACCTTCACAGACTTCGTTCACTGATAATCCACAATTTCTCTTGGATGCTCAGAACGCGACGCCTAACCGTCTGGAGGATGCACAGTCCTCAAGTGTAATAAGTCTTCAAATCACACAGACACGAAGACTTAAGTGATGCCCAATTTACTCCGGCTCTGGGTGGTTAGGGCTTTTCTCCTCACTGGGAATTTTTCTTTCAAAGGCTTCGAGGTGGGTTGCTCTCAAATGACAAAAGCCGTGCACTGAAATCTGAGCAGCCAACCGTTTATGGTTGTGGGGGGTGGACTATTTATAGCCACTTGGCAACCCGACCTGATCTGTCCGAAATGACCCTGGGTCACTAAGGAACTGACACGTGTACCAACGGTCGAATTTTGAACTCACACGGCAACTTTACTTGGGCGACAAGTAAAGTTGACTTGTCTGACTCTGGACAAGATTTTCTCTCAAAGTCTTCGCTCGAAGACATAGGATTTGAATTAGGCATCACTTCAGTCATTCTGACTGGTTCTCTTCGACCCCACTTAACAGTACGGTGGTTCCTATGACACAACATGAATGAAATAAAACTACGAAGGATCTAGGTCTTCGAGTTCCAAAAGCTTCATAGGGAGTCTTCTCATGTCATTGTCTTCAATATGAATATCTTCATAAACCACCATTGTCTTCAATGTCTTCGTACATTTTTAGGGGTCATCTCTGGTAGTAAAACCGAATCAATGAGGGACTTCTACCTGTGTTTTCCTGCAATTCTCACAAACACATTAGTCCCTCAGCTAGGTTTGCCGTCAATACTCCAAAACCAACTAGGGGTGGCACTAGATGCACTTACAATCTCCCCCTTTTTGGTGATTGATGACAAACTAGTTGAAGTTTTCAACGGGAAACATAATTTGTGAAATTGTAAAAGAATTGTATTCATAAGTTGCAAGGGCTCCCCCTGAAGATGTGCATATAAGTAATTTGCTTCTTGAATGCAAATGCACATGGCAGGTTGTACTTGTGGAGATCCACTTCAACTTATGACAATCCACTATGCATGTGAAAGTATATGAAGATAATGACATGCATAATGGAAAATGGACGTCTGCAGAATGAGATGAGTGTGGAATTTATCGTCGCACATGCGGAATTTATCTTCGCAAAACGGAGTGACAAACAGGTAGCAGACGGTCATCAAGGCTAAGTGTTACAACTCAATGAAGCAAATGTAGCAAAAAAACGGGAGTTGTAAGCACGAAGCAAAATGTAGCAAAATATGAAGGCACCCGCCCATAGTGACCCGCTTGAAGACTATAACCATCATATGCTTCTCCCCCTTTTGTCAGTGATGACCAAAAAGGTTTGAAGACATAGAGGTTTCTACGCGTTCCCAGGCGCAGCAGGGTCGGTGGAGTTGTTTGGCGGCGGTGCAGACGAGCTTGGTGCAGATTTGACGCGCGTTGAAGCAGGTGGAGATGATGTCGCGTCGTCTTCTTCTTCAATAATCCGGGCAGACACGGTGGCAGCAGAAGAAGAGAACTCTGACTCTTCAAGTGATGGTGTGCTGCGCATCACCGCTCTTCTTGGAGGCGTGGAGTCAAATTTGAAGTGCTCTGTGAAGCCATCCTCATGCAGTTCAGCCTCAGGGCACATCATGGTGAGGCCCTTCCAAGTGCGGCGACAGGTCTCGTGTGTGACAAATGCATTCTTGGTTGCCAGATTTCTGATGCGATTGACGTCTTGCATGATGCTTCTCATCTGCCTCTTGAGCCAGTCATGATGCCTATCTTGCTTTTGGTGAAGAGCCACAAGAAGCTCTCTGTCATTGAGTGCACGAGCGCGCTTCTTGGGTCTCTTTGCAGCTGTGCTGTTGGTGGCTTCAGTTGATGCAGGGGCACGTGTGGTGCCAGCCATTGGATACACTCGGGAGAGAGCTTCAACACCTTCAATATTTTGAGTGAAGCTCTGGTGTTCTGCATTCTGAAGACTTAGTGGTTGCTTGGCCGGCTCTGGATATATTGCTTCAGCAGATGTGTCCACATCTGGCAAAAATATCCTATGATTGCGGGCTGAGGGTTGATAGGAGATTGCAGAGTGAAGCTTGATCAGCCTCATAACCCAAGGAGCATAAAATTTTAATCCAAGCAGTTCTGAAGCAGACGCTGCAAATTGACGGATGAAGAGATCCTGTGCATTGAAGCATTTGCCATGAAGAATGCAGAAGATGAGAGTCTTCATTGCACCATCAATTGTCGCATATCGAGAGTGTCCCTTGACAGGCCATAGAGTCCGCCTTAGGATATGATATATTGTTCTGGGCAAGTACTCTAAGTCTTCAACGAAGAACCTAGTTGGATAGGGTGCATTCGGAGGCAGTGGCTTCATCATGGAGAGCATCTGACTCATATCTGGCTCAGGACGCTGAAATATGCTCTCAATTGCTTCAGCATGGAGTTGGCACCCTTCTTCAAAGAATTCGCCAGGAGTGGGAAGGCCGGTAAGCTCAATTAGGTCGAAAGCATTGGCTTCATGATGGATATTGCCTGTCATCCACTCCAGAATCCATGTCTTCAGATCTCTGTTATAGCCTTTGATATGCACAGTGGCATAGAACTGGAGCAGAAGCTCTTCGTTCCAGTGCTCTTCATCAATGATAAATGGCAGCAAACCCACTTGCTTGAAGAAATCCAGTGCTTCTTCCAGACCAGGCAGACCAGCAACAGCTTCAACCTCAAGGCGCATGTGAGGAAAGATGCGGCCTTGGTTGTAAAGGATGCATGAATAATAGCTGCGCTGTTGATGGCTCCAGAACCTATCTGATACAATCCGTTCCCTTGAATAAGGGTTCTTGGAGCGGTCGAAAAACGTGTTATCTGCCCTGAAGCCGTTGATGTTGAAGGAACCAGGAGCTGATGCAGGACCTGGGAACCTTGGTAGTCGTGGGATCGGCTTCTGGACCTGGGGCCTGTGCGCAATATGATAGTTGAATTGTGGTCCGGCAGCAGACTCAGGCACAGAATGTTCAGGAGCAGTAGCTTCGGTGTCTTCTGAAGCTGTAGTTGGGGAGGGCTCCACACTTGCTTCGGCGTTGTTTGTGGCAGCCTCAACATTTTCAGCTTCAGGCACGTTCTCCTTGAGAACTGCTTCTTGTTGGTGCGGGGGAGTTGGAGCTTGTGGTATTTCTTCTTGCTCTTCGGCTGATGCAGCCGGAATGTCTTCAGCAGCCTGAGCCCTTGGCCCTTTGCGAAGCCTACGGAGTGTAGGCGCCGGTGGAGTTGCAGTGGGTTGGGGCTCATCTTCCTCCTGTGGGCGATCTGCCCACGACGCATCTTGTGTGATTGGCGTCAATGGACGACCAATACTGATCTGTTCGCTTGTCTCAAGCTGAGGAAGGGCTGCATCACCTTGCACATTGTCTTGGAGACCAATGTCTTCAGCAGCGTAAGGTTCGTCTGCTGGAATGTTTTCAGTGTTGGGTTCATGCACAGTCAACTGACGATCTGTGTCAGGATAGCGGACGCAGAGGGGTTCAACTATCAGGGGCTCTGTGGGAGTAGCCCGAGATTTCTTGGTCTTCCGCTTCTTGATGATGGGTTCAGAAGGAGAGGCTTCAGAATGTTTTCTCTTCTTAGCTTCAGCCTCTGCAGTCCGTGTCTTCTTGTGCTATGAGGCGGTTGATCGACTCTTTGGCTTCGAGCCAGTCGTTGCAGTGGGGAAGACAAGCGGAGCAGTTTCTGACCTTGGCGCTTCAGGTTCGGGCACAGCCGCCTTCTTTTTCTTCTTCGCGGCCATCCTGGGGTCAATGCCGGGACGACCAAGTGCCTTGCGCTTTTCTGCCTCATTGTAGGCTTGCACACAGCGATCAGCCAAAGTCTTCATGCGTTCTCGCGAGCCTTGAGCTTCGGCACGCGTCTTCAGGAAGTTCTCTTTCAGCTCGTGCAACATGATCTTGAAGTTTTTCACTTCTTGCACACTGAGCTTGGCCACGTGCTTCTTGAACTGAACCTTTTCATGATCAATTTTCTGCTTCAGTTCTACAATTCGCTGGGCTATTGCAAGTTCTGAAGCAATTGCACCTTGAAAGGCAACGCTGAGGCCTATGGGTAGCTGCAGATCATTGAAGCTTATGTCTGGTGTGTCAAACCATTCATCGATGAAGTTGTGGATGATGGCGACATCAAACAGAGGCAGATTGTTGAAGATTTCAGCCTCCTCCTTGCTCTTGATGAGCTGCTCAAGAGCATCATCTCCAAGATCTTCATCGCTTGAGAGATCAATGGCTTCGCAGCGCAGAATGTCAGCAGCTGTGAGCTCTTTGCCTGTGTGTGGCTGAGGCTTCTTGGCTTCTTGGGGCTTGGACACTCGTGATAAGCCTTCTGACTGCACACTGGCTTCAGGAGGTGCAGTTGCTAAAGGCTTCGCTCTTGCGATCTTGGGAGAAGCGGCTGGCTTTGAAGATTTTGGAGCTTTTGGCTTCTTCTGCTTTGGCTTCGGAGCAGCAGGGGCGTCATCTGACTCAGTATCTGCTGGAGGGTCATTCACAGCAGTCCCTTGGACTAGGATGCGAGTGATGAGGCCTGCAAGATTGGCATACGGCCCGATGATATTGGGATCGGCGTTGCGTGTGCTATCTGCCCTTGGTGAGGAGGGACCAGGGTTGAAGTCAAGCCCAAATTTCTTCTTGTTTATCTTCGCTGACTGTTGTGCAAACTGAAAGTTGCGCTTGAAGAGATTATCATCGCGGCACCAGAGAAGTGATGACGGATGTGCCTCAGCTGGCTGTGGTCCTCTCACCATGCATGGATAGAAGCCTTGAGCAATGGCTTCGTCTCTGGACCTGGGTATGAGATTTTTGTATAATACATCTCCCCACGGTCTCTTGATGGCGCACTTCTCCGCATATTCCTGAGTGACGAAGCGGTAGTGGAACCATTGCTCTGCCCAATATCTTCGAATCCATTGGATTCGTGTCTTGCGCTGACCATAGCTTTCTTCAGGATCAGTTTTGTACATCTCTGCCAATTCATCAGGCAGATCTTTGGACGTTTCACCACGTCGCTGTCTGCCTCCCTTCCTTGCTGCTGTTTCTGAAGCCATGAATAACTTGGAAGGCTTCAAGATGTTCAAAGGCTTCAAAGGCTTCCTTTTGCAAGAACTGGCTTCAGGCGAGTTGATGTGATGCTGCAAGTACTCTGCAAATGAATGCAGACTATGAGAACCAAAGGATTCTCCCACAGACATGTACCTGTGACAGAATTAAGGTGCGAGGGAAGGGGAAGAGGTCATATGCATTCTCAGAAGATTTTGAAGATAAACCGGTTTAGAAGATATTGACCTCATTATGCGAAGACATTCACTTATAGATAAGAAGTTGGTTCCAGATTTGTACGAACCCATAGATCAGTACAAGTGAGGAATCTAACTACTTTATGAAGCACAAGTGAATATACTAGGCATGTTATGAGATGCAGCGAGAGATTTAACTGGTGTGAAGTGAAACTTCTTATGGCAGAAAGTGACTGAACTTTAGGATCAAAAGAGGCTGTAAAAAGAGGTTTTATTTACCACACTTGGAACTGCTAGACGAAGTGAGAGTTGAGGTCGAGCAGTTCAATCCTCCGTGCCCTAACTTGGCAACGGAAGACACCTACGGCGACGGCGGAGAGAGCGATGTCCGCTGTCGGCGTGAAAACTGCGTCGGAGAGGTTGCGGCAGTGAAGCGCTTCGTCGCCGGCGTCGTCGAGTGCTAGCGGTGGCGCTAGGGTTCGTGCGAGGGTGGAAGAAGGAGATAATGACCGCAGTGAATCGTGTATTTATAGGGATAGAGGCAGCACTGCGCTATTACGCAGGTACCCCTGGCGGTTCGCATTTGAGGCTCGCGTGGCCAGTTAGAGGAAGATTGGGATTTGTTCCATGTCCCACGCACGCCTAAATTGTCGGGCGGTCGTTCCTTCTTCTCCGGATCTTATGTGGAGGAATGAGCATTAAAAACGGACTTTTATGGTTGTCACTATGTCTTCAGCTGACAAGGACACAGTGAAGACATTTGACAGTTTCAACAAAATGCATATGACTTGGAGAGATAGAGTTTGAGATAGAAAGCATAGAGAGGTTAGGGTCCGATCACATTCACTTAGTTCAAAAGATTCAACCAGGAAGACATAGCTATAAGTGAATGCTGTAGAGGACAGAACATCAGTACATATATATCCATATAATCAACGCAGTGAAGATAATCATGAAGACATATTGAGAATGAAACCAAACCAATTGTGAAGACATTGAGAGGTAACACCATGAGAGAAACACTTCAAAATGGAACGTTTGGTGGTGGCGTTACCCACCGTATAGGAAGTATTAGACCCAGACACGGCGCACAATTATCGTGGCGCTCCGAAGTCAAATTCCACATTAATGTATTCACACTTAGAATGTATGTCTTCATTGTTTGAAGATATACGCTACTTCGTGTGTTGCACATCTAAGTCATCAATATGCTTAAGTGTTAGGATGTGTGCCTGATCACAGGACATTTGTGGATTCCAAGATATTTAGCTCACACCGTAACTTGCAAAATCTCTTCTCATCCAAGGGCTTTGTGAAGATATCTGCCAATTGCTCTTCAGTGTTGACGTGTATGATATCAATGTCTTCCTTCACAACATGATCTCTGAGAAAGTGATGACGAATTTCAATGTGCTTTGTCTTCGAGTGCTGAACTGGGTTGTTGGCAATCTTGATGGCGCTTTCGTTGTCGCAGTAAAGTGGCACTTGCTTCAGATGAATGCCATAATCCTTGAGTGTTTGCTTCATCCACAGAAGCTGAGCGCAGCAAGATCCAGCAGCAATGTATTCAGATTCAGCAGTGGAGAGTGATACACAGTTCTGCTTCTTTGAAGACCAACATACAAGTGATCGTCCCAGAAAGTGACATGTGCCTGATGTAGACTTGCGATCAACTTTGTCACCAGCATAATCAGCATCCGAAAATCCAACTAAATCAAACTCTGAGCCCTTTGGATACCATAATCCTAGAGTTGGGTTGTGAGCCAAATATCGAAGAATTCGCTTCACAGCTAAGTGATGCGACTCCTTTGGTGTCGCTTGAAATCGAGCACACATGCAAACACTAAGCATGATATCTGGCCTAGATGCACATAAATAAAGCAAAGACCCAATCATGGAGCGGTATACCTTTTGATCGAACTCTTTACCATTGTTGTCGGGACCCAGATGATGCTTGGCTGGCATTGGTGTTGTGAAGCCTTTGCAGTCTTGCATACCGAACTTCTTCAGGCACTCTTTAAGATATTTCTCTTGAGATATGAAGATGCCGTTGCGTTGTTGCCGTATTTGAAGACCGAGAAAGAACTTCAGCTCCCCCATCATGGACATCTGATATTGCTCTTGCATCATGTATCCAAACTCTTCACTATACTTCTGATTGGTGCAGCCGAAGATAATGTCATCCACATATATTTGGCACACAAACAGTTCATCATATGTCTTCGGGAAAAGAGTGGGATCCAGGGAACCAGGTATGAAGCCTTTGCTTTTCAGAAAGTACTTGAGTGTATCATACCAGGCCCTAGGGGCTTGTTTGAGGCCATACAGTGCCTTGTTGAGCTTGTATACCATATCAGGATGTTTTGGATTTTCAAAGCCAGGTGGTTGTGCAACATACACTTCTTCTTCAATCTTGCCATTGAGAAAGGCACTTTTCACATCCATCTGATAGAGAAGTATGTTATGATGATTTGCATAGGCCAGCAGTATGTGTATGGCTTCAAGCCTAGCCACAGGAGCAAATGTTTCATCGAAGTCAATGCCCTCCACTTGAGTATATCCTTGAGCAACTAGACGAGCTTTGTTTCTGACAACTTGACCATGCTCATCTTGCTTGGTGCGGTATATCCATTTGGTGCCTATTATGTTGTGCTTCCGTGGATCAGGACGCTTAACCAGTTCCCATACATTATTCAGCTCAAACTGTTGAAGCTCTTCTTGCATAGCTTGAATCCATTCAGGTTCCATGAAGGCTTCTTCAACTTTCTTGGGTTCTGATATTGAGACGAATGCGAAATGCCCACAGAAGTTTGTTAGCTGAGTTGCCCTTGACCGAGTGAGTGGACCAGGTGCATTGATGCTGTCCAGTATTTTGTCAATTTGTACTTCATTTGCAACACGAGGGTGTGTGGGGCGAAGACTTTGCTCTTGCTGATCTATGTGGTCATTTGAAGGTATATCTTCAGGCTGAGCATTGTCTTCATGTGGATCAGGTGCTGAGATGATAAGTTCTTCTTCAGGTTGAGCTTCAGAAGGTACAATTTCTCCAGTTCCCATAAGCTTGATTGATTCATTTGCTGGAACTTCATCTAGCACATTTGGCAATTGCTCTCTTTGTGATCCATTGGTTTCATCAAATCGCACATCCACTGTTTCAACCACTTTGTAGTGGAAGAGATTGAAGACTCTGTAGGAGTGCGAATCCTTTCCATATCCAAGCATGAAAACTTCATGTGCTTTTGGTGCAAACTTTGAGGTGTGGTGTGGGACCTTGATCCAGCATTTTGCGCCAAATACTCTGAAATAACTGACATTTGGCTTCTTGCCAGTTAGGAGTTCATAGGATGTCTTGTTCAGAAGCTTGTGAAGATAAACACGATTGATTGTATGGCATGCAGTATCAATGGCTTCAGTCCAGAATTTTCTTGGAGTCTTGTATTCATCTAGCATTGTTCTGGCCATCTCAATGAGTGTTCTGTTCTTGCGTTCGACGACGCCATTCTGCTGTGGCGTGTATGGAGCTGAGAATTCATGTGTGATGCCCAAGGTATCTAGATATGTATCAAGGCCAGTGTTCTTGAATTCAGTGCCATTGTCACTTCTGATGTGCTTTATCTTGGCGCCAAAATTGTTCATAGCTCGATTTGCGAAGCGTCTGAAGACATCCTGCACTTCAGTCTTGTAAAGGATTATGTGCACCCAAGTATATCTAGAATAATCATCAACAATTACGAAGCCATAGAGGCATGCAGAAGTAGTAAAAGTTGAGTAGTGAGTGGGACCGAAAAGATCCATGTGAAGCAGTTCGAAGGGTTGAGTAGTGGTCATGATTGTCTTCGAAGGATGTTTTGCCCTTGTCATCTTCCCTGCTTCACAGGCACCGCATAAGTGATCTTTCTTGAACTTGACGCCTTCGATGCCTATGACGTGCTTTTTCTTCGCAAGGGTGTGGAGGTTCCTCATGCCAGCATGCCCAAGCCTTCGATGCCAAAGCCAGCATTCTGAAGCTTTTGCAAGAAGACATACTGCAAGTTGTGGTCCTGCTGAGAAATCTACCACATACAAATCACCTTTCCTATACCCTTCAAACACTAGAGATTTGTCAGATTCCATTAGCACCAGGCAGCGATATTTGCCAAACATTACAATCATATTCAAATCGCAAAGCATTGAGACAGACATTAACTTGAAGCCAAGGGATTCAACAAGCATGACTTTATCCATGTGTTGATCCTTTGAGATTGCAACTCTACCTAGACCCAATACCTTACTTTTACCAGTGTCAGTGAATGTAATGTGGCTCTTGTCGGATGGACGTAAAGTTGAGTCCATAAGAAGGCTTCTTCTGCCAGTCATGTGATTTGTACACCCACTGTCAATAATCCATTCTGAAGACTTTGAAGTCGCTGGTATCGTACCCTACAGTGCAGTTAGGGGGATAGGCTTCACGAAGAGTGTTGTGAAGCATAAACATTTGACGAACCAGTGGGTTATGAAAACTTAGATCCAGATTAGGACTAATGGGGAGAGTAGCATGCGATTCAGGAACGAAGTACATAATGATGCCATTTGGGCAGTTTATCTTGCGCCCCACAAGATTTTTATGGTCCCCAGCAATAGCATCAGAAGATTTTGTTTTTGTGCTGGAGACCTTTCCCTGCAAAAAAAAGTTAAGCTTTCTTAACCACCCACATCTTCAAGGGTGGCTTAGAAGCTATGAGTCTAAGAGCAGCATCTGAGAATTTTGGCTTTGAAGCCTTAGCAAACAGTCTAGCAGGGGGACAATAATACTCATAGGCATAAGAAGAATAATTTTTGGTCATATGAATATGACGGTTCGATGAACCGCTCTCATATTCATATGCCTGAGTATGGTTTCCCTGCAAAACATTTGCGTTAGTGTGACTCAGGTGAGTCCTCTGTCTGTATGAAGCCTTTGGACCGAGGTTTGTCTTCTTCAAGTGAGGTGTCATGAAGACATTCACAGGAAGATTTTCCAGACATGTTTTCGGAACCCAGATCTTCTTCATAGCCGGTCCATTCCTGCAGTTAGTACCAATGTACCTGGCAAACACTTCACCATTCTGATTCTTAAATAGTTTATAGTTTGCATCAAAGGATTCATCAATGATAATTGGGTTAGCACAAGTGAAGCCAGATAAATTGGATGGATCTGCTGAAAGTTCCTTTGCAGCAACCCATGTAGTTTTGGGGTACTGCTCAGGTTTCCAGTAAGAGCCATCTGCATTGATTTTCCTCACAAACCCAACACCCTCTTTCCTAGGGTTTCGGTTCAGAATCTGCTTCTTAAGGACATCACATAATGTTTGATGCCCTTTCAGACTTTTGTACATCCCTGTTTCAAGCAATGTCTTCAACCTAGCATTCTCATCAGCAATAGCAGTGGTATCCTCAGCAGAGGGGTTAGTTGCCACATCAACAGTTGAAGATATTGGAACAGTAGTAGTAGTGGAACATTCAGCAACAAAATTAGCATTATTACGCTCAATGCATTTAAGACATGGTGGTTCAAATCCTTCCTGAGCGGGACTCATCTGTTCGGCGCGAAGTGACTCGTTTTCCTTTTGAAGATCTTCATGAGCCACCCTCAATTTCTCGAGTTCTTGCTTCCTTTGAAGATAGTCATAGGAAAGCTTTTCATGAGTTGTTGAGAGAGTATCATGACGATCTTCAAGTTCTTGATACTTAACGTGATGGTTTTTTATGTCTTCAATTAAGGATTCAGATCGAGTCATTTCAGCACCCAACAGATCATCGCTTCTGTCTAACAGTTTTTGAATATGTTCCATAGCTTTCTGTTGTTCAGTTGCAATTTTAGCAAGTGTTTTGTAGCTAGGTTTTGAATCACATTCAGAGTCATCGTCACTGGATGTTTCATAGCGAGTGGTGCGTGTGTTTACCTTGGCACCGCGTGCCATGAAGCAGTAGGTAGGAGTGGAGTCGTTCTTGTCATTTGCGTCGGTGTCGGTGATGCAATTATTGACTTCAGTGTTGAAGATGGACTTGGCGACGTATGCTGTAGCCAGACTCGCAGTGCCAGAATCAGACTCCTCCTCAGATTCCACCTCTGCCTCCTCAGATGCGGATTCCTCCTCTAAATCCATCTCCTTGCCTACAAACGCACGCGCCTTGCCAGATGAGCTCTTCTTGTGTGATGAAGACTTTGATGAAGACTTGGAAGAAGACTTTGAGTGTTTCTTCTTCTTCTTGTCGTCAGAATCATATTCCTTGCTCTTCTTCTTCCTTCTGTTCTCATTGTCCCACTGTGGACACTCAGAGATGAAGTGCCCAGTTTTCTTGCACTTGTGACATGTTTTCTTCTTGTAGTCATGAGCAGAAGCTTCATCATTCCTTGAGCTTGATCGTGAAGATTTTCTGAAGCCTTTCTTCTTGGTGAATTTTTGAAACTTCTTCACTAGCATTGCAAGTTCTCTTCCAATGTCTTCAGGATCATCAGAACTGCAGTCAGATTCTTCTTCAGATGAGGAGACAGCTTTTGCCTTCAAGGCACGAGTTCGCCCATAGTTTGGACCGTAGATATCTCTTTTCTCAGAAAGCTGAAACTCATGTGTGTTGAGCCTCTCAAGTATGTCAGACGGATCGAGTGTCTTGAAATCAGGACGTTCTTGAATCATCAGGGCCAGAATGTCAAACGAACTATCAAGTGATCTCAACAGCGTCTTGACGATTTCATGTTTGGTGATCTCAGTAGCGCCGAGGGCTTGAAGCTCATTTGTGATGTCAGTGAGCCGATCAAAGGTGTGCTGGACATTCTCATTGGCATTTCGTTTGAAGCGGTTGAAGAGATTGCGAAGGACACTGATTCTTTGATCTCTCTGGGTTGATATGCCTTCATTAACTTTGGAGAGCCAATCCCAGACCAGTTTGGATGTCTTCAAGGCACTCACACGGCCATACTGTCCTTTGGTCAGATGACCACAGATGATATTCTTGGCAGTAGAGTCCAGTTGAACGAACTTCTTGACATCAGCAGCAGTGACACCTTCTCCAGCCTTGGGAACGCCGTTTTCGACGACATACCATAGGTCGACGTCAATGGCTTCAAGATGCATGCGCATCTTATTCTTCCAGTAGGGATATTCAGTTCCATCGAAGACGGGACAAGCAGCGGAGACTTTGATTATCCCTGCAGTCGACATAGCTAAAACTCCAGGTGGTTAAACCGAATCACACAGAACAAGGGAGCACCTCGCTCTGATACCAATTGAAAGTGCGTTATATTGACTAGAGGGGGGTGAATAGGCGATTTTTATGAAAGTCTTCAAAACGTGAGAGTTGTGAAGACAAACAGTGAAGATCATGCCTATTACTATGCAGCGGAAGTTAGATTACACTAGGCCAGCCATGGTCATGTATTCAATAGAGTGAAAGCGCAATGACAAACAGCTTCAGTGTAATAAGGATCAGGTAGGAAGAAGTTATGAAGCCGAACGGATCATACATTCATGTTGTGAAGACAAAAGATAAAGCAAGCATGCAATGGCTTCACAATGAATAACTGTAAGTGAAAGGAAGTGAAGATCAAACCAGTGACACGTTGAAGACAATGATTTGTTGGACCAGTTCCAGTTGTTGTGACAACTGTACGTCTGGTTGGAGCGGCTAGGTATTTAAACCAAAGGACACACAGTCCCGGACACCCAGTCAAGGACACTTAGTCCAAGACACCCAGTCCTCACCGTTTTCTCCTTGAGCTAAGGTCACACAGACCTCGCCCAATCACTCAGGTAAGTCTTCAAGGTAGACTCCCAAACCTTCACAGACTTCGTTCACTGACAATCCACAATTTCTCTTGGATGCTCAGAACGCGACGCCTAACCGTCTGGAGGATGCACAGTCCTCAAGTGTAATAAGTCTTCAAATCACACAGACACGAAGACTTAAGTGATGCCCAATTTACTCCGGCTCTGGGTGGTTAGGGCTTTTCTCCTCACTGGGAATTTTTCTTTCAAAGGCTTCGAGGTGGGTTGCTCTCAAACGACAAAAGCCGTGCACTGAAATCTGTGCAGCCAACCGTTTATGGTTGTGGGGGGTGGACTATTTATAGCCACTTGGCAACCCGACCTGATCTGTCCGAAATGACCCTGGGTCACTAAGGAACTGACACGTGTACCAACGGTCGAATTTTGAACTCACACGGCAACTTTACTTGGGCGACAAGTAAAGCTGACTTGTCTGACTCTGGACAAGATTTTCTCTCAAAGTCTTCGCTCGAAGACATAGGATTTGAATTAGGCATCACTTCAGTCATTCTGACTGGTTCTCTTCGACCCCACTTAACAGTACGGTGGTTCCTATGACACAACATGAATGAAATAAAACTACGAAGGATCTAGGTCTTCGAGTTCCAAAAGCTTCATAGGGAGTCTTCTCATGTCATTGTCTTCAATATGAATATCTTCATAAACCACCATTGTCTTCAATGTCTTCGTACATTTTTAGGGGTCATCTCTGGTAGTAAAACCGAATCAATGAGGGACTTCTACCTGTGTTTTCCTGCAATTCTCACAAACACATTAGTCCCTCAGCTAGGTTTGCCGTCAATACTCCAAAACCAACTAGGGGTGGCACTAGATGCACTTACAATGACAAATGATCTACAATCTGGCTAGAAGGCATTATAAATGTCAATTAAATTACATAGTCATTTTGACTGATTGTATTCCTCTTCAATACCATCTAACAGGCTGTCTAATTTACAGTCCTGCTGGGAATACTTTGTGGCCAACTCTACTTGGCCGTATACTAAGCTTACATGGATCTCCTTCCCATCGGGCCCTACAGGACCGACCTCGGCCATGTGGTTGGGGTCAGCCTTTGCATACCGCGTCTTCACCATGGCCTAGGCCTCCCTTGCGCCTTGACGGCAGGCCGATATCTTTCACAATCGGAAGCACCGCCGTGCTCCCTTTAGCTTCTCCGCAAGCTCTCCAAGACCTTCGGGCATGGAGACAGATGGCCACAGGGCCTGGGCGACGCCTTGCATCGCCTGCCGAACTTGATCGAGCAGTTGCGAGAGCTCGGGAAGAAGGTCACCCATAGAACCGGGCATCTCCTCTGTAGGACGACCTGTTAGCACATCTACAGACATTTCTCTGTTAGTCGACTTCCCCGCCGAACTTTCTTTCAAAGGTTCGTTCAAGCACTTACTAAATATGTCGCGCCGAAGCCGCTGATTCTCCTTCACGGAGCTTGACTGCTGGGCATGAACATCTTTCAGCTCGACGCCCAGCTTGGTATTGGCATCTTGGAGATCGTTCTTCTCCCGCCTCACCTTTGTCAGCACCTTCTCACCAGCCTTTAGCTGGCGTAGGAGGTGTTGCCTTTCCGGATTCAATCCGGCGCCATCTGCAATTTCATTTGTCAGATTCGCACCCATGCCGTTCTTTGCAAAATACTTATCTTTCGAAGTGTATATTACCAGAGGGGGTCTCCTTGGGCTCCCCTGCCGCGGCTAGTGTGGCCTCAAGTTGGGCTTTGCACTCTCCCAGCTCCTTGGACAGTAGGGAATTCTTTTTTTGTAAGAACCTGCATAACAAATGATCCTTAAATCAGTTATTCTAACTGTTTCAAGTCTCGGGGGCTACTGGTATATATATATAATTACCAAAATTTTCTTACCCGTATGTCTTTTACATATTGCTCCGTGGCTCTGGCTAGACCATTTTGAGCGGCTTGAAGGCATCTCCACCTCAAAGTAACACCCCTTGGTACGCATCTCCTGACTTGAAGGCATCTAACACCCCTTGGGAGAAACAAGCGTCGCGAAGAATTGTCCGGCGACGCCTGTGGTTCATGGCACTCTCCACCTCAGAGTTGGTGGCAGATAACCCGTCCACATCCTCTGTCGGAGGAGCGTCTGGAGCACGCCTTGCGTTCGCCTCCGCCTTCGGACCAGGCTTTGGAGCTTGGCTGGTGGAGTCGCGATTGGCAGCCTCTCCGGATATAGTCCGGTGAGGTCTCTTTGTCCTGAAGAGAGCACGCATGTCAATGTGCCTCAAAGGTATAAAACATGGGATAAGGGGGCACGCCATACCTTTGCGCTGACGCCTCGGTCCGGACTACACTTCTTTTCTTCCCACGGTGCCCTGCGACCCCTCATTGGCTTGTCGCCGCAGGTTCGGCCTTCCGCCTTAAAAACCTCCCCTGCAAAGTTCGGTTGTAATCAGGAAACTGAAAACACGAGAGGGCGGACACCTATTCGGGGTACTGGGACTTTGATCTCAGTTACCTGGGGGGCCGGGATTAGCCCTGGGTAATCGGCCGTAATGGCCACTGAGGGAGTCCTGGATTAGGGGGTGTTCGGATAGCCGGACTATACCTTCAGCCGGACTCCTGCACTATGAAGATATAAGATAAAAGACTCCGTCCCGTGTCCGGAAGGGACTTTCCTTGGCGTGGAAGGCAAGCTTGGCGATACGGATATGTAGATCTCCTACCATTGTAACCGACTTTGTGTAACCCTAACCCTCTCCGGTGTCTATATAAACTGGAGGGTTTTAGTCCGTAGGACAACATACACAACAACAATCATACCATAGGCTAGCTTCTAGGGTTTAGCCTCTCCGATCTCGTGGTAGATCTACTCTTGTACTACCCATATCATCAATATTAATCAAGCAGGACGTAGGGTTTTACCTCCATCAAGAGGGCCCGAACCTGGGTAAAACTTCGTGTCCCTTGCCTCCTGTTACCATCCGGCCTAGACGCACAGTTCGGGACCCC
This sequence comes from Triticum urartu, assembly GCF_056163025.1. Taxonomy (NCBI): domain Eukaryota; kingdom Viridiplantae; phylum Streptophyta; class Magnoliopsida; order Poales; family Poaceae; genus Triticum; species Triticum urartu. Next base: position 578,332,253 of record NC_141873.1, read on the forward strand.
CTACCCGAGATCCGCCAGTTTTGACACCGACATTGGTGCTTTCATTGAGAGTTCCTTTGTGTCATCGCCGTCAGGCTCGATGGCTCCTACGATCATCAATAGCAATGCAGTCCAGGGTGAGACCTTCCTCCCCAGACAGATCTTCGTCTTCGGCGGCTTCGCATTGCAGGCCAATTCACTTGGCCGTCTGGAGCAGATCGAAAGCTACGCCCCTGGCTGTCAGGTCAGATTTGGAAGTTTAAACTACAGGGCTGACATCCGCGAGGACTTGATCTTCGATGGATTCGAGCCACTTCCGAACGCGCCGCACTGTGCCGACGAGCATGATCTAGCTCTGCCGCCGAACAGTGCCCTGGAGGCCGCACCCGCATCAGATTCGACCCTTAATTCGGAGCCAACTACACCGATCGAGGATGGGCGGTTGGACGCCACCTCGGGGGCTGAGATCCCAACGGCGATTGAGCCGAACACTAGCCCCGTACTCTGCGAGACTCGTGACTCCAAGGAGTCGGACTCCTCTCCGAACTCCGAACCCTCCGCACCCCTGCCGATCGAATCCGATTGGGCACCGATCATGGAGTTTACTGCCGCGGACATCTTTCAGCACTCGCCTTTCGGCGATATCCTGAAGACACTGAAGTCTCTCTCTTTATCAGGAGAGCCCTGGCCGGACTACGGTCAGCAAGGTTGGGATACGGACGTTGAAGAAATTCAAAGCCCACCCACCACCCACTTTGTAGCCACTATCAACGACTTAACCGACATGCTCGACTTCGACTCCGAAGATATCGACGGTATGGACACCGATGAAGGAGATGATGAAGAACCAGCGCCTACCAGGCCCTGGAAAGCCACCTCGTCATATGACACTTACATGGTGGACACCCCAAAAGAAGGAGATGGCGATGGAACAGCGGAGGATGACCCCTCCAAGAAACAGCCTAAGCGCTGGCGTCAGCGGCGCCGCTCAAAATCCCGCCAAAACAAATACGGTGATTCCAGCACGGGAGATAATAATACTCCGAAAAGTGCCGAAGAAAACCCCCTCCAGCCAGATTTAGCACAGGAGGATGGAGAAACCAGCCCTCATGAGAGAGCGGCAGACAGAGAGGTCGAGGACGATAATTATATGCCTCCCTCCGAAGACGAGGCAAGCCTCGACGACGACGAATTCGTCGTGCCAGAGGATCCCGTCGAGCAAGAGCGTTTTCAACGCAGGCTTATGGCCATGACAAGAAGCCTCAAGAAAAAATAGCAACAACTTAGAGCTGATCAAGATTTGCTAGTCGACAGATGGACTGAAGTCCTTACGGCCGAAGAGCATAAACTGGAACGCCCCTCCAAGAGCTACCCAAAGCGCAGGTTGCTACCCCGATTAGAGGAGGAAGCACTTGATGCGGCCGACCGGCCACCTCGTGGCCGCAACAGAGAGGCCTCTCGGCCCTCCACTCAAGCCGCACCACGTACCAAGGCACGTGAATATGCGCCGGACTTACGAGATATGTTGGAGGACAAGGCAAGGCAAACAAGATCGATCTACGGATCGCGGCGGTGCCCCACGGCTCGAGACGGTAACCGTCACGCCGGCCACAAATTCGGCAGGGCCAAACATAGTAGACAAAGCTCATTGGAGCTACGTCATGATATAGCACAGTACAGAGGCGCCGCACACCCACGATGCTTCACAGACGAAATAATGGATCATCAAGTCCCCGAGGGTTTCAAACCCGTAAACATCGAATCATATGATGGCACAACAGATCCTGCGGTATGGATCGAGGATTATCTCCTTCATATCCACATGGCCCGCGGCGATGATTTCCACGCCATCAAATATATACCTCCCACTCAAGCTTAAAGGACCAGCTCGGCATTGGCTTAACAGCTTGCCAACAGGATCAATCAGTTATTGGGAGGACCTAGAAGCCGCATTCCTCAACAATTTCCAGGGCACTTATGTGTGACCCCCAGACGCCGATGACCTAAGTCACGTAATTCAGCAGCCAGAGGAATCGTCCAGGCAATTCTGGACACGGTTCCTAAGAAAGAAAAATCAAATAGTCGACTGTCCGGACGCTGAGGCCCTAGCAGCCTTCAAGCACAATATCCGTGACGAGTGGCTGGCCCGGCACCTTGGACAAGAAAAGCCGAAATCTATGGCAGCACTCACGACACTCATGACCCGCTTTTGCGTGGGAGAAGACAGCTGGCTTGCTCGTAGCAATAGTATGACCAAGAACCCTGGTAATTCGGACACCAGGGACAGTAGTGGCAGGTCGCGTCGCAACAAGCAGAAGCGCCGCATTAACAGCGACAATGCTGAGGATACGATAGTTAATGCCGGATTCAGAGGCTCTAAATCCGGTCAGCGGAAAAAGCCATTCAAAAGGAATCCTAGGGGCCCATCCAGTTTGGACCGAATACTCGACCGCTTGTGCCAGATACATGGCACCCCCGAAAACCGGCCAATCACACCAACAGGGATTGTTGGGTGTTCAAGCAGGCAGGCAAGTTAAACGCCGAAAATGAAGACAAGGGGCTGCATAGCGATGACGACGAGGAGCCTCGGCCGCCGAACAACAGTGGACAGAAGGGTTTTCCCCCACAAGTGCGGACGGTGAACATGATATACGCAACGCACGTCCCCAAAAGGGAGCGGAAGCGCGCGTTAAGGGAAGTACACGCGGTAGAGCCAGTCGCCCCAAAGTTCAACCCATGGTCCTCCTGCCCGATCACCTTTGATCGAAGGGACCATCCCACTAGCATCCGTCATGGCGGATTCGCCGCATTGGTTCTAGACCCAATTATTGACGGATTTCATCTCACTAGAGTCCTTATGGACGGCGGCATCAGCCTGAACCTGCTTTACCAGGATACAGTGCGGAAAATGGGCATAGATCCCTCGAGGATTAAGGCCACCAAAACGACCTTTAAAGGCGTAATACCAGGTGTAGAGGCCAACTGTACAGGCTCAGTCACACTTGAAGTGGTCTTCGGATCTCCGGATAATTTCCGAAGCGAGGAGTTAATCTTCGACATAGTCCCGTTCCACAGTGGTTATCACGCACTGCTCGGGCGAACCACATTCTCCAAGTTCAATGCAGTACCGCACTACGCATACCTTAAGCTCAAGATGCCAGGCCCTCGAGGACTAATTACGGTCAATGGAAACACTGAATGCTCCCTCCGAATGGAGGAGCACACGGCGGCCCTTGCAGCGGAAGTACAAAGCAGCCTCTCCAAGCAGTTCTCCAGTCCGGCCACTAAACGACCGAACACCGTCAAGCGCGCCTGGAGTAACCTAGAACAAGACCGCCTGGCACGATCCGAGCAGGCGTAGCAATGCGGCCCCAACCCCAACCCTCGCAAAAAGGCGACGCCAGTACTTCGCGTACATAACTACGCTCTAGAGATACCATGGGTAGAGGGGGAGGGGCACCATCATGGCACGCCCGAAACACGGCTTAAACCGTACCAGGGGCTGCCGATTTTTTAATTTTCTCTTACTTTCAGGACTCCATCCTTCGGAAGGCTTGTTTGGCAGTTCAATTGTCGCACAAACGATGCAAGAACCAAGGAAGCAGACAAGCCACGCCGCATTATGGAACTCCCAGGTGGTCTCTATCACGAGCAGTATACCTGTTCCACATACTATTCCGCAGCTTGCCCCTGGAACGGACATGTTAACTAGTCCAACCTTTCACATATCACATTATTTGTATCGTTCTGCTTTGATCGTAGCCCTTTTTAATAAACAATGCAAAGCTTTCGTCTAATTTTTCATTACCTTTTTTCTTTATATATGTTCCTTAATGACATGTTGCACCCGTACACGTTGGTACGGCCAAAATACGCCAGGGGCTTTAGTACCCCTCAATATGGTGTGAGAAGTCCGAACACTTTAACAAGTGCGGCACCCCAAACTTATAGCATTATATGCATTGGCTCCGAATCATGTGTTGGGTCAATAGTTGGGTTTGCCCGGCTCCTATGTTTTGGTGCCTTACGTTCCACTATATCGGCTAAGGTAGCACTAGGAGAACCACTACGATTGTGCCCCAGTTGAGCTGGGCTGAGCACCTCAGTGGAGAAAGCTAAAACTGACTGTCATGATGAAGCAAGAGCTGGTCGATGTTCGAGAGGTTGTTCGAGTCCCTAAAGACTTATGCCGCTTGGGGCGAGGAGCCGGCTCTGTCCGGCCAAGGCGTGGATAGCGCCCCGAACTCAGTCTTCCGAATACCAGGGGCTTCGCTGAAATTTAAAATTATAGAACTCTATGGCTAGGTGAGAGGTATCACGCATTATAGTCCGATTGCCTTGTTCGTTGGGCTGAGCGCCTCCCTCGAAGGACCCAAACATGGGGAAAAGAGCACTCAGGTTTATCCCCGAACACCCCAGCACTAGCGGCACGGGGGTAGAAGCCGACGACTTGCCATCTCTCAGAATTGATAAGCAGCCGCACAGAAGTTAATATTTTAAATTCAACAGCATTGCTTAGCGCATATGAACAAGTTTTCAGCGCACAAGACAAAACGAGCAAGTTTCACTCAAAAATTACATCCCTAGAACATTCATCCGCCACAAGGGAGGCACCCTTCAGAACATCCTTATAGTAATTCTCGGGCTTGCGATGCTCTTTCCCCGGCGGTGGCTCGTCCTTCACAAGCTTCTCAGCATCCAGCTTGCCCCAGTGCACCTTAGCACGGGCAAGGGCCCGACGGGCACCTTCAATGCAGACGGAGCACTTGATGACTTCGAGCCTTGGACAGGCCTCCACCAGCCGCCGCACCATCCCGAAATAGCTCCCAGGCAGAGCCCCTCCAGGCCACAGCTGAACAATGATGCCCTTCATGGCCTGTTCGGCCGCCTTGTGAAGCTTGACCAGTTGCTTCAGCTGGTCGCTCAGGGGCACGGGGTGTCCGGCCTTAGCATACTGAGACCATAACACCTTCTCTGTCGAGATGCCCTCCTCGGCTCGATACAATGCGGCGGCATCGGACACACTTCGGGGAAGATCTGCGAACGCTCCTGGAGAGCTCCGGATTCGGGTAAGTAACAAGTAACTCACGTTTATGTGTTTGCTTTGCATAAAGAATGCCTTACCCGCCGCTATCTTCTTCACCTCATCCAACTCCTGGAGGGTCTTCTGGGATTCGGCCTTGGCAGACTTGGCATTTTCAATAGCCACCGCGAGCTCGGACGCTCGCGTCTTTGAATCAAGCTCCAAATTCTCATGTTTTTCCATGAGAGCCTGGAGCTCTTGCCGTACCTTGCCAACCTTGGCCTCATACTTATCCCGCTCAGTGCGCTCCGAGGCCGCCCTCTTCTCGGCCTCGACCAGCGCTTGCTTAAGGGTCGCCACCTCAGACGTGGCCCCTACAATAGCCACGATAATCCTGTCATTCTTTGCAATTGCACCTTTTTATATATATTTAAAAAACAAGGTATTTCTTACCTTCATTGTCCTCGAGCTACTTCTTGGCACGCCCGGGCTCTTGCTCGGACCGCTCGAGGTTCTGCTTTAGCGTGTCCACTTCCGCAGTCAGTGCGGCAGACGTAAGCAGAGAAGCCTGCATACACATATTGACTCATTTTTGTTAGACTCCTGCGAATTTTATTTGATCCTCTATTCGGCTTTTCTTTCCGAATGCCAAACAGAGCATCAGGGGCTACTGTCTATGCGGTAATATTATTTACTCATTCTTTACTTACCTCAAAGCCTGTTAAAAGGCTAGTACAAGCTTCAGTCAGTCCGCTGTTGGCAGAAAGGAACCTTCTGGACCACCGCACTCATAATGGTGCGGTGCTCCTCGTCGATGGAGGCGCCTTGGAGCGCCTCCAACATATTGTCCGGCGCCTCTGGTTGGACGGGGGCCACCGGCATGGTAGGCTTGCTCCTCTTGGAAGGAGGTCCCCCGCCGGACTCTGGAACCTTTGAAGGTTCCGGAGCAGTGTCCGGCCTAGAGCCAGACTTGGAGCCCTGGGGGGTCTCATCCCCTTTACTCCCGGAGTCCGGGAGGTCGCCTTGCGGCACCTCCAGGACCACCTCCTCCCAGCTTGGAACCTATTGGGACAACACTTCGGTGTCGTCCGTAGGGCGGGGGGAGGAAGCCGCCGGAAGCGAGTTCACATCCGACGAGTCCAGTGAACCGCTCGACGACACGTCGAGCCGGTCTTTGGGTGGGCTGCATAAACATATTCGACGTAAGGGAAAGCTGTGCAATAAATGAATACTATGAATTACTCAGGTATCCGGATACTTATGATTTTGCCAGGGGCTTGGCCCTGGGCTGCCACCGCTCTCTGCCGTCGTCGGCGTCGGTGGAGTAGTCCGGAGGAAGGGTTTTCCCCTTCTTGGACCCTCCGGCCTCTCCAGAGAGGGCGGCCTTCCTTTTCTTCTCTCCTCCCGCTGGAGGGGGATAGGTCTCTTCTTCTTCCTCCTCGTCTTCACGGGAGGAATGCGCCTCGGAACCGTCGGATGATGGATCCGACACTTCCTGGCGCCGGGCACTCTTTTGAGTCCCTGTGGCCTTTTTCGCGGCCTTCTTCTCCGGCACCACGGAGGGTGCCGGAACCAGTAGCTTCGCCAAGCGAGCGTCCGCTGGGCCTTCGGGCAAAGTAGCCGGACAGTTGATCTGTCCAGACGTCACCTGCCAGTCCTGTCAGAGGTAAGGGAGCTTAGATCATGCATGGAGTCAGACTATGAAAAACTGATACCCTATAAAAGGAAAAAACACCTTACCGCATGAGCGTGACGCTGCATACTGAATCTGCGATCCTCGGTAGCGGATGCGGGGGCCTCGGCGCCCTTGAAAAGCACCTTCCAGGCATCTTCGTATGTCGTGTCGAAGAGCCTGCTCAGAGTTTGGTGCCGCGCCGGGTCGAACTCCCACAGGTTGAAAGCCCGTTGTTGACATGGGAGGATTAGGCGGATGAGCATAACCTAGACTACGTTGACAAGTTTGAGCTTCTTGTCCACCAGGGTTTGGATGCATGTTTGGAGTCCGGTCAGCTCTCCTTTCTTACCCCACGACAGGCCCGTCTCCTTCTAGGAGGTGAGCCGCGTAGGGGGTCCGGACCGAAACTTGGGGAGTGCGGACTTGGGCGCTGGAGCTCGAGTGCGCAAGAATGGATAGGCGAAGGAGGAAGAAGGCGTAGGTGAAAAGGTGGATCCTTATCCCCTTATATGGGTGGACGCAACTACATGTCCCCACCAGCTTGGTAAAAATCGCTTATCTCCAAGCACCGTAATCAATGGTGCGGTTGGGTTACCCACGCCCGTATTGATGAGAATCCCGGGATAAGGGGACACGATCTCAGCTTTAACAAGACGTGCCAAGGAAACCGCCTCGCATGACGCGCTAAGGTGGGATAATGAAACGACTCAGATAAAGGCCTGGCCGTGGTGTGTCACGCTACAGAATACGTCAGCAGATTAGATTGGTGTAAATATTATTCTCTCTATAGCAATATGTGGAAACTTATTTTTGCAGAGCCGGACACTATGTTTGTGTTCAAAATCTTCTATGAAGTATTTGGAGGAGGAACCCGCCTTGCAATGCCGAAGACAATCTGCACGCCGGACTCGTCGTCATTGAAGCCTGGTTCAGGGGCTACTGAGGGAGTCCTGGATTAGGGGGTGTGCGGATAGCCAGACTATACCTTCAGCCGGACTCCTGGACTATGAAGATATAAGATAAAAGACTCCGTCCCGTGTCCGGAAGGGACTTTCCTTGGCGTGGAAGGCAAGCTTGGCGATACGGATATGTAGATCTCCAACCATTGTAACCGACTTTGTGTAACCCTAACCCTCTCCGGTGTCTATATGAACCAGAGGGTTTTAGTTCGTAGGACAACATACACAACAACAATCATACCATAGGATAGCTTCTAGGGTTTAGCCTCTCCGATCTCGTGGTAGATCTACTCTTGTACTACCCATATCATCAATATTAATCAAGCAGGACGTAGGGTTTTACCTCCATCGAGAGGGCCCGAACCTGGGTAAAACTTCGTGTCCCTTGCCTCTTGTTACCATCCGGCCTAGACGCACAGTTCGGTACCCCCTACCCGAGATCCGCCGGTTTTGACACCGACAGCCACCAAGGCGTTGTCCTTGCTCAATTGATGGAACACTCCATCAATCAGCTCCACAGATATGTCCGGATCCTCTTGAGAGGCCGAGTCGAGGGACCGTCCTGGGTCCTCGGGTTGTGGAGGAGGGCTGCTTATTTCCTTAACAGCCCAGCGCAGTTCCTGCGTTGAAGTTGTCAGACTGAATATTTAACAATGGGAATATAAAACGGATGGGCAAGTAAATACGACCGCTTACCCAGCTTGGGGGATTGTGCATGGAGAATGCACCATGTGGGTTGACGCGGAGAAATTCCTCCTCTTCTCCCTTATACAAGGTGGACAAGATCTTTAGTAGAGCGGCAGCTGAATCCAGCCCCTTATGGCCGTAGCGGGTGGCGTCGTCCTCCCCGTTGAACTCCCACATGGGGTGGCTTCTATACTGAAGCGGTTGCACCCCCCGCATAATAAATTCGGCCGTAACCCCAATCATGGTTAGTCCGGAATGGGCTAACAATCTTATTCGGCCCATCAGATAAATGATGTCCCTTTCACTTTCCCTCTGAGGGCTCCGCGGACGCCAGCTTAGGCGCTTCTTTAAGGGAGCATTGTCGAATTCAGGGAGGCCGATCCGGACAGGATCCGGCAGCGGGACGTCTTCTATATAAAACCATTCTGAGGGCCAGTCTTCGGACGCCTTCTTTGGGGTTCCGGACAGATATCCGGTCCCGGCGATGCACCTCACTTCGGCTCCGCCCGCTTGATACATTGACCCCTCCTTAGAGCGGGGCACAAGGCAGAATAACCTTTTCCATAGCCCGAAATGAGCCTCGATACCCAAAAACAGCTCGCAGAGGGCTACGAAGCCCGCGATATGCAATACGGAGGCAGGCGTGAGATTGTGTAGCTGGAGGCCATAGAACTCCAGGAGCCCCCGGAGAAATGGATGGATTGGAAATCCAAGACCCCTTATTAAATAAGGGACGAGGCACACCCGCTCTCCTTTGGAGGGATTAGGGGCACTCTCCGCTTGCTCTCCGCCATTATAGATGGCAAGGCCAGCTCGAACCGGGACCATATAGGCCGGGGGGAGAAATCCCTTGGTCTGGAGCGTCACTAGCTCGCTATGCGGGATGGAGCATCTCTCCCAATATCCAGGCTCAGGGTTGGAAGGGCGAGGGGAGGAGTCGTGACGGCTGGCCATGGTGGAATGGACCTTTGTCGGATGCGCTCTGATGAACACTCGCGAAGGGGGAAAGATGTGGTTTGGATCTAAATCCTCGTCCCCTTAATAGGTCAGCTCGTTTACGCGGCTAGGGGTGTGAATGTAAAAATGCTTAGACTTTTCTTATTCGTTTGACACGTGGGAAGCGACCATTATTGGGCGTAGAAGCCAAGGAGCGCAACATCTACAAGAAACCGGACTTTATTCAATAGGTACACGGAATTTGGAGGAGAACCCGCCTTGCAATGCCGAAGACAAACTGCGCACTGGACTCATCGTCATTGAAGCCTGGTTCGGGGGCTACTGAGGGAGTCATGGATTAGGGGGTGTCCGGATGGCCGGACTATACCTTTGGCCGGACTCCTGGACTATGAAGATACAAGATTGAAGACTCCGTCCCGTGTCCGGAAGGGACTTTCCTTGGTGTGGAAGGCAAGCTTGGCGATACGGATATGTAGATCTCCTACCATTGTAACCGACTTTGTGTAACCCTAGCCCTCTCCGGTGTCTATATAAACCGGAGGGTTTTAGTCCGTAGAACAACATATAGAACAACAATCATACCATAGGCTAGCTTCTAGGGTTTAGCCTCCCCGATCTAGTGGTAGATCTACTCTTGTACTACCCATATCATCAATATTAATGAAGCAGGACGTAGGGTTTTACCTCCATCGAGAGGCCCGAACCTGGGTAAAACTTCGTGTCCCTTGCCTCCTGTTACCATCCGGCCTAGACGCACAGTTCAGGACCCCCTACCCGAGATCCGCCGGTTTTGACACCGACAATGACCACGTAGTAGTCTTGTAATAAAACACTACCGAGTCCATGTGGGGAACCATCATCGAGGATATAGAAGTCGTTATATAAGCCCTGGGTCTTAAGAAGGAGCTTCTTTTGCTTGAACAAATCAATCAGTGGCTTGGGGTACTAGGAGATGCACATGGAATGGAGGTAGCGAGCCTGTCAAACCATAGCATACTTCGCACGTGTATGACTGACTTGGGATGATTCCAGAGGAAGCAACATTGACTTTCTCGAATTCATGGCGGCAACTTGCGTCAAATGCACATGTATTCTAGGAGGTCACTTCTTTCATCCGAACATATTCTTCATGAACGGAACATGAAGATAATGCTTATAAAAGTTTCCAATACTACTTAGATGTTCGACATGAATCATGGACAAGATAAGAATGTTGTCGATGGGCTCAACAACAGTTCATCCAGGTTCCCATGAACATGGAATTCCACGACTATGTGAACAAGGTGATAGCATTGGTCAGACCAAAGAATGTAATGGTGTATGCCCGAGGAATCAACCTCGAGTAAGACAACATTACGAACATCGTTGGTTCTGATTTGATTTGAGGATAGCCCACACTCAAATCAAAGTTTGGACAAGACAATAGATCCAACAACTCATGACGAGGACCAATCGATGAAGATATGATCTTTCTTCAACACACACACACACAAAAGATAACCCTTAACACGAACTAAGTCAGACAAGCTTTTATCTTCCAACTCTCCAAGTTGTTGTTTGGCTTAACCAACTAGCTCAGGGGGTATCCCACATAGATCTTGGAGAATGGGCGGTTTGGAGGAAAACCAACATGATCATGAACTCAACATAGCGGTCAGGTGACAACCTGGTAATACTTCCGAGAAGATAACCGGAACGTCACGAACCACCGATATGTTACTAAGCTCAAGATCAATCTTGCATTTCAGGGCAAGACGATATGATCAAGGGAGCGAGGGATTGACACAATCCTAACACATTGATCGAAGAGTGCACTAGGAAATATGGACTAGGTAGCAAGATCAATCTTAGAATGGTAGTTCAATAACCAACACACTAAGAATGAGAATATTGTCCATTTACTACCAAGCAACGAGTTGCTCGGAGTATTGATTTCACACATCACGATTCACTTGTCGGCATTCCGGTTACAATAAAACAGGAACCGAGAAATGGATAATGATGGCGAGAAGTATCACTTCGTCAAGAATTCATAAGAGGTGGTGCAATTCTCATGGCAATCCTGACATAAAGGGGGTAATACTCCGAGGTAGAGTAGAACAAAAGTTGGATTGGCATTTTGATCTACGGAATACAACTACATTGACCAATCCAAGAAATGGATGAGGTTCTGGAGTTTGTTTCTCCTAGTCATTCCAGAATAGAATGGCTTGACGGACCACAGGAATAATAGGCATCAATGAACACGAATGCACAACTATTCCTGACTATCAATTGATAGACTAGGGTCGGAATACAGCTGAGGAGGGTCAACTCAAGGAACATATAACTTTCTGAGTTGTGGATGCATGGATTAGTATGTCGAACCAAGTTCAACATGTTTCTTCCGGATAACCCATGCAGAGAGGTAGAACTGGCAGAGTCACAATTATGAATGGAGAACTCCTCAAGAGTACTCTGATTGTGATCTTTTGGCTCAAATAACTTCTGCCATATTGGCTTATGGTATTGGAAGAACGATATACCACATACCTCGAGGGCTATCACAAGGTTACTAATATCTTAAGGGAACTAGCAAATACTAACAACATGAAGTAGGGTGAATCTCGGGTTCAAAACCCAGGAGTAGAGTACCTACTAACTAAATAACATCACGAGATGCTTTCGAGAATGGTGGCTAGAATCATCACACTGGTAACACCAAACATGGCTAGATTACTAACTCTAAGATACCCTAGTGTCATAATAACAACTCCAACATATATGTCGAGGCAATAGAGTACCTCAACTCACCGATTAGTGTGCTTAATCTGGCCCAAAAGGACATCAGGAACGGAAGGAAGGGATTTGCAGATGCATCAGACTATTTAGAAACCCGGGATGACTCGGACAGCATAACGGTTGTAAATGCTCAAAATGATTTGAGACATCATGCAAAATGGTGGCATAACCACTCAACATCACGATATCAAGGCTCTGAGGCCAGCTATGAACATATGGAAGTAGTAGGAACTGAACTGAGGCTTGAACTCAACAATCCTAGGTAACTACGGTTTAGTAACACGTCATCCTGAGAGATAGAAGAGAATCCTAGTTCTTAATCCCCGTAGAAAAGAAGAGGTTGACTCAGATCAGAAGGGCATAAGGTAAAGGAGTAAAAAGAGCCTTACGTTCCCATCCACAATCAATTCCCTTATATAACTAAAGCATTTCTAGACACGACTTCGACCAGCTTGGCTTGGTAATCCTACAGGGAGTCAGGCTCTGATACCAAAGCTGTTAGGACCCCGATTCCAAGTCACATTGATCTAGCCGGTAACACCTCATATCACTTTGCGGCCTCACGCACGGTATTCCCACGGGTGTCGCCTTACCATGGCCCGGGACCGTTTGCGCCTTTTGGCTCACGTATATGATGGTGTCGCTAGCATCCATATGACGGAGAACTTAGGCCGACATGACTAGTCGTGAACCCAAAGTGGCACTAACTTACGAGCATGTCGGTCAGCAGCGTGCGAATCCGGGCTGTAGCACTGGGCTAACAGGACTCCGGTGAACCGGGCTGTAGCAGGCTAGGAAGGACTCCGGATGTCACCGCGTGACATTTCCCCGAAGGGACAGACACAGGAATGAAGTGAATCACATGCCGGCCAGTCAAGTGTTCCGGAGCAGTAGTGCTGGGCTAGCAGGACTCCGGTGAACTGGGCTGTAGCGGACTACTATGACTCATGGAAGCACAAGACTACATTTCTCCATAAGAGAGGCTACCAAGGATGAACAACTAGATTGTCGGATCCCACACATACCAAGCATTTCAATCATACACACAATATGCTCGATATGTGTAAATACAACATGGCATCACAACATAACTCTACGACTCAAAGTATTTATTCATTAGGCTCCGAGGAGCGAGATATTACAAACATGGGTCTCATGACCCAACATTCAGAGCATACAAGTCAAAGCACACGCGGAAGCTTGACATGTCTGAGTACAGACATCTACAAATGAAAAAGACTGAGAAACCTGACTATCTACAAGATCCTGTCGAGGGCACAAGATAGTAACTGAGGTATCAAGCTAAACGTCGAAGTCCACATAGAACTACTAGCGAGACTGAAGTCTCTCTGCAAAAACATAAAATAAGCAAACGTGAGTACAAATGTACCCAGTCAGACTTACATCATAACTAACTACATATGTATCGGTATCAACAAAGGGGTGGTGGAGTTTGACTGCAGCAAGCCAGCTTTGACTCAGTGCCTATCCTGAACTACGACTGCAAGTAACTCTTTTGAGGTGGCGCACACGAGTCCACATATTCACCATATCAATACACCACTATGGATCCGCTCCCGTCTCCCTACGAGAAGGCCATCCATAGCACTCACGCTTATCTGGCGTATGTTAGAGTATCCACTTTCACTTGTCTATGAACTATGAAAGGGGTACAAGTTTCCATATCCGAGGAATCCGGCTATTCGAATAGATAATGATAACCCTGCAGGGGTGTACTTCTTCACACACGCTCTTGCCACTTACCACCATGTACACATCGTGTATCTCGGCAACCTTCAAGCGGAAGCCTAGCGAGGGAGTCGGCCATGACCTGACTAACCAACAAGTCTCTAGTCCAGGTTTATCGCCTATTCGGGTTCCATCCGCAAGGAGATCCGGCCGGGGTGTCGCTCACGGCCCCAAATGATGTGTGCAGGGTTCCCAAGCCCACCATCTGGGTGCCACTTGGTACACCGTGCCACTGTGCCTAGTCTGTCCCAAGCCCACCTGAACCGGGTGCCACTTGGTAGACTACTAACACTACCTATAAACACCAGAAACTAGTTGCAACTCCTGGACAGAGGTCGAGTTGATTAATAAGTCGAGAGGGGTCGAGTTACCGGAACCCAATGTGTGGTACTAACTGTTCATGGATCACAAACACAGAACTCAGTTCCTGAGGACGGCTGCAATGAGACAACCCACCATGTACTCCTACATGGCCTCTCACCGCTACCTTTACCAAATCGTGTTCACACACTTAGATCTCAACAGTAGGACATGTTCACCACGTTCCAATTCATTCCCGATGAATCTAACCTGACTCAACTCTAAGCAGTAGCAGGCATGACAACAAGCATGAATGAGTAGGCACATCAGGGCTCAAACAAATCCTACTCATGCTAGTGGGTTTCATCTATTTACTGTGGCAATGACAGGTCATGCAGAGGGAAGGGGTTCAGCTACCTCAACATGTAATAGTTGAATCATTGTTGTCCTAGTGCAGTAAAAGAGAGCAGGAGCGAGAGAGTGGGATTGTATCGGAATGAACAAGGGGGTTTTGCTTGCCTGGCACTTCTGAAGATGATATAACTCTTCATCGGTGTCATCGAACTCATCGTCGGAATGAACGTCTACCGAGAGGGAACAACCACCGGCAAACACAAAATGAACCGCAATCAATGCAATTCACATACATATGAATGATATGTCATATTAAGGTACTGAATTGACCTAGTGCAATAGTTAGTCATATTCATTGAAGTGGAATTCAAACCTATAGCAAATTCCAACTCCAAAACCAATTACCACTTATTCCATAATCATGATTTTTCCTATTCAGTGAGGTTAACTTGTTCAAACATGCATGAAAATACCATATTCAGATTCTTTGGATTTTTCTGATAATTTTTCATATATAACTTATTTCATTTGGAGTTACGGTTGATTTTATATGATTTTTAGAAGTTTAAAACATTTTCTGGAATTTCCTGGATTAAATTAAACCCAAAAAATAGCTTATTGCGTCAGCACTGCGTGATGCTGACCTCAGCAGGTCAACAGAACGGGTCCAGGTCAAACCTAACCAGTGGGTCCCACTGGTCAGTCTCACAGTGCTGGCTCGAGTCATAGATAGGTGGGACCAGTCAACGGTGACGTCAGCGGGTCAACTGACGTGTGGGGTCCACATTGGTTAGGTTAAAGTTTAACAGGGGTTTACCCCGAGGTTAACTAGGGGTGGGTGGGGCCGGTCTGTCAGTGGCACAGGGCGAGATTAACACGCTAATTAGCCTCAAGCTAATGACGACCACGTCAGCTGCTGATGTTTAGCCGCCGGCGACCAAATCCGCGGTGGAGGAAGTTGAGATTTCACTGCAGGGCCCTAGTTGGCGCGCGGGGAGCATCTACATGAAGCTGGGGGGCTGCCGCGTCGAGTAGTGGTGGTGTTTGGGCTCGGGATGGTCGGAAAAGACACCGGCGACGACGTTGGCCGCTGCCGGAGCTCGGGCGAGCTCGGGGTCGTCGCTAGGAGGCACGGCAGGAGGTGCGGAGCGGTGCTGCGGGATCCTGGATACGCGGCGAGTGCGGTGAAGCGCTCGGTTGCGAGCTCGCGCGGCTGTGGCCACGCCATGGCCGGCGGCGAGATGCTTCGATCATGGTTGGGGATCGGGGCTAGAGAACGTGCGGAGGTGAGGGGACAGGGGAAAAAGAAGGAGGAGCTCACGGCGGATCCGTAGGGATGGTTAGCGGGCTCGGGGATGCACCGGAGCGAGCGCAGCGGCGAGGGGGATCTCCGGCGACCGACGACGAAGATGATGAAGATGACGACGATGCAGGGCCTCCGGCGAGGCGCGGATCGGTGGGGAGGAAGACGGAGTCGAGGCGAAGCTCGTGGGCACGTCGGAGAAGCGAGGGGGAGGCGGTGGCTGCGGCAGCAACAAGCGGCGGCGGCGGACGTGCTCGGGCAAACGGGAGAGGGAGCACCAGGGGAGAGGAGAGAGCTCGAGGGATAGTGAGAGAGGGTCCAGGGTCGCGTGGCGTCGAGGAGGGGCTTCGAGGCATCCGGTGAGGCAGGCGAGCAGGGAGGAGGCGTGGCACCTCGCGCGTGCGTGCGCTGTCTCCCTCCTCTGCCTACTGGCAGAGGTAGGTGATGACTGGCACGGCCAGATGGGCCGGCCCAGTCCAGGTAAGTGGCCTCTGGCCATTCTCTCTCTCCCTTTTATATTTAGTTTCTGTTTTCTATTTATTTTGCTCTGTTTTGATTTAGTAATAATACTAAACCATTTTTGTTGCTTCTGAAATTATTTGTGGATGCAATATGGACTAGCCCAAAGCCCCACAAAAAGTTTCAGAATTATTGGAGCAATAAAAATATTTATAGGATTTATTTGCTCCAACTCAAATACATTAGTGGATTAATTCAAAGCCCAAATAATTCCCTAAAAATGTTCACTATTTTTGGCTTGGATCAAAGCCCTTGCCAAAATTATCAAACATTAATTATGGCATTTTTGGGTTCATTGAAAAATATTCTTTTGGTTGATCCTAGTTTTCAAAGGAGTGCTAGGGTTTGTTAATCCCCATTTCAGGTTTAAGGAAAGATTTCCATGATGCATCGATGCAAATCCAACTATTGCACACAATTAATCTAGGTCTGTGACATAACTTTCACAATAATATACATATTGTAGGAGTACTAGCAAGATGCCCGTGCGTTGCACGGAAGAACAAGATCTTGTGGGACAAAAGGATGAACGAGGGAAATCCTTATCTGCAAATGTGGAGAGGAGTGCGGGTAAATTTTCATAGTTTCCTTCCTATCCGTTAAATATAGATTGGACGGCCTATATTGTAGGATTGGACACATATTTCTACATCTACGGGAACCTACGAAAGGGTTAACGTAAATTGCCTCTCTCTCTCCTCCCCTGATTTTCATGGTGGTGGGCCCCTCCCTCCCCCCAATCTACAATCAACAGCTCACACATTTCACATTGTGTTAATTACGTAACTGGGATTACATAGGTGTTGCATTACTCGTCCTAAAAAACCGAACTAAGCCAACCTCCTAGCATATCGCGCGGGAAAAGACCCGGCCGCGCCGTTTTAGTCGGGATTACCGGATTACTAGCAGTAGTATCGATGGATCGCGCGAAGCAACAAATTTTTTTTGAGGGGGCGAAGCACCTAGTTTAAAAGGAAAAAATGTGGTACACTCACAGCACTCCTGTCGCGGTCGCATTGCACCCCACACACGTTCGGTCTTACACATGGCTCACGCAAACGGAACGCGCTTCGGCTTGCCTCTTCACTGACACGTGGGACTGCACTTGGAGAAACCGACCATGCGCCAAACTTCCCCCGCCCACCGCGCGAAAATCCTCCCCCCCCCACACCCAAAAATTCCCCCCAAATCCGATTCAACCGCCCTTCGGCCAACTAGCCAATAATATTCCCCAAACACCCTCCCCCCTGTCCCCCTCCACTACATTCGCTCCGCCAAAGACGCCCTCCCTGCCGCGCCGATACGTCGGCGCCGCGGTTCGACGATCCTCTCGCTCCCATAGTACGCTCTCGTAGGCTGCCGTCCTCTAGCCGCGCCGCCACCTCTGGCTACGTTCTTGTGGAGGTGCACGGCGGTCAGCGTCGCCACCTCTAGCGACGTTCGTGTGGAGATGCACGGCGGTCAGATTCTCCCACGGTACGCGCATTCTAGACTGAGGCCCCGTTTATGTCGGTGTAGCGTTGAATGTTAGCTGATAGACGCTGTTAATCTCACTGTTTGCCGAAGTAGTTTACTGTCAATATGCTCTGCTTATGAAGCTTCCTTGCCCTGTTCTGCACTCAATCTGCTTAGCTGAGATGGCATGCCAAGGCCGAGTAGTTGATAAAATATCCTGCCATATATTTATTGTGACGTAGATTGCCATGGTCTAGTAGCCAATCTGTTAGCTGAAATAGCTCTACACCATTTTATACACAATATTTGTTGCTGTGATGGCCTTCGATAGTTCGATGGCTGTGTGCTCGGCCTCATTGACTGCTGAAACAGCCTGCCATAATTTGGCACTCAAATCTATTTGCTGAATTAGCTTTACATATATTTCGTTACTTAGATCTGCTCGTCCAAATATCTTACCATAGCTTTAGATATCGACCTAGGTATTTTTTTTCTGGACTTCATAAAAAAACATATATGTTTTTCATGTAATGTCTAGTAGAAGAACTAATTTGTATGTCTAACAGATGGACAGGACTTGGATAACTTCTGCTCGAAGATTCTCCGCTGCATATGTCGAGGAGGTTGAAAACTTCATGAACTTTATCAGAGCTGAGTACGGTGGTCCGAAATCAGATGTGCTCTGCCCGTGTAGCAGTTGTATGAATTCAGTTACAAGACCCCAGTCAACTGTGCAAAATCATCTACACTTGTATGGGATGTCGGTCACATATACTAGGTGGGTTCATCATGGTGAAGCTATGAACGTCAATGTTATTGACTACGTGGAAGCAGCAGATCACCATCTTGATCTGCCTGATGCTCAGGTGGAAGAGGAGGAGGAGGTGGTGGTGGCGGAGCCAGTGAGTTTGACCAACATTGAAACAATGCTACGAAATGCTCGTGCATTCCGTGAACTTTCACCTGCAGAAGAAAAACGGTGGGCCCGCATGTTGGAACAATGCAACGTTGTTGTCACCCCAGGAAATAAGCTGTCAGTATTCTCAGCTATGGTCACCTTTCTTCAGGTGAAGACATCTGAGCGAATGACCAACAAATCATTCGATGCGATGTTGGCTGCTTTCAGCGAATCTTTCCCAGATGCGTCTGAGCTGCCACACACCTACAGTAAAATGAAGAATTTCCTTCGTGCAGTTGGAATTGGATATGATATGATCCATGTTTGTAAGAATAATTGTGTTCTATTCCGGAAGGATTATGCCAACGTAAGTGAATGCCCGAAATGCAAATCATCAAGATGGATAGATGGCGATGCTGTGAAGAGGATTCCTCATAATGTTCTGAGACATTTTCCAATTACACCAAGATTGCAGAGGTTGTTTCATGATGTTGAAACAAGAGAGGATGTACCGTGGCATTCTAGGAACCAGGAGTACAGAGATCAGAATGTAATGAGCCATCCATCTCATGGTAGTGAGTGGAAAAGCTTCAATGAGAAACACAAAGAGTTTGCTGCTGACCCGAGAAACATTAGACTTGGCTTAGCTTCAGATGGATTTAACCCATTTGGCCACCAGAGCGCCACATATAGCATGTGGCCAGTGCTTGTTATCCCTTACAACATGCCTCCAAATGTCTGCACCGAAGAATCAAACTACATGATGGCCTTGCTCATCCCAGGTCCAAAAAGTCCTGGAAAGGATTTTGATTTGTTCATGGAGCCTCTTGTGGAGGAACTTCAACAGCTATGGAAGGGTGTTCTCACTCGAGACCTATATAGCAGCCCACCAGCTGATTTCTTTCTGCGTGCTGTTATAATTTGGTGCATCCATGATTATCCGGCTTTGGGCACTATGTCAGGGCGAACGACACATGGTTACAATGCATGTGTTTGCTGTGACGGGAATCCGCTGTCATACGCAATACTTAGCAAGATCTGTTACATTGGACACCGCCGTTTCCTTGCCAAGGACAAGCCGCATCCTAGAAAATACCGAAGACATGTGTTCAATGCAAAGCATGAAAACCGTGATGCGCCAAAGAGGCTCACCGTCGATGAGTTGCAAGTGGAATTAGAGAAGGTCAGACATATTACACTAGGAAACCATCCTGGTATAGCGGGAAAAGGAAGCGTGGCAGGGTAGAAGAGAGATTATTGTTTACCCGCAGGTCCACTTTGTGGGACTTGGAGTATTGGAAAGATTTGGATCGAAGGCATAATCTTGATGTGATGCACATCGAGAAAAATATATGTGACAGCATTATCGGCACACTTCTTAATATTGAAGGCAAGACGAAAGATACCTTAAAATCTAGGATTGATTTGACACACCTGGGTATCAGAAAGGATTTGCAGGTGCAAGATGAAGGTAAAACACGGGATATGGCACCAGTTGTGTACGTCTTGGACAAGGTAAAAAGAAAAGAATTCTGTGAGGTCCTGTCACGTGTGAGATTCCCACATGGATTTGCTTCCAACCCTGAAAGGAGAGTCAGTGCAGATGGAAACAAGGTACAAGGGTTGAAAACTCATGACTGCCACGTCCTACTTTAAAGGGTTTTACCTATTATCCTTAGAGGATTGGGCCGCCCTGACTTATATAGAGCAGTTGCAGAGTTGGGACAATTCTTCAGGGAACTCTGTAGTAGGAATATCAGGATAGATGCTTTGGAGCGTCTTAGAGACAATATACCAACTATCCTATGCGACCTTGAGAAGATATATCCTCCAGCCTTCTTTGATGTGATGGTGCATTTGGCTGTTCATCTACCTGATGAGGCACTACTTAGAGGTCCAGTACAGTATGGATGGATGTACCCTATTGAAAGGCGGCTAGGCCCTTTCAAGGGCTATGTTAGGAACAGAGCTAGACCCAAGGGTTCCATTGCAGAGGCCTACATTGCTACAGAAGCATTGACATTCTGCTCAAAATACATTGAAACAGCTGATCAGCTTAGCAAAGAGGTGGGTGAAGACAATCCCGGGCTCAATGTTTTTAATTATTCTGTTCGAGTTACAGGGAAGAGTCGACAAGAGGACAAACCTAAAGATTTGGACAAAATGGTTTGGTATGTGTTGAATAACTGTCCTGAGATACTACCTTATCTCAAGTAAGTGCAGTACTACAGCTTATACATCGTAATCTACTAAACTTGCAGCACATTCTTATATATTTAGATGTTTGACGCGATCAGTATGTTGTGCAGCATCTACAAAGAGGAATTACTGCCGCAAAATCCAAGAAACATTGACAAACTGGTTATGGAAGGATTTGCGAAATGGTTCAAGAACCATGTAAGCTTTTGAAGTACACTGTCAGTTTTTTAATATATTGAGCACATAAGATGATCAGCTTGTCTATTTTCTAACCATAGGTTAAGATGTGGGAGGATGGGCAGGCAGTTGATGATGCCCTTTACTCACTAGAAATGGGTCCTGATACTCGGGTAGGACATTATGAATCTTGCGTTGTTGGAGATGTGCGCTACAGCACCCTTGCACGAGGCGAAGGCAGGAAGACACAAAACAGTGCCATTATGAGCACGGATACATACGACAAAGAGACAACTGAAATGTATGCTAACATAACAGACATTATTCAGTTGTAGTATATCTCCAGTTTCAAGGATCATCGGTGTGTGGTTTTGTTGTGCTGTCATTGGTATAACCTGTTTTCCAGGATCACAAAACCCAGAGCTGATGATTATTTCAAATCCATCAATGTCAACACTACACCACAACACTGATGCAATGGCATGTAATCTGCCGGGAGAAATCACTTTAAAGGGCAGGCAAACTGCCGGGAGAACATTTCTCCCGGCAGATAGAACTGCCACGAGAACGGCTGCCGGGGATTACTTCTCCCGGCAGATAAACTCTTCCTGGCAGTTTTTCTGCCCTTGCCCTTCTATTTCCCGGCAGTATGTTTTCTCCCGGCAGATTTGTCAAAACACATGAAATTTCAATTACCGGCAGTCCATTTGCCTGCAGAAGCCTTTTCACCTGGCAGCATTTATGCCAGCAGGTACATTTCACTACCAAATTAATCTAGGCATCCCAAATATAATATCCATTCATTATCTTCAAACAATCATGAAATATTACATAATTTATACATACACATTAATCACAGTAGCACATACATCTCATCCATACACTTCAATCAGAGTAACATATAGGCCTCGTCCAGAAAACCTTAAACATCATCAGATAAACATAATATCCATATATACATAAGGAGGTTCTGCCACAAAAGGTACAGTACATATATGTTAAATGTGCCACAACCAAACTGAAGTATTGCCACAAAAGGAGAAAGTACATATGTTTCTGGGGGTGCCACAACCAAAATGAGCATATAGTGGCTTAACCAGCAAAATGAGCAGAGCAAGTGTCCAGGTTCAACAAACAAAGCATATTACATAACCACTCAGCAACTTAATCATAGGTTTTCCAAATCATCAGCGTCTTCAAGATCTTCCTAATCTCCGTCAACATCTATAGTAAACCTGCAACAGATAGGAAATTCGAAATGTAGCTCTCGTTTCAGATTTTTTAAGTAACAACATGCGGCAGTTTAACTACTCGACAAAAATAGAATTATTGTAAATGTACAGCACTTCATCATCACATCAAGCAATGATCAAGCAGGAATTGTTTGAAGTGCACATACAGAAATCTTCCATGCGCAAATAAGCAAAACAAGAACTTGTACAATGAGTGGTGAAGCCACGTACAAGCTGGGTAGTCCCAACTTTTTGGTGAAACTAGCATGTATGTTTAGAAATGTTAAACAAATTTGCACAAATTCATATACTTAGCAGTTTTGCACCGCTAGTGCAAAACCTGCTCAGTTCAAAACAAATTAGAACTTAATAGTGAAAGCTATGACTAAAACTCTATACAGTACTATATACAACAGATTGTTGGACTCTGTACAAATAGGCAAAACTCTATGCAGTACTATATATTGAACAAATAGGCAAAACTCCATACAAATAGGCATGAATGTATACTGTACGTACATAGTACACTGAGAAGTACAAATAGGCAGGGGAGGGGACACGTCAATCCAAATACTTCAGGAAATGCAGCAGCAATACCCATCATAAAGAATCTGTTTTGTCACACGAAAAAAAACGCAACCAGGAAAAATTTGCCAGAGTAGGAAGAGCAAGGAGCTGCCAGTATAGCTAGATATTAACAAATTAGAATCTGCCAAAAATCAGTACTGTACAGAGTTGAGGGCATGAAAATTTTCATTTTGTAAACTTCGGTACTTTCCAGAGTACAGGTTGCTTCAGTACTGTAACAGTAGTGGAGTTTAGAATCTGGTTGTCATTTAAACTCGTAAGTACTAAAATATTTCCTATAGTACAATACTGAAATACATTTATATAGTACTGAAAAACATCAGTACTGTACTATTTCCTATATGAAATATTTCATAAAAGGTACGCAACCAGGAACAATATTTTGTAAACTTCAGTACTGTACTATAGGAAATATTTACAGAGTTGAGGGCATGAAAAATTCTTGGAAACATGGATATTACCTCCTCAGCTTGCTTGTGGTTGCATTCCTGCTTTCGCCATGGGCTTGTCCACTTCCAACTGCATATATAGGATAGGATAGAAAGAAGGCTTTTTAAGCAACTAGCCATGATAGTCATTGGTAAATTCAATCTGAAGAACAAAAGCTCACATGCTTCATATCCACCCCCATATTCCCCTTCATGTCCACATCCACCTTCATGTCCATCTTCATGCCGATATCCCCGTCAATATATGCTTGTGTGTTTCTAGCTTTATCCATCCAACTCTTGTCCATTCTTGACCAGTTTCACTATAATTGCCTAACATACGAAAGAAAGTGTACGTCTATTAATGGTGAATATCTAGTAGCAAAATGCATACCATTCTTATCTAGTACATGTAAAGGGATATACAATATAGACCAAGAATAAAATCTAGCATAGTAGAAATAGTGAATTGAAACATCTCATTTCATGAAATGCCAACACTAAAATAGTAGTAGGAATATCATGGGAATAGCAAATAAAAATCACGGTTGATTAAGAAGCAGAGGATGTGGTGCTGCTCTGGCGATGAAGCAAAGGACCTACATGGCACTACTTGGGCAAGGAAGTAGAGGTGAGCAGGGGCGGAGCTGGAGCAAATGTTACCCTGATGCACCACTTTAACATGGTGTAAGATTTCAAGTAACGACAATAGTAAATAAAAGTGTGTTTTATAACTTATACCTGACATAATAGAAGACTAATTAAATACAAAACATAGCCCTCAAATGCTTAGAATAACAAGGAAACAACGAATAAAATTACTTGAAAATGATGCCTTCCATTTCGAAACTCCAAAATACGTCATCACATACTAAGATTGAATATCCTACAATATAAAAAGAATAAAATTAAATTTTTCAGTGGAACAAAGAAGAATGGTGAAATGAAAATATTTAAGTAGCTAAATTCAAGCCGGGCTCTTAATTCTTGAAACCAATATTTTTAGTCCCAAACTCTCAAATATTTAAAGATTATTTTCTCTTAGCTGGCAATGTTCATTAGCCAAGTACTTTCTTCTTACCGAATATTTCAAATTAGGATGTTCATGTTTTATCAATTTCCTTTTGCCCTTATCAAAATGGATCTCCTCTTCCCAATTCAATTCTTTCGGAGATCTTGTGATAATGCTTTACTTTTGAATAAGGACATGCCCATGGTATATGTAAATTTGACTAGCAAACTTCCACGTGGGACATGAAAATTTTGACAACTACAAATTCCAATGCCTATGTTCGGCCAAAACCCATTGATTTAAATGGAGTCGTAGCAGCCAAATGTGGGATGCCCAGAACATTTACTATGCAAAGGAAAACGAAAGGACAAATGTATATATGCCAGGCAGTGAATATATCCTTTGCCTTTTTTGGAATCTATTGACTGCAAATTCATACAAATAATTACAAGGATTGAGAATAATTATTGAAAAGAATTAGACAAGAGGCAAGGGCGTTACCCAGACAGAACTAGAATTGGCTGCAATCTGAAGTGTAGACGAACGATTGGACAAAGTAGATCATGTTCTTGCCGAGATCGATTCATGAAGCCGGCGTAGTCGCATCGATCGACACGGCCACTCCTGCGCATGGCGTCGCCTCGATCGGCCGCTCCCACTTTTCGGCGAGGAGTGGGGATTGGAAACCGCTGCGTGGCTGCGCACAGATAATGGATAGCCAGGCGTGGAGAGGCCATACTAAGCGTACGACCCAATTGTGGGCTGTGGGCTGCGGACGTGTGCGCGCGTAGGCCGTCATGCGGCTGCGATCGTGGACCCTGATGCACCACTTCACCTCAACCCTGATGCCCAAGCCTTTTTCAGTATGACATGTACTAGTAAATATGAAATTATACCCGTATTCTTGTGCCTCGGGGTCGGCCCATTGGGCTCCGCCCCTGGATGTGAGGCAGCACTGCTTCAAGCTAGGAGGTAGATGAGGCGCTACCTAGAGGAGACAACATTCTGGAGGCGCCTTGCCTGAAGGAGAGGAGGACCAAATACATTAATAAGATACAAATCGAAGGACAAAATCAAGGGTGCAACCATGATAAACTAAATAATGCAAGCAACATGCTAATGCTTTTACACAGTTTGATGTGACATTAATATGAACAATGAGCAAACATCAAATCTACAACAGACTGCAGTTGACACGACCACATATATTTTAACTACTGTGGTTACTAATGTTCCAGTAGATACCGATGATATAAGGGCGCTCTTGGTCCGTGGGTTGTCTCATGGTGTTGTTTCTTCACTAATAATGCAAAATGCTTATTTGAGTAACTATAAAGTACATAAACACTCCCAACGGATCAGTACAAGCAAAAAATTAGCAAGATAAATTGCATCTATTTTAAGTACAAGAGGACTCCCAACAGATTGATACAAGGAAAAATTAGCAACAAAAACTTGCTTGAACAGTATACCAATCTCTAGTGGAGGTGTCACCGATGGAGAAGGTGCAGCTGCAAAGGAGCTCAATAAGGAGGCGGTGCCACTTGAGGACCTCCTTGGTGCTCGGTTGAGCTTGTGCGGAGGGCCTGCTCAGGGGAGGAGGTCTGCAGAGGAGGATGGTGGTGAGGGACGACAGCGGAGGAGGATGGTCGCTGGCTGAGTGCTTGGGGTTGACGGCACGGCTCTGAAGCGATAGTCGCCGATGAAGTGCTTGGGGGCGATGGCTCGAGCTCTGACTTTGTTGGGTGCTCATGGGGGTCCTGGTGGAGGGCACAACAGTGGGGTGTGGTTGGGGCGACGGAGGAGTTGCGATGGTGTGGGGCGACGGCGTGCTCCGGGTAGAGGTCGCCGTAGTGTGATGGGGACTATGGCGGCGGCGGTGGTTGGGGACGTTGGCGGCGGTGGCCGCGGTGGTTGGGGACGGCGGTGGCGGTTGGGGGCGGCGGAGGCAGC
This sequence comes from Triticum urartu, assembly GCF_056163025.1. NCBI lineage: Eukaryota > Viridiplantae > Streptophyta > Magnoliopsida > Poales > Poaceae > Triticum > Triticum urartu. The sequence goes on from NC_141873.1 coordinate 578,358,481, forward strand.
AGCTATGGGATCTGATGCTTGGGGCGGCGGCGGCTGCAATGGGTTAGGGTTCGTGGATTTGGGGGAAGGAGTGGTCTAGTGGTTTTTTAGGGAAAGGAGTGGTCTGGTGTGGTGAAGTCGTGAAGGGCCGGCGTGCGCGTTAACTTCTTTGTCAGGCCAAAATGTTAGTCATTCTCGCGCGCTTTTTTCTCGCTAGCGTGGGCTTCAGGCCCGCCTCGTGCCAAAGACGGTCCCCGGCAGTATATGGGCCGGGTTCTGGGTGTCCCGGCAGACTGTGTGCCCTAAATTATACCGGCAGTTTGAGCGCTGTTGTCGCTCAAGTTCTCCCGGCAGTTTGCCTGCCCTAACATACTTGTACCGGCAGACACTAATGTCCCGGCAGTTTATTTGCCCTTAAACTGGTATTTCTCCCAGCGGTTAATTGCCCCTAAACAAGTGTTGTGGTGTAGTGCAAGGCGGCGTACCAGACCAATGAGCCTTTTATTTTGGCAAATCAAGCAACACAGATATTTTTCCTGGAAGACACATTTGCACGTAGCGATGACTGGAGAGTATTGCAAAGGTTTGAGCAGAGGAATTCGTTTAATGAAGTTGCACAACAAGATGATGCTTACACTGCTCTTGATGTACAAGATAACACAGATGTTCCTAATATCTTTGAGAACCATCACGTCAATGACGCCAGCAAAAAGATTGCCTGTCGTGCTATGGACATACAAGAGTTGATCAAGAAGAAGCCAACGTTCTAGGACGTTGAGGACGAAGAAGAAGATGGCACCATGGGGAATTACGATTCAGACTGATACACATGGCGAAGATGTTGACGCTGCTATTGTGGATGATGATTACATTGCTTTTGTCGTATTTGCCTGTCAGAAGACGTTTTTTATCTACTATGTGAATTTGTGTTTGCTATGACAACTGAAACCTGATGAACATGTTGTTTAGTATTTCTCTGTGAGAACATCACTTGTTATGTATGCTGATTTGTGTTTGGTGATTGTATGACAACTAAAACATGATGACATTGTTGTTTAGTTGTACTCATATCTGGATGTGAAACTTGAATTTGATGACATAGTTTGTTGTTGGACTGCAATTTGCTCGACGTCTTCGAATGAGAACAAAGCTGACCCGACAGGGCCTCTGCTATTTATTTATTTATATGAGCAAAAGGGGATACCCCCTGATTTCCGTTAATAGAAATCATTAGATGTTCACAACACTACGCCCAGCCTGCTCCACATGTTTCATTCATTACTAGTTTCAGCAAAGTGCTCATGTCGTAGCCACTGAATACATCACGAGTGCTACATACACTGCTAATAAAGAGATAATCATCCTATAGAGCACATCGATTTTGCCCATTATCTTCACAAGCTCTTTCATCTCCTCATTGTTGTCAAGGCCGTTCAGCAGCTGTTGCTTGGCCATGATCAGAGGAACTGCATCTTTAAGCTTCTGCTCTGCATCTTCCTCTTCTGTCGTTCCTTCAGTTACTTGTCCAACACCCCAACCTGCTGGTATTGGGATTCCTCGGCTAACCAAATAATCAGCGTAGTTGCATTCCCCCACATAAGCAACTTCCCAGAGATACAAATCACACGAATCTTCCCTTTTCTGCACGAATCAAATTGGTAGATCATCAACCAAACTATTAAAAAAACAGCAACTAAAAGCAGCAGAACAACACTTAAACATATTATTACCCCATGATTCGGGCATTTGTAGAAGACTCGGCCAGGGTTGCGGATTGTGGTTGAGACGCGACGGATGACTCTGCGTGATTTGCAGCAATGGCACCACACCAACGGCAACGGGTTGCGATGAGCAATCGGCTGCGGTGCACATGCCGGCGAGGGTGTGATGAGACCCACAGACGATGGTACGGGTTGCGACTTGGCGCATATCTGGTTGTTGCCTGCTGAAGAGCAGGTGGACGAGCAGCTAGCAGACATGGTTACTGCGGCCAGAGCTTCTGATGCTAGGCAGAGTAAGTAGAGAAGAGGAGAAGCGAACGTTGGATATGTCAGTTTCATTACTTGCAGAGTAGCATAGCACCATATATAGTCATAGTCTAGGTTTGGATTCGAACCAGCTACAGGAGCATGTCTTTCTTTTTTCTAAAACTCGGCAACGTCTCATTACTGGTACACTAGCTTGTTCTGTACGCCTTCCCAAGTCTTTGATTTTCTTTCCCTTTTTGTGCGAGGAAGGAAGGAGGATAAAATTGAGAGTTCTTGGGACTCGAACCCAAGACCCCTCGGTTGAAAACCAAGGGTGCTAGTCACTTATGTGGCGAACGTTCCCTGTGAGGAGGATGGTAGACGAACGCATTTTCCTCGCAGTTTTCTTCCTATATATAAAAAAGTATGCTACTTGGTGTCCGCTTAGTCAACAAAACGATTGTGCCAACCTTGACCGTTGGATTGACATTCAACGTCTGTCGCGTTTCTTCAGTCTCTTCTTCCTCGAGCCGCCAAAGCCAAACCAGCGCCGGCGGGACCGCTTGCTCCCGCCTCCCACGGCTGGCTGTGATCTGCCCCGGCTCCTGTTCGTTCCGGTCCAAGGCCTCACCATCGTCCTCCGCCTTGGTTCGCTCGCCGCGGCGCCGCCCTCCGGTGTTGTCAACATGGTCAACAACCGAGAGGAATAAGGAGATGACTGTACATGGTGAGGATGACAGTAGGGACCCAGCAGCGCGCGTAGTAATTTTGTTTTTTCGGGACGGAGAAGGGTATCAACTGGGTTGTGCGGGACCCGTGGCCCGTCTAGCCCAGGCTTTTATTTCATATGTTTAGCACATGGCCATCCCAGTTTGTTTTTTTTCCTTTCTGAAAATTGCTAGCCAGCTATTTTGTTTTTTGCAGAATAACCAACGTAGGCCTACTTGCTTTTCTACGCCCTGGTGGGCCGGAAATCTTTCAAGACGAGGAGGGATGCATTTTGCCCAGAAAATGGGCTATAAGTAATAATAAATGGGCTGTAAAATGAAAAAATACAGCAAACAGACAATTAGTTCCAAAATATTGTTTTCTTTCGGATTATGATATTTTAAATTTCATTGTTTTTGTGCGGGTAAAATTTCATTGAATTTAAATTAAGGTATATTTAGATTTAAAATTAATTTGAATCTGGCTAGAAATTTCGGCTGTATGCTGTTTGGGACAGATTTGGGGGCTGACTTGTGGGTCTACTAGGTTGACGTGTACTTTGGCTTTGTCAACTTAGTGCACAAACGATTCTAGCAGCAGTGACCGTTGGATGTTAATCCAACGGCCGTGCTGCTTCTTCAATATCTTATCTTCTTGCTCCAGCCGCCCAAACCAACTCCGGGGGGACTGCCTGCTCCCGCCTCCCGTGGCCGGCTGTGCTGTCGCACAGGTCGCACCGCCCCACCCTACTTCATTGCTGGCCAGGCCATTCCTCTACTCACCCACACCTCCTGTTATTTTCCAGCGACGGCAGCCGGACCAGTAAACCCTCGTACTCCCCACCGCGTGGGCAACCATTGCCGAGTCTTCCCCGTCTCTGTGTCATTGCCTTCCTAGGCCTTGCCGTCGTCCATCGCCATGCTGCTCTCGGCGCGGCCTCGTCAACTTGGTCAACGAACGACATCCATCGGTCGTGGACTGTACGCGCAAAATAATGATTCCTCCACCTGACAACTGGGACCCACCGGAAGGGCCTCTGTATTTCACGAAAAAAACGTTCGCCCCGCTGACATGTCGGACCCACCAGCTATATCTTCGCACGCACGGAAGTGCCTCCTTATTACGCACAAAAAAATGAATACCCCCTGCTAGCAGGGACCCACCATAGTGGGAGGATGACTTGTGGGCCAACAAAGTTGACGGGGACGGAGGGCTTTGTCAACTTAGTCAATATGAACGATTCTAGCTCTAGTGACCGTACGATGTCCATCCAACGGCCATAGTGCTTCTTGAACCTCTGGTCTTCTTGCTCCAGCCGCCCAAAGCAGCGCCGGTCGTGCCGCATGCTCCTGCCTCCCGTGGCCGGCTGTGCTGCCGCGGAGGCCTCACCGCCCCCTACTATTCCCATCGCTGGCCAGGCCCTGCGGCGATGACAGCCTCACACCGCAGCCGAACCAGTGAACCCTCGTACCCCTCTCCGCGCGGGCTTCCATTGCCGCGTCTTCCCCGGCTCCGCGCCGTCCCCTTCCTAGGCCTCGCCGTCGTCCATCGCCGTGGTGCTCTCCGTGCAGCATGGTCAACGTGGTCAAGGAACGACTTCCATCGGAAGAGTACTGTACGTGGAGAGGCTGCCAGCTGGGTCCACGGCCACAGCCCAGTGTTTTTGTGATTTGCCAAGTAAGTCGCTATGTCAGGCCTGTTGCGCTGCAAATCTTTCAAGACGAGGAGAGCTTTCATTCGGCTGGCCGAGAAAATGGCCCATCAGTAATGAGAAATGGGTTGTACATTTTTAAAACACATCAAACCGGCAATTATTTTCAAATATCTTTTTTCATTTCAAGATTTTAAATTACATTAATTTTTATGCGTGGAGAATTTGTTGGATTTTATATTGGTATACATTTATTTTTAAAATCAGTTTGAATGTGAGTCGAAATTTCGGGATTAAAAATAGTTCGGACCGCACCGAAATATGCAAAATTTCTTATAATTTTTTAACCGTGGCCACAATTTGGGCTGTAATGCTAACATAAAGAATATGGGCTCCAAAAAAACCTTAAGAATTAGCAAATGGGCTGAAAATTATTAGAAATAATGGCAGATGGGCTGTATGCTGTTTTCCACATATTTGAGGCTTTCCTAAAAAAAGGTTGACGCACAAGCAGTGACTGTTGGATGTCCATCCAATGGCCATCGTGCTTCTTCAATCTCTGCTCTTCCTTCTCCAGTCGCTCAAACAAGCGCCGGCGGTACTGCCTGCTCCCTCCTCCCCGCGGCCGGCTGTGCTGCCGCGCAGGCCTCACCGCCCCGCTGTACTCCCATCGCTGGCCTAGCCATCCCTCTACTCACCCACACCTGCTGTTATTCCCCGGCGACGGCAGACAAACCAGTAAACCCTTGTACAGTCATACTCCCCTCCGCGTGGGAAACAACTGCCGAGTCTTCCCTGCCTCTATATCGTTCCCTTCCTAGGCCTCGCCGTCGTCCACTGCCCTGGTGCTCTCGGCGCGGCCTGGTCAACGTGGTCAACGACCGACATGCATCTGAAGTGGACTGTACGTGGAGAGGCCGACAGCTGGGTCCACGGCCGCAAGCAAGGAAATGCCTCCTTATTACGCGCAAAATAATGATTCATCCACCTTACATCAGGGACCCACCGAAAGGGCCTCTGTATTTCGTGAAAAAAACGTTACCGCCGCTGACAGCTCGGACCCACCAGCTATATCTTCGCACGCAAGGAAGTGCCTCCTTATTACGCACAAAAAAATACTCCCCCTGTTACCCGGGACCCAGTATAGTGGCAGGCTGACTTGTGGGCCTACTAAGTTGACAGGGACGGAGGGCTTTGTCCACTTAGTCAATATGCACGATTCCAACTCCAGTGACCGTACGATGTCCATCAAATGGCCGTAGTGCTTCTTCAACCTCTGGGCTTCTTGCTCCAGCCGCCCAAACCAGCGCCGGTCGTGCCTCGTGCTCCTGCCTCCCGTGGCCGGCTGCGATGCGGCGGAGGCCTCACCGCACCCTACTACTCCCACCGCTGGCCAAGCCATCCCTCTACTCACCCACACCCCCTGTTACTCTACGGCGAAGGCAGCCTCACACCGCACACTACTAGGGAAAAGCCTAGCAGCAGCGCGGGTTTTCGGCCTTTTAGTAGCGTGGGGGCCGGCGCTACTAATAAGGCGCTACAGCTAACGTATAGCAGTAGCGCTGGTCCACCCGCGCTACTGCTACACAAGTGTTGCAGCAGTGCGCTTAAAGGAACCTCGCTGCTGCTAATAGCTATAGCGCGCTTCCCCTGTGCGCGCTACTGCTACAACCGCGCTGCTACTAACTTTTCTCCACTCGCTACTGCTAATTTTAGTAGTTTTTTTGTTTTTTCGGCATATTTGTTTTGTATTTGAACAGGCTTTATAGAAGAATCTTTAGCACATACAAATGTCATCATGATACACATACAAATGCCTGCGAGACCACAAATGTAATCATAGCATATACATACAAATAGCCTCGTCATAATCATCATCCAACACAAAGTGGTATCTTGTCATCATCTCGAAAATAGTGATACATGCAAGTCTCGAATACTTGCAACTACAACGTCATCCATCTAAACAAAGGTATACGCGAGAAGAGCTATCACTATGAGTGAGAGCGGAACTATGCAGTACATGAGATGGCGGTTACGAGTCCTCTCTCGCGCTAGCGTGAACCTCAAGTAACTAGCTTCTCCTTCTTGTCTGCTTTTGAAGCTTTATGGCTGGCGTCCAAGAACCCATTCACTTGCGCCTGACACTCATGCCACTCGTTGTACACCCCCGAAACCTTCCCTTTGTACACGACATAGCAGTTCCATCTCGCCATCAAGAAACTAGGTACCTGTTAGAGATGCATGTTCATGAAGAGGATGTACAATCATATATATGCAACAAAATATACTAGAGAACACCGAAAAAGAAAGGGTTAGCAACTAGATGCAACATACAGTACGCACATTAATTAACTAGAGGTACGCAGGTCATCGTACGCAAACTAACAAAGTAGCGTTACACAAGTTCGGCAGGGATCGTGGACATCACAAAGTTGCATCGCTACAAATAGTATACAAGTTCAACCGACACATATCATCATCATCGGCATCATAAATCACTAGAAGTTCCATCCTTCCATATCATCGAGGATGGACCCTAGCTTCTTGAATGGCGTGAGGTCTAGACGTTGCATGCCTATGCGAGTTCGTACGTCAGCTCGCGATATAGTGCCGTGGTGGAACATCCCCTTCTCATCGACGACTTCTTTTCATGATGATCGTCGCAATGTCGCTTTGGATGCGAAAGAAGTCATCTCTAAGTTTATAATCCGCTTCTCCATGACATTCTAGCCACTTGTGGATATGATCATCATTTCTGCTTCTCATGCGAAGCTTTTGGTGATCCGTGTTGAACTGAATCATGAGATGGAGGATGTACAATCCATCCTTCTTGCTTGGTTTTGGGACTTGGATGCAGGAGAAGTTAGTTTTATGCGCGAAACCCATCTTCTTGTTCCTTTGTTTCCTGATCTGCATGTGGCCACCTCTAAAGCTGAAGCCTTGGAGAGCATCATCTAGAATATTCATTATGTGGGTGTAGTCTTTTTTCTCGTAGTCTTTGGAAGGGTCAAAATACACAGTGTGGGAGACTTGCGGATAAAGAACGATAAGGACGGCGCGCCCATTGCTGCGGGGAAAAGACACCTCAAATTATTCCCCATAGAGAGAGAAGGAATGATTGAAATGTATGAAAGGGTTGTTCGAAACTGACTTACTTTGGATGATAATTTCCCGGTCCTTATTCTGTACCATGAAGTTTTGGAGGTAGTCCCTAGCAGTTTCACGCTCAAAGTCGCCGAGACTCAAGAAATACTCGTGCATGTAGTACGAATCCGCCACACAGATTTGCGAGACTTCTTCACTCTTCATGACAGAGCTCATATGTAGCGCAAAAAGGCGGACGATTGTAAAATCGAGCCGCCTGGTCAGAATCATCTCAAAGATATGGTCAAACCGCAGGAAGAATACCTCCGCGGGCCGTGTCTCGACGTAGCACTTCCCCTCAGGCACACGAGCCGTGTATGTCGGATATCCTGGATCCTTTGAGGCTAGTAGGCTTTCCTCAGTCGACAGCACATGGTCGTGTAGTCTCCTGAGATCCCCTGATAGTGCCTCCAGCAGTTTCGGCGGTAGCATCGGCTCGCCCGTGAGATGGAACATGGCCGCACCTTTCACGGGTACACGCTCTTCAGAATGCATCGTTTGGCTGCTATGTGCTCTGGCTTGTTTGGAGGCCGCTATCTTCCCCAATCTCTTTCTCTCCTTTTTCTTGGGCACACCTTCTAGACCCTTCCTTAACCCCTGCCCCAGTGTTCCCGGGCTAAGTACTATACGACCCTCGCGCTGGGATAGTTGAGCCTGTGTTGAGGCGGCATCTTCAGGCGTGTCCTGTGAGGATTTCATGAAGAGAGACTTTTTGCAATCCCTGCTATAACCTTCCTGCCCGGGCATATCATCCATATCCTCATTAGCAAGCTGATAGCCCGATTCGTCATATGGTTGACTCATCAATTCTATGTCACAGTCATACGCGTTTGTATTGAGGAAATCCATAGGGTCGACCTCCGTCTCATCATCCATTCTCTGTTCTACAGGACAAATTACATCAGCCAGCACTATTGCACCCCCTTCATCATGTCGTCCGCCGCTCTCACCCGGCACTACATGAGCTGGTAATTGCGTAGGCAGGGTGGTGGTCTCCACACATGCTTGTTGATGTGTGGTTATTGGTGTGCTCTTGGCCGGCTCCAGACGAATAAGATTCTTCGGCCATAGCAGCACCCAACCCTTGCAGCTTCCAATCCGCGGCGGGGTCTTGTCATCCGCTCCCACATGCTGTACTGGAGGAGGCAAATCCTCGTGCCCCGATTTCACACTGGACAAGCTAACCCTGAAGTGCCCAGCAGGGATCAGCTGGTTGTGGAATGTGGGTTGCAAGGGGTCCATTATCATCCCCTTTCCCACGTCCACCTTCTGGCCTTTGATCAAGTAGAGTATGGTGCACAGGGTTTCTTTCGCCTGCAAACACATATGTCTGTGGCGTAAAACATCCGAAAGGCAACAAAAATGGAATATTATATGTATATGGTGGTGGGACATGTAATTACCGTGATGGTGTCGAGCTCAGCCAAAGACGAAGGCCCACCGAGCACGCCAGAGACTGAGGACGGGCTGCTATGAGCGGGAGCGGCTGCGAGAGGAGGCCCGGTTGCGTGGGCAAGTGATGGTGCGGTGATGTTGTTGTTCATGGAGTTGCTCCCGTTGAAACTGGGCAACGGGAAATCATGTACCGTCTTGTCTGGATTTTCCTTCGTCCAGTTGATGATAACTGGAACCAAGTTAGTAGCGAAATCATTTCTGCAGGCAGTTACAGCTACATTGACTGCCTGCTGTAACAACTCATATTTGTCCTCGGCTGCTTTTTTCGCGTCCTCAGCTACTTTTTTCTCGACCGCAAGCTTCACCTTCGCGTCGATGTCCGCCTGACTAAAGTTCTTTTTCTGCTTCTTGGCCTCCGGTCCCTCGTTGTAAAACACCTTCAACGTGGCGCCATCTCCAGCGCCGTGCACATGACCATATTGCGGCCGCTGGCCCAAAGGGAGTCCCTTAAGTTCGTTCAAGGCCCGGTTGAGAGGGGTGTCCCACTTGGGCCTCATCGGAGAAGTAGGGTTTTCGGCTGCAAGCTGGTGTTGCTTCTCCAGTAGTCTAATCAATTTCCTCATGATCTTGTCCATGTAAAAAACCTTTTTCTCCTTGTCCCACTTGTAGCGGGCCCTGATGAAGTCATGCTCCAAGGGGTTGGTGAACTTCGCGAAGGGGTCTGGGAGACCCGCGGCTTCACGTTCCGCGTCCTCCTTATCCCATATGGGCCTTTTACCGAGGTAGCCACGGCTTCTGAGGCGATGCTTCCCCGTGTTCCTTTGCTGAAGGCTCTTGAATTTCGCAGCCTTAGCCTTGGCGTCCTCGGTAGCGCAAGTGTCCTTGAACTTTTCGAACTCCTCTTCCGGAAGTGTCGGATTTTCCTTCAGAATCTTGGACAGGGGTTCCTCAGCCTCAATAGCTCGTTTCACCCTCGATTTCCAGGAGGCCAAATCATTGCTGAACATGCCCATGGCGTGATTGTTAATCTTTTTCATCTTCGGATCATCCCATGGTTGTTCTATGTTATCATCCCGATCAGGGAACTTGAATCTCTTGTGCAACTTCGTTAGGAGCAACTGCGTCAAATGTTCTTTACTCCTTAAGTCATCGTCATTGATGCTCGCGCATTCCCGTAGGATGCATCCTACTTGGTTCCCATAGCACTTGCGAGGTTCTTCCGGCTCTAACGGCTCAAACTTGCCAGGTGCCATCTTTGTGATCACAAGTCGTCCAATCCCTAGTTTGTTAGGTTTTCGTATCCTCTGCTTCTTATGCCTCTTTTTGGTACCGGCATCGGCGCCGGTATCTTCCCCGACGGTACCTTCCCCACCGATCTCGGCGCCGCCATCGGTGCCGGCGCCGTCGGTGTCGGTGCCGGCGTCAGTACCATCATCGAGGCGGACCTGCAAACCTTGCTTAGCAGTCAAAAAGTCAAGGTAGTCTTGTTCACCCTCATAGTCCATCTCGTCTGCATCTTGGACAGAAGGCCCAGTTTCTTCGTTGTTCGACATGTTTCCTATGATTAAGTGTCCTCATTTATTTCTAAAAGTATGAATAAATGAGAAATGAGATAAAAAAGAAATCTATGTGCCAGCACTCGATATGCCAACTATGTAGCACAAATCATGCCTTTATTCACGGGAAATTTCGGCATGACCTTTGCTAAAAAATGGACATATCGAGCGCCTGAAATTCACCGGAACGGAAATGAATCAACATTCCGGCGTAACATAGGCAACTCGGATCATTTACCAAAACATGACATGTCCAAAACATGACATATCCACATATCACATGTCCAATTCAAATTTGCATATAAATTTAGCAAATTTTGAAACCTATCTAAATTCATAACTAAGTAGACAACCTAATTAACATAACTAAAACCTAAGTAAATTAACCCTAGCTAGCAGAGAGAGAGGGGGGGTGGTTTACAGAGGGTGCAGGGCGAGGAGGTAGGCCGACGACGGCCGAGGTTGGGCGGGGAGAAAGCAGAGGAGGGAGGCGAGGGCCGACGGGTCGGGGGCGAGCGCCGGCGCCGGGGGCGAGCGCGCCTGGGTCGGGGGTGGCGGGGTCGGGGGCGAGCGCGCCGGGGTCGGGCGCGGCGGGGTCGGGGGCGGCGGGGTCGGGGGCGAGCGCGCCGAGGTCGGGGGCGGGCGCGGCGGTGCGACGGGGCCGGGGAAGAGAGAGTGGGGATTTGGGGGAAAAGAGGCGGGATGAAGCAGGGAGAGGGAGAATTTTGGGTTAAGTTGACGTAGCAGTAGCGTATTTACACGAAACGCGCTACTACTATATATTACGAGCAGCTATAGCGATTTTCTGCAGCAACCGCTACTGCTACTTTGACTAGCTGTAGCTCTTTTTCACTAAAGCGCTACTGCTATAACCAGTTTCCCGTTTTTCTTTTCCTCAGCATAATAGGAACATATATATTACATCATTGGACCCTTGCATAATAATGGCTAAGTGTGTATACAAAATAGGAACACATATATATTACATCATTGGACCCATGCATAATAATGGCTAATTAAGTGTGTATACAAAATAGGAACATATATTTCCATTTTGCAAAAGCATGAAATATTAATCACACCTCTATCTCGAGATCGAGCACACGGTGGAGATGATGATGTAGGGAGGTCAAAAGTACACAAAGCTCTTCTTGACAAACAAAGATCTAGTTAGGGGGCAAATAGGTCACTTAACTAAATGCTACATCTACCTAGCTAGCTAATTTGGGAGGAGAAAACTTCAACTAGTGGAGGGGGGAGGAAAAAGAGAAAGGAGATGAATTAATGGAGGTGGTGTAGTTATAGCTACGAGTAATGAAGAGAGAGAAAGGTAGGTAGAAGAGGGAGAGTAATGGGGGGGAAGTATTGAGGAAGAAGAAGAGTGAGAGAGGGAGGATGTGGGAGGTAGGGGAAAGGGAGGAGAGGAGATGGGGAGGGGAGGTGGAAAAGGTGGTGGGTGCTGCGTCTTAGCAGTAGCGCGGGAGAGAAAGCACGCTGCTGCTAAGAGCGTAGCAACAACGCGCTTTCCTGTCATGCGCTACTGCTAAACGGGCCAACCCTGTGCACAATTTCAAAATTAGCAGCAGTGAGGTGACAAAAAAGCACGCTGCTACTATGGCATTAGCAGCAGCGCGCTCACTAGCGCCGCGCTACTGGTAAACTTATGTCGTTGTGTACTGTCGGTGGATTTTTGTAGCAGCATGGTTTAAGAGTCATGCGCTACTGCTAAGTTTGCACCAGTAGCGAGCTTTCCGTAGCCGCACTGCTACTACTTAGCAGCAGCGCCTGTTTTTATGCCGCGCTGTTGCTAAGATTCTGTGTATAAGGTTTTCCCTAGTAGTGGCAGCGAACTAGTGCCCTCATACTCCTCTACGCATGGGCATCCACTGCCGCATCTTCCCCGGCTCCGCGTCGTCCCCTTCCTAGGCCTCGTCGTCGTCCACCGCCCTGGTGCTCTCGGCGCGACGTGGTCAACGTGTTCAAGGAACGGCTTCCATCAGACGTGGACTGTACGTGGAGAGGCTGACAGCTGGGTCCACGACCGCAGCAAGGAAGTGCCTCCTTATTACGTGCAAAATAATTATTCCTCCACCTGACAGCGGGGACCCACCAGACGGGCCACCATATTTCGCCCCCCTGTCTGCTGGGACCCACCAGCTACATCTTCACAGGCAAAGAAGTGCCTGACAGTCGGGACCCGCCTGGTCAAAGCATACGTAGCATTGTCATTCTGGTCGCGAACGTGTACGTACATACTGATCGATGTAGAGGTGCGCATGTGTCGTAGTATAGGAGTGCATGTAGCATGTACACGTACGTACAGCGGCCAGGGTGCAAGAAACAAAATACGACCACGTATGTGTACATACGGGCGGGGTCTCGAACGCCTACTCGCGCATACGTATGGCCAGGGCTCGTGTACATTGCTGGGTCGGAATGGAGAAACAGCGTCGTCATCGTGTTCATGGGGAGGCAACGGAATGCATCGTGTTCATGGGGAGGCAACGGAATGCGTCGTGTTCATCGGGAGGTCTTGGACGGAACAGGCGACGGAAACGAGGCCTGGCGTACCGCAGAACGAAGGAAACGGCCTTGTGTTCGCCCGGCCACGTTCGAAACGGGATCCTGTTCATCAGGAGGGGTATGGCATACCGCAAAACGGAGGAAACGGACCTCCTACGGTCGAAACGGGGGTCCTGTTAATCGGGAGGGGTGTGGCGTACCGCAAAACGGACGATACGGACTTGTGTTGGAGCGCTACGGTCGAAACGGGGGTCCTGTTCATCGGGAGGGGTGTGGCGTACCGAAAAACGGAACTCCATGGGATACTGTTCATCTCCACCGTCGACCCACTCCAGCCTCCACGAGCTACTGTTCATCCACCGTCGACCTCCTCCAGCCTCCACCTGCGACTGTTCATCCACGGGCTCCTGTTCATCCAGCCTCCACCGCGCGCTACTCCACCGGCTACTGTTCAACCAGCCCTCTCCACGGGCTCCTGTTCAACCACCCCTCCACGGGCTACTGGTCATCCTACCCTCCACCGTCTACTGTTCATCCAGCCCTCCACGGGGTCCTGTTCATCCATCCCCAACCGGCTCGATCGATCGGGGTCCTGTTCATCCAGAGGCAACACCACGGGGTCCTGTTCATCTACCCCCACCGGGAACTGTTCATCCAACCCCCCTGCAATGCTCACTGTTCATCCAGAGGCAACATCGATCGGCTTCAGTTAGCAGCAGTAGCAAAGGAATCGCTCGATCAGGTTCAGTTAACAGCCATCGATCGATCGCTCGGGTTCAGTAACGCGTAGCCTGCAGTGCAATCGCTCGGGTTCAGTTAGAGCCCAACGCCTCGCTCGGGTTCAGTTAGAGCCAATGCCTCGCACACACCTACGTACGTGTACGAGAGAAGAGCGCATCACTCGGCCCCTGACCTCCCGCCGTAACCGGGAACTCCCCGAAATTTTCCTCCCCTCGCTTCTACTATGGTTTTTTCCATCATGGACGGCCCAAAGAATGTCATGCAGCTGCCTCCGGCCCGCCAAGGACGAAAAGCCCATTTTCTGTCATGATTTTTTGTCATAGAAGTAGGAGCCCACCACATCTATGATGATACCAGGTTTTGTCACAATTATCATCATAGAAGTGTCATATGTATGATAGAAAAAAAATTGTTCGGCCCAAAATGTCACGGATGTGTCTTTTTTTTGTAGTGAATATCATATTCCTACTGGAGTTATGAAGACTAAGCAGCGTGAATTTCTCGCGCTCGTCCAAGGAAATCAGTCGGTGGCCGAATATCTGCAAAAATTCAATCATTTGGCTCGTTACTCTCTTTATGACGTGGCCACCGAAGAAAGGAGAATTGACAGATTTCTTGGAGGTCTAAATCCACAACTCCGGTGTACTCTCAGTATGCTTGATTTCACAGACTTCCAAACACTGGTGAACAAGGCTTTCATTGCTGAACGGGAGCACAAGCTTATAGCAGATAATAGGCGTGTTAACAACGACAAAAAGCGAAAGTTTGAGCCAAAGAAGGATGGGCAACCAGTGTAAAAGGCTCATACCTGGCAATAGACTCAGGTGGAATACAAGCCAAATTGGCAGCAGAATGTTAATAAGACCACCACTCAAGTCAAGAATATTGTGACCAATCCAATACATGAGGAGCGTCAGCGCAATAATTCTTGTTTCAATTGCGGGCAGCACGGACATTATGCCAAACAGTGCCCCAAGAACAACAAGATGAATGCCCTAAGTAGGCCACAAGTCAACTTTATGGAGTCGTGGCCAACCCAGCAAAACTTCACCGGGCACGTGCATCATATCTCCGCCGATGAAGCCCAAGAGAAGCCAGAAGTCGTCATTGGTATGTTTTGTGTTAATGACATACCTGCCATAATTTTATTTGACTCTGGGGCTTCCCATTCTTTTATTTCTTGGAGTTTTCCTGCCCAAAACAATTTTCCTTGCACAATTTTGGGCAAAAATATGCTGGTACAAACCCCGGGATCTATAACTGCGCAACCCGAGAAGTCACTTTGACCAGTCTGAATGGGCAGCTTACCAAATTCTACGCTCGCAAGAATATACCCAAGCCAGAATTAGTTTGCACCACTCTGGCTGAATTGGAATTTATTCCTGTGGTCAGTGAGTACCCTGATGTGTTTCCGGAAGAACTGCCGGGCATGCCACCAGATCGGGAACTGGAGTTTGTAATAGATCTTGTGCCCGGAACCACACCGTTATACAAGAAGTATTACCGGATGCCCTCATCAGAATTAGTGGAGCTAAAGAAACAGCTTGACGAATTACTCCAGAAATGTTATATTCGTCCCAGCTCTTCACCATGGGGATCACCTGCTATTTTCGTGGGCAAAAAGGATGGTAGTCTCCGTATGTGCATAGATTACCGCCAGCTGAATGAGGTCACCATCAAAAATAAATATCCGCTGCCTAGGATTGATGATCTGTTTGATCAGCTTAGTGGGGCTAAGGTATTCTCTAAAATCGATTTATGGACCGGATATCATCAGCTCAAGATTGAAAAGGAAGATATTCCTAAGACCGCATTCACTACTCGGTACGGTCTTTACGAATATGCCGTGATGTCTTTTGGTCTCACCAATGCCCTTGCTTTCTTCATGCATATGATGAACAAAGTATTTTTGGACTTCCTCGACAAATTTGTGGTAGTCTTCATCGATGACATCCTCATTTACTCCAAGGGTGAAGAAGAGCACAAGGATCACCTCCGAGCAGTACTACAACGGCTCCCCATGACCATCAGCTATATGCCAAGTTCAGTAAGTGTGAATTTTGGCTCAAGAAAGTTGGATTTCTCGGACATGTACTATCCGTCGAAGGTATAGCCATGGACCCGAGCAAAGTAAAGGATGTGCTCGATTGGGTACCGCCCACGACTGTGATGCAGATCTGGAGTTTCCTTGGATTAGCTGGATACTATCATCGTTTTATTGAAGGGTTTTCCAAAATTGCTAAACCCATGAAGGAGCTTCTCAAAAAGGATACGAAGTTTAAGTGGACAGAGGATTGTGAGAAGAGTTTTAATGAGCTGAAGATACATCTGACAACCGCACCTGTATTGACTCTTCCAGACATTTATCGCAGTTTTGATGTGTACTGCGATGCCTCCAGACAAGGTATTGGTTGCGTGCTGATGCAAGATAGCAAGGTAGTAGCATATGCATCGCGATAGCTACGACCCCATGAGGGAAATTATCCTACTCATGATTTGGAATTGGCTGTGGTGGTTCATGCATTAAAAATTTGGAGACACTACCTCATTGGAAAAAGGTGCCAAATTTTTACCGACCACAAAAGTCTCAAGTACATATTCACTCAGCCAGATTTAAATCTCCGTCAGCAAAGATGGCTAGAGTTGGTCAAGGATTATGACCTTGGAATAAATTACCATCTAGGAAACGCCAACATCGTTGCCAATGCGCTCAGTCGAAAGCCCGTCAGCTTAAATGTCATATTAAAATCATTGCCTACCGAACTTCAAGAGGAGATCACTCAGCTCAACTTGGTCATCGTGGATGCTGGCCTCGCGAATATTTTGGAAGTTACCCCCACACTTGAGATGGAAATCCGTAAGGCCCGGCCAGCTGACGCCAAGCTACAAAGGCGCACCAAGGGCCAGATGGCAAAGCAGGCCCCTGACGTCTCCAAGGACAAATTCGGTACCCTCCGATTCCGTGGATGAATTTGTGCGCCAAATCAACCGGACTTGAAGAAGAAAATCCTGCCAGAAGCACACGAATCCTCATATTCCATTCACCCGGGAGGTACGAAAATGTATGAGGATCTCAGACAAATATTCTGGTGGGAGGGAATCAAGAAAGACATTGCCTATTTAGTAGCCTGTTGCGACATATGCAACAAGGTGAAAGTCGAGCATCATAAGCCAGCCGGACTCCTCCAACCGCTGCCAGTTTCACAGTGGAAATGGGATGACGTTTGTATGGATTTCATCACAGGATTGCCTAGGACTCAGCGAGGCAAGGATGCAATCTGGGTTATAGTAGACACCCTAACCAAGGTTGCTCACTTCATTCCGATCAGTATCAGATACAGAGCAAATGAACTTGCACAGCTGTATGTATCCAGGATAGTCAGTCTGCATGGAGTACCCCGAACTATCACTTCTGACCGAGGTTCTTTGTTTACCTCCGCTTTTTGGTCCCGTCTCTATTGATACGTCTCCAACGTATCTATAATTTTTGATTGCTCCATGCTATATTATCTACTGATTTGGACTATATTGGGCTTTATTTTCCACTTTTATATTATTTTTGGGACTAACCTATTAACCGGAGGCCCAACCCAGAATTGCTGTTTTTTTTGCCTATTTCAGTGTTTCGAAGAAACGGAATATCAAACAGAGTCCAAACAGAATGAAACCTTCAGGAACGTGATTTTCTCACCGAACGTGATCCAGGAGACTTGGACCCTACGCCAAGGCATCAAAGAGGCGGTCACGAGGGTGGGCCCCCCCTAGGGCGCGCCCCCTGCCTTGTGGGCCCCTCGGAGCTCCACTGACGTACTTCTTCCTCCTATA
Source organism: Triticum urartu (assembly GCF_056163025.1). NCBI lineage: Eukaryota > Viridiplantae > Streptophyta > Magnoliopsida > Poales > Poaceae > Triticum > Triticum urartu. Next base: position 578,375,973 of record NC_141873.1, read on the forward strand.
TATACCTACGTACCCCCAAACGATCAGAAGGGGAGCTAAAAACCTAATTCCACCGCCGCAACTTTCTGTATCCACGAGATCCCATCTTGGGGCCTGTTCTGGAGCTCCGCCGGAGAGGGCCGTCATCACGGAGGGCTTCTACATCATCGTAGCCCCTCCGATGAAGTGTGAGATGTTTACCTCAGACCTTCGGCTCCATAGTTAGTAGCTAGATGGCTTCTTCTCTCTTTTTGGATCTCAATACAAAGTTCTCCCCCCCCTCTCTCGTGGAGATCTATTCGATGTAATCTTCCTTTTGCGGTGTGTTTGTTGAGACCGATGAATTGTGGGTTTATGATCAAGTCTATCTATGAATAATATTTGAATCTTCTCTAAATTCCTTTATGTATGATTGGTTATCTTTGCAAGTCTCTTCGAATTATCCATTTGGTTTGGCCAACTAGACTGGTAGTTCTTGCCATGGGAGAAGTGCTTAGCTTTGGGTTCGATCTTGTGGTGTCCTTTCCCAGTGACAGAAGGGGCATCAAGGCACGTATTGTATCGTTGCCATCGAGGATAACAAGATGGGGTTTATTTCATATTGCATGAATTTATCTCTCTACATCATGTCATCTTGCGTAAAGCGTTACTCTGTTTTTAACTTAATACTCTAGATGCATGATAGATAGCGGTGATGAGTGGAGGAATAGTAGTAGATGCAGAATCGTTCCGGTCTACTTGTCACGGACGTGATGCCTATATACATGATCATGCCTAGATATTTTCATAACTATGCTCAATTCTGTCAATTGCTCAACAGTAATTTGTTCACCCACCGTAGAATACTTATGCTCTTGAGAGAAGCCACTAGTGAACCTATGGCCCCCGGGTCTATTCATATCAATCTCCATCACTTTAATTTTGCTTTGCTTTTTTACTTTGCCTTTTACTTTTTACTTTTCATCTCTATATCAAAAATACCAAAAATATTATATCTATCAGATCTCACTCTCGTAAGTGACTGTGAAGGGATTGACAACCCCTAATCGCGTTGGTTGTGAGTAGCTATCGTTTTGTGCAGGTACGAGGGACTTGAGCGTGGCCTCCTACTGGATTGATACCTTGGTTCTCAAAAATTGAGGGAAATACTTACGCTACTCTGTTGCATCATCCCTTCCTCTTCGGGGAAATCCAACATAAGCTCAAGAGGTAGCAAGAAGAATTTCTGGCACCATTGCCGGGGAGTCTATGCAAAAAGTCAACATACCAAGTACCCATCACAATCCCTATCTCTCGCATTACATTATTTGCCATTTTCCTCTTGTTTTCCTCTCCCCCACTTCACCCTTGTCATTTTATTCGCCCTCTCCTTCTCCTTCTCCTTCTCTTTCTCTGTTTGCCTTTTTCTCTCTTGTCTTTTGTTTGCTCGTGTGTTGGATTGCTTGCTTGTCACTATGTCTAAAGTTGGGGAAGTTATCGCCAATATGGGCGAAAACAATGTCATAGAAAATTCTAATTCTCCGGCTGAAGAACCCCCTACCTATCATACAAAAAGATTTCGAATCGGTAGTGGTAATATTATTGGAAAAGGAGTCATCCAAGATTTTTTTACTTGTGCCGGTGCTTTGCCCTCTATGGGCGGTTCTATTCTTCATAGAACTAGTAGTCTTGCAGATGCTATTGTCATGCTTATCGTTGAACTTGAAAGGCAATTTATGCATATGCACCCATCTATACAAAGAATTTTCTTAGAATTTTCTAATATCGAACATTCTTCTGTTAAGCATGCCGCTACTATATTTTTGGCTCATGAATTCAGATATATAATAAAAGAAGCCAAAGAAATCGTTGCGCACTATAGGGTGGACGCTGGTCGTCCTCCCATAGAATCTATCCTCTTTGATCAAGAAGAAATTATGCGCTTTCAATCTCTTGACTATGTTGCTTTCAATGAAAACCTTAGAAAAAAGGTGTCAATCAATATTTTAATTTATAGAATCTCTGAACTTAATGATGATTTGGCTATTTGAAACAATGAGCTAAGATGCTCTCTTGAGTTTAGGCTCACAAGGTTCTGTCAAAAGAATGCTTATAATGATGAATTGGTTGTGCAATACGAAGGGCCGAAAGAGGAACCTATACCTCCTAAAATTGATCTTGGGGACCTCTGTCCTATTAAATTTAGCCCTTTTGATTAATTTTTCTTGCCTCAAAGAAAACTTGCTTCTGAACATAGAGAATATGAAATGAGTTTCACCGATCTATCTTATTACTATGGCAATACCTTGATCTATCCTCGCTTTTATGCCTTGCTAGGGGCGTTAAACGATAGCGCATGTTGGGAGGCAACCCAATTTTATTTTTATTCCTTGCTTTTTGCTCCTGTTTAGTAATAAATAAATTATTTAGACTCTGTTTTGGTTGTGTTTTTTGTGTTTAATTAGTGTTTAACCGTTGGGAACACTTGGGGAAAGTCTTGTTGAACTTGCTGTAAAAAACAGAAACTTTAGCGCTCACAAGAACTGCTGTAATTTTTATTTGGAAAGTGCTATTTAGTTAATTCTTTTTGCAGATGATTAATAGCTAAATTCCTCACGTCCAGAAATTTATTTTAGAATTTTTGGGGTTCCAGATCTTGCGCTAGCTACAGATTACTATAGACTGTTCTGTTCTTGACAGATTCTGTTTTTCGTGTGTTGTTTGCTTATTTTGATGAATCTATGGCTAGTAAAATAGTTTATAATCCATAGAGGAGTTGGAATACATTAGGTTTAACACCAATATAAATAAAGAATTATTTCATTACAGTACCTTGAAGTGGTCTTTTGTTTTCTTTCGCTAACGGAGCTCACGAGTTTTCTACCTTAAGTTTTGTGTTGTGAAGTTTTCAAGTTTTGGGTATGGATTTGATGGATTATGGAACAAGGAGTGGCAAGACCCTAAGCTTGGGGATGCCCATGGAACCCCCAAGATAATCTAAGGACACCTAAAAGCCAAAGCTTGGGGATGCCCCGGAAGGCATCCCCTCTTTCGTCCACTTCTATCGGTAACTTTACTTGGAGCTATATTTTTATGCACCACATGATATGTGTTTTGCTTGGAGCGTCTTGTATTATTTGTGTCTTTGTTTGTTAGTGTTCCACAATCATCCTTGCTGTACACACCTTTTGAGAGAGCCATACATGAATTAGAATTTGATAGAATACTCTATGTGCTTCACTTATATCTTTTGAGCTATGTAGTTTTGCTCTATGTGCTTCACTTATATCTTTTGAGCTAAGTAGTTTTTCTCTATGTGCTTCACTTATATCTTTTGAGCGCTATAATTTTGCTCTATGTGCTTCACTTAGATCTTTTAGAGCACGGTGGTGGATTTGTTTTAAAGAAACTATTGATCTCTCATGCTTCACTTAAATTATTTTGAGAGTCTCTTAATAGCATGGTAATTTGCTTAATAATAATATGCTTGGTATTCAAGATTTGTGAAACTTTCTTTTGAGTGTGTTGAATACTAAGAAAAGATTGAAGCATGATAATTGTTTTGAGATATGGGGGTGATAATATTAAATTCATGCTAGTTGAGTAGTTGTGAATTTGAGAAATACTTGTGTTGAAGCTTGTGATTCCCGTAGCATGCACGTATGGTGAACAGTTATGTGATGAAGTCGGAGCATGATTTATTTATTGATTGTCTTCCTTATGAGTGGCGGTCGGGGACGAGCGATGGTCTTTTCCTACCAATCTATCCCCCTAGGAGCATGCGCGTAATACTTTGCTTTGACTGGTCATCTGTCTGTGAATCCTCCTCTGAGGAGCTATCGGTAACCAGCAAGACATGCGCTTCGTCAGATAGCATTGTCTGCTCTGAAGACCTTGTTTCCATTCCAGAATTTTCCATGACCGTGCCGAATGGCTGATGCACAGGAAGAGTAATTGAATGTACTAAAATTGTTGACCAATTTAAGTCATAATAAAAAAATTATGGCATGATATAATTCACACATAAGATGACTGGCTAACCAGGGTGGCATTGCAAAATTCACATATATGATGCCTGGCTAGACAAGATGGCATTGCATGACTCACATATACGATAAAGAAACTAAAGAGATGGCATTGACACAAAGCATGTCTAAACTAAGCAGATGACATCTTTAATGTATACAGTAAGCAATGCAAGGCACCATATGCATGATATTACCAACATCAGCATGCCAAGTTAGAGCGAAGACCTCATGGGGTAAATAGGAGTGGTCTTCTCCTTCTGAATCCCCCTCAGAACAGTTATCTTCCTCTTGATTATGATCCGAAATGGGTGGAGGGGGCTGCCTTTGCGCCCACCATGGAACGACGTATGCATGAAATTTTATTGCCACGCAAGGCTCGTCTCTTTTGCTCTACATGATCAGTTCCATTGTGTAAAATAACTGGCATGCATAGGAATAAAACATAGTGAGATTATGTAAGGAGTGCATGCACAAATACAGAGTGATGGTAGCAAACTGTGGATAGACCCAAAACCAATGATAGCAGGCAGATAATAGCTTTAGTTAAAAAATACAGATAATGGCTCCTTTAATGTTTGTTTGCACCCAACATGAAACTCATAGTAGACACCGGAGATTAACCAGATAGTAGACAAATAGTACTGATTGTTGCTCCAATATGTACCCGACAACCATTTAAAAACTCAAGTTTCAGCATTAGTTTGGACCTGACTCGGAGTCTAATAGGTGAACACGACGATAATGTAGCATGTCATCATATTAAGCGACGCATAAGTAAGCAGACACGGAAGAGTGCGACCTCTCTTGCGGACCCGTGTAGTCCTCAAGGTCATCTGCTCAGTTGATGATGGTAATGCAGTTGCCGTGGCTGCCGGCGGCGGGGAAGAAGATCTGAGGCGGCGAAAGACAGTCTGGAGAGCGGATCCCTGCTGTGGTGAACCCTTCCGTCGTTGGAGCAGCTGAGCTGGGGTGGAACACAGCGTCGCAGGAGCACAACAAACCACACAAGGTTTTCTTTGACACATATCTGTAACAGAAGTAATTGAGTAAGGGCTTGTTTGAATTTGAGGATTCTAACAATGCAGGGATAGGAAATAGACAGGAATAGGATAGGAATGCACGTGCAAAACAGAGAATTTAAAAACACAGGATTTCTGCCAATCTGGGTGTTTGATTCACAACAATTGGAAGATCACAGGATGCAAAAAAAGCATGGTGAGATTAAGTCAAACCACAAGAAAATGTACAGTTATAATGCTATTATGCTACTATCTCTTAGTCTTGTGCTTGATGAATAGGAATATGAAAAGGAGGAGAAGTGGAAATTAGAATTCCTACATGTTTTCTTGCAAGGAGACACTAAAGGAACAAATCCTACAGTTTTCCTTTGCTCCATTCCTTTGCACCAAATTCATGAAAAGTAGTACCATAGGAAACTTTTCAATTCTGATGTTTTTCATTCACTTTTCCTTTCAAGCACTGGTGATTCTAGTAGGCAGGCTTGAGACAGGAAAATCCTACACTAAAACAATGTTTTTGTGCTACTTCTATTACTTTGGACCCAGGCCACTGCCATACTAGCTCAACTCCCAGGCCCATCGACAAATGCACAGCTCAAACGCGCAGAGATAAATAATGATGGCGTTCAAGAGAGTCCATCACGGATAGCTAAGTTGCCTGGTACCTCACTGCTTGTCATATACTAGGATAAAATAATCGTATTTCCCGTTACTACGAGTGCTCAGTGGACAATATATATAACATGTAGAGTAAAAACGAGATGCAACAAGTGTACAACCTCTTTGGCGAAGCCATGTCGATCTCAGCGTGATTGGGTTGGCCGGTGAGGATGTTCCGGCTGACTTGGCTGTCGGAGGAGGGGAAGAAGATCTTAGGCGTCTGGAGATGGATCCCGAGGTACTGCTCCGCTGTGATGGAGGGTTTCGTCGTTGGAGCAGCTCCGGTGAGTTGTACGACGCCGAGGCTGAAGCAGGACAAGAGAGACAACGAACAACGTTAACCTGAGTGGAATTCTAATAGCATCTCCAATACATGACGTAAAATACATAACCACAAAGTGCTAGATGTAAAATACATCAGCCGCTCATCTCTGAACTTAATTGTCGAAACTGAACTTAACAGTCGAAACTAATATTAACTGTCGAAACTGAATTTTGCTGTCGAAACTGAACGCACTAGCAAGGTGAGGCTACACGTCGGTCGAATGACTTTTTCATCTTTGGTCAGTCGATTTTGCAGCCGTTGGATACTAAATCAAGGGCCTCCAGTTCATCTTCAACCTCCACCCCCTGAGCCGCCAGCCACCACCGGCCAAACAGCAGCCCCCCGCCGCCCGCGGCTGGCGGTGCGCCGCCCCGCCCGCCCCGAAAACACTCCCCACCGCTGGTCCGCCGCCGCCCCGGCCATCCCTCTAGGCCCCCCATGCCGAGCTTTTCCTCCAGAGATCCCCACGCCACCGCCCCGCCAATGCCCCGCCACAGGCGGCGACCACCGCCCCCATCCTGAACCCTAAGATAGAGAGTGGGGTACCTCTCCGGCGAGCGCCCCTCCCCGTTGCGCCTGGTTCTTCCTTCACCCCGGCGAGCCCCCCCCCCCACCCCTGAAAATCGACTGACCCAAAAGTCGATTCAATCGACTGAAATGTAGCTAAATCGGAGCAGCATCGCAAGCAAGAGCAAGAGCGAGAGCAGCAGTGCGAGCAAGAGCAATAGCAAGAGCAGACCAAGCAGGGGACCGAGAGCAAGAGCAGAGCAGCAGCGCGAGCGAGAGCTAAAGCAGCAGTAGCTCCTTCTGATGTGGACGTTGCCGCTGAGGGAGCGACGCCGTGGAGGAAGTGGCCGGCGATGCCGCCGTGGATGGAGTCGCGCCGTGTCGGCTCGGTACCGAGCACCGGCAGCACCGTGAGATCGAGTCAAGAAGAAAATGCAGCGATTAGTGTACAACCTCTTTGGTGGCGCTGATTAGGCCGTAGCTTCATCTGAGGAAACGGTGATGATGACGCTCTTCCGGTGGTGCAGGTGAAGACGGCGGTGTGGGAATTGAGGTGGCGCGAAAGACGAGGGGAACGTCGGGGCAGCTCCTTGGAGGTGGAGGACGGGGTGACTGAACCGGCGGGACGATGAGATCGATGACGGATCCTCATCCGGTACGGTGGATGAGGGACATCGAGGTGTTGTTGTGGACGACGTCGTCGGGGAAGAGGCTCCGGCTAGGTGGCGGATGGAGCAGGGTGTGGGGTTTCATCACGGGTTTTCGCGGCCTCGGTGTACGAATGGGTGGGCGGATGGGATGGCAGTGGGGAACCATGGCTTAGAGACATGCTTGTCCAAAATGTGGGGTAAGTTACGAAAGTACCCCCACCGATTTGAGGCGGTTCTTTCGGTTCAGGGGTACCACGGGCATTTCGCGTGTCGGGATTTCATAGGAGGTGGGAGTTTTCACGTGCGTTGTAATTTCGGAATAGCAAGGCGTGGATTGAGATGGAGGGAGTTGTCAGAGCACAACGAGACGAAGATATATCTTAAATATTTTAGGCTAACAAGGCGCGGGTTGAAGAGGCGTGAGTTTCGCAGCACGATAGACAGAGACGCTAGCTTGAATTTTCGGCATAACAAGGCACGGCTTGAAATTTCAGAAGAACAAGCTTAACGTGTACCCCAAAAAAGACAATTTGCACCTCAACACGCACAACACACACACAAACACCATTTAGACTAGAGTAAGGTACACGTGCATTGCACGCATGAGATTTGGCAACCAAATTATGAATAAATACCACATTATAGCATGCAAGCTTTGAGTCATATATGCATGATGTAGATGTTCGTTTAATTCTTATAGTCCATTTCATTCAAAATCATCTAGTTTTTATAAGAAAGCTAATCTATTTTAAGATTCATGGAATTGTGCGTCATAAGACATAAAGTAAAAACAAATAATGGCAAATCATGTAGAAAAACATTTGGGCAATTCTGATACGAAAGATTCTAGAACAAATAAGAAGTGCTTGTGTTTTGATGTTTGTGCATTATGCTTAAGTTCAACCATGGAGTCTTCTAGATTATACATGTGGCGAAATCTGGTGGAATCTAGATGATATCCAACGGCTAGTAGTGCTCAAATTTTCCATCTTTGGACCATCGGATTCGCCTCATCCGACGACCATCTTTCAAAGTTAAAGTTACCCGCACACAATATAAAAATATATAACATATAATATATATAGGGGTATAGATATAGATATGTGATGCGAAAGCCGCCCATCATCTCCAATTAGAATAGTGTGTCCATGCACGGATGCGACGTGGCCAAATGATGTCTGCCATCGGTATCTCAAATTCAAATCAGTCTGACCTTGTTCAATGTGTATACATTACAACATGCTCGTTTCCAAACCACACCGCGCAGATCTCCATTATATTCATGCATGCATGGGTTTCAAACATCAGGATCTCTTATTCAAAAATTTGAATTCAACTTTACATTGATTATGACCTCACCTATTCTGTTACACCCACACAGTAGTCTTCTCTTTATAATTGTACCACTAACTTTCTCTCGTGCATGCATGCACACACACTACCAGTCGGCATTATCCATCGCACGCATGCAATCTTTTTCTTCAGGTCGGTCTGCCATGAAGGCACACACCCACACACATCCCCCTCTCCATCATATCGGGCATTCTTTATCTCTCACGCGTGCATGCGCAACGATCGATGTTCCTCTATGTATGTGTGTATATAGCTAGGTCTTTCATAGTTTTCCACACAAACCGATCAATCGATATATCCAGTGAGGTCTCACCCTCTTTCCCACGTCCACATCGATCAATCTATACCTCTCTATATAGGATGAACATATATAGCTAATACACCCACATTAATTATATATCCAACGTCCCCCTCTCATCATACATGCCTTCCACTTCATCTCTCAAACGCGTGCACAATGCCGGAGACAGGGGGAAGTAAGGGCCCTGCCCCCCTCCCCCCCTAACATCACTATATATCGAGGCTAATATGAATGTGATCATTAGACAATTGCTGCTAAAAATGGTTTAAGTTCATGAATTGACCCTCCTCGTAAAGGATTAGCAATGCTTGGCCCCCTAGCTCATTTATTTTTCATGGCTCCGCCACTACGCGCAACAGCGCACGTGTTCGCCCCCTCTCTCTAAATATCGATCTCGCACTTGTGCATTCCTTCATAGTCTCCCTCCACTCGGCCCCTCGCACCATCTTCTAGCCCCCCACCAGATTTTGCCACATGTACAATCTAGCAGACTCCATGGTTGAACTTAAGCATAATGCACAAACCTCAAAACAACAGTGGTTCTCTTTTGTTCTAGAATCTTCCGTATCATAACTGCCCAAACTTTTTTCTAGTTGAATTGCCATTATTTGTTTTTACTTTATGCTTTACAACGCACAATTCCATGAATCATAAAATAGATTAAGGGCTTCTCTGATTCAAAGGATTCTCAAAGGAATTTTGGAGGATTCTAATCATTAGGAATTTTTCCTATCTTGGTTGTTTGATTCGTAGGATTGTAAACCATAGGAATTTTTCCATATGATTCATTTGCACTAGATTTCATAGGAAACATCCCATCCACTCAAACCTCTTTGAAAGAATTCTGCGTTTTTTCTATGCACAATCAAACACTCGTACAATCCTGTAGGATTCAAGACGACATTCCACTATAATCCCATGTTTTTCCTATTTCTGCGTTCTTAGCTTTTTTACAAAAACTAATTGATTTTGAATGAGATGAACTATAAGAATTAAACGAAGGGCTACATCAGGCATATATGACTCAGAGCTTACATGCTATAGTGTAGTATTTATTCATAATTTGGTTGCAAAATCTGATGCGTGCAATGCACGTGTACCTTAGTAGTACTTCGAGTATCTGCAAAACACGTAAATTAGAATACCAATGGCACGCTACATGGTGTCTCTCTTACAGTTCATGAAGCCACGTGGCACATGTGGACGCGTTGTCGCGACCTCCTTGCGTGGATTGATGACAGTGGCGTGCTGCTGGTTCTAGAAGAATGTACTCGTCCTCCCTTAGCCATACTGGCGGTACATGCACAAAGCGAAGATGTGCACGCACGCCACGCACGCACTCATTCCCTCGCACGCACACGCGGGTACACGGGCGGACGCAATTTTGTACCAAGATCCACCCCATGTGATAATTTGACGCGTGTAAAGTCGTTCACTTCATTGATGGTCAATTAATACAGCGCATGCAAATTGAGTGGACGTGAGGGCGGAAGAAAGACATTATTACTCCACTGCGCGCATGCGAGTAGTTAAATCGTGGGTTGCTGGTAGTACTTCCATTGGTATCCTTCGTATTTTGTGCCATTTTTTGACAGTAACATAATATTTACGCATTTGAGCAGTGTAGTACTTGAAATTTATGTTCTGCTAAACACATCGGGAGCCATTTCGGGCCTCGAAACGAAAACCATCAATTAATCTTTACCTTGTTCCCATCACATTCGAAAGCCTGCTCACACCTACTAGTACGTACCAAACCTGAACGTGTTCCCACTATGCAGGTATTAGTACTAGTGCTAGTACTTAGGTTATAAAAAGGGGAACTACCTGACCGAAAATTACTCTACCTTTCCTCCTCATAAGTGCTTCTTCTTCGTCCGTCGTTGCCATGGCCGGTGAGCAGAGCTCTAGGTCGGGAACTACTCGTAACAAGGCAGCGGCAACCAAGACTGCGGAAAAAAAGAGGGCTCGCCGTCATGCAGAGACCTCGAAAGATCTCTCACGGGCAGGCGATGGCTCCCAGGAGCGCCCTAGCCGTGCAGGTGAACATGCCGAGCCGGCGGAGCTGGAGCCGTTATCCCTCGACGGCATGCCCGATCAGCTCAATAAGCACCTCAATAAGCAGAAGGAGTTCATCCAAGGCTAGATGGACTTGCTGAAGGAGAGCCTCGATGACATGCCCCCTGAGCTCAATCAGCAGGGGGAGCTGATCGCCGGCTTGGTGATGCTGCTGAAGAAGAGCATTGCCTCGGAGAAGAAGGCGACCGGCGAAATCCTGCGACTTCAGGAGGACAAGGCGAAGCTCTGCCATGAGATCGACCTGTTGAAGGAGAAGAACGCTGGCTGGAAGAAGCTACATGAGAATAGTAGTTCCTCGATGAAGATGCTGCAGGCCCTCGTCATGGAACAGAAGGAGGAGTTGGCGAAGCTCCGTATCGAGCACCCGGCTGCTGTCAAGGTACGTATTGCGGCCGTGGAACATATGATGAAGGCTCGCGTCGAGAAATCCCGCGTCATGGACAGAATGAAGAAGATGGCGGAGGAGACGCGCAAGGAGATGGAGGTCGTGGAGGCGATGAAGAAGCAGTTACGACTCCACGGTGAATTAGATCATTTGGGGTGATAATCTTCCTTCTTATTTTGCTCCTGTGTTTCATCTTTTGCTTCGGGTGTTTCGCCGCACGTGTCACGTTCTCTGCGAGGCATGAATAGAACAATGGTTTTTTTGAGGGAATGAATAGAACAATGCTAACAATGAGATGACTAGCAAATTAGATCATTTTTTATCGCCATATGGCACTGGACTGCCATGTTTCGTGCTCCTCCGTCGCAGTACTACTCCAGTGGAAAACTTGAGTATACCGCACAGTTCTTTGCTCCTCCTCGATCAGGTCATCGGCGCATTTATACGAGCAGTCAAATCACAAGTCCCCGCCTTCCAGCAGTAATGAGCCGTCAAATCACAGAGGCCCTCGCCTCTCGTGAAACCGACCAAGCTAGACTGCCCCGCCCTCTAGCCTTTTAAAAAATGTATACTTTTGTACAGCAGTAGTACCGATGGATTGCGCATGGAGCAAAACTTGAAATTAAAAAAACAGGTGGTACATATAGAGAGCGCTCGTCGCCAAATTATGCATATAGTACTATTAAAAAGGCTAGTCACAATAATGGTGTCCAGCACAACCCACCCCTCAAATAAAACTAAGAGGGTGCTTGGATACGTTTTAGTCCCATGACTAAAAGTAGTGGGACTAAAACATGCTAGCCTCACCCATGCTTGGATACAAATACTAAAAAGGCTAAATCAAGTTAATGAGCATTTATTATCCTCCAAACCCTCCAATCCAGAACTCGTCTGTGTTAAAGGAGAGGATTTGAATGAGTAGAGAGAGGACTAATCCACATTTTAGTAGGGGTACCCCTGACTAAAAAAAATTTAGTCTCAAGACTAGTTTTAGCCCCTCTTTAGTCAGGGATGCTTGGAACTTTAGCCTTTTAAAGAGACTATTTTTAGTCAGACTAAAATAAGTCCCTTGGATCCAAGCACCCTCTAAGCATCCTGAAATTCTTTGACAAAACTAAGCACCCTGAAATTCTTTGACAACTAAACTGCTGGCTATATGATGTTGGCCATATATATTGTACGTATATAATGTGAAGAAACGAGTGGTAGTACTATACCAACTAAAAGATCAAATGTAAGAAATACTAGTATGTACATACTAAAGAGTTAAGGTAACAAGAAGAAACATAACATAGTTCTGCTGGGGGCTCAGCACAACACACCCCTCAAATTAAATTAAGCACACCTAAAATTAAACTTTGCAACTATTCCGGTAGACACTGCATTAGAACCACCATGAGCAATGACACTGCCACCTTACTCGGAATCCTCATCCATGTCCTCGACTTTGTCCTTGTCCCTCTTCCTCTTGGCCAATACTTCTTTGCTTGAACCGCACACTTGGTTGTAGCTCTTCATCCAACCATTATAGATATTGAAGCAAAGGTAGCCATCCATTGCAGCGTAGTGGATGTGGTCTATATCTAGTACATTCTGCTACCATGCATGACGATGAAACATGTATGGAGGTTTCTCCATTTTACCGTACGAAGGATGAACCATGGCTCCTACCAGGGTCAGCATTGAAGGCTGACGAGAGGACACCAGCCGATTCTTCTAGAGGTCGAAGGTGTTGCCTACAATGAGGCCTATCCGATGCAGGACTTCTTTGTCGTTACCAAAGTCTACAGTAATGAATTTGACTAGGTTGCTCTCGAGGAAGTCCTTAAAATCCTGGCACTCAACGTTTTCATGGCATATGTGGTAGACCAAGCATAAGTCATGCACGCAAACCTGGATCATGGCGGGCTTCTTCCTCTCTTCGTCCTTTAGATCCTTCTCTCGTCCCAGGACTGTGGTGTACTCAACATCTAGCCCAGCGACCCACTCATCATCTGAGTCTTCGAACATGCGTCTGAAGCGAGAAAGGCATCCTTTCACCGTCGCGGAAGAACGGGTGTAGATGACGTTGAACTCATCGCCGGTGATGGTTCTAACCTTGTACTCACCGCCGATCGTGGAGATTTGGGACGCCATGGATTTGGGAGGGGGGTTGCGATTAGTGGAACTGCCGTAATGTGAATGGACACGACGACTAGGAGCGAACCGTCGTAGTATTGAAGGACGTGAGGGGACGAGTAGGAGCGAACTGCCAGCGTGCGAACGACAGGGTAGTGGCTTTCCATTCTCCCATGATACGGGCTTCCGAGAGCCCTTGGATCTGAGATCGAACGGTTGCATGGCTTGATTCTAGACCTATGGGTGAATATCCTATCCTGGAGGGTTATTCTGCAAATTTTTAGCAACTTAGCATGCGATCGTTTGATCTCAGATCCAAGGGCTGCCAGCAGCTCGTATCATGGTCGTGCCTACCACGACCGTCGCGTCGCTCGCGTGGTCGCGCCCTTGGAGATTTAACATGGTGCGTTAGGCTATCTGATGTAAGCATGTCATACATAGTCATCACTTAGTCACTCATACTACAACAAGGTTGGCTATAAGGTTGGCTATAAGTGTATTTTTTTACTCCTCTCCATCTCTTTCTTCGTACTCCCTCCGTCCCATAATATAAGAATGTTTTTGACACTAGTGTAGTGCCAAAAACGTTCTTATATTATGGGACATAGGGAGTACTAGTATTTATTGCATTTGCCAAGGAGTGACCTCTTCCAATGAAATGGTGTTGCTAAGTTTGCTTCATTTAATTAGCTATAGACTCAAAATTGTATTTTCACCTAGGTACACGCGCTTAGCACCGTTTCTTCCTTGGGTCACGAAACTAGTCTCTCTCTGCTTGATTAACTTGCCACATCAGACTTTATGCCTATGTGGCAAGCTTAAGCGCCTGTAGAAGCAAGTAAAAGTAAGTACAATAGTGTGCTTTACATGGCATTTTTGCATATGTGGAGGAAAGAGAGGCAAGGAAAAAGTGGAGAAGTGGGCTCTAATGCAAGAGCCGGCCTCTACTACATGGTGGAGCATTGGGAGAGGCACCTGTATGGAGGTGAAGGAAATTTGCCCTAGAGGCAATAATAAAGTTATTATTTATTTCCTTATATCATGATAAATGTTTATTATTCATGCTAGAATTGTATTAACCGGAAACGTAATACATGTGTGAATACATAGACAAACAGAGTGTCACCAGTATGCCTCTACTTGACTAGCTCGTTGATCAAAGATGGTTATGTTTCCTAACCATAGACATGAGTTGTCATTTGATTAACGGGATCACATCATTAGGAGAATGATGTGATTGACTTGACCCATTCCGTTAGCATAGCACTTGATCGCTTAGTTTGTTGATATTGCTTTCTTCATGACTTATACATGTTCCTATGACTATGAGATTATGCAACTCCCGTTTACCGGAGGAACACTTTGTGTGCTACCAAACGTCACAACGTAACTGGTTGATTATAAAGGTGCTCTACAGGTGTCTCGGAAGGTACTTGTTGGGTTGGCGTATTTCAAGATTAGGATTTGTCACTCCGATTGCCGGAGAGGTATCTTTGGGCCCACTCGGTAATGCACATCACTATAAGCCTTGCAAGCATTGCAACTAATGAGTTAGTTGCGGGATGATGTGTTACGGAATGAGTAAAGAGACTTGCCGGCAACAAGATTGAACTAGGTATTGAGATATCGACGATTGAATCTCGGGCAAGTAACATACCGATGACAAAGGGAACAATGTATGTTGTTATGCGGTTTAACCGATAAAGATCTTCGTAGAATATGTAGGAGCCAATATGAGCATCCAGGTTCCACTATTGGTTATTGACAGGAGACGTGTCTCGGTCATGTCTACATAGTTCTCGAACCGTAGGGTCCGCACACTTAAAGTTCGATGACAGTTATATTATGAGTTTATGTGGTTTGATGTACCGAAGGAGTTCGGAGTCCCGGATGAGATCGGGGACATGACGAGGAGTCTCGAAATGGTCGAGACGTAAAGATCGATATATTGGACGACTATATTCGGACATCGGAAAGGTTCCAAGTGATTCAGGTATTTTTCGGAAGTACCGGGGAGTTACGGGAATTCGTATTGGGCCTTAATGGGCCATACGGGAAAGGAGAGAAAGGCCTCAAAGGATGGCCACACCCCTCCCCATGGGCTGGTCCGAATTGGACTAGGGAGAGGGGCGCCCCCTTCCTTCCTTCTCCTTTTCCTTCCATTTCCTTCCCTCCTACTCCTACTAGTTGGAAGGGCTCCTAGTTCTACTAGGAAAGGGGGAATCCTACTCCCGGTGGGAGTAGGACTCCCCTAGGGCGCGCCATAGAGTGTGCCGGCCCTCCCCTCCTCCACTCCTTTATATACGGGGGTAGGGGCACCCCAAAGACACAACAATTGATCTCTTGATCTCTTAGCCGTGTGCGGTGCCCCCCTCCACCATAATCCACCTCGATCATATCGTAGTTGTGCTTAGGTGAAGCCCTGCGTCGGTAGAACATCATCATCGTCACCACGCCGTTGTGCTGATGAAACTCTCCCTCAACACTCGGCTGGATCGGATTTCGAGGGACGTCATCGAGTTGAACGTGTGCAGAACTCGGAGGTGCCGTGCGTTCGGTACTTGATCGGTCAGATCATGAAGACGTACGACTACATCAACCGTGTTTTGCTAACGCTTCCGCTTTCGATCTACGAGGGTACGTGGACAACACTCTCCCCTCTCATTGCTATGCATCACCATGATCTTGCATGTGCGTAGGAAATTTTTGAAATTACTATCTTCCCCAACAGTGGCATCCGAGCCAGGTTTTATGCGTTGATGTAATATGCATGAGTAGAACACAAGTGAGTTGTGGGCGATATAAGTCATACTGCTTACCAGCATGTCACACTTTGGTTCGGCGGTATTGTTAGATGAAGCGGCCTAGACCGACATTACGTGTACGCTTATGCGAGACTGGTTCTACCGATGTGCTTAGCACACAGGTGGCTGGCGAGTGTCAGTTTCTCCAACTTTAGTTGAACCGAGTGTGGCTATGCCCGGTCCTTGCGAAGGTTAAAACAGCACCAACTTGACAAACTATCATTGTGGTTTTGATGCGTAGGTAAGAACGGTTCTTACTCAGCCCGTAGCAGCCACGTAAAACTTGCAACAACAAAGTAGAGAACGTCTAACTTGTTTTTGCAGGGCATGTTGTGATGTGATATGGTCAAGACGTGATGATATATAAGTTGTTGTATAAGATGATCATGTTTTGTTGAAGTTATCGGCAACTGGCAGAAGCCTTATGGTTGTCTCTTTATTGCATAAGATGCAAGCGCCAAATAATTGCTTTACTTTATCGCTATGCGATAGCAATAGTTGCAAGAGCAATAGTTGTCGAGACGACCATGTGACGACACATTGATATAGATCAAGATGATGGAGATCATGGTGTCATGCCGGTGACGATGGAGATCATGACAGTACTTTGGAGATGGAGATCAAAGGCACAAGATGATCATGGCCATATCATGTCACATATTATGATTGCATATGATGTTTATCTTTTATGCATCTTATTTTGCTTAGTTCGACGGTAGCTTTATAAGATGATCCCTTACTAAAATTTCAAGGTATAAGTGTTCTCACTGATTATGCACCATTGCCAAAGTTTGTCGTGCCTAGACACCACGTGATGATCGGGTGTGATAAGCTCTACGTCCATCTACAACGGGTGCAAGCCAGTTTTGCACATGCAGAATACTCAGGTTAAACTTGACGAGCCTAGCATATGCAGATATGGCCTCGGAACACTGGAGACCGAAAGGTCGAGCGTGAATCATATAGTAGATATGATCAACATAATGATGTTCACCATTGAAAACTACTCCATTTCACGTGATGATCGGTTATGGTTTAGTTGATTTGGATCACATGATCACTTAGAAGATTAGAGGGATGTCTTTCTAAGTGGGAGTTCTTAAGTAATATGATTAATTGAACTTAAATTTATCATGAACTTAGTCCTGGTAGTATTAGCATATCTATGTTATAGATCAATAGCTCGTGTTGTTGCTTCCCTATGTTTTATATATGTTCCTAGAGAAAACTATGTTGAAAGATGTTAGTAGCAATGATGCGGATTGGATCCGTGATCTGAGGTTTATCCTCATTGCTGCACAGAAGAATTATGTCCTTGATGCACCGCTAGGTGACAGACCTATTGCAGGAGCAGATGCAGACGTTATGAATGTTTGGCTAGCTCAATATGATGACTACTCGATAGTTTAGTGCACCATGCTTAACAGCTTAGAATCGGGACTTCAAAGACGTTTTGAACGTCATGGATCATATGGATGTTCCAGGAGTTGAAGTTAATATTTCAAGCAAATACCCGAGTTGAGAGATATGAAGTCTCCAACAAGTTCTATAGCTAAAAGATGGAGGAGAATAGCTCAAGCAGTGAGCATGTGTTCAGATTGTCTGGGTACTACAATCGCTTGAATCAAGCGGGAGTTAATCTTCCAGATAAGATAGTGATTGACAGAGTTCTCTAGTCACCATCACCAAGTTGCTAGAACTTTGTGATGAACTATAATATGCAGGGGATAACGGAAACGATTCCCATGCTCTTCATGATGCTGAAATCGACGAAGGTAGAAATCAAGAAAAGCATCAAATGTTGATGGTTAACAAAGACCACTAGTTTCAAGAAAAGGGCAAAGGGAAAGAAAGGGAACTTCAAGAAGAATGGCAAGCAAGTTGCTTCTCAAGTGAAGAAGCCCAAGTCTGGTCCTAAGCCTGAGACTAAGTGCTTCGACTGCAAAGAGACTGGTCACTGGAAGCGGAACTGCCCCAAGTATTTGGCAGATAAGAAGGATGGCAAAGTGAACAAAGGTATATTTGATATACAGATTGTTGATGTGTATTTGACTAGTGTTCGTAGCAACCCCTCGGTATTTCATACTGACTCAGTTGCTAAGAGTAGTAACTCGAAACGGGAGTTGCAGAATGAACAGAGACTAGTTAAGGGTGAAGTGACGATGTGTGTTGGAAGTGGTTCCAAGATTGATATGATCATCCTTGCACACTCCCTATACTTTCGGGATTAGTGTTGAACCTAAATAAGTGTTATTTGGTGTTTGCGTTGAGCATGAATATGATTTGATCATGTTTATTGCAATACGGTTATTCATTTAAGTAAGAGAATAAATTGTTGTTCTGTTTACATGAATAAAACCTTCTATGGTCATACACCCAATGAAAATGGTTTGTTGGATCTTGATCGTGGTGATATACATTCTCATAATATTGAAGCCAAAAGATGAAAAGTTAATAATGATAGTGCAACTTATTTGTGGCACTGCCGTTTAGGTCATATTGGTGTAAAGCGCATGAAGAAAATCCATGCTGATGGGCTTTTGGAATCACTTGATTATGAATCAGTTGATACTTGCGAACCATGCCTCATGGGCAAGATGACTAAGACTCCATTCTCCGGAACAATGGAGCAAGCAACTGACTTATTGGAAATAATACATATTGATGTATGCAGTCCGATGAATGTTGAGGCTCGTGGCGGGTATCGTTATTTTCTGACCTTCACGGATGATTTGAGCAGATATGGGTATATCTACTTGATGAAACATAAGTCTGAAACATTTGAAAAGTTTAAAGAATTTCAGAGTGAAGTGGAGAATCATCGTAACAAAAATAAAAGTTTCTACGATATGATCGCGGAAGTAAAATATTTGAGTTACGAGTTTGGCCTTCAGTTAAAACAATGTGAAATAGTTTCACTACTCACACCACCTGGAACACCACAGTGTAATGGTGTGTCCGAACATCGTAACCGTACTTTATTAGATATGGTGCGATCTATGATGTCTCTTACCGATTTACCACTATCGTTTTGGGGTTATGCATTAGAGACTGCTACATTCACATTAAATAGGGCACCATCTAAATCCGTTGAGACGACACCGTATGAACTATGGTTTGGCAAGAAACCTAAGTTGTCGTTTCTTAAAGTTTGAGGCTGCAATGCTTATGTGAAAAAGCTTCAACCTGATAAGCTCAAACACAAATCGGAGAAGTGCATCTTCATAAGATACCCAAAAGAAAATGTTGGGTACGCCTTCTATCACAGATCTGAAGGCAAGATATTCATTGCTGAGAATGGATCCTTTCTAGAGAAGGAGTTTCTCTCGAAAGAAGTGAGTGGGAGGAAAGTAGAACTGGATGAGGTAACTGTACCTGCTCCCTTATTGGAAAGTAGTGCATCACAGAAACCCGTTTCTGTGACACCTACACCAATTAGTGAGGAAGCTAATGATAATGATCATGAAACTTCAGAACAAGATACTACTGAACCTCGTAGATCAACCAGAGTAAGATCCGCGCCAGAGTGGTACGGTAATCCTGTTCTGGAAGTCATGCTACTAGATCATGATGAACCTACGAACTATGAAGAAGCGATGGTGAGCCTAGATTCCGCAAAATGGCTTGAAGCCATGAAATCTTAGATGGGATCCATGTATGAGAACAAAGTATGGACTTCGATTGACTTGCCCAATGATCGGCGAGCCATTGAGATTAAATGGATCTTCAAGAGGAAGACGGACACTGGTAGTAGTGTTACTATCTACAAAGCTAGAATTGTCGCAAAAAGGTTTTCGACAAGTTCAAGGTGTTGACTACGATGAGAGTTTCTCACTCGTATCTATGCTTAAGTCTGTCCGAATCATGTTAGCAATTGCCGCATTTTATGAAATCTGGCAAATGGATAAACAAAAGTGCATTATTTAATGGATTTATTAAAGAAGAGTTGTATATGATGCAACCAGAAGGTTTTTTCAATCCTAAAGGTACTAACAAAATATGCAAGCTCTAGCGATCCATCTATGGACTAGTGCAAACATCTCGGAGTTGGAATATACGCTTTGATAAGTTGATCAAAGCATATAGTTTTATACAGACTTGCGGTGAAGCCTGTATTTACAAGAAAGTGAGTGCGAGCACTACAACATTTCTGATAAGTATATGTGAATGACATATTGTTGATCGGAGATAATGTAGAATTATTCTGCAAAGCATAAAGGAAGTTTTGAAAGGAGTTTTTCAAAGAAAGACCTCGGTGAAGCTGCTTACATATTGAGCATCAAGATCTATAGAGATAGATCAAGACGCTTGATAAGTTTTTCAATGAGTACATACCTTGACAAGATTTTGAAGTAGTTCAAAATGGAACAGTTAAAGGAGTTCTTGCCTGTGTTACAAGGTGTGAAGTTGAGTAAGACTCAAAACCTGACCACAGCAGAAGATAGAGAGAGAATGAAAGTCATTCCCTATGCCTCATCCATAGGTTCTATAAAGTATGCCATGCTGTGTACCAGACCTATTGTATACCCTGCCCTGAGTTTGGCAAGGGGGTACAATGGTGATCTAGGAGTAGATCACTAGACAGCGGTCAAAATTATCCTTAGTGGAATAAGGATATGTTTCTCGATTATGGAGGTGACAAAAAGGTTCGTCGTAAAGGGTTACGTCGATGCAAATTTTGACACTGATCCAGATGACTCTAAATCTCAATATGGATACATATTGAAAGTGGGAGCAATTAGCTAGAGTAGCTCCGTGCAGAGTATTGTTGACATAGAAATTTGCAAAATATTTACGGATCTGAATGTGGCAGACCCGTTGACTAAACTTCCCTCACAAGCAAAACATGATCACACCTTAGTACTCTTTGGGTGTTAATCACATAGCGATGTGAACTAGATTATTGACTCTAGTAAACCCTTTGGGTATTGGTCACATGTTGATGTGAACTATGGGTGTTAATCACATGGTGATGTGAACTATTGGTATTAAATCACATGGCGATGTGAACTAGATTATTGACTCTAGTGCAAGTGGGAGACTAAAGGAAATATGCCCTAGAGGCAATAATAAAGTTATTATTTATTTCCTTATATCATGATAAATGTTTATTATTCATGCTAGAATTGTATTAACCGGAAACATAATACATGTGTGAATACATAGACAAACAGAGTGTCACTAGTATGCCTCTACTTGACTAGCTCGTTGATCAAAGATGGTTATGTTTCCTAACCATAGACATGAGTTGTCATTTGATTAACGGGATCACATCATTAGGAGAATGATGTGATTGACTTGACCCATTTCGTTAGCATAGCACTTGATCGCTTAGTTTGTTGCTATTGCTTTCTTCATGACTTATACATGTTCCTATGACTATGAGATTATGCAACTCCCGTTTACCGGAGGAACACTTTGTGTGCTACCAAACGTCACAACGTAACTGGTTGATTATAAAGGTGCTCTACAGGTGTCTCGGAAGGTACTTGTTGGGTTGGCGTATTTCGAGATTAGGATTTGTCACTCCGATTGTCGGAGAGGTATCTCTGGGCCCACTCGGTAATGCACATCACTATAAGCCTTGCAAGCATTGCAACTAATGAGTTAGTTGCGGGATGATGCGTTACGGAACGAGTAAAGAGACTTGCCGGTAACGAGATTGAACTAGGTATTGAGATACCGATGATCGAATCTCGGGCAAGTAACATACTGATGACAAAGGGAACAACGTATGTTGTTATGCGGTTTGACCGATAAAGATCTTCGTAGAATATGTAGGAGCCAATATGAGCATCCAGGTTCCGCTATTGGTTATTAACAGGAGACGTGTCTCAATCATGTCTACATAGTTCTCGAACCCGTTGGGTCTGCACGCTTAAAGTTCGATGACGGTTATATTATGAGTTTATGTGTTTTGATGTACCGAAGGAGTTCGGAGTCCCGGATGAGATCGGGGACATGACGAGCAGTCTCGAAATGGTCGAGACATAAAGATCGATATATTGGACGACTATATTCGGACATCGGAAAGGTTCCGAGTGATTCGGGTATTTTTCGGGAGTACCGGGGAGTTACGGGAATTCGTATTGGGCCTTAATGGGTCATACGGGAAAGGAGAGAAAGGCCTCAAAGGGTGGCTGCACCCCTCCCCATGGGATGGTCCGAATTGGACTAGGGAGGGGGGCGCCCCCTTCCTTCCTTCTCATTTTCCTTCCGTTTCCTTCCCTCCTACTCCTACTACTTGGAAGGGCTCCTAGTTCTACTAGGAAAGGGGGAATCCTACTCCCGGTGGGAGTAGGACTCCCCTAGGGCGCGCCATAGAGAGGGCCGGCCCTCCCCCTCCTCCACTCCTTTATATACGGGGGCAGGGGGCACCCCAAAGACACAACAATTGATCTCTTGATCTCTTAGCCGTGTGCCGTGCCCCCCTCCACCATAATCCACCTCGATCATATCATAGAGGTGCTTAGGCGAAACACTGCATCGGTAGAACATCATCATCGTCACCACGCCGTCGTGCTGACGAAACTCTCCCTCAACACTCGGCTGGATCGGAGTTCGAGGGACGTCATCGAGTTGAACGTGTGCAGAACTCGGAGGTGCCGTGCGTTCGGTACTTGATCGGTCAGATCATGAAGACGTACGACTACATCAACCACGCTGTGCTAACGCTTCCTCTTTCGGTCTACGAGGGTACGTGGACAACACTCTCCCCTCTCGTTGCTATGCATCACCATGATCTTGCGTGTGCATAGGAAATTTTTTGAAATTACTACGTTCCCCAACAGGAGGTGGTCAGGAATCGGGAGACTCACGCCGGTCGTAGCGCCGCAGTTAAAATGATAATGGCAAGTCAAATCACGGGGCCCCACCTGTCCAGCAGTAAGTCGCTGTCAAATCACACAGCCCTACGTTTGCAGCAGCCGACTCCCTCGTCTTCTCGCATCTCTGTCAAACCAACTATGCGGAACTGCCCCACCGCCTACCATGCAGGAAAAACCCCGCCCTCGACTTTTAAATAGTATACAGTATACTAATTTTGTATCCATGGATTGCGCCCGCGCCATGGAGCAAAGCGTCTAGAAAACAGCGGTACACATGTACGGAGTATAGAGCATGCCCGTCGCATTCGCGTCGCACCCCAGACGGTCGGTCGGTCTGGCACGCTGCTCTCCGAATGGATCGCGCGTCATATTGCGTTTGCACACACATGTGGGACGGCAATTGAGAACCGACCATAGGCACACTCCCCGGCCCTGCAAGTCGGGTGACTTAATAGAAGAGGGAGACGAGCGATATTACTAGAGAAGTGTTCTACTACGTTGGTGCGTGGACGATCCCTCCAAGACACGGAAGATCAGTTCGTCCATGCATGTGACCAGACTCCAACATACACGCCTGGATTGGCTATCGTCTACATATCGTGCAGGCTGTGTTGTACATGGCTGTAGTTGTGGTGAGAAATCTAAAAAAATTAGGTGTCATGTGCTTCGGATCACTGCGAGGGTTAAACAGCGACAACTGAGTTGGGCTAGTCATTGGGGGCACATGCACGAACAGTGACTACTCGGCTGCCATCTAGGTCAAGCCGGCTATGTTAATTAGGACATCTATCAACAGACCCCTTTTCTACGAGTTTATCTTTAATTTGATCTTTGTTCCTCGTCTAGTTTGTCCGTCGGGATTCATGTTGTCTCCTTTGGGCAGTGAGGTTATGATTTCTTGTCATGTGGCATTTTTTCGTGTTATATGTTATAATCTGGTGCTTCAGATCAAAATGACGACAACTGCGCCTCCGGGCCACGTGCATGAAGACTTCTCGACAGTCATTGACGAGGTCAAGCCAGCTCCGGTAGACAAAAGAAAACTAGTACTACTCCACTATATAGGCAAGAGCCTCCGCGCTTGCTTGCTAGTGTTGCTCTCTTCACACTGTCTCGACCTCTCCAGATCTAAACACGACAGCGGTGGCCACTCTCTCTCTCTCTCTCTCTCTCTCTCTCTCTCTCTCTCTCTCTCTCTCTCTCTCTCTCTGCTCACCGCTGGTCACAGATCCAGCCGGATCCTCTCCGCCGGGGAAGGTGAGAAGGTGCAATGCTCACGCGGTCGTCCTCAGCGATGGCTCTTACCCACTGCTGGGCGCGTCCCGATCAGCCTGCCTTGTCGTTCTCTCCCAAGCACCGCTGGCAAGGGAGGGCCTCCGACCCCTTCTTCCTCGCTGCCATAGTGTGGGTAGATCTGGCCTCCCGCCGCCCACCTAGCGACATCCCGACGACCATCAGGTATAACTTCCTTCGAAATCAGCCTTGCTCTACTTCCCGAGCTCCAGACGTCGCTGCATTTGTATCTTTTACTATTTCTCAGGCCCCCTCGTAGATAGGATCGATCGGCTGTTCGAAAACCACCTAATTTTTTTACGTTTAAGAGGTAAAACTAGTTCATGCACTCAAATCTAGTACTACTTGGTTCAAACAAGGAAGGAAGGGGTGGGGGTGGGGGGATTTGTTACCTGAATCTAGGACTTGGTCGAAAGAGGAAATAATGGGGGCGAAAAGTAGCAGAGACTGGCTATCCAACTGGTCTCTAGGTCTGATAGGGAAATAAAGGGAAACGCAGTACAAACTCAATATAAACCCGATCTATTGGTTGAAAAAGGAAAGAAAGTGGGGACTGGGGGACAAGTCCAGCAGTAGATTTGCTAGCCTCACACAGTATAAGGTGGCTATACCGAACAAAAATGGGACCAAGCCAGATATCCTGTTCTGATGTTTGTTGCCCCGAGCCACTCTTATGTAATGCCACTGGTAAAATGTAGCAGTCGCACTGTTAAAAGTAAGGACAAGTTAAACCAATGTTGTTTTCAATGTAATGCCTCTAGTAATATGAATCAATGGCACTTCTTTACATGTCCTGCTAAAATTTCCCATTAAGATAAGTTGGTTCTTTTCGTTAGAAATGCAACTGTCCTGGTCCGCCTACTCTCCCGTGCCCAAAGTAATGTCGTATTTAACGGTTGTCATAGTTAATCCTAATGCCCACACTAATATATAGCAATGCCAGTGCTTTATAAATTGCTAATGTCCTTGTAGGATTGCCATTCAGATAAGGAACATGCTTCTTTTCATTTGATGCATGTTTCATCACTTGTTAGTCACCCTCCTTTCCACCTTTTTTGTGCAAACAAAGATATACATTTCACGCTCGATCTTAGTTGAACTGCACAAATGATATCCAAATTATAGTTGAGCATTCCAGGAGCTTCACAACCAACCTTGATGTTGCTCAATTTTATTGCAACTAATGAAGAAGAAGCTCTGTGGGTTTCGTTTTCTGATGGAAATGGAACCGGGGCTGGAGCCCTTTTCTTAAAAAAAATTGAAGAAGCTGCTAGCTCACGGGACATTGCTTCATTTTAGATGAACTGCACCAAACGGTCCCATGAATTGAATCATCCATGTTGGTGACTGAAAGAGCCAGCTTCAGCATCCCAGTCTAGGCATCCCCGGCCTCCATCCTTGCGACGCACGGTACACCTCGTTTGCCACCTGCTCGACCCTAGTGTCACTGATAAAATGAAGTAATAATACAGTTAAAATAGAGCGAGTGTCATCTCTATCATTTCATTTCCAATGTAGATAAAGAAAGTGCTTCTCTTTCTTAATGTATGTTTCATCAACTAGTCCCATTGTTAATGTTTAAGCGTTTCTGCAAACTGGGGTGCTTAATTTTAGTTGATATGTACAAAAATAGAGATTTGAATGTCTCAAGGCGCCTCCTTGTACTACCGCTGTACACTGATGTTCATCACTGGCAGAAGGTGTATCTGGGAGACTTGGGACGATGTCCAGTATGAGGCGTCGCATGGCCCATCTCGCCCTCGCAGCATGGCATACTATGATACTATCACAATATTTTCTTCTATTTATTTTGTGTGTTTCATCAACTAGTGCCACTATAATGTAATCATGCTTTTTCATTATATATGCAAACAGGGTTATTCAGCTGCATTTTGGTGGAACTGCACAAATGTACGTATGGAACCGGCATATATGCAGAGTGCGAGGTGTGCCAAGTAAAAAATTACCGACACCAACCATGCTACATGCATGCATTGGCATCCACCACCACCAGTGGGATGTGTGGCGCTCTCTGTGGACGGATCTTTCTCGGCAGCAAATCATCTAACCAAATACTAGTAGCTTATATTGGCAGTTTTCTATGGAGTACTCTTTTCTGAAAGAAGCACCAATCTATTTTTCTTTATTTGTACACTGTGTCACAACTTTGACCCAAAGGTCCAGAGCTATTTTAGGGTGATTGGCGTAGTACTCGGAGACTGATTGTAAGCATGATTTTCATTAGCTGTCACACTGATTGTAAGCATGAGAAGGTGGAAGATTAGGTTAGTGCGAAGCTTACCTTAAACCCTACCGCTGCCGTTGAAATGAGGCGAACGTCGAGCGAACCGTGGAGAACGGCGGGGAAGCGACGTCACGCCATCCGGCCTCCTCTTGCGGTGGGAGAACGAATACTCATGTGGCTCCGGCTGGCTCTGCACCCTCACGAACGGCACACCATACTGGATCGATTCGTTATCCTCTGGGTGCTCGACCTTTGACCTGTACGCCCACCACCTCCACCTGACTGTCGCCTCGGGCGAATCTGTCTGCTCCATCGCCCACAGGAGATACTCGATGAACTCGGAGGACTGCGGCGTGACTGCCGTCGAGGAGTGCATGTACATCGCCGCCGTCTCACTCTTTCGCATACATTGCCACATGGCCCGCACCGTCCTCGAAATCTCCCACTCATTGTCAAACCAACTAAGGATCTCCTTCAACCTGGCTAACTTTGCCTGGTCGCCGCCGGCGATCTGCCTGATTCGCTGCTGCATCCTCTCCATAGATGTCCTTCTGAGTGGTCCGGTGCTAGCTTTGGAAGATGGGAGGAGAGATGGTGGTCTTGCAATAGAGAAGAGGGAGAGGCGAGATGGTGGTTTTGGAATGGAGATGATGGAGAGGAGAGGAGGTGGTTTTGCAATGGAGAAGATCAGAAGAGGGAGAGGCGAGACGGTGGTTTTGGAATGGAGATGATGGAGAGGAGAGGAGGTGGTTTTGCAATGGAGAAGAGGGAGAGGAGGAGCGGCAGCGATTTAGGATTGGACGAGAGGGCTGGCGCGCTGTGACTGGATCAAAATCAAAATCAATTTACCCTTCAATTAAGAAAGCGACCCCACATTAGCTAGTCTCCCTTTTATTTTGGGTCATAATTGACCATGATTTTCGCACATAAAATATATGTTATACGTTGCAAAAATAATATATTTTTTAAGTACATTCAGATACGAACCAAATGATACAATTTTTGGTGACATGCATTCACATTTTGCTTGTCAAATACAGTACGTGGTCAATCTTTGACCCAAATACGCAAAACAACAAAAAAATACTTCCAAGACCAGCGCCGATCTTCTGCTCTTCTCCTCTTAAACCACCGTCGCTCCTCTCCTGTTCCAGTCTAAATGCAGCGCCGCTCCTCTCCTCTTCCATTTCAAAACCACCGCCCCTCCTCTCCTGTTCTAGTCCAAAACCAGCGTTGCTCCTCTCCCGTTCTAATCCAAAACCAGCACTGCTCCTCTCCTCTTCCATTCAAAAACCACCGCCGGCGAGTGAAGGTGTTGTGGAGAAGTAGATTGATGGAGGAGTACAACCGATATGTGAGGATCGCAGACGGCGACCCTGTGAAGCTAGCTAGGATGTTGGAGATACAGTCTTGGTTTGACAACAAGGACCAACTAGCGGCGACGGCGACATCCATGGCCAAATATCTGCAATAGAGCGAAAAGGCAGTGATACTCCCGGAGGGAGTCACGCCGGAGTACATAGAGCTGCTCCTCTGGGCCATGGAGCAAACAGATTCACCGAATCCGATCGTGAGGGAGCGGTGGTGGGAGTATCAATCCCAGATGGAGCATCCACCAAAGATTGAAGGATCGAGCATCTACAGGGTGCCGTTTGTGAGGGTATCCTGCCAGAGCGAGCCGGTGGAGTCTTCGTCGACCGAACCCAACTTCAAGAGGAGAAAAGCAGTTGGCCCGACGACGCTTCCCCGCCATCGTCTCCCTCGCCGTTCACATCGTCTCACGGGGCGGCTGTCTGCCGCCGAGGAATAGGAGGGGGCTGCCTCCCCCCAGCCCAATAGTCGGGCAGGTTGTGAATTGTCAGGAGGAGCTTAGGGTTGTCAGTATTTGCAGGTTGTGAATTGTGTTTTGTGTTGTGTATTTTGAGAATACTTTCAGATATGAATGTATTTTGAATTTCAGATTTGCAGTATTGAGAATATGAAGTATTTTATGAATTCTAGAGATCTATTTTTAGCACTTAAAAAATGTAGTTTCATAGGAGTATAAAAGTGCAGACAATGTGATTCTCAGAGAAGAAACTGCAAGTTTCAGTTTCAGATAAGAAACTGCAAGTTCGGTTTCAGATAAGAAACTGCAACTTTCAGAGGCAGAGCATTTATATTAACACGGCCTTTTCAAACAGGGTTAAAATCATGCTGGAAGTTTTATTCATGGTCGAAAATGGAACTACCAGCCAGTTAACATCATGTTGATCAACATTCATGCATAGCACATCTTCATATGATGCACAGTCAAAATGCCCACACAATGTCGAGTGTGTGAAACACACAGAAAATGAGAGACGAAGTTTTGGCAAGTGTTGGACGTTGTTTTGGGCTGCCCCATCTAGGCTTTCATTTTTAACATGCCCATCCCACGATCTCGGATGGGAGGTCCATAGGGATGTTTGTATTTTCTTAGGGCCGGCATGTATCGACCGGCCTATGGACCTCCCATCCGAGGTTTTATTTTTGGCAGCCCAATCTGGTGGGGGACGTAGCGGAAATTCAAAATTTTCTACGCATCACCAAGATCAATCTATGGAGTAATCTAGCAACGAAGGGAAGGAGAGTGCATCTACATACCCTTGTAGATCGCTAAGCGGAAGTGTTCAAGTGAACGGGGTTGATGGAGTCGTACTCGTCGTGATCCAAATCACCGATGATCCTAGTGCCGAACGGACGGCACCTCCGTGTTCAACACACGTACAGCCCGGTGACGTCTCCTACGCCTTGATCCAGCAAGGGGAGAAGGAGAGGTTGGGGAAGACTCCATCCAGCAGCAGCACGACGGCGTGGTGGTGGTGGAGGAGCGTGGTACTCCAGCAGGGCTTCGCCAAGCACCGCAAGAGACGAGGAGGGAGAGGGGTAGGGCTGCGCCAAGAAGGAGATTCAATCTGAGACAGGAGGTATACCCAACTGTTTTGGGTGTCCTATGAAGATGCATTTATCCGCTTTGGGTTCGAGCTTATCAGCCTGAAACTTTTTCACATAAGCGTCGCAGCCCCAAACTTTTAAGAAATGACAGCTTAGGTTTCTCTAAACCATAGTTCATACGGTGTCATCTCATCGGAATTACGTGGTGCCCTATTTAAAGTGAATGTGGTTGTCTCTAATGTCTAACCCATAAACTATCGTGGTAATTCGATAAGAGACATCATGGTATGCATCATATCCAATAGGGTGCAGTTATGATGTTTGGACACACCATCACACTATGGTGTTCCAGGCTGTATTAGTTTTGAAACAATTTCCACAATGTCTTAATTCTGTGCCAAACTCGTAATTCAGATATTCATCTCTATGATCATATCATAGATATTTTATCCTCCTGTCACGACGATCTTTCAACTTCACCCTGAAATTACTTGAACCTTTCAATAATTCAGACTCGTGATTCATTAAGTAAATATACTCAACATCTACTCAAATCATCTGTGAAGTAAGAACATAACGATATCCACTACACGCCTCAGCACTCATTGGACTACACACATCAAAATGTATTACTTCCAACAAGTTGCTTTCTAGTTCCATTTTACTGAAAACGAGGCTTTCAGTCATCTTGCCCATGTGGTATGATTTGCATGTCTCAAGTGATTCAAAATCAAGTGAGTCCAAACGGTCCATTTGCATGGATTTTCTTCATGCATATACACCAATAGACATGGTTCGCATGTCTCAAACTTCTCAAAACGAGTGAGCCCAAAGATCCAACAACATGGAGCTTCTTCATGTGTTTTATACCGATATGACTTACGTGGCAGTGCCACAAGTAGGTTGTACTATCATTACTATCTTATATCTTTTGGCATGAACATGTGTATCACTATGATCGAGATTCAATAAACCATTCATTTTAGGTGCAAGACCATTGAAGGTATTATTCAAATAAACAGAGTAACCATTATTCTCCTTAAATGAATAACCGTATTGCGATAGACATAATCCAATCATGTCTATGCTCAACACAAACACCAATCTCGATGGTAGAGGGAGCGTGCGATGCTTGATCACATCAAGCTAGGGAAAAACTTCCAACACATATCGCCAGCTCACCTTTAGCTAGTCTCCGTTTACTCCGCAGCCTTTTATTTCGAGTTTACTAACATTTAGCAACCGAACCGGTATCTAATACCATGGTGCTACTAGGAGTACTAGTAAAGTACACATTAACACAATGTATATCCAATATACTTCTATCGACCTTGCCAGCCTTCTCATCTACCAAGTATCTAGGGCAATTCTGCTCCAGTGGCTGTTCCTCTTATTACAGAAGCACTTAGTCTCGGGTTTGGGTTCAACCTTGGGTTTCTTCACTAGAGCAGCAGCTGAATTGCCGTTTCATGAAGCATCCCTTCTTGCCCTTGCCCTTCTTGAAACTAGTGGTTTCACCAACCATCAACAATTGATGCTCCTTCTTGATTTCTACTTTTGTGGTGTCAAACATCGCGAATATCTCAAGGATCATCATATATGTCCCTGATATATCATAGTTCATCACGAAGCTCTAGCAGCCTGGTGGTAATGACTTCGGAGAAACATCACTTTCTCATCTGGAAGATCAACTCCCACTCGATTCAAATGATTGTTGTACTCAGATAATCTGAGCACAAGCTCAACAATTGAGCTTTCCTCCCTTAGTTTGCAGGCTAAGAAAATTGTCGGAGGATTTATACCTCTTGACGTGGGCACGAGCCTGAAATCCCAATTTCAGCCCTCGAAACATCTCATATGTTTCGCGACGTTTCAAAACGCCTTCGGTGCCTCAACTCTAAACCGTTTAACTGAACTATCACGTAGTTATCAAAATGTGTATGTCAGATGTTCGCAACATCCACAGACAACGTTCGAGGTTCAGCACACTGAGCGGTGCATTAAGGACATAATCCTTCTATGAAGCAATGAGGACAATCCTCAGTTTACTGACCTAGTCCGCATAATTGCTACTATCAACTTTCAACTAAATTTTCTCTAGGAACATATCTAAACAGTAGAACTGAAGCGCGAGATACGACATAATTTGCGATGACCTTTTGACTATGTTCAGGATAATTAAGTTCATCTTATGAACTCCCACTCAGATAGACATCCCTCTAGTCATCTAAGTGATTACATGATCCGAGTCAACTAGGCCATGTCCGATCATCACGTGAGACGGACTACTCATCATCGGTGAACATCTTCATGTTGATCGTATCTACCATACGACTCATGCTCGACCTTTCGGTCTCTTGTGTTCCGAGGCCATGTCTATACATGCTAGGCTCGTCAAGTCAACCTAAGTGTTTCGCGTGTGTAAATCTGTCTTACACCTGTTGTATGTGAACGTTAGAATCTATCACACCCGATCATCACGTGGTGCTTCGAAACGACGAACTTTCGCAATGGTGCACAGTTAGGGGGAACACTTTCTTGAAATTTTAATGAGGGATCATCTTATTTACTACCGTCGTTCTAAGCAAATAAGATGCAAAAACATGATAAACATCACATACAATCAAAAAGTGACATGATATGGCCAATATCATTTTGCTCCTTTTGATCTCCATCCTCGGGGCTCCATGATCATCGTTGTCACCGGCATGACACCATGATCTCCATCATCATGATCTCCATCATCGTGTCTTCATGAAGTTGTCTCGCCAACTATTACTTCTACTACTACAGATAACGGTTAGCAATAAAGTAAAGTAATTACATGACGTTTATATTGACACGCAGGTCATAAATAAATTAAGACAACTCCTATGGCTCCTGCCGGTTGTCATACTCATCGACATGCAAGTCGTGATTCCTATTACAAGAACATGATCATCTCATACATCACATATATCATTCATCACATCCTTTGGCCATATCACATCACAAAACACTTGCTGCAAAAACAAGTTAGACGTCCTCTAATTGTTGTTGCAAGTTTTTTACGTGGCTGCTATAGGTTGCTAGCAAGAACGTTTCTTTCCTACGCCAAAACCACTACGTGAATTGCCAATTTCTATTTACCCTTCATAAGGACCCTGTTCATCAAATCCGATCCGACAAAAGTGGGAGAGACAGACACCCGCCAGCCACCTTATGCAACTAGTGCATGTCAGTCGGTGGAACCGGTCTCACATAAGCGTACGTGTAAGGTTAGTCCGGGCCGCTTCATCCCACAATGTCGCCGAATCAAGATAAGACTAGTAACGGCAAGTAAATTGACAAAATCGACGCCCACAACTACTTTGTGTTCTACACGTGCATAGAAACTATGCATAGACCTAGCTTTGATACCACTGTTGGGGAACGTAGCGGAAATTCAAAATTTTCTACGCATCACCAAGATCAATCTATGGAGTAATCTAGCAACGAAGGAAAGGAGAGTGCATCTACATACCCTTGTAGATCGCTAAGCGGAAGCGTTCAAGTGAACGGGGTTTATGGAGTCGTACTCGTCGTGATCCAAATCACCGATGATCCTAGTGCCGAACGGACGGCACCTCCGTGTTCAACACACGTACAACCCGGTGACGTCTCCTACGCCTTGATCCAGCAAGGGGAGAAGGAGAGGTTGGGGAAGACTCCATCCAGTAGCAGCACGACGGCGTGGTGGTGGTGGAGGAGCGTGGTACTCCAGCAGGGCTTCGCCAAGCACCGCAAGAGACGAGGAGGGAGAGGGGTAGGGCTGCGCCAAGAAGCAGATTCAATCGTGTCTATGGCAGCCCAAAACCTCAAGTATATATAGGGGGAGGGGAGGGGCTGCGCCCCCACCTAGGTTTCCACCCCTAGGGGTGGCGGCCAGCCCTAGATCCCATCTAGGGGGCGGCCAAGGGGGGAGAGAGGGGGGTGCACCACTAGGTGGGCCTTAGGCCCATCTGAGCCTAGGGTTTGCCCCCTTCCACTCTCCCTTGCGCCTTGGGCCTTGGTGGGGGGGCGCACCAGCCCACCTGGGGCTGGTCCCCTCCCACACTTGGCCCATGCAGCCCTCCGGGGCTGGTGGCCCCACTTGGTGGACCACCGGGACCCTGGTCCCGGTACATTACCGATAAAACCCGAAACTTTTCCGGCGACCAAAACAGGACTTCCCATATATAAATCTTTACCTCCGAACCATTCCGGAACTCCTCGTGATGTCCGGGATCTCATCCAGGACTCCGAACAACATTCTGTAACCACGTATATCTATTCCCTATAACCCTAGCATCATCGAACCTTAAGTGTGTAGACCCTACGGGTTCAGGAGTCATGCAGACATGGCCGAGACAACTCTCCGGTCAATAACCAACAGCGGGATCTGGATACCCATGTTGGCTCCCACATGCTCCACGATGATCTCATCGGATGAACCACGATGTCAAGGACTTAATCAATCCCGTATACAATTCCCTTTGTCTAGCGGTACGATACTTGCCCGAGATTCGATCGTCGGTATCCCGATACCTGGTTCAATCTCGTTACCGGCAAGTCTCTTTTACTCGTTCCGTAACACATCATCCCGTGATCAACTCCTTGATCACATTTTTCACATTATGATGATGTCCTACAGAGTGGGCCCGGAGATACCTCTCTGTTTACACGGAGTGACAAATCCCAGTCTCGATTCATGCCAACCCAACAGACACTTTCAGAGATACCTGTAGTGTACCTTTATAGCCACCCAGTTACGTTGTGACGTTTGGCAGACCCAAAGCATTCCTACGGTATCCGGGAGTTGCACAATCTCATGGTCTAAGGAAATGATACTTGACATTAGAAAAGCTTTAGCATACGAACTACACGATCTTTGTGTTAGGCTTAGGATTGGGTCTTGTCCATCACATCATTCTCCTAATGATGTGATCCCGTTATCAACGACATCTAATGTCCATGGTCAGGAAACCGTAACCATCTATTGATCAACGAGCTAGTCAACTAGAGGCTTACTAGGGACATGGTGTTGTCTATGTATCCACACATGTATCTGAGTTTCCTATCAATACAATTCTAGCATGGATAATAAACGATTATCATGAACAAGGAAATATAATAATAACCAATTTATTATTGCCTCTAGGGCATATTTCCAACACAATTTATGTATTTTTTTGAAGAAAACGCAGAGGTCTGTTCTATTTTTCTATATAAGAATAGGAACGCCAGGTCCAACTTATGTTTCCCTTCTAACTATATTATATATATTTAGATTATTTTATATGTTATTATATATTATTTTTATTGTCATCATATATTTAACAGATACTTACATATGTAAGCAAACAATATCCCACATCTTATTAACTTATAAAAATAATTTCTTAGCTAATAAAATCCTAGATTTTTTTGGCACGAAAATCCTAGTGATTGTGTACAAAAGCTTGGTAAGATTTAAGGACGAATGTAATAATATCACTTATTATTTAAATATATTTATAACAAAATGCCCAGCCCCTTTTTATTTTTTGATAACATTGCTCGTCCAACCCAACATTATAATTAGAATTAGCCCAGCAAAATCGTGTATTTCGACAAATTTCAAATGGCCTGTAATTTTTTAGGAAATAAAATAAATGGGCCGCATGGACGCTACATTATTTGTTCACCCAGCCCAGGTAATGACTGTAATTCAAAAAAAGATCAAATTGACTATAAATTCTACCGTGCAAAAAACGACTGTAAATTCTGAAAAATTGGGTTGAATACGTGCCACATTTTTGGAGGCTGAAATGTGGGCCAATAGGTCGAAGCCAACACAAGTCGTTGTCAATTTAGTCAACAAATGATTCTGACATGTTAGTCGTTGGATTTACATCCAACGACTGGCATCCATCTTCAATCTCTCATCTTCTTCCTCCAGCGCTGCCGGGACCACCTCCCGCCTCCTGCTGCTAGCAGCTCTGCTTAGCATGCTTCGCTATGAAGCGCTACTCTACCGTTGGCCAGGCCATCCCTCCACACCTCTTGTTCTTCTCCACCGACTGCCGAACCACACCGCACTAGAACCAGTTAACCCTCGTACACCTCTCCGTCTGCGACTCTACTCCCGCGTCTTCCCATCTCCAGCTCGTTGCTGTCTGGGGCCTCGCCGTCGTCCACCACCTTGGATGCGCTCGGCGCGGCGTGGTCAACGTGGTCAACGAACAACACCATCGGAAGTAGACTGTGTGTGGAGAGGCTGACAGCTGGGTCCACGGCCGCACACAAGGAAATGCCTCCTTATTACGCGCAAAATAATGATTCCTCCACCTGACATCTGGGACCCACCGGAAGGGCCTCTGTATTTCGTGAAAATAATGTGCCCCCCCTGACATGTCGGACCCACCAGCTACCTTCGCACGCAAGGAAGTGCCTCCTTATTACGCACAAAAAAATGAATATTCCCCCTGCCAGCTGGAACCCAGCATAGTGGGAGGTTTACTTGTGGGCCTACCAAGTTGACGGGGATGGAGGGCTTTGTCAACTTAGTCAATATGAATGATTCTAGCTCATGTTACCGTACGATGTTCATCCAACGGCCGTAGTGCTTCTTCAACCTCTGGTCTTCTTGCTCCAGCCGCCCAACCCAGCGTCGGTCGTGCCGCGTGCTCCTGCCTCCCGTGGCCGGCTGTGATGCCGCGGAGGCCTCACCGCCCCCTACTACTCCCACCGCTAGCCAGGCCATCCCTCTAATCACCCACACCCCCTGTTATTCTGCGGCGACAACAGCCTCACATCGTAGCTGAACCAGTGAACCCTCGTATTCCTCTTCGCGTGGGCATCCACTGCTGCGTCTTCCCCGGCTCCGAGTCGTCCCCTTCCTAGTCCTCGCCGTCGTCCACCGCCATGGTGCTCTCGACGCAGCATGGTCAACGTGGTCAAGGAACGACTTCCATTGGACATGGACTGTACGTGAAGAGGCTGACAGCTGGGTCCACGGCCGCAGCAAGGAAGTGCCTCCTTATTACGCGCAAAATAATGATTCCTCCACCTGACAGTGGGGACCCACTGGACGGGCCACCGTATTTCGCGAAAAAAAATGTTTCCCCTGACTGCTGGGACCCACCAGCTACATCTTCGCACGCAAGGAAGTGCGTCCGGGCAAAAAAAATGATTCGCCCCCCTGACTGCTGGGACCCACCAGCTACATCTTCGCACGCAAGGAAGTGCGTCTGGGCAAAAAAAACGATTCGCCCCCCTGACTGCTGGGACCCACCAGCTACATCTTTGCACGCAAGGAAGTGCCTGACAGTCAGGACCCACCTGGTCGAAGCGTACGTGGCGTTGTCATTCTGGTCGCAAACGTGTACGTACATATATACTGGTGGATGTAGAGGTGCGCACGTGTCATAGTAGAGGCGCATACGTGTCGTAGTAGAGGCGCGCACGTAGCATGTACACGTACGAACAGCGGCCAGGGTGCAAGAAATAAAATATGACCACATATGTGTACATACGGGCGGGGTCTCGAACGCCTACTCGCGCATACGTACGGCCAGGGCTCGTGTACATGGCTGGGTCGGAACGGAGAAACAGCGTCGTCGTCGTGTTCATGGGGAGGCAACGGAATGCGTCGTGTTCATGGGGAGGCAACAGAATGCGTCATGTTCATGGGGAGGCAATGGAATGCGTCGTGTTCATCGGGAGGCAACGGAACGCGTGGGAGCCAACCGGCTGGGTCGGAACGGAATGCGTGGTCATGTTCACCGTGAGGGCTTGGACGGAACAGGCGATGGAAACGAGGCCTGGTGTACCGCAAAATGGAGGAAACGGACCTCCTACGTTCGGAACGGGGTCCTGTTGATCGGGAGGGGTGTGGCGTACCACGAAATGGAGGAAACGGACCTCCTACAGTCGAAACGGGGGTCCTGTTGATCGGGAGGGGTGTGGCATACTGCAAAACGGACGAAACGGACCTCCTACGGTCGAAACGGGGGTCTTGTTGATTGGGAGGGGTGTGGCGTACCGCAAAACGGACGAAATGGACCTCCTACGGTCGAAACGGGGGTCCTGTTCATCAGGAGGGGTGTGGCGTACCGCAAAACGGGAGTCCACGAGATACTGTTCATCTCCACCGTCGACCTCCTCCAGCCTCCACGGGCTCCTGTTCATCCAGCCTCCACCGCGCGCTACTCCACCGGCTACTGTTCAACCACCCCTCCACGGGCACCCCTCCGCCGTCTACTGTTCATCCAGCCTTCCACACCACGGGGTCCTGTTCAACCACCCCTCCACGGGCACCCCTCCACCGTCTACTGTTCATCCAGCCCTCCACACCACGGGGTCCTTTTCATCCAGAGGCAACGCCATCGCTCGATGTTCATCCAAAAACCCCCCGCAACGCTCACTTTTCATCCTAGAGGCAGCATCGATCGACTTCAGTTAGCAGCAGTAGCGAAGGAATCGCTCGATCGGGTTCAGTTAACAGCCATCGATCGATCGCTCGGGTTCAGTAATGCGTAGCCTGGAGTGCAATCACTTGGGTTCAGTTAGAGCCCAACGCCTTGCTCGGGTTCAGTTAGAGCCAACACCTCGCACACACGCGCGTACGTGTACGAGAGAAACGCGCATCACTCGGCCCCCGACCTCCCACCGTAACCGGGAGCTCCCCGAAATTTTCCTTCCCCTCGCTTCTACCATGGGTTTTTCTGTCATGGACGGCCCAAAGAATGTCATGCAGCTGCGTCTCTGGCCCGCCCAGGACGAAAAGCCCATTTTCTGTCATGATTTTTTTTCATAGAAGTAGGAGCCCACCACATCTATGATGATACCGGGTTTTGTCACAATTATCGTCATAGAAGTGTCATATGTATGACAGGAAAAAAATTCGTTCGACCCAAAATGTCACAGATGTGTCTTTTTTTTGTAGTGATTGGTCGTGGTTGTGATCGCCGTAAGGATCACGAGTTATTCTTGTTAAAGATCACGTTGGTGGTCTGTTTGTGATCCAAAGATGATCACGGTTGGTAAGTTGTCTCGAGGGACGTTCGACCATGATCATAGCATGTTTGACATATAGTGTTGCATTATTAATATTTGGTTAAATATCATGATATTGTTTTCCATTATGATTATGCCTATTGCGAGCTTGCAAGTACATTCAATGTACTGACCTGGCGTGTCATGCCAGATTTCAGGAAAGTACCGTTGGAGAGGAGCGCTGTTCGAGTCTAGATCGTGTCCGCATCGGTGTCCCTGTGAGATGGAACTTCTGCCACGACGTTATTCTGCTGCCACGTAGATGTTCGGATCGAGGCCCCTTTATGTTCACTAAATAATGTATATATTGTTCAGCCGCACCGAGTGTGCCGCTTGGCCTCGACAACTGTTGTAATGTAGACTCTGTTCCGCTAACATCAATAAAGCGGTTGTTTTTCTGTACCAAGATGTTGTGTGTTTCCAGAAGACATGGTCTCTGGGCTGGCAATACATGGTAATTAAACCGGTCGCTCTGAGCCGGGGTGCCACACCTGCCTCCTCCTCTGCCTTCTTAGCAAGGGCGGAAGAGAGCCGCCGCCACTCCGGCTGCTCCGGCACATCGTAGCAGTCCGCCTCCTTCTCCGCCTCGTAAGCAACAAAGGAAGACAGCCGCAGCCG
This sequence comes from Triticum urartu, assembly GCF_056163025.1. Taxonomy (NCBI): domain Eukaryota; kingdom Viridiplantae; phylum Streptophyta; class Magnoliopsida; order Poales; family Poaceae; genus Triticum; species Triticum urartu. The sequence goes on from NC_141873.1 coordinate 578,415,095, forward strand.
CTCCGGCGTCTAGCAGTACAGCCAGAGGTGGGAGGCAATACAGATTCGGTCCATCTCTCGAGCCTCTAGAGAAGTTACCATATGAGATGACCGAGAAGGAAAACACGGAGATCTGTCAAGCCCAAGTGAGGGACTTCTTTGAAACGCACAGAGCTAAGAAACATCCACCTCCATAGGAGAAGATAGATCCGGTGAAAGCAAAGTGCACTATCGATGCCCTGAAGAAACCACCACCATCTTCGCAGGACGACAACCATGTCCGTGCTCTTAAAAAGGCAGCGCAAGAAGCGCGCCGGTCGGGAACTACTTCAAGTGACAAAAGGTTACAAGAACGAAGAAGTGGGAAGAAAATTCCCCAGCTCGGCGAACAGGCGAACCAATCGTGCCCCCCACTGAAGGTGTCGAGCGATATCGTCATTAATGATTCGAGGATGGTGCCTGGTTATACCAATCCAGGTGATTACCTTCCCGACTCTGCACATTTTGATACAATGGAGGTGGACAAACACAAATACTGGTACGGGAGGCCTCTCGTCAAACCTGGTCATATGAAAATGCTAACAACGATGATGCGAAGATTCCATAAGTGGTACATGGACACCTGCAAGTCTGGGAAGGATATTTTGACGCTGAGAGTTAAAGAGGAGCACGACCTCATTGGAATTGATATGTTGTTTGTTCCATTTGAGGAGTTCTTCCCGTTTTTCAATCAAAAGGCCCTCGATAAAATAATGATCACTTGCTACTGTCTGTAAGTACTGCTTCTGTAATTAAGTATCTATATATAGCTCAGCTCTTTCATTGCATGTATATATAATTATCCTCACTATATTATGCAGATTGAAGATCGCCGAATGCAAGAAAAGACAAATCTATCATATTGGGTTCATTAGCACAAATCTCATAGATGACTGGACGATTAAACATGATGCCAAAGAAGCCGAGGCCAACTTGCTAAAATCGTTGCTTCAAAATAAAAACAAATATAAAATACTCTTTTCTTACAACTTCAAGTGAGTGTTACTATCTTGTGCATATTTGGTTTCCCTTATTACTCGAGGTTAATGTAATTGATGAGTTATGCATGCATGTGAAGCTTCCACTTTATTCTCCTAGAGATTGAGTTTGAGCAGGGACTAGTAACCATCTTAGACTCAAGACGAAAAGATCCCAAGGAGTATGCGGTCATGACTGAAATGCTCGAGAAGTAAGTTCAATCGATCATTATCGCACCATATCAGCAACTTTGTTCATTTCCTCATATCAAGTAATAATTATTTTCTTTGTATCGCGGGGTTTGGAAAGTGTTCACCGCAGAAGCTCCGGGACTGCCGAAGATGCTGCGGTTTACACACCCGAAAGTAAGTATTACTCGCTAGTTCCGCGCATCTCCCATTGATTCTAGCTAGTTTCATCAATACCATTCATAACGCTTGATTATCAGTTTGATTGACCTCTATTTCTCGTAAAGTAGTTGTGGCAGGAAGGCGGGAATAATTTTTGTAGATACTACATTTGTGAGTACATCTACAACGCGACAACCTCTAAGCGGGGCTACTCTAAAGAAGATTTTGAACTGTGTAAGCAATAATATTCACAATTTTATTTTAATACCATCATTTGTGTTGAGTTTCATTCATATATATGTATTGACCCCCTTCTTCAAATTAGCTTTGGGAGCTGCGGGAGGAACTCCTACCACAAGATCGCATAAAAGCAATTCAAGAGGAATTGGCGGGATTCTTTCTTGACCACGTCATAGATAAAGACGGAGAATACCATGTGGAAGTTGACATCATATGTTGGGGATTGTAAGAGATCTTATATTGTATATATGTAGCTAGTAGCGTCAGATAGATGTACGAAAACTTGTTGTTCGACCAATCTCTCGGAGAAAGAGAGGTCGATCACTTCTCTTTGTATATGTTCATGAAGATCTTGTGTACTTAATAGTTTCCTTCATTTGCTTACTAGCTAGCGTGTCGAGTCCTCTCTATAGGTATAGTCCGTAGCGTCGACTAAGAACAGAGATAAGAGAGGACACTTCTCTCTATTAGCTAACTAACACAATATATGAAACCCCCTAATTAACCCTACAAAACCCCCAACCCCCCCCCCCCCTCAAAAAAACCCCAGCCCCTGAACTACTGACACATGGACGCTTATTGGTCCCGGTTGGTGCTACCAACCAGGACCAAAGGCCCCCCTGCCTGGGAAGCCAAAGTGGCCACGTGGAGCCCCATTTGTCCCGGTTCGTATAAGAACCGGGACTAAAGGTATTAGGCATTAGTACCGACCCTTTAGTCCCAGTTCCCGAACCGGGACAAATGGGCCTTTTTCTACTAGTGTGGGTACCCAAAGGTGTACCCAACCAGAGTGCACCTATGGCAGCCAGAGTGCACCTATGGCTCACAGTGCGCCAGGAGGGGGCCAGTCAGCAGGGTCAACTGTTGACCAGTTGACTGGTCAACAGGGTCCAAGGGACCCACCTGTCATTGACAGGGACTAGCCCATTCAGCCTTTGACTAATCAACAGGGCAGGTGGGGTCTACCTGTCATACACTGCTACCTTTAATAGACATTTAATTAAACTAATTAAGTGGGTTAGGGTCTCTAGGGCAGGTGTCAGTGGGGTTAGGGGGCGGGTTAGTGGCAAAGGCCGTTTAGGTTGGTGTTTAGCAACGGTGGCCTCTGGCCACGGTGGACAGGCTCCGGGGAGCCACGGTAGCGGCGGCGGAGGGCGCTGGGAGCCTCGGCGCTGGAGGCACGCAAGGGGAGCGGCGAGGAGCCGGCGTGGCCGGGCAGAAGCAGGCGCGACCCGACGCAGCAGGTCAGGCGCAGTGGGAGCATGGCTAGACGCGACGGGCGCGGGCAAGGGTCACGTCTAAAACATCCATGATTGATAATATAACAGCATGGAACAATCAAAAATTATAGATATGTTGGAGACGTATCATGTGCACACACTAGTGGCAGGCGAATAATTTTACCCGCCACTAGATTTTTATCCCGAAGTAGCTATGGTGGGTTCCTGGCCATGCCCACCACTAATTTGAGGCCACCTACACTAGTGCAGAACCGGGCAATAGCACCGGTTCGTAAGGCCCTTTAGTGCCGGTTTCGTAACCGGCACTAAAGTGTAGGCACTAAAGGCCTCCCCCCTTTAGTACCGGTTCAGCACGAACCGGTGCTAAAGGGCAACCACGTGGCACGAGCCAGCTTCAGGGGCAGGGAGCCCTTTAGTACCGGTTGGTGACACCAACCGGTATTAAAAGGTTGGGGGGTTTTGGGTTTATGATTTCTTTTTCATTTAATTTTGTGTTTTCCATTTAATTATTTTTTGTTTGCTGGTATTTGACGATACTACATATTGTACATGTTATGCATATATATAAATAGAATTTCTAGTAGAACCGATCATAATATATATATATCATCGAATGTCTCACAACCACCATTAATTAATTCACACATATATACACACATGTATATATATATACAATTTCTCCTAATTGGTGCCTTCGGAGCCAGTGGCATTAGCCTAGCTAATTGGTGCCTTCGGAGCACGATAACAATTGGAAGTGGTTCATGGGGGCGGTAGCGGGTAATAGTATTCTCCTTTGGGATCTATGACCTGGTCGAGCAAAAATCCCACTATTTCCTCTTGAATTGCTTCTATGCGGTCCTGTGCTAGGAGCTTGTCCCGCACCTCTTTGAACTGTTAAGAAGGAGATCACTATGCATGTGTATTAGTTGTGTGACTAGATATCGATAATGGTGTAAAAATTGTGAATAGTGTTCTGACAATCGATATCGTACCCACTCCTGTCTTTGAGATTTGCTCCTTTCGGACGCCATCATGCGAATGTTCTCGCAAACGTAGTATGCACATAGATCATTCCCCGGCGCCTGCTTCAGGGCCTTTACGAGAATGGAATTTGATCAGATAATAATTAATCAAGCATGATAATTAAAGAGATGGCAGCTAGCTGGTACTACTTAATTACTTACCTTGGGTCAATACCATTTCAGATTTTGTTTCCATGGGCCTGGAGTGGCCCTGATGAACTTTTCCCAAGCCCTAATTAAATAGTTGTTATCAGGAAATGACGAACTAATTAAATAGGCCGAGATATAGTTAATTACCTGTTGATTATCCCCTTCACGATGGTGTAGTCACTTGCTTTCTTAAGTAGTGAGTCTAGTACTTCAACTGTTCCTTCATCAACTTTAATGATTAACAAGATCCAGTGAAATCTACATGCACACACATTTGCATGTCTTAATTAAGCAGGCATATGTAAGCAAAAACATGTAGCTAGCTAGTAGGGAAAAATAGAATTTGTAGTACAAGACAGTGTGACTCACTTGAAGTTGTAAGGAAGTAGTATATCTTCATTGTATTTGAGTTCCTTGAAGAACTGTAGCATGCTTTCCTCTACACTTTTTTCGTGATATGGATCTATTTTCCATGTGTATTCATTAATGGTATTTGGGTCAATGAACCTAATGCCATAGTGTCCACCTTTTTTCATTTCATAAATCTTCATCCTGCATAATACCACAGAAAAGAATATAGTGAGGATAATTACAGGTAATGATTGATCAAAATGATCACTACAGCTAGCTTGAGACTTAAATTACAGAAAGAAATCACTTACAGACAATAGCAACTTATGATAGATTTGTCGAGTGCGTCTTTATTGTATAGCTGAAATAGTTCTGAATACTCAATGGTCACAGCTTTCTCATGGTAGTAATGCTCCTTGTTGACATTCACCATGAGGGACTCTCGATTGGAAATCTTGGTAATGTCCATGTACCATTGATGCAATTCATACATTCTCGTTGGGAGCTTATTGACCTCCTCTGGCTCGACCAAAGGTTGGCCCCGGGCATATTTCCGTTTTATTTCCTCCTCTCTAGTCGGAGACATGGGCTCGATATCGATGAGTTGTCCAACAGTGATCCCGATCGATTCAGCCTGCGCAATATGCTCCTCGGTTATTACCACATCGCCCACCCCGGGAACGTTAACGGTTTGCCCAAAATAATATTGGGCGCGCCTACTCTCATGTGTTGTTGGCACAACAAGCGGGGGGATTGATTGCGCCGCCTGTTCTCCCAGCTGGGGAACGGTTTTACCGCTCCTTTTGCCAGCTGATTTGCTCGAGCTTGAGCTCGCCTCTTTCTGTAGACGTGCTCGATTTAACTTCTTGATGTGGCGCTCATAGTCTGTGTCAACAGGCTTGGGAGCTGGTTCTCTAGCCATACGAATGAAGTGGTCAATCTTTTCCACAGGCACTTTCTCCCTTGGCGACGGTGGCGGTTTCGGTGCAAAATGGGCTTCCACCTCGGCCTTCGATATGGCTACGTTTTCCTCCTCGGACTTGTCGTAAGGCCTCTGCGGAAGAGGCGCGAGGCTTGGACCATATTGAAATCGCTTGCCTCCGCCTGTACCTCCAGTACTACCTCGACTTGTACCGCTACGCACCATAGCTGAGGCAGCTCTCTTCCGTGATTGCTGAGGCAGCGAAGACGGTTGACGTGGCTGAGTTGGAGGAGGAGGAGTGGCCTGAAGCTGTGCCGGACTTGGAGGAGGAGTGGCCTGATGCGTTGGTGGACTTGGAGGAGCGGGAGTCTGCTGACTCGGTGGCGGACTGTGACGAGGAGTCGGATGACGCGGTGTCGGTGGCCTTCGAAAGATGATGCAATCCTTTCTCCATAGGATGATACGATGGTTGGCCTCTCCTAGTGTGTGCTCATCGTCACCTCCAGGAATGTCAAGCTCTAGCCCCGAATATTGGTCCACCACCTCATCAACCAAGACACGAGCATAGCCCGCTGGAATCGGGTTGCAATGGAAGGTTGCCTCGGGGGGATTTGTAAAAGCAAGGGCGTCCGCCACCTTCATGGATATGTTCTTCATTTTGAAGTGTAGCTCGCAGTTAGTGTTCTCCATGATGTCATCCACTGGGTAGCTATCCAGCAATGCGTCGCCCGGGGCGGAACCCACGCTGCTTCTCGGCATGGATGGGACGGTGCTATCCAATGGTGGATCATCCGCTAGTTGCTGTGACCCCCTTTGCTGGCTAAGTGAGTCGATCTGCTCCTGCTGCCGCTGGAATTTGACTGCCAAGTCCGCGTGCGCTGATTCTAGGCCTTGAAGGCGTTCATAGTCTAGCTTCCTCTGCTCCTCCTCCATCTTCCTCTTCTTCTCCTCCACAATCTTCTTTCTCGCACGGGTTCTGTAGTCGGCGTTCCAGTCCGAAAACCCCTCATACCACGGAATAGCGCCCATGCCTCGTGTTCTTCCCAGGTGTTCAGGATTTCCCAGGGCACACGTAAGCTCGTCGTTCTCTCTGTTGGGCTCAAACAACCCCGATCGATCCTCTTCTATTGCAACAAGTAGCTTATCTTCAGCTCCGTCCAGACATGCCTTCTTCAAAACTTTGCCTGTCTTCGGGTCCAACTCCCCCCCATGCGCATAGAACCAAGTCCTGCACCTGGGGGGCCAGCTCAATGTTTCTGGAGTGACACCTGCATCCAGCATCTCTTTCTCAGACTTATCCCACTTAGGCATTCCCACCGCATAGCCACCTGGCCCCAACTTATGGAACTTATCCTTTTTTGCAGCATTGGCCTTGTTTATTCTCGACCGTTCCTTAGATAATTCCGAATCCTTGAATTTCACGAAATCGTCCCAATGAGCGCTTTGATTCTCTAGTGTTCCCTCGAATACTGGAGTCTTCCTTCCTCCATTGACGTACTTGGCCCATTCACAAATCTTGTGGTTCTTGAATGCAACCGCCATCTTCCTAAGAGCAGCATCCTTGACTTTCTCCACATCTACATATGTGAAATGATCTGGTAGGGTGAAATGTTCCATGAGCGTTTCCCAAAGAAGAAGTTTTTGTCTGTCGTCGACAAAAGTAACTCCTGGAGTAGCTTTGCTGGCTCTCTCCATTCTTGAAGGGAGATCGGGAGTTGGTCCTTCACAAGAACTCCGCACTGACGAATGAACTTGTCCGCAATCTTCTTAGGCGCTAATGGTTCTCCATTAGGTCTGATGGCCTCGATATTGTACTTTACGCGCTCCTTCAACTTTTTGTTCGGGCCATGTTTCCTGTTGCCTTAAGATTTGCTCGATCCAGATGGCTGAAAGAAGAAAGATCGATTCGTTAATATATCTTCAAGTCATTTAAAACATGTGATGATCACCAGATGCCTGCTTATATAAATATATATACCTCGCCGGTCTTTGTTATTTCAAGATCAACATTTTCTTCATCATGTTCATAGTTCATGACTTCATCAATTCGGTTGTCGCGATCGAATATCATATCACCCTCCCCGGTGTTGTTTAGATATTTGGAGCCGTCATAATCTTCTTCATTCTGATCATCATCTGGCCCGCGAGGATTGCGTATGATATTGAACAGGGCCTCTTGTCCCTCTCTGCCGGTATTGTCCGCCATAGGTTTTGTTTAACTAATTCAAAAGAAATATATTCAAATTACAATGCATGGATGCAATCAATTAATAAGGAAAAACTGAATCAATCATAGTACATAATAAGCATCATCGAATAAAATCTCGAATATGTCGTCTCGAATAATAGATATAATCTCGAATACATCGTCTCGAATAATAGATATAATCTTGAATACATCGTCTCGAATAATAGATATAATATCGAATACATCACTAGCTAGCTAGCTAGCAAGCTAATAAAGATCGGATACTACAGAGTAATCTAGGCCACTCGCGGTTCCTGAGGTGCGGGCGGTGGACACCCAAAGAGAAGGAACCATCACTGGATCATAGCTCGGGTGATCTCCCAAAAGAACTTGCCAGGTATTGGAGAACCTGACGTCCATAGCAGCCATGTAGCGATGGATGTGCTCGTCCTCCTCCCTGACATGAGGACGTACCACCTCCGACGGGGTCGGCTCCCTCCGCACCGAAAGTGGCCCACGCGAACGCCACCAAAGGAGATGAGGGTCGACGATGGGACCCGGGGTCGGGTTCCTCACCAAGCGTCGCGCACCTGAAGGTAGCACCTCCCAATGCCAGCCCGGCGGAGCCCAGTCTCGTACATGGGTCCTCTGAAGCAGGACGTCGTCGCGAACGGGTCGACGGCGAGGATGCGGGCCGGGCATCGTCGACAACAAATACTATATGCCGTAAAAGTAAAGTAACATTTTTTAAATGATGGATTGTGATTTCATATATGCAAATTCTAAATTTTATAACTAAAACTAACATTTCTAATATTTCTATAACTAAAACTAACATTTCTAATATTTCTATAACTAAAAACATTTCTATATAACTAACATTTCTAAAATTTCTATATAACCAACATTTCTATATAACTAACATTTCTATAACTAAAACTAACATTTCTAATAATTATATAACTAAAAAACAGAAAGATTGCTAACTAATAATACTATATGTCGAGGATGTGTGTGTGTGTGGTTTGCAGCCGGGGCAGGAGCTCACCGGCGAGGCGCGACGACGGTGGGCGGCGACGGGGACGGGGACGAAGACGGAGACGGGGTGGCGACGACGGGGACGGGGCGACGACGACGGCGACGGGGACGGGCCGGGCGGGGACGACAGGAGGACGGGGCGGGGCGCGACGACGGGGCGCGGCGCGGCGACGGGGACGACGGGGACGGTGACGGCGACGGACGGCGACGGGGCGGCGACGAGGGGCGGCGGCGACGGGGCAGAGGAGAAAGAAGCAGGGAGAGATGAGAAACTGACAAATTTTTTGAAGTGTTTTTTTATATAGAACAACCTTTAGTATCGGTTGGAGCCACCAACCGATACTAAAGGTCTGTTTTGGCCAGGCCAAGCGGCGGGAACGGCACCCCTTTAGTACCGGGTGGTGGCTCCAACCGGTACTAAAGACCCCCCCTCCCCTTTAGTATCGGTTGGAGCCACGACCCGGTACTAAAGGGTGTGCACTGCCAGGCGAGGGGCGTAAAAGTTTAGTCCCACCTCGCTAGCCGAGGGGCACTCGCACCTGCTTATAAGCCCCGTCGTCGCTGCTGTCTCGAGCTCCTCTCTTAAGCAGGCCTTCTGGGCCTACCTCTTCTGTGATGCCCTATTGGGCCTACTGGGCTAGCGGGCCTGCATCCTGGCCCAACTAGAATTTGGGTTTCTAGTCGTATGCAGGCCGTTGTGGCCCAGTAGGTAGGCTTTTTTCTTATTTTTTTTGCTTTATTTATTTTTGTTTTATTTATTTTAGAGTTGTTTTTTACTGTATTTAGAGTTTGTTTGTGAATATTTTTGCTTTAGGTACAAAAAATTACAAACTTTCTGTTAGTACCGGTAGTTTACAAATTTGAATAGTTTAAATTTTGAATTATTTGAAATTTGTGTGAATCACTAGTTTGTGAATAACTTAACTTTGAAAATAGATTTTTCAGTGATTCTTTTTCTTATGTTTAACATTAGTGTGTTTTATCATTATATTCAATTTGGTAATGCTTAGGTTATTTAAAAAATGAAATGCCTTTGTAACGGATGAGTTTTCGTCCGAAACCCTGATACTTCGAAAGAGATTGTCCATTTTGTACACGAAGTGCATCCAGTTTTTGCGGTAACCCTCTCTACTTTTTTGCACATGCTATGTAGGTGAAATTATGATACCATTCCAACTTTCAACCTTTTCTGAGTTCATTTGAAATGATTTTCAATTTTAGGGTCATTTAGCTGAAAAAATCAGTAAATGCATGAAAGAATTTGCTTGCACATAAAATTTCTTCGCGTTTCAAATGCCAAAACACATAACTAGCTACCCTAACTATTACAGAGATTCCCTCCTGGGTGTGAAACACAGAAGAAAGTGATGATAGTGAAGCCGATCACATCCCAGAACTTTGGGTGTGAAACTTTTTCTTCGCGTGTGTCCCTTTGCGCCGTAGCCATGGAAAATCTTCATCATTTAACTGGATGCTCGGGTCAATATTCACTGTGAATGGAGCAATTTCATCAAAATTTTCATAATCTTCTGACATGTCTGTCTTGTCATCCACTCCCACGATGTTTCTCTTCCCAGAAAGAACTATGTGCCGCTTTGGCTCATCGTACGATGCATTCGCTTCCTTATCTTTTCTTTTTCTCGGCTTGGTAGACATGTCCTTCACATAGAAAACCCGTGCTGCATCATTGGCTAGGACGAATGGTTAGTCTGCATACACAAGATTGTTGAGATCCACTATTGTCATTCCATATTGCGGGTCTTCCGTTACCCCGCCTCGTGTCATATTGACCCATTTGCACCGAAACAAAGGGACCTTCAAACCACGTCGATAGTCAAGTTCCCATATGTCCTGTATATAACCATAATATGTTTCCTTTCCCGTCTTGGTTTCTGCATCAAAGCGGACACCACTGTTTTGGTTGGTGCTCTTCTTATCTTGGGCGATCGTGTAAAATGTATTACCATTTATCTCGTACGCTTTGAAAGTCATTATATTCGAAGATGGTAACTGGGACAGCAAGTATAGGTCATCTTCAATAGAGGCGTCATGCATGGTACGTGTCTGCAACCAGCTGGCGAAACTCCTGGTTTGTTCACGTGTAATCCAGTCATCAGACCACTCCGGGTGTTTGGAGCGTAGCAAATTATTGTGTTCATCCATATACGGAGCCACCAAGGCGGAATTCTGTAGAACTGTGTAGTGTGCTTCAGTGAGAGAATGTTCATCCATACATATTATTTGTTCCCCTCCTAGCGTGCCTTTTCCATCCAGTTTTCCCTTATGCCGCGATTCAGGAACACCAATCGGCTTAAGGTCAGGAATAAAGTCAATACAAAACTCAATGACCTCCTCATTTTCATGGCCCTTGGAGATGCTTCCTTCTGGCCTAGCACGGTTGTGAACATATTTCTTTAAGACTCCCATGAACCTCTCAAAGGGGAACATATTGTGTAGAAATACAGGACCCAAAACGTTAATCTCTTCACATAGGTGAACTAGGACATGTGTCATGATGTTGAAGAAGGATGGTGGGAACACCAACTCGAAACTGATAAGACATTGCACCAAATCATTCTCTAACCTTGGTATGATTTCTGGATCGATTACCTTCTGAGAGATTGCATTGAGGAATGCACATAGCTTCACAATGGCTAATCGAACATTTTCCGGGAGAAGCCCCCTCAATGCAACCGGAAGCAGTTGTGTCATAATCACGTGGCAATCACGAGACTTTAGGTTTTGGAACTTTTTCTCTACCATGTTTATTATTCCCTTTATATTCGACGAGAAGCTAGACGGTACCTTAATACTGAGCAGGCATTCAAAGAAGATTTCCTTCTCTTCTTTGGTAAGAGCGTAGCTTGCATGACCCTGATGTATGCTGTCTTTTCCGTGCATACGTTGCTGGTCCTCCCATGCCTCAGGTGTATCTTTTGTCTTCCCATACACGCCCAAGAAGCCAAGCAGGGTCACACAAAGATTCTTCGTCAGGTGCATCACGTCGATTGCGCAGCGGCCTCTAGGTCTTTCCAATAGGGCAGGTCCCAAAATATAGATTTCTTCTTCCACATGGGTGCGCATCCGTCAGCGTCATTCGGAATAGGTTGTCCACCAAGACCCTTTCCAAAGACCACCTTCAAATCCTTGACCATATCATGTACATCAACACCAGTACGGTGGCGAGGCTTCGTCCGGTGATCCGCCTCACCTTTGAAATGCTTGCCTTTCTTTCCTACGGGATGCCTGCTCGGAAGAAATCGACGATGTCCCAGGTATACATTCTTCTTACAATTAGCCAAATATATACTGTCGGTATCGTCCAAACAGTGCGTGCATGCGCGGTATCCCTTGTTTGTCTGTCCTGAAAGGTTACTGAGAGCAGGCCAATCATTGATGGTCACGAACAGCAACGCCTTTAGGTCAAATTCTTCCCCCATGTGCTCATCCCACGCACGTAAACCTGTTCCATTCCACAGTTGTAAGAGTTCTTCAACTAATGGCCTTAGGTACACATAAATGTCGTTGCCGGGTTGCTTAGGGCCTTGGATGAGCACTGGCATCATAATGAACTTCCGCTTCATGCACAACCAAGGAGGAAGGTTATACAAACATAGAGTCACAGGCCAGGTGCTATGGTTGCTGCTCTGCTCCCCAAAAGGATTAATGCCATCTGCGCTTAGACCAAACCATACGTTCCTTGCGTCATCTGCAAACTCCTTCCCGTACTTTCTTTCGATTTTTCTCCACTGCGACCCGTCAGCGGGTACTCTCAACTTTCCGTCTTTCTTACGGTCTTCTCTGTGCCATCGCATCGCCTTGGCATGCTCTTTGTTTTGGAACAAACGTTTCAACCGTGGTATTATAGGAGCATACCACATCACCTTGGCAGGAATCTTCTTCCTGGGGCGCTCGCCCTCGACATCACCAGGGTCATCGCAGCTGATCTTATAGCGCAATGCACCGCATACTGGGCAAGCGTTCAAATCCTCGTACTCACCGCGGTAGAGGATGCAATCATTAGGGCATGCATGTATCTTCTGCACCTCTAACCCTAGAGGGCAGACAACCTTCTTTGCTTCGTACGTACTCTTGGGCAATTCGTTGTCCTTTGGAAGCATATTCTTTATCATTACCAGCAACTTTCCAAATCCCTTGTCAGATACACCATTCTCTGCCTTCCATTGTACCAATTCCAGTGTGGTGCCCAGCTTTTTCTTGTCACCTACGCAATTCGGGTACAACAATTCTTTGTGATCCTCTAACATGCGCTGCAACTTCTTCTTCTCCAAATCACTTGCGCAGTTTCTCTTTGCATCGGCAATGGCCCGACCTAGATCATCAACGGGCTCATCCGATGCCTCTTCTTCAGCTTCTTCCCGCATTGCCAGCTCAGCTTCTTCCCGCATTACCGGCTCAGCTTCTTCCCTCATTGTTGTATCATCGTATTTAGGGAACCCATGGCCAGGATAGCTGTCGTCGTCCTCTTCTTCTTCATTGTCTTCCATCATAACCCCTCTTTCTCCATGCTTGGTCCAAACATTATAGTGGGGCATGAAACCGGACTCAAACAGGTGGACGTGAATGGTTCTTGACGTAGAGTAATTGTGACCATTCTTACAGACAGCACATGGACAAGGCATAAAACCATCCGCCCGCTTGTTTGCCTCAGCCGCAAGCAGAAAAGTACGCACAACATTAATGAACTCGGGACAGCATCGGTCATCGTACATCCATTGCCGGCTCATCTTCAATACACAGCACCGAAAACCCCAAATTAATACAATACATAAAGTTCATACATAAAGATCATACAACACTTAAATGCAACAAACAAATAACTCTCTAGCTAAAAAATTTAAATGCAACAACAAATGCGATCAAGATCGCAACTAAGGTAACAATTGATCCAACAGCATAATGATACCAAGCCTCACTATGAATGGCATATTTTCTAATTTTTCTAATCTTCAAGCGCATTTTCTCCATCTTAATCTTGTGATCATCGACGACATCGGCAACATGCAACTCCAATTCCATCTTCTCCCCCTCAATTCTTTTCAATTTTTCCTTCAAATCCTCGTTTTCTCTTTCAACTAAATTTAACCTCTCGACAATAGGGTCGGTTGGAATTTTCGGTTCAACTACCTCCTACATACAAATATCTATGTCAACTTGATGGGCATAATTTATCATAAACATGAAATGCAATGAATAGTTTTAAAAGAGAATATACCACATCTAAATCATAACCCGGACGAGGGCCGACGGGGACGGATATCAAAACCATGGCACTATGTATAACAAACAACGTATGGGTAAGATAATTATACGAGTAACTATATATCGAAATCACACAAACATCAAATTTTTATATAAAACTTCATGAACAAGAGGCTCACCATAAGGTGGTGCCGGTGATGGGACGTTGCGAGCGATCGACGGTGGTTATGACGGAGATTTAGAAGGTACTAAGTAAACCACACCTACATATGCAAACTAAGTGTTATTTTTGACCTCAAATTGCATATAAATCAAATACTAGCACATATATATAATTCCTCCCAAATTACTAAACTCAAAAATCAATCACTATATAAAGCATTGCATGAGCTAATCTAGCAATGTGAGATGAAAGGACAAAGTTGCTAACCTTTGTGATCATTTGAATGGATGGGGGCCTTCAAATCTTGACAAATTTTGGGCAAAATGTGTGATGAGCTTGAGAGGAAGAGGGAAAAGAACAGAGAGGAGAGGGGAAAGGGGAAGAACAGAGCGAGCTCGGGTGGACGAAGGGTCTATGTAGGATGACCTTTAGTACCGGTTCGTGATGCTGGAGGGGCCCGGACTGACAACATCCTGCCACCACTCACTTTAGTTCCGGTTCGTGGCACGAACCGGTGCTAAAGGTTCGCCACGAACCGGTACTAATGAGAGCGGCCTGCTAGCCATTGGAACCGGCACTAATGCACACATTAATGATGGCTCAAATTCAAACCGGCACTAATGTGCTTCACGTTTGACCCTTTTTCTACTAGTGCTATAAGCCTTTTTCCAGTAGTGGCGATCTAGATCTAATCTCCTCCACCTTCATAGATGATCTTGGTTTTTGATTTCTTAGGAAGAAATTTTGTTTTCTACTATGTTTGCCAACATGAAGGTGAATATAGAATAATAACGTCTTTATTATGGCTTCTAAGGCATATTTCTAAGACATATTTTTATAATTTCCAGCAAGATGGATGATGATTTTGTGGGCCTGCATACAATGCTAGCACAACAGCATCGCCCCGGAAGGACCATGGTCCACCTTCCATAACCCTCTCCCAATCCGCTAGGCAGAAGAATTGCATTAAATGAAGGTTGTTGTCTAGCGGGTGAATCTTGACATCCTGTGCAAGATCCCACCGATCACATATTCCTGTAAGACCAATACTTTTAAGGCTTGTTTATGTGTACCCGTGCTATTGCCATCCAGCGGGTTGCCGTTGGTGGTGACATCTCCTTTTACTAAAAAAAACTCCGTTATCAAGATCCTTCTCGTGTAAACTGATTCTTTCATCACGGCCTCCACCTCGCATGAGTCGGTCCCTCACCCTGACGCTCGATGGTCCATGATCAAACTGGAAATCTTAAGCCAGAGTAGAAGACAAACCGTGCACCAACCCTAGTTCTCTCGAAAACTTCCAAACAGTTAAGCCACGACAGGGCAGAGAGATCCATGACTGCTCCTGAATCGGTCCTAGGCTTCATCGTCGGGATATTGGGGGAGCAGGGAAGAATTTCTCAATGTCAGTGTATTGCCGTGGAGATGAATAGAAACCCGAGCTAGAGGGAAAAGTCGATATACTTTTTTTTTAGCAAAAATAAAGTATTTTTTAGTCTGCAAACAAAAAGTATATATACGTCGAAATTACTAATTAAGGAGTACTTGTTGCAAAGAACACACCACTTTCCCAGATCGCTACAAGTGGCGCACATGCAGCGCGCCAGTTGTCGCAACCTTGGAGTTTTCCCTTTTTCCGTAGATCCGTTTATTGAAAACGTTTTATCTCTTAAACCGTGCTCCAAATCTTGAACCGTTTTCACCGTTGCATTCCTTGCGTCGAGATCTTCAAAACTAGATCCCATATTGATAGGTTTTGATGAACTTTTTTTCACGAAAAAAACCGGACGAAAAAAACCGAGAGCACGGTTTTTTTCCGTTTTCGAAAGAGGCACGCCCGTGCCTCTCGCGAAATCACAACCGTGTCTCTCGTGGAAACAAAATCGTGACTCTCGTGGAAGGAAGAAAACAGAAAACGCATTTTTTTCGTTTCCGAGAGGCACGGCCGTGACTCTCGCGAAAGCACAACCATGCCTCTCGCGAAAGAAAAAAAACAGAAAACGCGTATTTTTTCCCTTTTCAAGAGGCACGGCCGTGACTCTCGCGAAAGCACAACCGTGCCTCTCGTGAAAGCACAACCGTGACTCTCGCGAAAGCACAACCGTGCCTCTCGCGAAAGAAAAAAAAAACAGAAAACGCGTATTTTTTCCCTTTTCAAGAGGCACGGCCGTGACTCTCGCGAAAGCACAACCGTGCCTCTCGCGGAAGCAAAAAACCGTGACTCTCGCAAAAGAAAAAAAACAGAAAACGCGTTTTGTTTTTTCCTTCCCGAGAGGCACGGCCGTGACTCTTGCGAAAGCACAACCGTTCCTCTCGCGGAAGCAAAACCGTGACTCTCATGAAAGAAAAAAAACAAAAACGCGTTTTTTCGTTTCCGAAAGGCACGGCCGTGACTCTCTCTAAAGCACAACCGTGCCTCTCGCGGAAGAAAAACCATAACTTTCGTGAAAGAAAAAAAAAGAAAACAGGTTATTTTCGCGCAAAAAAAATTTCCGAAATTTTTTTTTATCGAAAAGCTAAGAAAGACCGGGGGAAAACCAAAACGTCGAAAAAACCCATAAAAAGCCGAAAACACGTGCAAAAAAAATCCGGAGGGAGCGTCCAGAGCGCGACACGTGGTAAATGGCTGAGAGTGCGCCAAGTGGCACTGATCGTTACGAGGCTCCCGAAGGAGCGCTCGTTAACTAGTTGCTCTCATACGTCTAGATGATAAAATAAATTGGGCCTGTGCATATGGATATCGGATAGTGGGCTGGGAGAGGCATCATCGGATTGTTTTGGGTTAAGAAAATGGGCCTGTTTGCCTCAAAAAAAAATGGGCCTGTGATGCCTATCCAGACGACTATTTGGTTAATTATTTCTTATCAAAACTGGCCGTTTGCCTCAGAAAATAAAATCAAAGCTGGCTGTACTCCGTGCCGTCTCCGATCCAAATTCCCCGCGCCGTCCGGCTTCAGATCGATCGCTGCGGTCGCCGCCATCTCGTTCATCGCCGAGCTTCAGGTCTGCTGCCCTCCTCTTCCTTCTAATATTGAAAGAGAGACATATATGCATCCGGGAGGAGCGCATCTCAATTCTCAACCCTAAACGAACTGCCTCTACCACTCAGCAGCAGCAGCCCGGGTACACGGGATGGAGAAAAGGAGGAAGAAGGAGGAGGACGAGCAGCAGCAGGGGATAGAGGGCCTCCCCAACGACCTCCTTCGAGAGATCCTGTCGCGGCTGCCGTACCAGTCTCTGTGCCGCTCAAAGTGCGTGTCGGCAGCGTGGCTCGCGATGTGTTCCGACCCCGCCGTCCGTCGGAGATCGCCGCAGACGCTCTCCGGTTTCTTTGGCCTCTCCCGCAGCGGCAGCAACCGTTTCATCAACCTTTCCGGGAGAGGCCGGCCGCTGGTCGACCCATCTCTCCCTTTCCTCCACGGCATCAAGAACGTTAAGCTCCTAAACTGTTGCGGCGGAATACTTCTCTGCCATGGCATGCGATCGGAAGTTGCGGAATACATTGTGTGCAACCCTGTGACCAAGGAGATCTGGGCTGTGCTACCCGTACCTGATAGACATGGGACACCACGTCCTCATTTGTACCACACCATCTGCTTGTGTTTCGACCCGGTTGTCCCCTGTCACTTCGCGGTGTTTGTCATCATCCATAATGGTAGCAACACTATCCTGATGGAGGTCTACTCATCGGATACCGGAGAATGGACTTCCATGTCGAGCCGATGGGGTCACCGAATTCTATTGTATAACTATGAACCAGGGTACTTCTTCTTAAATGGTACTCTGCATTCCGTTGCCTATGATTCTCGTGTGGAGACATTTGACTCGAATGGTAAATCAATAAATATGGTAGTTATGGTGGACACGAGCGGGAATACTTGGAGGACAACTCTCCAGCCGCCCATAGTTGAATTTACTTTAATTGGGTTCTCTCAAGGATGCTTGCATGGTATTGAGATGGAAGATGGAGGTGGTTACCAGATATCAGTTTGGATTCTCAAGGATTATGCTAGTGGACAATGGACCTTAAAGCAGACGACTAGTGTGCAGGAGCTGCTAGGAAGGCCTTGTCTAGAGAACGAAGAGTACTACGTCATTGTTGCACTCCATCCAGAACGTAACCTGATTTTTCTTAGTGGTGGGATGGAACCGGAACAGACACTTATGTCGTATGATATGGATACCCAGAAGTTGCATGTTATCTGCAGTGTTGAAGATTATGAGATACTAAATTTTCGACCTTACATTCCTTGCTTTATGGAATGGCCGCCGTCAAATGCTCCCTGAAGTTCAGAGCAGTTTCACATTTGGTTAGTTGGCATGACTCCTTCATGAAAATCGGTTGTTTGCTATGTTCCAGATCTTCTTGTTTTGGGCAGTGGCTTCAACAAGTCATATATCTACTCGAGTTTGGTTTTCTTATCAGTTGCGTCCAGGATCATTTGTTTTTGTGGCTTTAAAGTTTAAACATTGTTTTGTTGGCTAGTCAGTGAGAACTTGCAAGCTACCCTTCAATAGGTTATGCCTAGTAAAATGAATGAGTCAAGTCCATTTATTTACAGTAAGCTAAGTACCTTTGGTGTGTAACTTGTTATCCCAATAAAGTTAAATATTGAAAGTGTCTTGTTTTTTATGCACTCTGAAGTGTTATTATCTCATCTGTTATTTGAAAGGGTTATCTCTTTTTTGCAGTAACATAATTATATGTTAGGGCTAGCTTCTCTAGTTGTTGTATCTTGTACATACAAGCAGGGAGGTTCCTTTAGTGAAATCTGCATGCCTGGTGCTTCCCAATAATATGTGCTAGACCGATTAAAGGAATTATAACTTTTCTAGGGAGAGAGAACAACACACCCTCATGTCATGGCATGTTTTTAGTTAGGACTTAGGACTTGTCATGCGATGTCATGCAGGTTCACCGTTCATTTCTATCGCTCGTGCAACCCATAGTGTGTTATGTTTGTTTTTGTTCTGACTAAGCGGTCCATGACCAATGTGTCCTGTCTTGAATTCAAGTTGATGCCTGGCTGATTCATTTTCTTTTTGAAAATAAAAAGGTGGCACATGGCCGACCTTATATTTCAAAAGAGGCATAAGCCTGAAGAAAGTGCAGTTACATAACTTGTGAAGTTCACCCAGGTGCAAGGCCAGAAGCAGCCTGGGAAGGAAATGAGAAAAGAAAAGAGGAGAGGAGTGGAAAAGGTCAAAATCTAGCCATTAAGCATGGTAACCCATGTCTGCTAATCGTCCTTGTCTTGCTGCTTTGTGGCTCTGTTACTCGAGAGGCGAATCAGATTGGCTGAATGAAACCTGATATATGACTCTGACCAGCACTTAGCATTGAAAACTCGATCATTTCTAGCCTCCCAGAGTGTGATAGCACAAGCCGCAAAAGCAACATTCCATTTGGCCTTGAACTGAAGGTGGTTCATCGCCTGACAAACAAAGTGCTGAATGTTAGGTGAGTCGCGTGCCAACGGAGCCAGCAAGAGTCTGTTCCAGAGAGCATTAACCGGACGGCAACGAAGAACCAGGTGGTCAGCTGTTTCCAGAGCCGGACAAACGTCACATCCAGCATTCGGGGCAACCACCGACCAGCCCTTCCGAACCATATTATCCTTTGTGTTCAGGCGTCCCCAGAAAACGAGCCACAAGAAGACTCTGTACTTGATAGGAATAATAGAGTCCCATATCCATGATACAGGAGCCCAAAGAACTCCTCGGAAGGTGAGCAACTTGTAGAAGTAGCGCATACTTAAGCTGTTGCCTTCAAGCGAGGGGACCCGTGCATCCAGGCTTGAACTGTCGGGGGCGATATCCACGACGAGCTGGTTTAGCAGTTGCAGTTCTTGGGTGCCTGTCTGTGAGAGGTTTGGGTGCAGCTGCACACTCCAGCCCCCTTCTGTAAACTGAGATTGAACAGAGCAATCCTGATTGCGAGCGAAGGAGAACAGAACTGGGAAGATCTGCCTCAATCTACCAGCTACCAACCAGTGGTCGTGCCAGAAAGAAACATGCCTGCCACTGCCAATAGAGCAGCGTGAGGAAGAAATGACCATAGGGATGCAACTCTTGAAACCCTTCCACATAGCAGTATGCCAGTATCTTTGTTATGTCCCTTAAGAGGCTGATTCATTTTCTAAAAATCCTAAGATTTTACTGTCGTGTAGCAGTTTGAACAGAGTCCAGTTTGCATATTTAAGAACTCCACGCACAATTCAGAATGTTACATACATAGCGCATAACAAAATTGCGCAAGCTCATTCAGACTGCTAATTTGCTAAAGCAGAGTCAAATGTGGGTCTGACTAATAGAAGATGTTACTCAGTCCGTTGGTGCGGGTTGTTAGCTGCCTGTGCCCATTGGAGAGGGGCGTGCTCGTCGACTCGCCCTCAACATTAATTCTTCTTTGGCCTTGACATCGTCTTCATTGGCTCCTGGCGCTGGGAGCATTGCCAATCTCCTGGCTGGTTGACCTTTGTCCCGCCTGCTGGTAGCGGCCGACTACGGTGAGGGCAAAGCAGAGGCGCAGGAAGCCTGAAGCTTTCCTTCAGTCATGTTCAAGATAAAAAAAAAATCCCTTGAAAAATGTCAGAACTATATTCTAGAGTAAAATGCATATTGCGCCCTTATTCATGGTGGCCATGCCTATAGCGGTTCCCATAATCGGAAAGTGCACCGACATGGCCCTGAGCTCAGTATGACTGGCATGATTACGGTTTGCAACCGTGCATAATAAATGAGATAATAACACTTCAAGGTGTAGTCTACTTTCTCTGCACTTGAGAATCGCCTACAAGCTGTGGTCTGAAGGAGGCAAAACAAGTTGCCCATGTCAAACTGATCGATTGGGTTGCCAGATTATTCGTGGCACAGGACCCTGAGTCTTATAGACGTGATAGCAGCACCACTCTCACAGACCTGCACATACCTACGCACCAACTGATTCAGTAAGCGCTCAGTTTTTTTGCAGACTGAAACAGTTCAGTTGGACAGCCTTCAGTTATAGCACGAAGCTGAACTGACGATGCCATTTCCAAGGTATTTATTTACTCGAGCAGAAAACCACCAGCTAGGAAATACAGAAGGAATCCAACACACACAATATGTTGCTCAGACGCAAACAGCATTGTCGTCGATTCTTCTACCTACGAACTTTTATTTACTTCTGACATTATTTTTACTACCTGCGAACTACTCCACAATGCAAGGGTTCAAGCATCAAACAGGAGATGCCTACAAGATCTGCTTCTGCTCTTCTAGCTGAACCGATGGCGAGGCATGCACAGGACGGGGAGCATGCTTCCTTTGCTGGTGCTGCACGACGAGTCTGACTGAATCCTTCCCGCTCCGAGCATCGGGGGATACAACCAGAGCAGAAACGCATGCGTGCTTGGTGGCGGCGGATATCGCCTACCTTCCGGCTGGTGGTCTCTTGGGGTGCGCCCGAAAATCTCACTCTGAAGATAGACTGTGATCTGGAAGTCGACACTAAACGGTCCAGTCTTTCAACGGCTCCGATGCTCTCGGTCTCGGACAAAAGATGAAGATCTACATTACCATTGACAATTTTTTATCTTAATAAAAATAATAGAATTATATTAGCAGAGTGAGTTAACTCGTCGCACCATATAGGCCAATTGCTGATGTAAAAAAAGTGTAGGCTAGCAATTGTCGTAAATGAGAAGTAAGAAAAAGGAGACGAATTACTTCAGGTCTTAAGTACATTCGCTTTTCTACCTAGTTCTACGTACCCAAACAAGAAGTGTCATGTGTGTGTGTGTTGGGGGGGGGGGGGGGGGGGGGGGGGTGTGGCATCAGGAAGACGACGAATCGATTGGATTTGGTCTACAAACCAAATAGAGAGATGTATCTTTCTTTTTCATATAGGGTTTTTAGAATGAGCGTGCAATTTATTCCATTAGAACCATTTTCCGTGGGTGTGAAATATGTGAAGCAATGTTCCTGCTTGGAAAGTTGGAAGACCCGATATTGGGTCAAAATGGGATTAAAATACCACTCCAAAAAAAGCGCAACTGAAAAAGAAATATTTGGAAGGTCAGTACCGTGTTGTCTTGAATCTGCCAAATTCTCCTCTAGCTTCATCGTCTCCTCTAACTGAAAAAGAAAAATATTTGGAAGGTCAGTACCGTGTTGAAAAATATTGGGATGATGCCGCTTGCTCATGTGCGTCACCATCGTCATCGTTGCCGACACCAGACATGTCGAGGTAGTCACTCTCAAGGCAACCACGCAGAAGATGATGGCCCTGTTTGGATACTCTAACTTTGTTAGAGGTTAGAGTTAGATTTTAACCCTGAACTAACTCTAGTTAAAGAGGTTTTTGGATGACAGAATTAGATGGAGCGCGGATACGGCGAGGCGCCTTCACGGACGGTGCGAGAGAGAGGGAGGGAGAGGACGAGAAGCTTCGAAGAAATGGCGAGGGATCTGCTGCCGCGAGAGCAAAAGAAAAAAGTGTTTTTTAGTGGTTCCAAGAAGAACCAACCCAAATAAGCACCTCTTGCGTGGGTTAGATTTTTTGAATGAGTTAGATGCATCTAACCCAAACTAACCTTCCTGTTTGGATATTTTTGGTTTAGTTGATTCCAATCTAACCTAAACTATCTCTAACCTATGGATCCAAACAGGGCCGATGAACATGTCAGACAACCTCGCCGAGAGGAGTAAGTACCACCATGAACGAGGGTGGAGGATCTGGCCATGGTGGTGCTCCATGGCCTCGATTCTCTTTGCCGCCATCCTAGCTTCCCACCGCCGATGCCCTTGGACTACCCGACCTACCATCCCCTCCTTCATTATGTCTTCTTGGCTGCGCAAGACATCACCCCACACGCATGAGAAAAGTTGCCGCAGGCCGCCTCCACCCTGCTACCGTCGGCTTCACCTTGTGCCTCAACTGATTTTCCGGGCTTCTCCACATAAAGCCTCCCCAACATCCCTATACCTTGACGTTGCACATTCGCTTTTGTACCTAGTTCTACTAGTGGAGAAGTAACTTGCTACCCAAACAACAATCTACAGATGGAAAAGAAAATCACTTACATTATTTGTGCCTAACAATCTTTAGTAGATTCTCCTTTGCCATGACAACAAATCTACAAGGACCCGATTTGTCAAGTTCTAGGCTAGTAGATATGTGTGCTGCTTTTGTTGTTGGCTTGCAATTTCTCTAGCTCAAGCGCTAAACAGAATTCATGTCTTCTCACTAGGAACCGGGACTAAAAACCCTCCACGTGGCCGCTGTCTGGAGCTCCACCTTTAGTCCCGGTTGGTAACACCAACTGGGACTAAAGAAAATTTTACGAAAAAAATTTGCAATTTTTTTAAAAAAATCCTGATTTTCAAATTTTTGAATTATTTTACAATTTAATCTCTAATCACCCATCATCACTCCTTAATTTAATTTATAATCTCTAGTCTCTAATCACCCATCATCATTCAAAGTCGTCTAACTTTCCGGCCGGTCACCCATGCTATCACTAAATTTTTGAATTATTTTACAATTTAATCTCTAATCACCCCTCATCACTGCTCAATTTAATTTATAATCTCTATTCTCTAATCATCCCTCATCATTCCAAATCATCTAACTTCCCGGCCGGTCACCCATCCTATCACTACTCCAGCCTGAGCACGCTTAACTTCCGAGTTCTATTCCCCTAGTTTCCAAGTCTGCACTTGTTGTTTTTCCTAACAATAATAACATGTCAATCCTATTAACCCTTAGGAGTTTAACTTGAGCATGAAGTCACACGTTTCACTGTTTGAGTTTGGAACTATTATTCTAAAAAATAATTATTATTTAATAACACTAATATTTCTTGAATAAGTAGTTTGACCACAGTTTGACCAAAATTCAAAAAACTAAAATAATTATTTAGTAACGCTAATATTCTTAAATAATTATTTAGTAACACTAATACTTCTTGAATAAGTAGTTTGACCAGATTTAACCAAAATTCAAAAAAATTGAGCATAACTTTTTTTCCTTTTAGAATTTGAGGATTCTAAAAATTTGCAAAACGGCCTATGGCCGTCAAAATTGGATGCGGATTTTCGTGCTGATAATTTTGATATATTATACATTTTTTTCCGACATCGTATGCAAAAGTTATAGCTGTTTTACTTTTTCATAACATTTTTTTGCAAAACATGTCCAAATTTAAGTTTTTAAATTTTCCTAACTAGTAGATGTAGTAATATAACTACATCTCGAAGGATTTTATTTTTTGAAGTTTTTATCATTTTCTTTTTTTTTAAACCGGGACTAAAGGTCTAATATTTAGTCTCGGTTTGAGATACGAACCGGGACTAAAGGGCATCGCACCCTTTAGTCCCGGTTCATATCTTGCCCTTTAGTCCCGGTTCGTATCTCAAACCGGGACTAAAGGTCTCATTTGAACCGGGACAAATGCCTTTAGCCGCTCGAACCGGGACTAATGCTCACATTAGTCCCGGTTCGTAATGCAACCGGGACTAATGTGTATATTGAGCTGTGACCAAAGTCCTGTTTTCTACTAGTTTTGTTTTCCCTTATCATAGGTTTCTACTAGTTTTGTTTTCCCTTATTATAGATTTCTACTAGTTTTGTTTTCTAAGCAAAATCTTATTGTTAGTTTATCTGCATTGAATACCTGAATTAGTTTATCTCCCTGATCCCTGTTGTTCACTATTCAGCTGCTTCTACAAACCGGATGAGATTCTTGGTTTGGCCTGCCTTTGATATTTATAGCTGTGCATGAAACTTGAAGTGTAATACTTCAGAACATCATTTGCTTGAACCATTGTCTCATACTCTCACCTTCTGCATTGCAGAGATACCTCCCCATCGACAGTCGAGATGGATTTCGTCAATTATTACCGCAATCCCTTTGGGACCAGGGAGCAGGACGAGTAATCCACTTTCTCCTCTTTCATGTGTGTCTGCGTGCATGATCGACCAAACTCGTGTAATTTAAATTTCTCCGTTGCTCTGCATTTACAAAGCAGCTGGTGCGTCCAACTCTGGACCTTTTAGGGTACATCAAAATAATACTAGCCGTCCATTCTCAGGCAATTAATGGACTAGATTAACCAATACTACTCGACGAGATCGGTAGTATTTTTTGTGTAAGGGGTAAAACTGGAACACACAAAACAGATACCAAATGATCTAAAACTATGTAGGCAAAATCAGAAGCGCGTTAGTGTTTTCTTCTCCGGCTCTAACCGGAAGCAGTCCATCCATTCCGGGACTGTTGGCGCAGGTTCCATCGGTTGAGTACTGTTGAAAGAAGATGCAACGAAGAAACTGATCGTACGTAGTCTTTCGATCCTCGCTGGCCGGTGTGCCGAGGAAATCCCCAGATACAAAGCTAGACACGCCAGCCTCCCAGATCGATCGATTATGTCCAGAACGCCAGATGCACTACGTACGTGAGAAGCCGATTTATTTCCGACGATCACGCATATGTATACGATAGTTACGTACGCCAGCCGGCGGCTGCACAACAACGCGCGCACACAGCGTCGATGAATTTCGCCGATGGACAAACCGATAGGACAGATGAACATTTATGACAGCGGTTCATGATGAGCGAGCGCTGAGGCAGCTCGTGGTGGACAGATCGTATTGTATGAATGGACGCCGCCGATGACTGACGACGGCAACGACGAGGCCAAACGAGGGTGATCATGGTGAAGGATTCTACAAATTAATCAAACTAAAATGACAAAACTATCCTTCTAGTCAACGGCTGAGATGGTTTAATACTACCTGGTCCTAGAAGTAGTATGATGCACCGTAAAAAATCTCCAGGACAAACCACACCACCATCAAGCACTGAGACGAAACCCAAGCGATGCCATTGCAGATGCGAAAACCGGAGCTGTTACTGTGTGAAGGTGCCTTCTCTTCCACACGCACGCTCTTTCTTCATCTCAAAGCTAGGCATGTTTCTTCTTTCTCTGATCCTGACTGAGGCTAGCTGACTCTTCTTCTTCTTCCTAAAGCACGAGGTCGGGTGCACCGTGCACCTCATGTTGCAAGTGACAAGGGTGTGATAATCCCAGGGAGCCAAAGGGACTGAGTACTTCCATGTGCATTTTCTTGCATAATTGACCGCGCACTTGTGATTTCCATTGTTCTGCGTGTGCAAAGCAGGTGAGTCAAACACAATCAACAGTTTGATACTAGCGTAGGCAACATAACTGACGAAGGGCAGTTTGATACTAGCAGCAACAGCAGCATTGCATATTGGCTGGAGCAGCCAGCCCGCACAATCTATGGACGACTGGTGCTAACGGCCAAGATTCGAGGTGAGTTTGCGCATCCGCTTATCTGTGCAGTTCGCCAAGAGAAATCAAAGTTCAGAGTTGGTAACCCTGGTGATCTGCTCCTTTTGTGCAGTGATGACAGTAGGCTTCAGGCACACCAGAGCATGATGCCAGTCACCTTACTTAGTTTTCATTCTCAAGACAATTGCCATTCTGCTCTCCTCCTGTTCAGATATCCCACTGTAAGCACAGCCAGATTCCTGTATGTTCCTTGTAATGATTACTCGAAGCAAGCACGGCGACAACTCCATGATCCTCCGGACATCCTCGGCGTCGCAAAGTTCGCCTCAGATGCTTCAGTTGACCTAGATCTGATCAAAGTGGTACACTTGAGAACATACCATATACTGCCTGGAAAGGGGTGCTTCAGTTCCTTCTTACAAAGGTTTTTCTCTGATATTCTAGGAAGATTGTGACAAAGTCTTTGAAACCCAAAAGTCCGCGGTTGATGAGAACACTGGTAGCATGAATAGTATGATCTGTATAGATGGTTATTTTTGCATTACAAAACAAGCACTGGTTACATTACATAATTCTGATAAATATGCTCTCACACCTTCACCAGTTTACTACACAGCACTCATGGTTGCTTGCTTAGAGCAGCAGTGGCAGCCTGTAGAGATCAGGGGCATGTGGTGCTGTCACAAGCTACCAAACCAGCATTCACCTCTCTATAGTAAGTTTACACTCTGCTATATGCTACTAGGGAAGCCACTGCGTCGCGCGCACACGCAGAATGACAGAAGCGCTGTTCTCTTTAACGAGATCGGTCGACGCTGAGCCGCGAGCTGAGCCACCTGCAGACGTCGTCCATCTCTTCGGGGATGGTGTAGTGGCCCAACCTGCGTAAATAAACCATGTTTAATGTTCTGAGGAAGGAAGAACAGAGGAAGAGCTTTGTCAGGCGTGGTGTGAGATGTGTACCCGTTGTAGGACTTGAAAGTCAGATACGAGAACCCCGAGGACCGCAGGAACTCGGTCGACCGCTCCCCGTTCCTGTAGGGCACGACCTCGTCCGCTGCACGAGTAGAGGTCATCACACATAATTCAGTGACACCATGTAATACAGCTCTGAATCAGCAGCTAGCCTGTAGGTTTGTTTGTTACCTCTGCCATGGCTGAGCAGGATGGGCAGGGAGGCGGCTCTTCTTGCTGCCATGTGTGAGCCCTCCATCTTGCCCCTCAGTGTCCTGAATTCACGAAAGATCATCAGGGTTTGTTTAGGAATTAGGAGCAAAAAGTGCCTGGTTCTGTGGCAGATGACTGACTGACTGACTGACCTTGAGCAAGGGAGCCAGCCGCTCAAGCTGACGACTGCGCTGAGAGTGATCGGGTAGGGGGTGCCGCTGCTGAACTTGCCATGAGCGTAGCATGCTGCCGAGTGCAGGGCAGCTGCTGCACCCATGCTGAAACCGCCGATCCCAAGCTTCACTGCATCCACAAATTGCGAACAATCAGTTAGCCATATACTTTCATAGTTCTGACACATGTGTTCAGTTCCAGTCTAACGAACCAACACGACCACAATGCTTTGAGATTCTTGTGTGTGTTCTTAGAGATAGAAAAGGAACACTGGGCCTAGCACTTAAATAACACCTTAGCATATTGTCTTAAAGATGAAGTATTTTGATCCTGAAGTTAGTAGTAACTAGTACCATCAGAAGGCTCGGAGGACAGTAGGTTCGCTATGTGTGCAGCTGAAGCATCCAGCCCCTCGATGTCGTCGCGACCATCGACCGAAGTGTCATCAACGTCAAACCCTGTTTCAGTTCAATAAAAACTGGTGTTAAGTAAGTTTTCAAAATTCACCGCTCTGACAGAATTTCACATGAATTTCATAGAAACATGATTCAGTTCCCATATCATTCATGAAAAGTTCCCGCATACAAAGCAGGGCCTCAAAACCATGCAGCAAAGTTCCAAGCAAGAAGAAACTCACATGCAGTGCAGGGGAAGCCGCCAAAAGCCGCGACGGGCCGGGTTGCTGCGGTGGGGCATATCCACTTGATCTGCATGAGCAAGTGGCCTCAAGGTGAATAAAAAAAATTGGTTGCAACAGGACTAATCTCTGAACACGACAGGTTACATTAGTGCACTTTGTAACCACAGAATATTCTGTTTTAAGTTGGGCAATAAGAGTGCTCCAAGTACAAAACATTGATGCTTACATTGGGCAAGGGAAGAGCATCCAGGAGCTGGGACCAGCTGAAAATGACAGAATGGACAAAAGAAGTTAGCTCTCTGCATCAGGAACAGAATTGCAGCAGAAGATATTCCATTCCAGCTTCCTGCAGCAGATTGTGTGAACCACACAATGCCTAAAATTACGCTCTTACCACCCAGGTTAGTCCTTTTCGGCCAGGGTCTTGTTATTGTCCTACTTGTTAGAAAGACACCTAGATCCTTGTAGGTGTTATTGTCTTTTATTTTAGTGATCTTAACGCTTACTTAGTTAGCAAGCTAATGCTTGCCATTAAGGACTCTAATGCAGTGGTCGACAGGACGAAGATACTCCCATCCACTTCCTTGTGATAAATTATACATGGCATATTTACATGATTTGCCAAGACAGGGGATAGGAGTTAGGTATCTTGCATGAGCTACCTACACTTGTGCAATATTTATATGTCATTAGCCCACATCAAGAAGTATTTGACATTCCTCTCCACTTACTGCATGAAGAAAAGTGAGAGGCATATTGATGTCCTTGAGAAGATCGTTAGGTGTGATGTAGGACAAGGAAATTATTTAACTTTGAGTAAAGCAATACTAGGAATATATGCATGCAAAAAGGAGGCCACTTCATCGATCATTTCAGGCTAAAAGGTGCAAGGGAATAAAGCGTTCTGCATCGACACTGCGATCATCTACTCATGTCTTTTCTAGTTGACATGTGTGGTTTCTTGCATCCGTATTACATTCACACAGCATATGGCATGCATGTTGCATGGAGAAAGTGCCATCATTTATTTATCTTTGAAATTTGGCTAGGAAGTTTAGCATTCAGTTAAGACAAGTGAAGTGTGTTAGATCCATCCGATGATCAAAACCAGACGCGTGGGATGTTAAGTCCTGGAGGGGCATCACCTGACCAGGCAGAGTTAAAGAAAGAAGTAATACCTTGCACCATTGTCACCTAGGCCATGGAGCCACACAATGGTGGCTAGGTGCCGTCCCTTTGGCCTCACCACATAGCTCCTCCCATACTCGACTCGACGGCCACCCCTGCCACCTGAATGACCATTTGCGACGATCTCAGCATTGATATTTTGGCATCCATGGAGCATTTGAGATTTTGAACATGATCATATCTACGGAGAAGATGAAAATTACCAGAAGAGCTGCTTCCATAATAGCTCATGGCTTCTGTTGTCTCTGCAACAAGAGCACTAGGTGATGCTTTAGTTTGTATGATCTTAGACGTAAGGAAGTGTATGAAGTCCACATCCCCATTTGGCTGTATTTATAGTGGAGGCCTGAAGCACTGAAGAAGGGAATATATGTCGAACAATCCCTGGAATCTGCATTGATCACACGACAGTGCGGTTTTTTCACACCGTGCTCACTGCAGCTGTCATGACAAGAGAATCTGGAACCTGGAAAGCTCTTGGGATTAGAATTTTTTTTTTGAAGGCTATATTGCTCTATAAGGAAGCATCTGGCACAATACTTACAGCCTTGAGACAGAAACGGTGATGGTGAGACCTACCATTTCATGCAAAGGTTGATAAGATGCATCTTTGACAGTGGAGAGGGAACAAAAATAATCAAATGTTGTTTCCTCTCCCTTTGATCCCATTTTACAGCCAACCAAGAATTTCCCTGCTTGTTGCATGGAGTATTAATGCCCACTGCTTTCTTCTGCCCACGAATTGGCACGACTTGCATGCTACAAAGTTAATAAAATGGCAAGGAATATAAAGCGCACGCGAATTTTATTTCCTAGAGATGAAGCTTTCTCGCAGAAGTCTTACCTCAAGTATCACTAATCCATGGACTTTCAGAAACCATTTCTGCTGGTGGAATTTCAGTGCGGAAAGAATTGTATACCGCAACTTGTTTCAGGATACAATCAGGATATAGAGCCAAGGAAGAGTGACTATTTTGCCAGGAGTACCTATCAAGAGCCGATACCCAATCAGCATCGATTAGGGAACCATATCGGCTGAAATGCAAGGCAGCTTGCAGCATAAACGTGGTGCACTCTTCATGAAGGTACATATTCCTGAGACCTAAGTACTCTGTAGCAACATAAGTGCTTATATAAAGCAGAGTATTTCAAGTCTTATAGACATCATATGGTTCTCTTCTTACTTTCACTGGCGCAAATGGTTAAAAGATCTTGCTGGAATGAATCTAAAGCTTGAGTGTGTTTTGTCATCAAATGCGAAACTCAGTCACCTTACATTGTTTGACAATAGAAATATTTTTTGCTGAAACAAGACAACGGCAATCTTTTATATTTATTTATGGTGAGCTTTCTCATAACCAACTTCTACTCTAGGTTTGCTTGGAGCAAAGGTTGGAACCTTTGTACATATGCCTAATTGCTTTCAGAAATGGGACCCAGTTGATCCCTTCTCGACGGTGGAAATTTAACGGTGCTAAAATAACACAAGCATAAATTGACCTCAATTAAATTGTGGTAATTCGATACCAGAGTGATGCAAAGGTCTGCATCTGGTTTTTCTGGGTGCCAACCCACTATATACAGTGAGAATCATATACCATTCTCCCTTGCATTTTATAATGATTGGGATGGACGATGTGGGGGGCAGCTCTGCTAAAATATATGATCTATATGCCATTCTTGTCCCTGTCTAAGATTAGAAGTTTGGGGCTGTATCAGGCTAGATGAAGCTATTTCAGGAGACAGGTTCATCAGCCACCTGATCAAGCTTTTCTCACACGGGAAATCGTAGGCTATGCTTATGCTCTGCCCTAGTACTAGAAGCCTGCATATTCCTCCCTACTGCATATTTTTCGCCGCCTCATTGCACATGCTCCTATGAAAAGCGAAGTTTCTACAAAGTCAGAAAACATTCTCGAAAAGGCACATGTACAAAATATCAGATTTGTCGTTTCTCAAAAGTATACAGCTAGGGAGGATACGAGAACAGTAAAAAAATATTCTTCTTAAAACTTTATCTACTACATGCTTGTTTTTGCTTTATTATATATCAAAAGGCTAGCTCCAATACCACTCCTGTCAAGAGGATACACAATGGCAGAGCAAATATGCAGGTACTATGTAGTCCGCATCCTCTATAAAACTGATGTTTTGCCAGACAAGCAATTCTCTGATTAAAATGCAGTTAGGTACATTTCCCAGTTCAGCTCCCACTAAGGCCAAATCACTTTGTAGAGATTACTCACTGTAACAAGAAGTCCACATCAAAGCTTGAGTATTGACAGAAGTCAACTTCTAGAATGCGAGAAGGAATGTTGCAAAATGGAAGATTGTGGCCACCGTTATCAGACAAATTATGCCTTTTAATGTTATCGTGGCATTCTGCATGCTTATTATTGTATTGGTTGATCTCTCTTGAAATTCTAAAGTAACAATCCTTGCGTTCTGCTTTGTACTATTGGTAGTCAATGTACATCAACTTTATTTGCTTTATTTGAGGTGTCTTTTGTAATTTTGTGTACATGTTGTTTGATTCTGTTTTCAAATTAAGCTTGTCATAAGCATACTGGAAATGCAAACTATTAGAGATGCAATAGTCACCATGGTGCGGAACATATCCCATGGTCAGCCTTAGGCAACGGAAAACAAAAGAAGACATTGCTTATCTCCTAAAATTCAGAGATGGGAACATCATAATCGATGAATAACAGGGGAAAGTCAGCTCAAAGCTAAAGCTCGTGTATGAGCTTCAGGCTCAAACAATTAAAATGACATTACCTGAACAACTATAATGTAACTTCAGGATTAAATTGGAAATTTATTTTCATCCATTGACCAATTCATTTATATGTTATCTGTTGGTGTCCAACTTTTTCAGAGCTCCCAGTTGTTGCCAGAAAAGGAGAACAGAAAACTATGGTCACTGGATCCAAACTCAAAAACACAAATCTGGATGTAAAGTGAAGTTTTAACTGCAAGTAACCGACTTACCTCACAGCACTGTGAGTAGAACAAGTGAAAGATTACCTCACCTCGACATCAGAAGTAATTTTGCTTTTTAAGTGCATCACGCTGGCAAAGATAGAGATCAGAATAGAATATTTACGATTGACGAATTAACTGCTATGGGCATTATGTTTAAAAGAATGTACACACATGACACGTTTCTGGATTTATGCCAAGTTCAGCATCCAACAAACAAGTGAAGTTATCATGCTACCGACTTAAATTCTCTCAAATAGTACCATGTTTGCAGCAAGGGGATGGATGCATCACATCACTCAAATCAATAAAGGAAAGCTGTGCAAGTTGCTCAAGGAACATTGTGTTCTAGACACTCAACTAACCAGGCAGGAAATTCCAGCTATTTGTTGTCATTCTGAAATCCTGAGCATGAAAACACACTCAAAGTTGGTAGAGTGGAAGAATCAAGACATTATCTCCTTTGATGTGGCCTACAGGTGTGGTAGAGTTATTAGGGTGTGAGAATGTCAATGAATAGATGTCAAAGCACAGGGAAAGTGAGGGCTATGAGTGGAGGAAAATCGAACAGCAAATATGTGGCAAGAAACAATAGTTCTTTCGTAGCTGCTAATTTCTGATTGCTTATTCAACATGATCTTGCACAGCCTATCTTTCACTGTAAGCTTTAACATGGAACGAACATTGTTCTCATGTTTCCTGTTTTCATTTTTCTTGTAACAGATTCATTTCTGAGTAGCTTTAAAAGAAAAACACCACAGAAAACACGTTAAATTGATAAGCAGCATTAATAGGACCAAGGTAACTCCTAAAAAAGGTGACAATAATAGGACCATGGTAGCGTTTTTTATGTGGTATTTGAATCAAAAAAAAATATGACACCATGTTCAGCTTCTAGCGAAGAGCAAAGCTCAAAACTGAACTAACACAAAGTACCACATGGCATGAGTTATTAGCCATGCCCAGATTTGACTTGGCTTCATTATTTCTTCTTTACTTTAGCAATCTATAAGCAAAGTCACTAAAGGAACATATTTTTTGACATCATCAATGGAACACCATGTGTGCGGATTTCACTAGAGGAACCTCCCTGTCTATACAACAATCCAATAAAAAGTCAACCCCAAGGTATTATATTACTACAAAAAGAGATCCCATTTCAAATGAAAAGTGAGAATAACAATTTCAAATGCATCAAAAGTTTGATGGATAACAAGTTGCACACTAAAAGTATTGCTCTAAATAAATAGAGAGAGAGAGAGAGAGCTGAAAATGTAGATAATTCCAAACATTATGCCCATTGTCTCACATTTACCCAATGAAGAGCTAGCAAGTGACCGCAGCAATTAGTATGCACAGGAATCAAAAAAAGTTGACCCCAAGGTATTATATTAGAGGAAAAAGAAGCATTTCAAATAAGAAATGAGATAAAAACACTTTCCAGTGCACCAAAACAGGGTGGCATCAATATGCAACTTTGATGGATAACAAGTTGCACACTAAAGGTATTTGCTCTAAATAAACGGACAGAATGAGATGAAAATGCAGATAATTTCGAACATATGTGATGCCCCATTGTTTTTACCCCGCACCAGGAACAAACAAGTGACTACAACAATTAATACGTAGAGCAAGGAGATTAAGTGGCTTAGTTCATTCATATTACTAGAAATAACCCATTGAAGGGTCGCTTACAAGTTCTCACTGCCGAGCCAACATTGTTCCAAAGCCACAAAAACACATTCAAATGGACGTCAACTGATAAGAAAGCCAAATTAGAACAGACATAGGACTTGTCCAAGCCACTGACCAAAGCTAGAAGATCTGGACCATACCCAACAACAGGTTTCCATGAAGGAGCCATGCCAACTTAGCAAATGTGAAGCTGCTCTCGGATTCAGTGAGCATCTGACGGCGGCCATTCCGCAAAGCAGGGAATGTAAGGTCGGAGCGTTGACATGTGGTAATCGTCAAGAGTGCAGATAACGTTCAGTTTCTGACTATCCATATCATACGACATAAGTGTCTCTTGCGATCTCATCCAACCAACAAGGAAGATCAGGTTACATTCTGGATGGACCGCAGCCACCATATATTGTTCACGGAGCTCACGATAAGACCTTCCTAGCAGTTTCAAGATGCTGGCAGTATGTTTTAAGGTCCACTTTCCACTGGGATAATCCTTGAGAGCCCAAACCGATAGCACGCAATCATTAACATGCTCTATGCCCATACCGTATAAGTGTCCCTGAGAGTGCCCAATGAAAGAAAAATGAACTTCGGGTGGCATTGGAATTCTCCTCCAAGTATCCCCGTCCGTGTTCACTGTAAATATTGAGGGTATTAGTCTCCCCCTGGGATAGAACCTGCCATCTCCATGATCATAGGCTCTGAAATACAGGGTATCATTGAAAAAGTCATATAGTTGTTCACCACCATATGCCACGATATGGCCACCGCTCTCTGTGGAAGTCCATTCTCCGGTATCCGATGAGTAGACCCTTACTGCCACTATGGTGTGGCCTCTCTCAACGAACGCGAAAACCACGAAGCGAGAGGGAACGGCGGGGTTGAAACACAAACAGAACTTGCAGCTCCAGGTTACATGTTGGCCCACCATGTAGATGTAGGGAACTTGAGGCTCTGGCACATCAAGCGCAGGCAGCACTGCCCAGATCTTGTCGGTCGCAGGGTTGCACACGAAGTATTCCGGAACTTGCGTGGTTCTATTCCAGCCTTGGCAGAGGAGAATGTCGGCGCAGCAGTTTAGGAGAATGACATTCTTGTAGTTCCCCAAGAAAGGGAGAGAGGGGTCGACCAGCGGCCGGCCCCTCCCGGACAGGTTGAGGAAGCTGAGGCCCTCGTCGCGCCGGCCGCTGACACCGTCGATATGCGGGTAGCAGAAGAAGCCGGAGAGCGTCTGCGGCGACCTCCTGCGGACGGCGGGATCGGAACAGAGCGCCAGCCAGGCCGTGGACACGCACTTGAAGCGGCAGAGGGACCGGTACGGCACCCGCGCCAGGACCTCCGGGAGTAGGTCGCTGGGGATCCTCTCCGCCGCCTGCTCCTCCTCCTCCCCCTTCTTCCTCTTCCCCATCCCGTACCCGGCCTGCTGCTGCTGCTGCTGCGAATGGTAGAGGCAGCTCGTTTAGGGATTTGAGATGTGCTCCTCCCGGATCCCTTCCTCAGGACGAAGATTAGAAGAAGAAGAAGAAGGGGGCAGCAAACCTCACACCTGACCGCGACGGGAACGGCGGCGACGGATGAGAAGACGGCGGCGGCGGCACTGGTGGAGGCGAGCTGGAACCCAAGAGTGCGGGGAACAGAGTAGAGCGAGCTGGTGGTGGTGGAGGCTGCTGTCTTTGGATTACTTTTTTTTTGAGAGTGACAGGTGCTGTATTTGGATTGGAGGCCCAAAGATAACCATCAAAATGGACCTGATGATAACAGAGGAATCTCTCTCGGCCCAAGATGCACATGCATTTTCTGTCAAGAGTACATTTTTTCAGTCCAACAATTTTTCCTTTCATTTCTCAAAATATATATATGATCTTTCCTTTCAGCTTCAATCAATTTATTTGAGTACCTGTCAAGAGTGGGGGAAGATCGAACA